>NC_139738.1:13617896-14217896 GCF_964211835.1 Anser anser | reverse complement strand
TCAGCAGAGAGTCACTGTCAGCCTTTGACCTCACAAAGGTGGGTGGCCATAAGTGCCCTGAGCGTCCAGCTCGCATTGAGTACTGCTGGTGGCACTCGAGGCGTGGAGGTCTGCATGGTGCAATGGGAGACGCCGATGTCCTGCTGCTGGAACAAGAGGCGCTGATGTGCTGCTGGTGCAGGAGGAGACGTGAAGGTGCTGCTGCTTAGAGGTGCTGAGGGGCGGGCAGCCTCAGCGGGCAGCTGAATCAGAGGGCAGGGAAGCCAAGCAGCTTCCTTCTCTGGGGAAGGGGGCACAGAGAAAGTGATTGGAAATGGGGTACAAGCCCTCAGCCTCTAAAAGCAATCCCTCAGATGTTTAGGCATAGTAAAGTTAGGTATATCTATTTGACTCTAGACCCCAACATGTTTGTTAGTGTTCTGGTTTGTCCACTGCTTTCTTGTGGGGGATTTGAGTTGGCCATTACTGTTTAGGTGAATGCTGACTTCATATCTATGGTGCACTTTATTCTTAAAATGGGAAGTTTCTACCAATTTCCCGTCCAAACTTGCTCATAAGCCAACTGCAGTCATCATTTCAGATGTGTCTCCCAACTTACACATTTCCTATTTCTCCTTGATATTTACTCAAGAAATTCATTTACGTAGAGACAACATATTCTTCTCTCAACTGGCATCTGGCTGGGCAGAATGATGTCCTTTCATTCCCTTCCAGGCAATAGGCAACTTGTTCCTTCTGTCTTGTGAACTCTTCCTCCTAAGTTCAATGTGAATACAAGTGGCAGAACTGTGCCTCATGTCTCAAATGAGTGTCAGGGCTGCCTTGTCCAGTGTATTCATACTGGAGGGAAAAAAAAATGAATAGCCATACACACTATATAACCACTAAACTTTTTCAGTCCTCCTTGTGCTAACAGTGCATGAACGTGAGGTTTTGTTGTCATTTTTGTTTGTTTGTTTGTTTGCTTGCTTTAAACTCCTGACTGCCATATAGCAAACATGACAAAAAAACACCCTTTTTTGAGAATCTCTGAGAATGGCTCTGCTTTGTATTATCACCTGTCACTTCACCTGAACCATTTCAATCACAAGCGATATCCTTCTGTCAGGCTTGGTAGTACTTCCCAACCTTATGTCCCCTGCAAATCTCAAAGCTCATGTGTAATTTTTAATCTTCAGCCACCATGTCCATACCGAACATATCTAACTTTGAAGTCAGCTCTGCCCTGAATAGGAGGTTGGGTTTTCAGAGGTCCCTTCCAGCCTACATTTCTCCATGAGTCTTTGCCTCCTTAGCAGCTGCAGTTTCAGAACTGTCTCTGAGAATTACCATAGGTAACGACTCCTTTGCTGGTAAGTCCCTCTTCAGTGTGAACAATTGTAAATTCCCTTTATTCACTTGCAGCCCCAAAGCCCAAATCCGTAGATAATGTATCAGAAGCTCACAGAAAGTGAAATAGATGTAATTCATCCCCTGTGTAGGGAAGAACTGGTCCTAGAAAGGAAAGCTATTAAATTATCTGGAAACAATTTAGCTCTGATAAATTATTTTGTAAATTACACATTACCCCCTCCTTCCCTGGTCTTAGCTGTTCTTGCTCCAAAACTTTGCATGGTGTTGATGTCAAACTAACAGGCCCACACTTGTCTGGATGACTCTTTACCCTCTTCTGGACAGAGGTGTATTTGTTACTCTCCCATTCTGGGGACTATCCCTGATTTGCACAATTGTTATGCATTTTTCCTACTTGACTTGTTGTTCTGTGTGCCAATGCTGTTAATAGGCTAGGTAGATATCAGCTTTTCATTTTTCACTTGAATCGCTATAGATTGTTATTTCACCTCAGATGATGTTGCGCCTAGTGCCCTACCCTCCTTTTCAATGGGAGTCCTGTCACTGCCCTTAATATCACATTGTTGTTGCTGTTAGATGCAGGAAATAAGATTTGCAGCATTTGCGACATCAGTAACTTTTGATCTATTTTTGCCTCAAGCGTGCAACTGTCCTAATTTGTTCTCTTTGTTCCCCCTGGTTTCTGTGGCTTAAGTACCACTTACTATTATTGTTTAATTTCCTATGTGAAGGAGGTTTTCGGTCATTCTTACTTTATTTCTGCAGTTTTTAACCTCTGAAACATGCCTTTTCTCATCGCTTTTTTCCTCTTTGAATTTTGAATTTTAACTATGCCTTCTCTGCACTCAAGTCCCAGAGCTGCTTAGTCAGACTCAATTATTCATTTCCTTAGATTTCAAAGTTTGCATTTCTAAGCCTCAAAACCTTCATTCTAAACCTGGTTTTGTCTGTCGTGAAATGTAAAATGAGAAAAGTCAGCTCATGATCACACTTTATTCAAATTTTACTACATTTAAACCCATACAGGAGCCAAGTCTAAAATGGTCTTATATTTTTTCACTTTTGGGAAGAAATCCATCACATAGTATACCTCTGTGAACATAAGTGGTAATTATCTTTCAATCTTTTGCTGGGAAGTTAAAGTCTCCCATAATTCCCATTATTGTTTACGTGTCTGATAACTGTACAGAGATAATTCACTATTAGACTGGAGCTAAGAGCAAAGAGCAGGCTAGCAAGGCTGTCTATCTTTAGCAGTGATTTGCACAAAACCACTCTTTTGCTGACCCATAACATTTAATTTCTCCATCCTCTGCTTCTTGCTAACACAAAGCACCATCTTATTCCATCCATTTGCCTTGGTTTCCAGCCTTCCTGAGATTTATCAGTACTTGTATGACATTCATGCCTTTGTTTCACCCTTCCTGTGTTGACACTTGTCATAACAGTTTTAGATCCTGAACATGATCATCTCAAAGTTTGCCTGACAGTTAGGTCTTCCTCACATTGTCATAGAGTATCAGGTCTCTACCACTTGAAATAGATTGGATTGGGTTAGATTATTGGCACCGTCTCTTGTGCTGGTAGTCCATTATCTTCACAGTCCGTACAACTGGCCATCAGTGAACATGAAGTGGCCTTATCCTGCCCATTTACCTTTCTGGAAATCAGCCACTCTCTCTGCCTAGAACAGGGAATGGATTTTCCTCACCTTTCTTCAAAAGCTCTGAAGTTTTCTGTGATCTTTCCAATTGTACGGTATGATAAGCTTTTGCTGCCACTGAAGGGTAGAAGTCATTATGAATAGTGCCAACAAAACAGAAACATAACAATGAAAACGATATTTTAATTCAGAATAGGTATTTGAAAAGTTCACCTTTTCTAGCACAAATGGGGAAAAGAAAAAAAGGAAGGAAAAAAAAAAAAAAAAGCAGTCCTAAAACATCAAAACTGTGGCCAAAGAATTAGAAGAAACACTATTTTTCCAAAGCTGCAATGTTTTCCATTCATCTGGCTGGGCCAGCAGAGCACTGGAGACCTGGATGCACTGTACTCATGGCTGGTTCCCCTAAATGACCTGCAGGGAGATCTTCTTCTCTCTATCCCTCTGTTTCTCCTTTCAATCTCTGTTTTGTCTGTTTGTATCACTAGCTCTCAAATCGCCACTGATATATGCATGTGCAGCACCCAGCACAACCTTGTTTCAGGCTCCAGCGGGACCTTTAGGCATTACCATCCTGTAAACAAATAACAATGATAGTGAGTGTAATTACAATCGTCAAACTATTCCAGCTCCACATCATTAGCCATGCCCTGAGCTAAATAACATTTTAATCAGTTTGATATGTCATCTGTGGCTTTCTTCACTGTCACTTGCAATCCAGCAAACTCCTTCCTTCACGTTTCTAGATTAGACAGAGGGTTCTCAACTGCAGACATCCAATTCCCTGTTCAGGAAGCAGCGAGACCTTTCCTCTTCTCACAGATTTAAGATGATAGCCAAGCATCATGAGACACAGTGCGTATGTCTCCTAGGCCCATCCCATGAGAGCAGGACATTTACCACACATGAGAAGAAGACTTAATGCAGTGGCAAAGCAAAATACTCGGTGTCAAAGCCATGTCTAGATGATCATTAAAGACAGATCAAAATTACCCAATACAGGAGGAAAATCTATCGTTTGTAGAAGATTATGTTCTCTGATTATTAGTTTCAAAATTAGTTTTTCCTTTGGATTTCCTCTGAACTTAAACTTAGTTTGGAATGCCTTTGGTTTTGAATATTTCTGAAATCGTATTACTTCTCCTAAGTAAGTTGCTAGTCTGTTCTGTTTACGTGAAATTCGAATAATATTGTGAAGTATCTGCCATCAGTTTTACTGTGTGCCAGGCTGAGTTCCCTGATGAATTTCAAATTTCAGATATGAAACAGTAAAGGTTAAAAAAAAAAATGTTACAAAGGGTACTTCATGCAGTAGCATAAACTTCTGTTTTCTCAAAACTTGTATCAGTTCATCTCACCAGGACCAGCAGGGGAAGCACACTCTGCCTAGGCACTGGCAAAGGGACACAGTGAGAGTGTAGGGTCTCTTGCTGGGGCCATTCAAAATTTGACTGTACAAGCCCCTGAGCAATATGACAGGGCTTTAAAAATGGCCCTGCTTGAAGTACGCGGGTGATCTGGAGACCTCTAAGGTGCTTTCCAACAAAAGCTTTTCTATAATTGTATGAAATCACCTGCAATAGATTAACCCTGGTCATTATTCCTATCACAGGAAATAACTGTGACACCTGGGTAACAGGTGAGCTTACTGCGACACCAGGGAGAGCCTTCCTGTACTTAAAGGCAACCTGTAGGAAAGCTGGGGAGGGAGTCTTTATCAGGGCCTGGAGTGACAGGACAAGGAGTAACCGCTTTAAACTGAAAAGTAGCACCCAGAAAGAACGGAGTCACGCAACAGGATTCATTTCCAAAACCACCTCATAGACACCTGGGCCAAAGAGCAGGGCCTTGAGCGGGTATATCACAATGACAGAGTTCATTTCCTTCCCGGTAGCTGGCACGTGCCGTTTTTTGGGATTTCGGGGCTACAGTGAGCTGCTAAGAGGGATGTCTTAGCTCTTGCAGGGCAGTGCTTCCACTAAGGCCAGGACTTTTCTGCATCTTCTACTGCCCTGCAAGCGAGGATGCTTGGGGCACACAGGAAGCTGGGAGGGGACACAGCTGCAGGGATTCCATAAGACACAAGCAAATGCAGCCTTGGCTTGGTGACACTTTCTCTTGATTACTGCTCAACACAAATTACCTCGAGCAAGTCTACTGTGAGGACTAAAGGAAAGAGACGTATGGATGCTGCTAAGCTCTTCTAGCTTGTACCAGGTAGGAAAGATACCTCTGTAGCAGGCGTGAAGAGGATAGCACTAATTAATTAGATGAGAAGCGGAGGAAAGGCACTTAGAGGTAGTGAAAAGCAGTTAATGTGATGTTCCGGGGAAGCTTCAGTCTGCTTAAGGAGTAGCAAGAACAAGCCTAAAGTCATAGCCAAATACAAGAAAGAGAGGAGGACACGCAGCATGAGAAGCTCCCGAGAGAAAGGAGCTCTGTTTTGGGTAAAAATCAGTCCCTTTTTCTATCATGGAGACATCCAAGGGCGTAGGACACGTGCACTTCAGGGAACCAAGAGATGCTGTGCATTTCTCTCGTCCCCCTGACACAGCCACTAGGTGACGATGCTTCCAATTCTCTCTAAAGAAACCTTGCTTTCTCAGGCCCAGGTGTCCAGCTGCACACCAAGGACGTCCCTGGCTCCCAGGCACAGTTCCCAGGCCCAAGGCCGAGCTCCCCTCCGAACCCCCATTCCAGCAGACCTTGCTCCTGGCATTGTGGAGCAGCCATTTCATGTCAGCCTTTTCTCCTGGCAGTCAGCTTAGCGCCGTAACCTCTGCCATCGGGGCGCCCGAGAGCCGTGTGAGGTCAGCAGAGAGTCACTGTCAGCCTTTGACCTCACAAAGGTGGGTGGCCATAAGTGCCCTGAGCGTCCAGCTCGCATTGAGTACTGCTGGTGGCACTCGAGGCGTGGAGGTCTGCATGGTGCAATGGGAGACGCCGATGTCCTGCTGCTGGAACAAGAGGCGCTGATGTGCTGCTGGTGCAGGAGGAGACGTGAAGGTGCTGCTGCTTAGAGGTGCTGAGGGGCGGGCAGCCTCAGCGGGCAGCTGAATCAGAGGGCAGGGAAGCCAAGCAGCTTCCTTCTCTGGGGAAGGGGGCACAGAGAAAGTGATTGGAAATGGGGTACAAGCCCTCAGCCTCTAAAAGCAATCCCTCAGATGTTTAGGCATAGTAAAGTTAGGTATATCTATTTGACTCTAGACCCCAACATGTTTGTTAGTGTTCTGGTTTGTCCACTGCTTTCTTGTGGGGGATTTGAGTTGGCCATTACTGTTTAGGTGAATGCTGACTTCATATCTATGGTGCACTTTATTCTTAAAATGGGAAGTTTCTACCAATTTCCCGTCCAAACTTGCTCATAAGCCAACTGCAGTCATCATTTCAGATGTGTCTCCCAACTTACACATTTCCTATTTCTCCTTGATATTTACTCAAGAAATTCATTTACGTAGAGACAACATATTCTTCTCTCAACTGGCATCTGGCTGGGCAGAATGATGTCCTTTCATTCCCTTCCAGGCAATAGGCAACTTGTTCCTTCTGTCTTGTGAACTCTTCCTCCTAAGTTCAATGTGAATACAAGTGGCAGAACTGTGCCTCATGTCTCAAATGAGTGTCAGGGCTGCCTTGTCCAGTGTATTCATACTGGAGGGAAAAAAAAATGAATAGCCATACACACTATATAACCACTAAACTTTTTCAGTCCTCCTTGTGCTAACAGTGCATGAACGTGAGGTTTTGTTGTCATTTTTGTTTGTTTGTTTGTTTGCTTGCTTTAAACTCCTGACTGCCATATAGCAAACATGACAAAAAAACACCCTTTTTTGAGAATCTCTGAGAATGGCTCTGCTTTGTATTATCACCTGTCACTTCACCTGAACCATTTCAATCACAAGCGATATCCTTCTGTCAGGCTTGGTAGTACTTCCCAACCTTATGTCCCCTGCAAATCTCAAAGCTCATGTGTAATTTTTAATCTTCAGCCACCATGTCCATACCGAACATATCTAACTTTGAAGTCAGCTCTGCCCTGAATAGGAGGTTGGGTTTTCAGAGGTCCCTTCCAGCCTACATTTCTCCATGAGTCTTTGCCTCCTTAGCAGCTGCAGTTTCAGAACTGTCTCTGAGAATTACCATAGGTAACGACTCCTTTGCTGGTAAGTCCCTCTTCAGTGTGAACAATTGTAAATTCCCTTTATTCACTTGCAGCCCCAAAGCCCAAATCCGTAGATAATGTATCAGAAGCTCACAGAAAGTGAAATAGATGTAATTCATCCCCTGTGTAGGGAAGAACTGGTCCTAGAAAGGAAAGCTATTAAATTATCTGGAAACAATTTAGCTCTGATAAATTATTTTGTAAATTACACATTACCCCCTCCTTCCCTGGTCTTAGCTGTTCTTGCTCCAAAACTTTGCATGGTGTTGATGTCAAACTAACAGGCCCACACTTGTCTGGATGACTCTTTACCCTCTTCTGGACAGAGGTGTATTTGTTACTCTCCCATTCTGGGGACTATCCCTGGTTTGCACAATTGTTATGCATTTTTCCTACTTGACTTGTTGTTCTGTGTGCCAATGCTGTTAATAGGCTAGGTAGATATCAGCTTTTCATTTTTCACTTGAATCGCTATAGATTGTTATTTCACCTCAGATGATGTTGCGCCTAGTGCCCTACCCTCCTTTTCAATGGGAGTCCTGTCACTGCCCTTAATATCACATTGTTGTTGCTGTTAGATGCAGGAAATAAGATTTGCAGCATTTGAGACATCAGTAACTTTTGATCTATTTTTGCCTCAAGTGTGCAACTGTCCTAATTTGTTCTCTTTGTTCCCCCTGGTTTCTGTGGCTTAAGTACCACTTACTATTATTGTTTAATTTCCTATGTGAAGGAGGTTTTTGGTCATTCTTACTTTATTTCTGCAGTTTTTAACCTCTGAAACATGCCTTTTCTCATCGCTTTTTTCCTCTTTGAATTTTGAATTTTAACTATGCCTTCTCTGCACTCAAGTCCCAGAGCTGCTTAGTCAGACTCAATTATTCATTTCCTTAGATTTCAAAGTTTGCATTTCTAAGCCTCAAAACCTTCATTCTAAACCTGGTTTTGTCTGTCGTGAAATGTAAAATGAGAAAAGTCAGCTCATGATCACACTTTATTCAAATTTTACTACATTTAAACCCACACAGGAGCCAAGTCTAAAATGGTCTTATATTTTTTCACTTTTGGGAAGAAATCCATCACATAGTATACCTCTGTGAACATAAGTGGTAATTATCTTTCAATCTTTTGCTGGGAAGTTAAAGTCTCCCATAATTCCCATTATTGTTTACGTGTCTGATAACTGTACAGAGATAATTCACTATTAGACTGGAGCTAAGAGCAAAGAGCAGGCTAGCAAGGCTGTCTATCTTTAGCAGTGATTTGCACAAAACCACTCTTTTGCTGACCCATAACATTTAATTTCTCCATCCTCTGCTTCTTGCTAACACAAAGCACCATCTTATTCCATCCATTTGCCTTGGTTTCCAGCCTTCCTGAGATTTATCAGTACTTGTATGACATTCATGCCTTTGTTTCACCCTTCCTGTGTTGACACTTGTCATAACAGTTTTAGATCCTGAACATGATCATCTCAAAGTTTGCCTGACAGTTAGGTCTTCCTCACATTGTCATAGAGTATCAGGTCTCTACCACTTGAAATAGATTGGATTGGATTAGATTATTGGCACCGTCTCTTGTGCTGGTAGTCCATTATCTTCACAGTCCGTACAACTGGCCATCAGTGAACATGAAGTGGCCTTATCCTGCCCATTTACCTTTCTGGAAATCAGCCACTCTGTCTGCCTAGAACAGGGAATGGATTTTCCTCACCTTTCTTCAAAAGCTCTGAAGTTTTCTGTGATCTTTCCAATTGTACGGTATGATAAGCTTTTGCTGCCACTGAAGGGTAGAAGTCATTATGAATAGTGCCAACAAAACAGAAACATAACAATGAAAACGATATTTTAATTCAGAATAGGTATTTGAAAAGTTCACCTTTTCTAGCACAAATGGGGAAAAGAAAAAAAGGAAGGAAAAAAAAAAAAAAAAAAAGCAGTCCTAAAACATCAAAACTGTGGCCAAAGAATTAGAAGAAACACTATTTTTCCAAAGCTGCAATGTTTTCCATTCATCTGGCTGGGCCAGCAGAGCACTGGAGACCTGGATGCACTGTACTCATGGCTGGTTCCCCTAAATGACCTGCAGGGAGATCTTCTTCTCTCTATCCCTCTGTTTCTCCTTTCAATCTCTGTTTTGTCTGTTTGTATCACTAGCTCTCAAATCGCCACTGATATATGCACGTGCAGCACCCAGCACAACCTTGTTTCAGGCTCCAGCGGGACCTTTAGGCATTACCATCCTGTAAACAAATAACAATGATAGTGAGTGTAATTACAATCGTCAAACTATTCCAGCTCCACATCATTAGCCATGCCCTGAGCTAAATAACATTTTAATCAGTTTGATATGTCATCTGTGGCTTTCTTCACTGTCACTTGCAATCCAGCAAACTCCTTCCTTCACGTTTCTAGATTAGACAGACGGTTCTCAACTGCAGACATCCAATTCCCTGTTCAGGAAGCAGCGAGACCTTTCCTCTTCTCACAGATTTAAGATGATAGCCAAGCATCATGAGACACAGTGCGTATGTCTCCTAGGCCCATCCCATGAGAGCAGGACATTTACCACACATGAGAAGAAGACTTAATGCAGTGGCAAAGCAAAATACTCGATGTCAAAGCCATGTCTAGATGATCATTAAAGACAGATCAAAATTACCCAATACAGGAGGAAAATCTATCGTTTGTAGAAGATTATGTTCTCTGATTATTAGTTTCAAAATTAGTTTTTCCTTTGGATTTCCTCTGAACTTAAACTTAGTTTGGAATGCCTTTGGTTTTGAATATTTCTGAAATCGTATTACTTCTCCTAAGTAAGTTGCTAGTCTGTTCTGTTTACGTGAAATTCGAATAATATTGTGAAGTATCTGCCATCAGTTTTACTGTGTGCCAGGCTGAGTTCCCTGATGAATTTCAAATTTCAGATATGAAACAGTAAAGGTTAAAAAAAAAAAATGTTACAAAGGGTACTCCATGCAGTAGCATAAACTTCTGTTTTCTCAAAACTTGTATCAGTTCATCTCACCAGGACCAGCAGGGGAAGCACACTCTGCCTAGGCACTGGCAAAGGGACACAGTGAGAGTGTAGGGTCTCTTGCTGGGGCCATTCAAAATTTGACTGTACAAGCCCCTGAGCAATATGACAGGGCTTTAAAAATGGCCCTGCTTGAAGTACGCGGGTGATCTGGAGACCTCTAAGGTGCTTTCCAACAAAAGCTTTTCTATAATTGTATGAAATCACCTGCAATAGATTAACCCTGGTCATTATTCCTATCACAGGAAATAACTGTGACACCTGGGTAACAGGTGAGCTTACTGCGACACCAGGGAGAGCCTTCCTGTACTTAAAGGCAACCTGTAGGAAAGCTGGGGAGGGAGTCTTTATCAGGGCCTGGAGTGACAGGACAAGGAGTAACCGCTTTAAACTGAAAAGTAGCACCCAGAAAGAACGGAGTCACGCAACAGGATTCATTTCCAAAACCACCTCATAGACACCTGGGCCAAAGAGCAGGGCCTTGAGCGGGTATATCACAATGACAGAGTTCATTTCCTTCCCAGTAGCTGGCACGTGCCGTTTTTTGGGATTTCGGGGCTACAGTGAGCTGCTAAGAGGGATGTCTTAGCTCTTGCAGGGCAGTGCTTCCACTAAGGCCAGGACTTTTCTGCATCTTCTACTGCCCTGCAAGCGAGGATGCTTGGGGCACACAGGAAGCTGGGAGCGGACACAGCTGCAGGGATTCCATAAGACACAAGCAAATGCAGCCTTGGCTTGGTGACACTTTCTCTTGATTACTGCTCAACACAAATTACCTCGAGCAAGTCTACTGTGAGGACTAAAGGAAAGAGACGTATGGATGCTGCTAAGCTCTTCTAGCTTGTACCAGGTAGGAAAGATACCTCTGTAGCAGGCGTGAAGAGGATAGCACTAATTAATTAGATGAGAAGCGGAGGAAAGGCACTTAGAGGTAGTGAAAAGCAGTTAATGTGATGTTCCGGGGAAGCTTCAGTCTGCTTAAGGAGTAGCAAGAACAAGCCTAAAGTCATAGCCAAATACAAGAAAGAGAGGAGGACACGCAGCATGAGAAGCTCCCGAGAGAAAGGAGCTCTGTTTTGGGTAAAAATCAGTCCCTTTTTCTATCATGGAGACATCCAAGGGCGTAGGACACGTGCACTTCAGGGAACCAAGAGATGCTGTGCATTTCTCTCGTCCCCCTGACACAGCCACTAGGTGACGATGCTTCCAATTCTCTCTAAAGAAACCTTGCTTTCTCAGGCCCAGGTGTCCAGCTGCACACCAAGGACGTCCCTGGCTCCCAGGCACAGTTCCCAGGCCCAAGGCCGAGCTCCCCTCCGAACCCCCATTCCAGCAGACCTTGCTCCTGGCATTGTGGAGCAGCCATTTCATGTCAGCCTTTTCTCCTGGCAGTCAGCTTAGCGCCGTAACCTCTGCCATCGGGGCGCCCGAGAGCCGTGTGAGGTCAGCAGAGAGTCACTGTCAGCCTTTGACCTCACAAAGGTGGGTGGCCATAAGTGCCCTGAGCGTCCAGCTCGCATTGAGTACTGCTGGTGGCACTCGAGGCGTGGAGGTCTGCATGGTGCAATGGGAGACGCCGATGTCCTGCTGCTGGAACAAGAGGCGCTGATGTGCTGCTGGTGCAGGAGGAGACGTGAAGGTGCTGCTGCTTAGAGGTGCTGAGGGGCGGGCAGCCTCAGCGGGCAGCTGAATCAGAGGGCAGGGAAGCCAAGCAGCTTCCTTCTCTGGGGAAGGGGGCACAGAGAAAGTGATTGGAAATGGGGTACAAGCCCTCAGCCTCTAAAAGCAATCCCTCAGATGTTTAGGCATAGTAAAGTTAGGTATATCTATTTGACTCTAGACCCCAACATGTTTGTTAGTGTTCTGGTTTGTCCACTGCTTTCTTGTGGGGGATTTGAGTTGGCCATTACTCTTTAGGTGAATGCTGACTTCATATCTATGGTGCACTTTATTCTTAAAATGGGAAGTTTCTACCAATTTCCCGTCCAAACTTGCTCATAAGCCAACTGCAGTCATCATTTCAGATGTGTCTCCCAACTTACACATTTCCTATTTCTCCTTGATATTTACTCAAGAAATTCATTTACGTAGAGACAACATATTCTTCTCTCAACTGGCATCTGGCCGGGCAGAATGATGTCCTTTCATTCCCTTCCAGGCAATAGGCAACTTGTTCCTTCTGTCTTGTGAACTCTTCCTCCTAAGTTCAATGTGAATACAAGTGGCAGAACTGTGCCTCATGTCTCAAATGAGTGTCAGGGCTGCCTTGTCCAGTGTATTCATACTGGAGGGAAAAAAAAATGAATAGCCATACACACTATATAACCACTAAACTTTTTCAGTCCTCCTTGTGCTAACAGTGCATGAACGTGAGGTTTTGTTGTCATTTTTGTTTGTTTGTTTGTTTGCTTGCTTTAAACTCCTGACTGCCATATAGCAAACATGACAAAAAAACACCCTTTTTTGAGAATCTCTGAGAATGGCTCTGCTTTGTATTATCACCTGTCACTTCACCTGAACCATTTCAATCACAAGCGATATCCTTCTGTCAGGCTTGGTAGTACTTCCCAACCTTATGTCCCCTGCAAATCTCAAAGCTCATGTGTAATTTTTAATCTTCAGCCACCATGTCCATACCGAACATATCTAACTTTGAAGTCAGCTCTGCCCTGAATAGGAGGTTGGGTTTTCAGAGGTCCCTTCCAGCCTACATTTCTCCATGAGTCTTTGCCTCCTTAGCAGCTGCAGTTTCAGAACTGTCTCTGAGAATTACCATAGGTAACGACTCCTTTGCTGGTAAGTCCCTCTTCAGTGTGAACAATTGTAAATTCCCTTTATTCACTTGCAGCCCCAAAGCCCAAATCCGTAGATAATGTATCAGAAGCTCACAGAAAGTGAAATAGATGTAATTCATCCCCTGTGTAGGGAAGAACTGGTCCTAGAAAGGAAAGCTATTAAATTATCTGGAAACAATTTAGCTCTGATAAATTATTTTGTAAATTACACATTACCCCCTCCTTCCCTGGTCTTAGCTGTTCTTGCTCCAAAACTTTGCATGGTGTTGATGTCAAACTAACAGGCCCACACTTGTCTGGATGACTCTTTACCCTCTTCTGGACAGAGGTGTATTTGTTACTCTCCCATTCTGGGGACTATCCCTGGTTTGCACAATTGTTATGCATTTTTCCTACTTGACTTGTTGTTCTGTGTGCCAATGCTGTTAATAGGCTAGGTAGATATCAGCTTTTCATTTTTCACTTGAATCGCTATAGATTGTTATTTCACCTCAGATGATGTTGCGCCTAGTGCCCTACCCTCCTTTTCAATGGGAGTCCTGTCACTGCCCTTAATATCACATTGTTGTTGCTGTTAGATGCAGGAAATAAGATTTGCAGCATTTGAGACATCAGTAACTTTTGATCTATTTTTGCCTCAAGTGTGCAACTGTCCTAATTTGTTCTCTTTGTTCCCCCTGGTTTCTGTGGCTTAAGTACCACTTACTATTATTGTTTAATTTCCTATGTGAAGGAGGTTTTTGGTCATTCTTACTTTATTTCTGCAGTTTTTAACCTCTGAAACATGCCTTTTCTCATCGCTTTTTTCCTCTTTGAATTTTGAATTTTAACTATGCCTTCTCTGCACTCAAGTCCCAGAGCTGCTTAGTCAGACTCAATTATTCATTTCCTTAGATTTCAAAGTTTGCATTTCTAAGCCTCAAAACCTTCATTCTAAACCTGGTTTTGTCTGTCGTGAAATGTAAAATGAGAAAAGTCAGCTCATGATCACACTTTATTCAAATTTTACTACATTTAAACCCATACAGGAGCCAAGTCTAAAATGGTCTTATATTTTTTCACTTTTGGGAAGAAATCCATCACATAGTATACCTCTGTGAACATAAGTGGTAATTATCTTTCAATCTTTTGCTGGGAAGTTAAAGTCTCCCATAATTCCCATTATTGTTTACGTGTCTGATAACTGTACAGAGATAATTCACTATTAGACTGGAGCTAAGAGCAAAGAGCAGGCTAGCAAGGCTGTCTATCTTTAGCAGTGATTTGCACAAAACCACTCTTTTGCTGACCCATAACATTTAATTTCTCCATCCTCTGCTTCTTGCTAACACAAAGCACCATCTTATTCCATCCATTTGCCTTGGTTTCCAGCCTTCCTGAGATTTATCAGTACTTGTATGACATTCATGCCTTTGTTTCACCCTTCCTGTGTTGACACTTGTCATAACAGTTTTAGATCCTGAACATGATCATCTCAAAGTTTGCCTGACAGTTAGGTCTTCCTCACATTGTCATAGAGTATCAGGTCTCTACCACTTGAAATAGATTGGATTGGATTAGATTATTGGCACCGTCTCTTGTGCTGGTAGTCCATTATCTTCACAGTCCGTACAACTGGCCATCAGTGAACATGAAGTGGCCTTATCCTGCCCATTTACCTTTCTGGAAATCAGCCACTCTGTCTGCCTAGAACAGGGAATGGATTTTCCTCACCTTTCTTCAAAAGCTCTGAAGTTTTCTGTGATCTTTCCAATTGTACGGTATGATAAGCTTTTGCTGCCACTGAAGGGTAGAAGTCATTATGAATAGTGCCAACAAAACAGAAACATAACAATGAAAACGATATTTTAATTCAGAATAGGTATTTGAAAAGTTCACCTTTTCTAGCACAAATGGGGAAAAGAAAAAAAGGAAGGAAAAAAAAAAAAAAAAAAAGCAGTCCTAAAACATCAAAACTGTGGCCAAAGAATTAGAAGAAACACTATTTTTCCAAAGCTGCAATGTTTTCCATTCATCTGGCTGGGCCAGCAGAGCACTGGAGACCTGGATGCACTGTACTCATGGCTGGTTCCCCTAAATGACCTGCAGGGAGATCTTCTTCTCTCTATCCCTCTGTTTCTCCTTTCAATCTCTGTTTTGTCTGTTTGTATCACTAGCTCTCAAATCGCCACTGATATATGCACGTGCAGCACCCAGCACAACCTTGTTTCAGGCTCCAGCGGGACCTTTAGGCATTACCATCCTGTAAACAAATAACAATGATAGTGAGTGTAATTACAATCGTCAAACTATTCCAGCTCCACATCATTAGCCATGCCCTGAGCTAAATAACATTTTAATCAGTTTGATATGTCATCTGTGGCTTTCTTCACTGTCACTTGCAATCCAGCAAACTCCTTCCTTCACGTTTCTAGATTAGACAGACGGTTCTCAACTGCAGACATCCAATTCCCTGTTCAGGAAGCAGCGAGACCTTTCCTCTTCTCACAGATTTAAGATGATAGCCAAGCATCATGAGACACAGTGCGTATGTCTCCTAGGCCCATCCCATGAGAGCAGGACATTTACCACACATGAGAAGAAGACTTAATGCAGTGGCAAAGCAAAATACTCGATGTCAAAGCCATGTCTAGATGATCATTAAAGACAGATCAAAATTACCCAATACAGGAGGAAAATCTATCGTTTGTAGAAGATTATGTTCTCTGATTATTAGTTTCAAAATTAGTTTTTCCTTTGGATTTCCTCTGAACTTAAACTTAGTTTGGAATGCCTTTGGTTTTGAATATTTCTGAAATCGTATTACTTCTCCTAAGTAAGTTGCTAGTCTGTTCTGTTTACGTGAAATTCGAATAATATTGTGAAGTATCTGCCATCAGTTTTACTGTGTGCCAGGCTGAGTTCCCTGATGAATTTCAAATTTCAGATATGAAACAGTAAAGGTTAAAAAAAAAAAATGTTACAAAGGGTACTCCATGCAGTAGCATAAACTTCTGTTTTCTCAAAACTTGTATCAGTTCATCTCACCAGGACCAGCAGGGGAAGCACACTCTGCCTAGGCACTGGCAAAGGGACACAGTGAGAGTGTAGGGTCTCTTGCTGGGGCCATTCAAAATTTGACTGTACAAGCCCCTGAGCAATATGACAGGGCTTTAAAAATGGCCCTGCTTGAAGTACGCGGGTGATCTGGAGACCTCTAAGGTGCTTTCCAACAAAAGCTTTTCTATAATTGTATGAAATCACCTGCAATAGATTAACCCTGGTCATTATTCCTATCACAGGAAATAACTGTGACACCTGGGTAACAGGTGAGCTTACTGCGACACCAGGGAGAGCCTTCCTGTACTTAAAGGCAACCTGTAGGAAAGCTGGGGAGGGAGTCTTTATCAGGGCCTGGAGTGACAGGACAAGGAGTAACCGCTTTAAACTGAAAAGTAGCACCCAGAAAGAACGGAGTCACGCAACAGGATTCATTTCCAAAACCACCTCATAGACACCTGGGCCAAAGAGCAGGGCCTTGAGCGGGTATATCACAATGACAGAGTTCATTTCCTTCCCAGTAGCTGGCACGTGCCGTTTTTTGGGATTTCGGGGCTACAGTGAGCTGCTAAGAGGGATGTCTTAGCTCTTGCAGGGCAGTGCTTCCACTAAGGCCAGGACTTTTCTGCATCTTCTACTGCCCTGCAAGCGAGGATGCTTGGGGCACACAGGAAGCTGGGAGCGGACACAGCTGCAGGGATTCCATAAGACACAAGCAAATGCAGCCTTGGCTTGGTGACACTTTCTCTTGATTACTGCTCAACACAAATTACCTCGAGCAAGTCTACTGTGAGGACTAAAGGAAAGAGACGTATGGATGCTGCTAAGCTCTTCTAGCTTGTACCAGGTAGGAAAGATACCTCTGTAGCAGGCGTGAAGAGGATAGCACTAATTAATTAGATGAGAAGCGGAGGAAAGGCACTTAGAGGTAGTGAAAAGCAGTTAATGTGATGTTCCGGGGAAGCTTCAGTCTGCTTAAGGAGTAGCAAGAACAAGCCTAAAGTCATAGCCAAATACAAGAAAGAGAGGAGGACACGCAGCATGAGAAGCTCCCGAGAGAAAGGAGCTCTGTTTTGGGTAAAAATCAGTCCCTTTTTCTATCATGGAGACATCCAAGGGCGTAGGACACGTGCACTTCAGGGAACCAAGAGATGCTGTGCATTTCTCTCGTCCCCCTGACACAGCCACTAGGTGACGATGCTTCCAATTCTCTCTAAAGAAACCTTGCTTTCTCAGGCCCAGGTGTCCAGCTGCACACCAAGGACGTCCCTGGCTCCCAGGCACAGTTCCCAGGCCCAAGGCCGAGCTCCCCTCCGAACCCCCATTCCAGCAGACCTTGCTCCTGGCATTGTGGAGCAGCCATTTCATGTCAGCCTTTTCTCCTGGCAGTCAGCTTAGCGCCGTAACCTCTGCCATCGGGGCGCCCGAGAGCCGTGTGAGGTCAGCAGAGAGTCACTGTCAGCCTTTGACCTCACAAAGGTGGGTGGCCATAAGTGCCCTGAGCGTCCAGCTCGCATTGAGTACTGCTGGTGGCACTCGAGGCGTGGAGGTCTGCATGGTGCAATGGGAGACGCCGATGTCCTGCTGCTGGAACAAGAGGCGCTGATGTGCTGCTGGTGCAGGAGGAGATGTGAAGGTGCTGCTGCTTAGAGGTGCTGAGGGGCGGGCAGCCTCAGCGGGCAGCTGAATCAGAGGGCAGGGAAGCCAAGCAGCTTCCTTCTCTGGGGAAGGGGGCACAGAGAAAGTGATTGGAAATGGGGTACAAGCCCTCAGCCTCTAAAAGCAATCCCTCAGATGTTTAGGCATAGTAAAGTTAGGTATATCTGTTTGACTCTAGACCCCAACATGTTTGTTAGTGTTCTGGTTTGTCCACTGCTTTCTTGTGGGGGATTTGAGTTGGCCATTACTCTTTAGGTGAATGCTGACTTCATATCTATGGTGCACTTTATTCTTAAAATGGGAAGTTTCTACCAATTTCCCGTCCAAACTTGCTCATAAGCCAACTGCAGTCATCATTTCAGATGTGTCTCCCAACTTACACATTTCCTATTTCTCCTTGATATTTACTCAAGAAATTCATTTACGTAGAGACAACATATTCTTCTCTCAACTGGCATCTGGCTGGGCAGAATGATGTCCTTTCATTCCCTTCCAGGCAATAGGCAACTTGTTCCTTCTGTCTTGTGAACTCTTCCTCCTAAGTTCAATGTGAATACAAGTGGCAGAACTGTGCCTCATGTCTCAAATGAGTGTCAGGGCTGCCTTGTCCAGTGTATTCATACTGGAGGGAAAAAAAAATGAATAGCCATACACACTATATAACCACTAAACTTTTTCAGTCCTCCTTGTGCTAACAGTGCATGAACGTGAGGTTTTGTTGTCATTTTTGTTTGTTTGTTTGTTTGCTTGCTTTAAACTCCTGACTGCCATATAGCAAACATGACCAAAAAACACCCTTTTTTGAGAATCTCTGAGAATGGCTCTGCTTTGTATTATCACCTGTCACTTCACCTGAACCATTTCAATCACAAGCGATATCCTTCTGTCAGGCTTGGTAGTACTTCCCAACCTTATGTCCCCTGCAAATCTCAAAGCTCATGTGTAATTTTTAATCTTCAGCCACCATGTCCATACCGAACATATCTAACTTTGAAGTCAGCTCTGCCCTGAATAGGAGGTTGGGTTTTCAGAGGTCCCTTCCAGCCTACATTTCTCCATGAGTCTTTGCCTCCTTAGCAGCTGCAGTTTCAGAACTGTCTCTGAGAATTACCATAGGTAACGACTCCTTTGCTGGTAAGTCCCTCTTCAGTGTGAACAATTGTAAATTCCCTTTATTCACTTGCAGCCCCAAAGCCCAAATCCGTAGATAATGTATCAGAAGCTCACAGAAAGTGAAATAGATGTAATTCATCCCCTGTGTAGGGAAGAACTGGTCCTAGAAAGGAAAGCTATTAAATTATCTGGAAACAATTTAGCTCTGATAAATTATTTTGTAAATTACACATTACCCCCTCCTTCCCTGGTCTTAGCTGTTCTTGCTCCAAAACTTTGCATGGTGTTGATGTCAAACTAACAGGCCCACACTTGTCTGGATGACTCTTTACCCTCTTCTGGACAGAGGTGTATTTGTTACTCTCCCATTCTGGGGACTATCCCTGATTTGCACAATTGTTATGCATTTTTCCTACTTGACTTGTTGTTCTGTGTGCCAATGCTGTTAATAGGCTAGGTAGATATCAGCTTTTCATTTTTCACTTGAATCGCTATAGATTGTTATTTCACCTCAGATGATGTTGCGCCTAGTGCCCTACCCTCCTTTTCAATGGGAGTCCTGTCACTGCCCTTAATATCACATTGTTGTTGCTGTTAGATGCAGGAAATAAGATTTGCAGCATTTGAGACATCAGTAACTTTTGATCTATTTTTGCCTCAAGCGTGCAACTGTCCTAATTTGTTCTCTTTGTTCCCCCTGGTTTCTGGTTCTTAAGTACCACTTACTATTATTGTTTAATTTCCTATGTGAAGGAAGTTTTCGGTCATTCTTACTTTATTTCTGCAGTTTTTAACCTCTGAAACATGCCTTTTCTCATCGCTTTTTTCCTCTTTGAATTTTGAATTTTAACTATGCCTTCTCTGCACTCAAGTCCCAGAGCTGCTTAGTCAGACTCAATTATTCATTTCCTTAGATTTCAAAGTTTGCATTTCTAAGCCTCAAAACCTTCATTCTAAACCTGGTTTTGTCTGTCGTGAAATGTAAAATGAGAAAAGTCAGCTCATGATCACACTTTATTCAAATTTTACTACATTTAAACCCATACAGGAGCCAAGTCTAAAATGGTCTTATATTTTTTCACTTTTGGGAAGAAATCCATCACATAGTATACCTCTATGAACATAAGTGGTAATTATCTTTCAATCTTTTGCTGGGAAGTTAAAGTCTCCCATAATTCCCATTATTGTTTACGTGTCTGATAACTGTACAGAGAGAATTCACTATTAGACTGGAGCTAAGAGCAAAGAGCAGGCTAGCAAGGCTGTCTATCTTTAGCAGTGATTTGCACAAAACCACTCTTTTGCTGACCCATAACATTTAATTTCTCCATCCTCTGCTTCTTGCTAACACAAAGCACCATCTTATTCCATCCATTTGCCTTGGTTTCCAGCCTTCCTGAGATTTATCAGTACTTGTATGACATTCATGCCTTTGTTTCACCCTTCCTGTGTTGACACTTGTCATAACAGTTTTAGATCCTGAACATGATCATCTCAAAGTTTGCCTGACAGTTAGGTCTTCCTCACATTGTCATAGAGTATCAGGTCTCTACCACTTGAAATAGATTGGATTGGATTAGATTATTGGCACCGTCTCTTGTGCTGGTAGTCCATTATCTTCACAGTCCGTACAACTGGCCATCAGTGAACATGAAGTGGCCTTATCCTGCCCATTTACCTTTCTGGAAATCAGCCACTCTCTCTGCCTAGAACAGGGAATGGATTTTCCTCACCTTTCTTCAAAAGCTCTGAAGTTTTCTGTGATCTTTCCAATTGTACGGTATGATAAGCTTTTGCTGCCACTGAAGGGTAGAAGTCATTATGAATAGTGCCAACAAAACAGAAACATAACAATGAAAACGATATTTTAATTCAGAATAGGTATTTGAAAAGTTCACCTTTTCTAGCACAAATGGGGAAAAGAAAAAAAGGAAGGAAAAAAAAAAAAAAAGCAGTCCTAAAACATCAAAACTGTGGCCAAAGAATTAGAAGAAACACTATTTTTCCAAAGCTGCAATGTTTTCCATTCATCTGGCTGGGCCAGCAGAGCACTGGAGACCTGGATGCACTGTACTCATGGCTGGTTCCCCTAAATGACCTGCAGGGAGATCTTCTTCTCTCTATCCCTCTGTTTCTCCTTTCAATCTCTGTTTTGTCTGTTTGTATCACTAGCTCTCAAATCGCCACTGATATATGCACGTGCAGCACCCAGCACAACCTTGTTTCAGGCTCCAGCGGGACCTTTAGGCATTACCATCCTGTAAACAAATAACAATGATAGTGAGTGTAATTACAATCGTCAAACTATTCCAGCTCCACATCATTAGCCATGCCCTGAGCTAAATAACATTTTAATCAGTTTGATATGTCATCTGTGGCTTTCTTCACTGTCACTTGCAATCCAGCAAACTCCTTCCTTCACGTTTCTAGATTAGACAGACGGTTCTCAACTGCAGACATCCAATTCCCTGTTCAGGAAGCAGCGAGACCTTTCCTCTTCTCACAGATTTAAGATGATAGCCAAGCATCATGAGACACAGTGCGTATGTCTCCTAGGCCCATCCCATGAGAGCAGGACATTTACCACACATGAGAAGAAGACTTAATGCAGTGGCAAAGCAAAATACTCGATGTCAAAGCCATGTCTAGATGATCATTAAAGACAGATCAAAATTACCCAATACAGGAGGAAAATCTATCGTTTGTAGAAGATTATGTTCTCTGATTATTAGTTTCAAAATTAGTTTTTCCTTTGGATTTCCTCTGAACTTAAACTTAGTTTGGAATGCCTTTGGTTTTGAATATTTCTGAAATCGTATTACTTCTCCTAAGTAAGTTGCTAGTCTGTTCTGTTTACGTGAAATTCGAATAATATTGTGAAGTATCTGCCATCAGTTTTACTGTGTGCCAGGCTGAGTTCCCTGATGAATTTCAAATTTCAGATATGAAACAGTAAAGGTTAAAAAAAAAAAAATGTTACAAAGGGTACTTCATGCAGTAGCATAAACTTCTGTTTTCTCAAAACTTGTATCAGTTCATCTCACCAGGACCAGCAGGGGAAGCACACTCTGCCTAGGCACTGGCAAAGGGACACAGTGAGAGTGTAGGGTCTCTTGCTGGGGCCATTCAAAATTTGACTGTACAAGCCCCTGAGCAATATGACAGGGCTTTAAAAATGGCCCTGCTTGAAGTACGCGGGTGATCTGGAGACCTCTAAGGTGCTTTCCAACA
The DNA here is from genome assembly GCF_964211835.1 of Anser anser. Classification (NCBI taxonomy): domain Eukaryota; kingdom Metazoa; phylum Chordata; class Aves; order Anseriformes; family Anatidae; genus Anser; species Anser anser. The sequence goes on along the minus strand of NC_139738.1, from coordinate 14,195,845 downwards.
AAAGCTTTTCTATAATTGTATGAAATCACCTGCAATAGATTAACCCTGGTCATTATTCCTATCACAGGAAATAACTGTGACACCTGGGTAACAGGTGAGCTTACTGCGACACCAGGGAGAGCCTTCCTGTACTTAAAGGCAACCTGTAGGAAAGCTGGGGAGGGAGTCTTTATCAGGGCCTGGAGTGACAGGACAAGGAGTAACCGCTTTAAACTGAAAAGTAGCACCCAGAAAGAACGGAGTCACGCAACAGGATTCATTTCCAAAACCACCTCGTAGACACCTGGGCCAAAGAGCAGGGCCTTGAGCGGGTATATCACAATGGCAGAGTTCATTTCCTTCCCAGTAGCTGGCACGTGCCGTTTTTTGGGATTTCGGGGCTACAGTGAGCTGCTAAGAGGGATGTCTTAGCTCTTGCAGGGCAGTGCTTCCACTAAGGCCAGGACTTTTCTGCATCTTCTACTGCCCTGCAAGCGAGGATGCTTGGGGCACACAGGAAGCTGGGAGGGGACACAGCTGCAGGGATTCCATAAGACACAAGCAAATGCAGCCTTGGCTTGGTGACACTTTCTCTTGATTACTGCTCAACACAAATTACCTCGAGCAAGTCTACTGTGAGGACTAAAGGAAAGAGACGTATGGATGCTGCTAAGCTCTTCTAGCTTGTACCAGGTAGGAAAGATACCTCTGTAGCAGGCGTGAAGAGGATAGCACTAATTAATTAGATGAGAAGCGGAGGAAAGGCACTTAGAGGTAGTGAAAAGCAGTTAATGTGATGTTCCGGGGAAGCTTCAGTCTGCTTAAGGAGTAGCAAGAACAAGCCTAAAGTCATAGCCAAATACAAGAAAGAGAGGAGGACACGCAGCATGAGAAGCTCCCGAGAGAAAGGAGCTCTGTTTTGGGTAAAAATCAGTCCCTTTTTCTATCATGGAGACATCCAAGGGCGTAGGACACGTGCGCTTCAGGGAACCAAGAGATGCTGTGCATTTCTCTCGTCCCCCTGACACAGCCACTAGGTGACGATGCTTCCAATTCTCTCTAAAGAAACCTTGCTTTCTCAGGCCCAGGTGTCCAGCTGCACACCAAGGACGTCCCTGGCTCCCAGGCACAGTTCCCAGGCCCAAGGCCGAGCTCCGCTCCGAACCCCCATTCCAGCAGACCTTGCTCCTGGCATTGTGGAGCAGCCATTTCATGTCAGCCTTTTCTCCTGGCAGTCAGCTTAGCGCCGTAACCTCTGCCATCGGGGCGCCCGAGAGCCGTGTGAGGTCAGCAGAGAGTCACTGTCAGCCTTTGACCTCACAAAGGTGGGTGGCCGTAAGGGCCCTGAGCGTCCAGCTCGCATTGAGTACTGCTGGTGGCACTCGAGGCGTGGAGGTCTGCATGGTGCAATGGGAGACGCCGATGTCCTGCTGCTGGAACAAGAGGCGCTGATGTGCTGCTGGTGCAGGAGGAGACGTGAAGGTGCTGCTGCTTAGAGGTGCTGAGGGGCGGGCAGCCTCAGCGGGCAGCTGAATCAGAGGGCAGGGAAGCCAAGCAGCTTCCTTCTCTGGGGAAGGGGGCACAGAGAAAGTGATTGGAAATGGGGTACAAGCCCTCAGCCTCTAAAAGCAATCCCTCAGATGTTTAGGCATAGTAAAGTTAGGTATATCTATTTGACTCTAGACCCCAACATGTTTGTTAGTGTTCTGGTTTGTCCACTGCTTTCTTGTGGGGGATTTGAGTTGGCCATTACTCTTTAGGTGAATGCTGACTTCATATCTATGGTGCACTTTATTCTTAAAATGGGAAGTTTCTACCAATTTCCCGTCCAAACTTGCTCATAAGCCAACTGCAGTCATCATTTCAGATGTGTCTCCCAACTTACACATTTCCTATTTCTCCTTGATATTTACTCAAGAAATTCATTTACGTAGAGACAACATATTCTTCTCTCAACTGGCATCTGGCTGGGCAGAATGATGTCCTTTCATTCCCTTCCAGGCAATAGGCAACTTGTTCCTTCTGTCTTGTGAACTCTTCCTCCTAAGTTCAATGTGAATACAAGTGGCAGAACTGTGCCTCATGTCTCAAATGAGTGTCAGGGCTGCCTTGTCCAGTGTATTCATACTGGAGGGAAAAAAAAATGAATAGCCATACACACTATATAACCACTAAACTTTTTCAGTCCTCCTTGTGCTAACAGTGCATGAACGTGAGGTTTTGTTGTCATTTTTGTTTGTTTGTTTGTTTGCTTGCTTTAAACTCCTGACTGCCATATAGCAAACATGACCAAAAAACACCCTTTTTTGAGAATCTCTGAGAATGGCTCTGCTTTGTATTATCACCTGTCACTTCACCTGAACCATTTCAATCACAAGCGATATCCTTCTGTCAGGCTTGGTAGTACTTCCCAACCTTATGTCCCCTGCAAATCTCAAAGCTCATGTGTAATTTTTAATCTTCAGCCACCATGTCCATACCGAACATATCTAACTTTGAAGTCAGCTCTGCCCTGAATAGGAGGTTGGGTTTTCAGAGGTCCCTTCCAGCCTACATTTCTCCATGAGTCTTTGCCTCCTTAGCAGCTGCAGTTTCAGAACTGTCTCTGAGAATTACCATAGGTAACGACTCCTTTGCTGGTAAGTCCCTCTTCAGTGTGAACAATTGTAAATTCCCTTTATTCACTTGCAGCCCCAAAGCCCAAATCCGTAGATAATGTATCAGAAGCTCACAGAAAGTGAAATAGATGTAATTCATCCCCTGTGTAGGGAAGAACTGGTCCTAGAAAGGAAAGCTATTAAATTATCTGGAAACAATTTAGCTCTGATAAATTATTTTGTAAATTACACATTACCCCCTCCTTCCCTGGTCTTAGCTGTTCTTGCTCCAAAACTTTGCATGGTGTTGATGTCAAACTAACAGGCCCACACTTGTCTGGATGACTCTTTACCCTCTTCTGGACAGAGGTGTATTTGTTACTCTCCCATTCTGGGGACTATCCCTGATTTGCACAATTGTTATGCATTTTTCCTACTTGACTTGTTGTTCTGTGTGCCAATGCTGTTAATAGGCTAGGTAGATATCAGCTTTTCATTTTTCACTTGAATCGCTATAGATTGTTATTTCACCTCAGATGATGTTACGCCTAGTGCCCTACCCTCCTTTTCAATGGGAGTCCTGTCACTGCCCTTAATATCACATTGTTGTTGCTGTTAGATGCAGGAAATAAGATTTGCAGCATTTGAGACATCAGTAACTTTTGATCTATTTTTGCCTCAAGCGTGCAACTGTCCTAATTTGTTCTCTTTGTTCCCCCTGGTTTCTGTGGCTTAAGTACCACTTACTATTATTGTTTAATTTCCTATGTGAAGGAGGTTTTTGGTCATTCTTACTTTATTTCTGCAGTTTTTAACCTCTGAAACATGCCTTTTCTCATCGCTTTTTTCCTCTTTGAATTTTGAATTTTAACTATGCCTTCTCTGCACTCAAGTCCCAGAGCTGCTTAGTCAGACTCAATTATTCATTTCCTTAGATTTCAAAGTTTGCATTTCTAAGCCTCAAAACCTTCATTCTAAACCTGGTTTTGTCTGTCGTGAAATGTAAAATGAGAAAAGTCAGCTCATGATCACACTTTATTCAAATTTTACTACATTTAAACCCATACAGGAGCCAAGTCTAAAATGGTCTTATATTTTTTCACTTTTGGGAAGAAATCCATCACATAGTATACCTCTGTGAACATAAGTGGTAATTATCTTTCAATCTTTTGCTGGGAAGTTAAAGTCTCCCATAATTCCCATTATTGTTTACGTGTCTGATAACTGCACAGAGAGAATTCACTATTAGACTGGAGCTAAGAGCAAAGAGCAGGCTAGCAAGGCTGTCTATCTTTAGCAGTGATTTGCACAAAACCACTCTTTTGCTGACCCATAACATTTAATTTCTCCATCCTCTGCTTCTTGCTAACACAAAGCACCATCTTATTCCATCCATTTGCCTTGGTTTCCAGCCTTCCTGAGATTTATCAGTACTTGTATGACATTCATGCCTTTGTTTCACCCTTCCTGTGTTGACACTTGTCATAACAGTTTTAGATCCTGAACATGATCATCTCAAAGTTTGCCTGACAGTTAGGTCTTCCTCACATTGTCATAGAGTATCAGGTCTCTACCACTTGAAATAGATTGGATTGGATTAGATTATTGGCACCGTCTCTTGTGCTGGTAGTCCATTATCTTCACAGTCCGTACAACTGGCCATCAGTGAACATGAAGTGGCCTTATCCTGCCCATTTACCTTTCTGGAAATCAGCCACTCTGTCTGCCTAGAACAGGGAATGGATTTTCCTCACCTTTCTTCAAAAGCTCTGAAGTTTTCTGTGATCTTTCCAATTGTACGGTATGATAAGCTTTTGCTGCCACTGAAGGGTAGAAGTCATTACGAATAGTGCCAACAAAACAGAAACATAACAATGAAAACGATATTTTAATTCAGAATAGGTATTTGAAAAGTTCACCTTTTCTAGCACAAATGGGGAAAAGAAAAAAAGGAAGGAAAAAAAAAAAAAAAAGCAGTCCTAAAACATCAAAACTGTGGCCAAAGAATTAGAAGAAACACTATTTTTCCAAAGCTGCAATGTTTTCCATTCATCTGGCTGGGCCAGCAGAGCACTGGAGACCTGGATGCACTGTACTCATGGCTGGTTCCCCTAAATGACCTGCAGGGAGATCTTCTTCTCTCTATCCCTCTGTTTCTCCTTTCAATCTCTGTTTTGTCTGTTTGTATCACTAGCTCTCAAATCGCCACTGATATATGCACGTGCAGCACCCAGCACAACCTTGTTTCAGGCTCCAGCGGGACCTTTAGGCATTACCATCCTGTAAACAAATAACAATGATAGTGAGTGTAATTACAATCGTCAAACTATTCCAGCTCCACATCATTAGCCATGCCCTGAGCTAAATAACATTTTAATCAGTTTGATATGTCATCTGTGGCTTTCTTCACTGTCACTTGCAATCCAGCAAACTCCTTCCTTCACGTTTCTAGATTAGACAGAGGGTTCTCAACTGCAGACATCCAATTCCCTGTTCAGGAAGCAGCGAGACCTTTCCTCTTCTCACAGATTTAAGATGATAGCCAAGCATCATGAGACACAGTGCGTATGTCTCCTAGGCCCATCCCATGAGAGCAGGACATTTACCACACATGAGAAGAAGACTTAATGCAGTGGCAAAGCAAAATACTCGGTGTCAAAGCCATGTCTAGATGATCATTAAAGACAGATCAAAATTACCCAATACAGGAGGAAAATCTATCGTTTGTAGAAGATTATGTTCTCTGATTATTAGTTTCAAAATTAGTTTTTCCTTTGGATTTCCTCTGAACTTAAACTTAGTTTGGAATGCCTTTGGTTTTGAATATTTCTGAAATCGTATTACTTCTCCTAAGTAAGTTGCTAGTCTGTTCTGTTTACGTGAAATTCGAATAATATTGTGAAGTATCTGCCATCAGTTTTACTGTGTGCCAGGCTGAGTTCCCTGATGAATTTCAAATTTCAGATATGAAACAGTAAAGGTTAAAAAAAAAAATGTTACAAAGGGTACTTCATGCAGTAGCATAAACTTCTGTTTTCTCAAAACTTGTATCAGTTCATCTCACCAGGACCAGCAGGGGAAGCACACTCTGCCTAGGCACTGGCAAAGGGACACAGTGAGAGTGTAGGGTCTCTTGCTGGGGCCATTCAAAATTTGACTGTACAAGCCCCTGAGCAATATGACAGGGCTTTAAAAATGGCCCTGCTTGAAGTACGCGGGTGATCTGGAGACCTCTAAGGTGCTTTCCAACAAAAGCTTTTCTATAATTGTATGAAATCACCTGCAATAGATTAACCCTGGTCATTATTCCTATCACAGGAAATAACTGTGACACCTGGGTAACAGGTGAGCTTACTGCGACACCAGGGAGAGCCTTCCTGTACTTAAAGGCAACCTGTAGGAAAGCTGGGGAGGGAGTCTTTATCAGGGCCTGCAGTGACAGGACAAGGAGTAACCGCTTTAAACTGAAAAGTAGCACCCAGAAAGAACGGAGTTACGCAACAGGATTCATTTCCAAAACCGTCTCACAGACACCTGGGCCAAAGAGCAGGGCCTTGAGCGGGTATATCACAATGACAGAGTTCATTTCCTTCCCACTAGCTGGCACGTGCCGTTTTTGGGGATTTCGGGGCTACAGTGAGCTGCTAAGAGGGATGTCTTAGCTCTTGCAGGACAGTGCTTCCACTAAGGCCAGGACTTTTCTGCATCTTCTACTGCCCTGCAAGCGAGGATGCTTGGGGCACACAGGAAGCTGGGAGCGGACACAGCTGCAGGGATTCCATAAGGCACAAGCAAATGCAGCCTTGGCTTGGTGACACTTTCTCTTGATTACTGCTCAACACAAATTACCTCGAGCAAGTCTACTGTGAGGACTAAAGGAAAGAGACGTATGGATGCTGCTAAGCTCTTCTAGCTTGTACCAGGTAGGAAAGATACCTCTGTAGCAGGCGTGAAGAGGATAGCACTAATTAATTAGATGAGAAGCGGAGGAAAGGCACTTAGAGGTAGTGAAAAGCAGTTAATGTGATGTTCCGGGGAAGCTTCAGTCTGCTTAAGGAGTAGCAAGAACAAGCCTAAAGTCATAGCCAAATACAAGAAAGAGAGGAGGACACGCAGCATGAGAAGCTCCCGAGAGAAAGGAGCTCTGTTTTGGGTAAAAATCAGTCCCTTTTTCTATCATGGAGACATCCAAGGGCGTAGGACACGTGCACTTCAGGGAACCAAGAGATGCTGTGCATTTCTCTCGTCCCCCTGACACAGCCACTAGGTGACGATGCTTCCAATTCTCTCTAAAGAAACCTTGCTTTCTCAGGCCCAGGTGTCCAGCTGCACACCAAGGACGTCCCTGGCTCCCAGGCACAGTTCCCAGGCCCAAGGCCGAGCTCCGCTCCGAACCCCCATTCCAGCAGACCTTGCTCCTGGCATTGTGGAGCAGCCATTTCATGTCAGCCTTTTCTCCTGGCAGTCAGCTTAGCGCCGTAACCTCTGCCATCGGGGCGCCCGAGAGCCGTGTGAGGTCAGCAGAGAGTCACTGTCAGCCTTTGACCTCACAAAGGTGGGTGGCCATAAGTGCCCTGAGCGTCCAGCTCGCATTGAGTACTGCTGGTGGCACTCGAGGCGTGGAGGTCTGCATGGTGCAATGGGAGACGCCGATGTCCTGCTGCTGGAACAAGAGGCGCTGATGTGCTGCTGGTGCAGGAGGAGACGTGAAGGTGCTGCTGCTTAGAGGTGCTGAGGGGCGGGCAGCCTCAGCGGGCAGCTGAATCAGAGGGCAGGGAAGCCAAGCAGCTTCCTTCTCTGGGGAAGGGGGCACAGAGAAAGTGATTGGAAATGGGGTACAAGCCCTCAGCCTCTAAAAGCAATCCCTCAGATGTTTAGGCATAGTAAAGTTAGGTATATCTATTTGACTCTAGACCCCAACATGTTTGTTAGTGTTCTGGTTTGTCCACTGCTTTCTTGTGGGGGATTTGAGTTGGCCATTACTGTTTAGGTGAATGCTGACTTCATATCTATGGTGCACTTTATTCTTAAAATGGGAAGTTTCTACCAATTTCCCGTCCAAACTTGCTCATAAGCCAACTGCAGTCATCATTTCAGATGTGTCTCCCAACTTACACATTTCCTATTTCTCCTTGATATTTACTCAAGAAATTCATTTACGTAGAGACAACATATTCTTCTCTCAACTGGCATCTGGCCGGGCAGAATGATGTCCTTTCATTCCCTTCCAGGCAATAGGCAACTTGTTCCTTCTGTCTTGTGAACTCTTCCTCCTAAGTTCAATGTGAATACAAGTGGCAGAACTGTGCCTCATGTCTCAAATGAGTGTCAGGGCTGCCTTGTCCAGTGTATTCATACTGGAGGGAAAAAAAAATGAATAGCCATACACACTATATAACCACTAAACTTTTTCAGTCCTCCTTGTGCTAACAGTGCATGAACGTGAGGTTTTGTTGTCATTTTTGTTTGTTTGTTTGTTTGCTTGCTTTAAACTCCTGACTGCCATATAGCAAACATGACAAAAAAACACCCTTTTTTGAGAATCTCTGAGAATGGCTCTGCTTTGTATTATCACCTGTCACTTCACCTGAACCATTTCAATCACAAGCGATATCCTTCTGTCAGGCTTGGTAGTACTTCCCAACCTTATGTCCCCTGCAAATCTCAAAGCTCATGTGTAATTTTTAATCTTCAGCCACCATGTCCATACCGAACATATCTAACTTTGAAGTCAGCTCTGCCCTGAATAGGAGGTTGGGTTTTCAGAGGTCCCTTCCAGCCTACATTTCTCCATGAGTCTTTGCCTCCTTAGCAGCTGCAGTTTCAGAACTGTCTCTGAGAATTACCATAGGTAACGACTCCTTTGCTGGTAAGTCCCTCTTCAGTGTGAACAATTGTAAATTCCCTTTATTCACTTGCAGCCCCAAAGCCCAAATCCGTAGATAATGTATCAGAAGCTCACAGAAAGTGAAATAGATGTAATTCATCCCCTGTGTAGGGAAGAACTGGTCCTAGAAAGGAAAGCTATTAAATTATCTGGAAACAATTTAGCTCTGATAAATTATTTTGTAAATTACACATTACCCCCTCCTTCCCTGGTCTTAGCTGTTCTTGCTCCAAAACTTTGCATGGTGTTGATGTCAAACTAACAGGCCCACACTTGTCTGGATGACTCTTTACCCTCTTCTGGACAGAGGTGTATTTGTTACTCTCCCATTCTGGGGACTATCCCTGGTTTGCACAATTGTTATGCATTTTTCCTACTTGACTTGTTGTTCTGTGTGCCAATGCTGTTAATAGGCTAGGTAGATATCAGCTTTTCATTTTTCACTTGAATCGCTATAGATTGTTATTTCACCTCAGATGATGTTGCGCCTAGTGCCCTACCCTCCTTTTCAATGGGAGTCCTGTCACTGCCCTTAATATCACATTGTTGTTGCTGTTAGATGCAGGAAATAAGATTTGCAGCATTTGAGACATCAGTAACTTTTGATCTATTTTTGCCTCAAGCGTGCAACTGTCCTAATTTGTTCTCTTTGTTCCCCCTGGTTTCTGTGGCTTAAGTACCACTTACTATTATTGTTTAATTTCCTATGTGAAGGAGGTTTTTGGTCATTCTTACTTTATTTCTGCAGTTTTTAACCTCTGAAACATGCCTTTTCTCATCGCTTTTTTCCTCTTTGAATTTTGAATTTTAACTATGCCTTCTCTGCACTCAAGTCCCAGAGCTGCTTAGTCAGACTCAATTATTCATTTCCTTAGATTTCAAAGTTTGCATTTCTAAGCCTCAAAACCTTCATTCTAAACCTGGTTTTGTCTGTCGTGAAATGTAAAATGAGAAAAGTCAGCTCATGATCACACTTTATTCAAATTTTACTACATTTAAACCCATACAGGAGCCAAGTCTAAAATGGTCTTATATTTTTTCACTTTTGGGAAGAAATCCATCACATAGTATACCTCTATGAACATAAGTGGTAATTATCTTTCAATCTTTTGCTGGGAAGTTAAAGTCTCCCATAATTCCCATTATTGTTTACGTGTCTGATAACTGTACAGAGAGAATTCACTATTAGACTGGAGCTAAGAGCAAAGAGCAGGCTAGCAAGGCTGTCTATCTTTAGCAGTGATTTGCACAAAACCACTCTTTTGCTGACCCATAACATTTAATTTCTCCATCCTCTGCTTCTTGCTAACACAAAGCACCATCTTATTCCATCCATTTGCCTTGGTTTCCAGCCTTCCTGAGATTTATCAGTACTTGTATGACATTCATGCCTTTGTTTCACCCTTCCTGTGTTGACACTTGTCATAACAGTTTTAGATCCTGAACATGATCATCTCAAAGTTTGCCTGACAGTTAGGTCTTCCTCACATTGTCATAGAGTATCAGGTCTCTACCACTTGAAATAGATTGGATTGGATTAGATTATTGGCACCGTCTCTTGTGCTGGTAGTCCATTATCTTCACAGTCCGTACAACTGGCCATCAGTGAACATGAAGTGGCCTTATCCTGCCCATTTACCTTTCTGGAAATCAGCCACTCTGTCTGCCTAGAACAGGGAATGGATTTTCCTCACCTTTCTTCAAAAGCTCTGAAGTTTTCTGTGATCTTTCCAATTGTACGGTATGATAAGCTTTTGCTGCCACTGAAGGGTAGAAGTCATTATGAATAGTGCCAACAAAACAGAAACATAACAATGAAAACGATATTTTAATTCAGAATAGGTATTTGAAAAGTTCACCTTTTCTAGCACAAATGGGGAAAAGAAAAAAAGGAAGGAAAAAAAAAAAAAAAGCAGTCCTAAAACATCAAAACTGTGGCCAAAGAATTAGAAGAAACACTATTTTTCCAAAGCTGCAATGTTTTCCATTCATCTGGCTGGGCCAGCAGAGCACTGGAGACCTGGATGCACTGTACTCATGGCTGGTTCCCCTAAATGACCTGCAGGGAGATCTTCTTCTCTCTATCCCTCTGTTTCTCCTTTCAATCTCTGTTTTGTCTGTTTGTATCACTAGCTCTCAAATCGCCACTGATATATGCACGTGCAGCACCCAGCACAACCTTGTTTCAGGCTCCAGCGGGACCTTTAGGCATTACCATCCTGTAAACAAATAACAATGATAGTGAGTGTAATTACAATCGTCAAACTATTCCAGCTCCACATCATTAGCCATGCCCTGAGCTAAATAACATTTTAATCAGTTTGATATGTCATCTGTGGCTTTCTTCACTGTCACTTGCAATCCAGCAAACTCCTTCCTTCACGTTTCTAGATTAGACAGAGGGTTCTCAACTGCAGACATCCAATTCCCTGTTCAGGAAGCAGCGAGACCTTTCCTCTTCTCACAGATTTAAGATGATAGCCAAGCATCATGAGACACAGTGCGTATGTCTCCTAGGCCCATCCCATGAGAGCAGGACATTTACCACACATGAGAAGAAGACTTAATGCAGTGGCAAAGCAAAATACTCAGTGTCAAAGCCATGTCTAGATGATCATTAAAGACAGATCAAAATTACCCAATACAGGAGGAAAATCTATCGTTTGTAGAAGATTATGTTCTCTGATTATTAGTTTCAAAATTAGTTTTTCCTTTGGATTTCCTCTGAACTTAAACTTAGTTTGGAATGCCTTTGGTTTTGAATATTTCTGAAATCGTATTACTTCTCCTAAGTAAGTTGCTAGTCTGTTCTGTTTACGTGAAATTCGAATAATATTGTGAAGTATCTGCCATCAGTTTTACTGTGTGCCAGGCTGAGTTCCCTGATGAATTTCAAATTTCAGATATGAAACAGTAAAGGTTAAAAAAAAAAAATGTTACAAAGGGTACTTCATGCAGTAGCATAAACTTCTGTTTTCTCAAAACTTGTATCAGTTCATCTCACCAGGACCAGCAGGGGAAGCACACTCTGCCTAGGCACTGGCAAAGGGACACAGTGAGAGTGTAGGGTCTCTTGCTGGGGCCATTCAAAATTTGACTGTACAAGCCCCTGAGCAATATGACAGGGCTTTAAAAATGGCCCTGCTTGAAGTACGCGGGTGATCTGGAGACCTCTAAGGTGCTTTCCAACAAAAGCTTTTCTATAATTGTATGAAATCACCTGCAATAGATTAACCCTGGTCATTATTCCTATCACAGGAAATAACTGTGACACCTGGGTAACAGGTGAGCTTACTGCGACACCAGGGAGAGCCTTCCTGTACTTAAAGGCAACCTGTAGGAAAGCTGGGGAGGGAGTCTTTATCAGGGCCTGGAGTGACAGGACAAGGAGTAACCGCTTTAAACTGAAAAGTAGCACCCAGAAAGAACGGAGTCACGCAACAGGATTCATTTCCAAAACCACCTCGTAGACACCTGGGCCAAAGAGCAGGGCCTTGAGCGGGTATATCACAATGGCAGAGTTCATTTCCTTCCCAGTAGCTGGCACGTGCCGTTTTTTGGGATTTCGGGGCTACAGTGAGCTGCTAAGAGGGATGTCTTAGCTCTTGCAGGGCAGTGCTTCCACTAAGGCCAGGACTTTTCTGCATCTTCTACTGCCCTGCAAGCGAGGATGCTTGGGGCACACAGGAAGCTGGGAGGGGACACAGCTGCAGGGATTCCATAAGGCACAAGCAAATGCAGCCTTGGCTTGGTGACACTTTCTCTTGATTACTGCTCAACACAAATTACCTCGAGCAAGTCTACTGTGAGGACTAAAGGAAAGAGACGTATGGATGCTGCTAAGCTCTTCTAGCTTGTACCAGGTAGGAAAGATACCTCTGTAGCAGGCGTGAAGAGGATAGCACTAATTAATTAGATGAGAAGCGGAGGAAAGGCACTTAGAGGTAGTGAAAAGCAGTTAATGTGATGTTCCGGGGAAGCTTCAGTCTGCTTAAGGAGCAGCAAGAACAAGCCTAAAGTCATAGCCAAATACAAGAAAGAGAGGAGGACACGCAGCATGAGAAGCTCCCGAGAGAAAGGAGCTCTGTTTTGGGTAAAAATCAGTCCCTTTTTCTATCATGGAGACATCCAAGGGCGTAGGACACGTGCACTTCAGGGAACCAAGAGATGCTGTGCATTTCTCTCGTCCCCCTGACACAGCCACTAGGTGACGATGCTTCCAATTCTCTCTAAAGAAACCTTGCTTTCTCAGGCCCAGGTGTCCAGCTGCACACCAAGGACGTCCCTGGCTCCCAGGCACAGTTCCCAGGCCCAAGGCCGAGCTCCGCTCCGAACCCCCATTCCAGCAGACCTTGCTCCTGGCATTGTGGAGCAGCCATTTCATGTCAGCCTTTTCTCCTGGCAGTCAGCTTAGCGCCGTAACCTCTGCCATCGGGGCGCCCGAGAGCCGTGTGAGGTCAGCAGAGAGTCACTGTCAGCCTTTGACCTCACAAAGGTGGGTGGCCGTAAGTGCCCTGAGCGTCCAGCTCGCATTGAGTACTGCTGGTGGCACTCGAGGCGTGGAGGTCTGCATGGTGCAATGGGAGACGCCGATGTCCTGCTGCTGGAACAAGAGGCGCTGATGTGCTGCTGGTGCAGGAGGAGACGTGAAGGTGCTGCTGCTTAGAGGTGCTGAGGGGCGGGCAGCCTCAGCGGGCAGCTGAATCAGAGGGCAGGGAAGCCAAGCAGCTTCCTTCTCTGGGGAAGGGGGCACAGAGAAAGTGATTGGAAATGGGGTACAAGCCCTCAGCCTCTAAAAGCAATCCCTCAGATGTTTAGGCATAGTAAAGTTAGGTATATCTGTTTGACTCTAGACCCCAACATGTTTGTTAGTGTTCTGGTTTGTCCACTGCTTTCTTGTGGGGGATTTGAGTTGGCCATTACTCTTTAGGTGAATGCTGACTTCATATCTATGGTGCACTTTATTCTTAAAATGGGAAGTTTCTACCAATTTCCCGTCCAAACTTGCTCATAAGCCAACTGCAGTCATCATTTCAGATGTGTCTCCCAACTTACACATTTCCTATTTCTCCTTGATATTTACTCAAGAAATTCATTTACGTAGAGACAACATATTCTTCTCTCAACTGGCATCTGGCTGGGCAGAATGATGTCCTTTCATTCCCTTCCAGGCAATAGGCAACTTGTTCCTTCTGTCTTGTGAACTCTTCCTCCTAAGTTCAATGTGAATACAAGTGGCAGAACTGTGCCTCATGTCTCAAATGAGTGTCAGGGCTGCCTTGTCCAGTGTATTCATACTGGAGGGAAAAAAAAATGAATAGCCATACACACTATATAACCACTAAACTTTTTCAGTCCTCCTTGTGCTAACAGTGCATGAACGTGAGGTTTTGTTGTCATTTTTGTTTGTTTGTTTGTTTGCTTGCTTTAAACTCCTGACTGCCATATAGCAAACATGACAAAAAAACACCCTTTTTTGAGAATCTCTGAGAATGGCTCTGCTTTGTATTATCACCTGTCACTTCACCTGAACCATTTCAATCACAAGCGATATCCTTCTGTCAGGCTTGGTAGTACTTCCCAACCTTATGTCCCCTGCAAATCTCAAAGCTCATGTGTAATTTTTAATCTTCAGCCACCATGTCCATACCGAACATATCTAACTTTGAAGTCAGCTCTGCCCTGAATAGGAGGTTGGGTTTTCAGAGGTCCCTTCCAGCCTACATTTCTCCATGAGTCTTTGCCTCCTTAGCAGCTGCAGTTTCAGAACTGTCTCTGAGAATTACCATAGGTAACGACTCCTTTGCTGGTAAGTCCCTCTTCAGTGTGAACAATTGTAAATTCCCTTTATTCACTTGCAGCCCCAAAGCCCAAATCCGTAGATAATGTATCAGAAGCTCACAGAAAGTGAAATAGATGTAATTCATCCCCTGTGTAGGGAAGAACTGGTCCTAGAAAGGAAAGCTATTAAATTATCTGGAAACAATTTAGCTCTGATAAATTATTTTGTAAATTACACATTACCCCCTCCTTCCCTGGTCTTAGCTGTTCTTGCTCCAAAACTTTGCATGGTGTTGATGTCAAACTAACAGGCCCACACTTGTCTGGATGACTCTTTACCCTCTTCTGGACAGAGGTGTATTTGTTACTCTCCCATTCTGGGGACTATCCCTGATTTGCACAATTGTTATGCATTTTTCCTACTTGACTTGTTGTTCTGTGTGCCAATGCTGTTAATAGGCTAGGTAGATATCAGCTTTTCATTTTTCACTTGAATCGCTATAGATTGTTATTTCACCTCAGATGATGTTGCGCCTAGTGCCCTACCCTCCTTTTCAATGGGAGTCCTGTCACTGCCCTTAATATCACATTGTTGTTGCTGTTAGATGCAGGAAATAAGATTTGCAGCATTTGAGACATCAGTAACTTTTGATCTATTTTTGCCTCAAGCGTGCAACTGTCCTAATTTGTTCTCTTTGTTCCCCCTGGTTTCTGTGGCTTAAGTACCACTTACTATTATTGTTTAATTTCCTATGTGAAGGAAGTTTTTGGTCATTCTTACTTTATTTCTGCAGTTTTTAACCTCTGAAACATGCCTTTTCTCATCGCTTTTTTCCTCTTTGAATTTTGAATTTTAACTATGCCTTCTCTGCACTCAAGT
This sequence comes from Anser anser, assembly GCF_964211835.1. Classification (NCBI taxonomy): domain Eukaryota; kingdom Metazoa; phylum Chordata; class Aves; order Anseriformes; family Anatidae; genus Anser; species Anser anser. The sequence goes on along the minus strand of NC_139738.1, from coordinate 14,180,721 downwards.
CCCAGAGCTGCTTAGTCAGACTCAATTATTCATTTCCTTAGATTTCAAAGTTTGCATTTCTAAGCCTCAAAACCTTCATTCTAAACCTGGTTTTGTCTGTCGTGAAATGTAAAATGAGAAAAGTCAGCTCATGATCACACTTTATTCAAATTTTACTACATTTAAACCCATACAGGAGCCAAGTCTAAAATGGTCTTATATTTTTTCACTTTTGGGAAGAAATCCATCACATAGTATACCTCTGTGAACATAAGTGGTAATTATCTTTCAATCTTTTGCTGGGAAGTTAAAGTCTCCCATAATTCCCATTATTGTTTACGTGTCTGATAACTGTACAGAGATAATTCACTATTAGACTGGAGCTAAGAGCAAAGAGCAAGCTAGCAAGGCTGTCTATCTTTAGCAGTGATTTGCACAAAACCACTCTTTTGCTGACCCATAACATTTAATTTCTCCATCCTCTGCTTCTTGCTAACACAAAGCACCATCTTATTCCATCCATTTGCCTTGGTTTCCAGCCTTCCTGAGATTTATCAGTACTTGTATGACATTCATGCCTTTGTTTCACCCTTCCTGTGTTGACACTTGTCATAACAGTTTTAGATCCTGAACATGATCATCTCAAAGTTTGCCTGACAGTTAGGTCTTCCTCACATTGTCATAGAGTATCAGGTCTCTACCACTTGAAATAGATTGGATTGGATTAGATTATTGGCACCGTCTCTTGTGCTGGTAGTCCATTATCTTCACAGTCCGTACAACTGGCCATCAGTGAACATGAAGTGGCCTTATCCTGCCCATTTACCTTTCTGGAAATCAGCCACTCTGTCTGCCTAGAACAGGGAATGGATTTTCCTCACCTTTCTTCAAAAGCTCTGAAGTTTTCTGTGATCTTTCCAATTGTACGGTATGATAAGCTTTTGCTGCCACTGAAGGGTAGAAGTCATTATGAATAGTGCCAACAAAACAGAAACATAACAATGAAAACGATATTTTAATTCAGAATAGGTATTTGAAAAGTTCACCTTTTCTAGCACAAATGGGGAAAAGAAAAAAAGGAAGGAAAAAAAAAAAAAAAAGCAGTCCTAAAACATCAAAACTGTGGCCAAAGAATTAGAAGAAACACTATTTTTCCAAAGCTGCAATGTTTTCCATTCATCTGGCTGGGCCAGCAGAGCACTGGAGACCTGGATGCACTGTACTCATGGCTGGTTCCCCTAAATGACCTGCAGGGAGATCTTCTTCTCTCTATCCCTCTGTTTCTCCTTTCAATCTCTGTTTTGTCTGTTTGTATCACTAGCTCTCAAATCGCCACTGATATATGCACGTGCAGCACCCAGCACAACCTTGTTTCAGGCTCCAGCGGGACCTTTAGGCATTACCATCCTGTAAACAAATAACAATGATAGTGAGTGTAATTACAATCGTCAAACTATTCCAGCTCCACATCATTAGCCATGCCCTGAGCTAAATAACATTTTAATCAGTTTGATATGTCATCTGTGGCTTTCTTCACTGTCACTTGCAATCCAGCAAACTCCTTCCTTCACGTTTCTAGATTAGACAGAGGGTTCTCAACTGCAGACATCCAATTCCCTGTTCAGGAAGCAGCGAGACCTTTCCTCTTCTCACAGATTTAAGATGATAGCCAAGCATCATGAGACACAGTGCGTATGTCTCCTAGGCCCATCCCATGAGAGCAGGACATTTACCACACATGAGAAGAAGACTTAATGCAGTGGCAAAGCAAAATACTCGGTGTCAAAGCCATGTCTAGATGATCATTAAAGACAGATCAAAATTACCCAATACAGGAGGAAAATCTATCGTTTGTAGAAGATTATGTTCTCTGATTATTAGTTTCAAAATTAGTTTTTCCTTTGGATTTCCTCTGAACTTAAACTTAGTTTGGAATGCCTTTGGTTTTGAATATTTCTGAAATCGTATTACTTCTCCTAAGTAAGTTGCTAGTCTGTTCTATTTACGTGAAATTCGAATAATATTGTGAAGTATCTGCCATCAGTTTTACTGTGTGCCAGGCTGAGTTCCCTGATGAATTTCAAATTTCAGATATGAAACAGTAAAGGTTAAAAAAAAAAATGTTACAAAGGGTACTTCATGCAGTAGCATAAACTTCTGTTTTCTCAAAACTTGTATCAGTTCATCTCACCAGGACCAGCAGGGGAAGCACACTCTGCCTAGGCACTGGCAAAGGGACACAGTGAGAGTGTAGGGTCTCTTGCTGGGGCCATTCAAAATTTGACTGTACAAGCCCCTGAGCAATATGACAGGGCTTTAAAAATGGCCCTGCTTGAAGTACGCGGGTGATCTGGAGACCTCTAAGGTGCTTTCCAACAAAAGCTTTTCTATAATTGTATGAAATCACCTGCAATAGATTAACCCTGGTCATTATTCCTATCACAGGAAATAACTGTGACACCTGGGTAACAGGTGAGCTTACTGCGACACCAGGGAGAGCCTTCCTGTACTTAAAGGCAACCTGTAGGAAAGCTGGGGAGGGAGTCTTTATCAGGGCCTGGAGTGACAGGACAAGGAGTAACCGCTTTAAACTGAAAAGTAGCACCCAGAAAGAACGGAGTCACGCAACAGGATTCATTTCCAAAACCACCTCATAGACACCTGGGCCAAAGAGCAGGGCCTTGAGCGGGTATATCACAATGGCAGAGTTCATTTCCTTCCCAGTAGCTGGCACGTGCCGTTTTTTGGGATTTCGGGGCTACAGTGAGCTGCTAAGAGGGATGTCTTAGCTCTTGCAGGGCAGTGCTTCCACTAAGGCCAGGACTTTTCTGCATCTTCTACTGCCCTGCAAGCGAGGATGCTTGGGGCACACAGGAAGCTGGGAGGGGACACAGCTGCAGGGATTCCATAAGGCACAAGCAAATGCAGCCTTGGCTTGGTGACACTTTCTCTTGATTACTGCTCAACACAAATTACCTCGAGCAAGTCTACTGTGAGGACTAAAGGAAAGAGACGTATGGATGCTGCTAAGCTCTTCTAGCTTGTACCAGGTAGGAAAGATACCTCTGTAGCAGGCGTGAAGAGGATAGCACTAATTAATTAGATGAGAAGCGGAGGAAAGGCACTTAGAGGTAGTGAAAAGCAGTTAATGTGATGTTCCGGGGAAGCTTCAGTCTGCTTAAGGAGCAGCAAGAACAAGCCTAAAGTCATAGCCAAATACAAGAAAGAGAGGAGGACACGCAGCATGAGAAGCTCCCGAGAGAAAGGAGCTCTGTTTTGGGTAAAAATCAGTCCCTTTTTCTATCATGGAGACATCCAAGGGCGTAGGACACGTGCACTTCAGGGAACCAAGAGATGCTGTGCATTTCTCTCGTCCCCCTGACACAGCCACTAGGTGACGATGCTTCCAATTCTCTCTAAAGAAACCTTGCTTTCTCAGGCCCAGGTGTCCAGCTGCACACCAAGGACGTCCCTGGCTCCCAGGCACAGTTCCCAGGCCCAAGGCCGAGCTCCGCTCCGAACCCCCATTCCAGCAGACCTTGCTCCTGGCATTGTGGAGCAGCCATTTCATGTCAGCCTTTTCTCCTGGCAGTCAGCTTAGCGCCGTAACCTCTGCCATCGGGGCGCCCGAGAGCCGTGTGAGGTCAGCAGAGAGTCACTGTCAGCCTTTGACCTCACAAAGGTGGGTGGCCATAAGTGCCCTGAGCGTCCAGCTCGCATTGAGTACTGCTGGTGGCACTCGAGGCGTGGAGGTCTGCATGGTGCAATGGGAGACGCCGATGTCCTGCTGCTGGAACAAGAGGCGCTGATGTGCTGCTGGTGCAGGAGGAGACGTGAAGGTGCTGCTGCTTAGAGGTGCTGAGGGGCGGGCAGCCTCAGCGGGCAGCTGAATCAGAGGGCAGGGAAGCCAAGCAGCTTCCTTCTCTGGGGAAGGGGGCACAGAGAAAGTGATTGGAAATGGGGTACAAGCCCTCAGCCTCTAAAAGCAATCCCTCAGATGTTTAGGCATAGTAAAGTTAGGTATATCTATTTGACTCTAGACCCCAACATGTTTGTTAGTGTTCTGGTTTGTCCACTGCTTTCTTGTGGGGGATTTGAGTTGGCCATTACTCTTTAGGTGAATGCTGACTTCATATCTATGGTGCACTTCATTCTTAAAATGGGAAGTTTCTACCAATTTCCCGTCCAAACTTGCTCATAAGCCAACTGCAGTCATCATTTCAGATGTGTCTCCCAACTTACACATTTCCTATTTCTCCTTGATATTTACTCAAGAAATTCATTTACGTAGAGACAACATATTCTTCTCTCAACTGGCATCTGGCTGGGCAGAATGATGTCCTTTCATTCCCTTCCAGGCAATAGGCAACTTGTTCCTTCTGTCTTGTGAACTCTTCCTCCTAAGTTCAATGTGAATACAAGTGGCAGAACTGTGCCTCATGTCTCAAATGAGTGTCAGGGCTGCCTTGTCCAGTGTATTCATACTGGAGGGAAAAAAAAATGAATAGCCATACACACTATATAACCACTAAACTTTTTCAGTCCTCCTTGTGCTAACAGTGCATGAACGTGAGGTTTTGTTGTCATTTTTGTTTGTTTGTTTGTTTGCTTGCTTTAAACTCCTGACTGCCATATAGCAAACATGACAAAAAAACACCCTTTTTTGAGAAGCTCTGAGAATGGCTCTGCTTTGTATTATCACCTGTCACTTCACCTGAACCATTTCAATCACAAGCGATATCCTTCTGTCAGGCTTGGTAGTACTTCCCAACCTTATGTCCCCTGCAAATCTCAAAGCTCATGTGTAATTTTTAATCTTCAGCCACCATGTCCATACCGAACATATCTAACTTTGAAGTCAGCTCTGCCCTGAATAGGAGGTTGGGTTTTCAGAGGTCCCTTCCAGCCTACATTTCTCCATGAGTCTTTGCCTCCTTAGCAGCTGCAGTTTCAGAACTGTCTCTGAGAATTACCATAGGTAACGACTCCTTTGCTGGTAAGTCCCTCTTCAGTGTGAACAATTGTAAATTCCCTTTATTCACTTGCAGCCCCAAAGCCCAAATCCGTAGATAATGTATCAGAAGCTCACAGAAAGTGAAATAGATGTAATTCATCCCCTGTGTAGGGAAGAACTGGTCCTAGAAAGGAAAGCTATTAAATTATCTGGAAACAATTTAGCTCTGATAAATTATTTTGTAAATTACACATTACCCCCTCCTTCCCTGGTCTTAGCTGTTCTTGCTCCAAAACTTTGCATGGTGTTGATGTCAAACTAACAGGCCCACACTTGTCTGGATGACTCTTTACCCTCTTCTGGACAGAGGTGTATTTGTTACTCTCCCATTCTGGGGACTATCCCTGATTTGCACAATTGTTATGCATTTTTCCTACTTGACTTGTTGTTCTGTGTGCCAATGCTGTTAATAGGCTAGGTAGATATCAGCTTTTCATTTTTCACTTGAATCGCTATAGATTGTTATTTCACCTCAGATGATGTTGCGCCTAGTGCCCTACCCTCCTTTTCAATGGGAGTCCTGTCACTGCCCTTAATATCACATTGTTGTTGCTGTTAGATGCAGGAAATAAGATTTGCAGCATTTGAGACATCAGTAACTTTTGATCTATTTTTGCCTCAAGTGTGCAACTGTCCTAATTTGTTCTCTTTGTTCCCCCTGGTTTCTGTGGCTTAAGTACCACTTACTATTATTGTTTAATTTCCTATGTGAAGGAGGTTTTTGGTCATTCTTACTTTATTTCTGCAGGTTTTAACCTCTGAAACATGCCTTTTCTCATCGCTTTTTTCCTCTTTGAATTTTGAATTTTAACTATGCCTTCTCTGCACTCAAGTCCCAGAGCTGCTTAGTCAGACTCAATTATTCATTTCCTTAGATTTCAAAGTTTGCATTTCTAAGCCTCAAAACCTTCATTCTAAACCTGGTTTTGTCTGTCGTGAAATGTAAAATGAGAAAAGTCAGCTCATGATCACACTTTATTCAAATTTTACTACATTTAAACCCATACAGGTGCCAAGTCTAAAATGGTCTTATATTTTTTCACTTTTGGGAAGAAATCCATCACATAGTATACCTCTATGAACATAAGTGGTAATTATCTTTCAATCTTTTGCTGGGAAGTTAAAGTCTCCCATAATTCCCATTATTGTTTACGTGTCTGATAACTGTACAGAGAGAATTCACTATTAGACTGGAGCTAAGAGCAAAGAGCAGGCTAGCAAGGCTGTCTATCTTTAGCAGTGATTTCCACAAAACCACTCTTTTGCTGACCCATAACATTTAATTTCTCCATCCTCTGCTTCTTGCTAACACAAAGCACCATCTTATTCCATCCATTTGCCTTGGTTTCCAGCCTTCCTGAGATTTATCAGTACTTGTATGACATTCATGCCTTTGTTTCACCCTTCCTGTGTTGACACTTGTCATAACAGTTTTAGATCCTGAACATGATCATCTCAAAGTTTGCCTGACAGTTAGGTCTTCCTCACATTGTCATAGAGTATCAGGTCTCTACCACTTGAAATAGATTGGATTGGATTAGATTATTGGCACCGTCTCTTGTGCTGGTAGTCCATTATCTTCACAGTCCGTACAACTGGCCATCAGTGAACATGAAGTGGCCTTATCCTGCCCATTTACCTTTCTGGAAATCAGCCACTCTCTCTGCCTAGAACAGGGAATGGATTTTCCTCACCTTTCTTCAAAAGCTCTGAAGTTTTCTGTGATCTTTCCAATTGTACGGTATGATAAGCTTTTGCTGCCACTGAAGGGTAGAAGTCATTATGAATAGTGCCAACAAAACAGAAACATAACAATGAAAACGATATTTTAATTCAGAATAGGTATTTGAAAAGTTCACCTTTTCTAGCACAAATGGGGAAAAGAAAAAAAGGAAGGAAAAAAAAAAAAAAAAAGCAGTCCTAAAACATCAAAACTGTGGCCAAAGAATTAGAAGAAACACTATTTTTCCAAAGCTGCAATGTTTTCCATTCATCTGGCTGGGCCAGCAGAGCACTGGAGACCTGGATGCACTGTACTCATGGCTGGTTCCCCTAAATGACCTGCAGGGAGATCTTCTTCTCTCTATCCCTCTGTTTCTCCTTTCAATCTCTGTTTTGTCTGTTTGTATCACTAGCTCTCAAATCGCCACTGATATATGCACGTGCAGCACCCAGCACAACCTTGTTTCAGGCTCCAGCGGGACCTTTAGGCATTACCATCCTGTAAACAAATAACAATGATAGTGAGTGTAATTACAATCGTCAAACTATTCCAGCTCCACATCATTAGCCATGCCCTGAGCTAAATAACATTTTAATCAGTTTGATATGTCATCTGTGGCTTTCTTCACTGTCACTTGCAATCCAGCAAACTCCTTCCTTCACGTTTCTAGATTAGACAGAGGGTTCTCAACTGCAGACATCCAATTCCCTGTTCAGGAAGCAGCGAGACCTTTCCTCTTCTCACAGATTTAAGATGATAGCCAAGCATCATGAGACACAGTGCGTATGTCTCCTAGGCCCATCCCATGAGAGCAGGACATTTACCACACATGAGAAGAAGACTTAATGCAGTGGCAAAGCAAAATACTCGGTGTCAAAGCCATGTCTAGATGATCATTAAAGACAGATCAAAATTACCCAATACAGGAGGAAAATCTATCGTTTGTAGAAGATTATGTTCTCTGATTATTAGTTTCAAAATTAGTTTTTCCTTTGGATTTCCTCTGAACTTAAACTTAGTTTGGAATGCCTTTGGTTTTGAATATTTCTGAAATCGTATTACTTCTCCTAAGTAAGTTGCTAGTCTGTTCTATTTACGTGAAATTCGAATAATATTGTGAAGTATCTGCCATCAGTTTTACTGTGTGCCAGGCTGAGTTCCCTGATGAATTTCAAATTTCAGATATGAAACAGTAAAGGTTAAAAAAAAAAAAATGTTACAAAGGGTACTTCATGCAGTAGCATAAACTTCTGTTTTCTCAAAACTTGTATCAGTTCATCTCACCAGGACCAGCAGGGGAAGCACACTCTGCCTAGGCACTGGCAAAGGGACACAGTGAGAGTGTAGGGTCTCTTGCTGGGGCCATTCAAAATTTGACTGTACAAGCCCCTGAGCAATATGACAGGGCTTTAAAAATGGCCCTGCTTGAAGTACGCGGGTGATCTGGAGACCTCTAAGGTGCTTTCCAACAAAAGCTTTTCTATAATTGTATGAAATCACCTGCAATAGATTAACCCTGGTCATTATTCCTATCACAGGAAATAACTGTGACACCTGGGTAACAGGTGAGCTTACTGCGACACCAGGGAGAGCCTTCCTGTACTTAAAGGCAACCTGTAGGAAAGCTGGGGAGGGAGTCTTTATCAGGGCCTGGAGTGACAGGACAAGGAGTAACCGCTTTAAACTGAAAAGTAGCACCCAGAAAGAACGGAGTCACGCAACAGGATTCATTTCCAAAACCACCTCATAGACACCTGGGCCAAAGAGCAGGGCCTTGAGCGGGTATATCACAATGGCAGAGTTCATTTCCTTCCCAGTAGCTGGCACGTGCCGTTTTTTGGGATTTCGGGGCTACAGTGAGCTGCTAAGAGGGATGTCTTAGCTCTTGCAGGGCAGTGCTTCCACTAAGGCCAGGACTTTTCTGCATCTTCTACTGCCCTGCAAGCGAGGATGCTTGGGGCACACAGGAAGCTGGGAGGGGACACAGCTGCAGGGATTCCATAAGGCACAAGCAAATGCAGCCTTGGCTTGGTGACACTTTCTCTTGATTACTGCTCAACACAAATTACCTCGAGCAAGTCTACTGTGAGGACTAAAGGAAAGAGACGTATGGATGCTGCTAAGCTCTTCTAGCTTGTACCAGGTAGGAAAGATACCTCTGTAGCAGGCGTGAAGAGGATAGCACTAATTAATTAGATGAGAAGCGGAGGAAAGGCACTTAGAGGTAGTGAAAAGCAGTTAATGTGATGTTCCGGGGAAGCTTCAGTCTGCTTAAGGAGCAGCAAGAACAAGCCTAAAGTCATAGCCAAATACAAGAAAGAGAGGAGGACACGCAGCATGAGAAGCTCCCGAGAGAAAGGAGCTCTGTTTTGGGTAAAAATCAGTCCCTTTTTCTATCATGGAGACATCCAAGGGCGTAGGACACGTGCACTTCAGGGAACCAAGAGATGCTGTGCATTTCTCTCGTCCCCCTGACACAGCCACTAGGTGACGATGCTTCCAATTCTCTCTAAAGAAACCTTGCTTTCTCAGGCCCAGGTGTCCAGCTGCACACCAAGGACGTCCCTGGCTCCCAGGCACAGTTCCCAGGCCCAAGGCCGAGCTCCCCTCCGAACCCCCATTCCAGCAGACCTTGCTCCTGGCATTGTGGAGCAGCCATTTCATGTCAGCCTTTTCTCCTGGCAGTCAGCTTAGCGCCGTAACCTCTGCCATCGGGGCGCCCGAGAGCCGTGTGAGGTCAGCAGAGAGTCACTGTCAGCCTTTGACCTCACAAAGGTGGGTGGCCATAAGTGCCCTGAGCGTCCAGCTCGCATTGAGTACTGCTGGTGGCACTCGAGGCGTGGAGGTCTGCATGGTGCAATGGGAGACGCCGATGTCCTGCTGCTGGAACAAGAGGCGCTGATGTGCTGCTGGTGCAGGAGGAGACGTGAAGGTGCTGCTGCTTAGAGGTGCTGAGGGGCGGGCAGCCTCAGCGGGCAGCTGAATCAGAGGGCAGGGAAGCCAAGCAGCTTCCTTCTCTGGGGAAGGGGGCACAGAGAAAGTGATTGGAAATGGGGTACAAGCCCTCAGCCTCTAAAAGCAATCCCTCAGATGTTTAGGCATAGTAAAGTTAGGTATATCTATTTGACTCTAGACCCCAACATGTTTGTTAGTGTTCTGGTTTGTCCACTGCTTTCTTGTGGGGGATTTGAGTTGGCCATTACTCTTTAGGTGAATGCTGACTTCATATCTATGGTGCACTTCATTCTTAAAATGGGAAGTTTCTACCAATTTCCCGTCCAAACTTGCTCATAAGCCAACTGCAGTCATCATTTCAGATGTGTCTCCCAACTTACACATTTCCTATTTCTCCTTGATATTTACTCAAGAAATTCATTTACGTAGAGACAACATATTCTTCTCTCAACTGGCATCTGGCTGGGCAGAATGATGTCCTTTCATTCCCTTCCAGGCAATAGGCAACTTGTTCCTTCTGTCTCGTGAACTCTTCCTCCTAAGTTCAATGTGAATACAAGTGGCAGAACTGTGCCTCATGTCTCAAATGAGTGTCAGGGCTGCCTTGTCCAGTGTATTCATACTGGAGGGAAAAAAAAATGAATAGCCATACACACTATATAACCACTAAACTTTTTCAGTCCTCCTTGTGCTAACAGTGCATGAACGTGAGGTTTTGTTGTCATTTTTGTTTGTTTGCTTGCTTTAAACTCCTGACTGCCATATAGCAAACATGACAAAAAAACACCCTTTTTTGAGAATCTCTGAGAATGGCTCTGCTTTGTATTATCACCTGTCACTTCACCTGAACCATTTCAATCACAAGCGATATCCTTCTGTCAGGCTTGGTAGTACTTCCCAACCTTATGTCCCCTGCAAATCTCAAAGCTCATGTGTAATTTTTAATCTTCAGCCACCATGTCCATACCGAACATATCTAACTTTGAAGTCAGCTCTGCCCTGAATAGGAGGTTGGGTTTTCAGAGGTCCCTTCCAGCCTACATTTCTCCATGAGTCTTTGCCTCCTTAGCAGCTGCAGTTTCAGAACTGTCTCTGAGAATTACCATAGGTAACGACTCCTTTGCTGGTAAGTCCCTCTTCAGTGTGAACAATTGTAAATTCCCTTTATTCACTTGCAGCCCCAAAGCCCAAATCCGTAGATAATGTATCAGAAGCTCACAGAAAGTGAAATAGATGTAATTCATCCCCTGTGTAGGGAAGAACTGGTCCTAGAAAGGAAAGCTATTAAATTATCTGGAAACAATTTAGCTCTGATAAATTATTTTGTAAATTACACATTACCCCCTCCTTCCCTGGTCTTAGCTGTTCTTGCTCCAAAACTTTGCATGGTGTTGATGTCAAACTAACAGGCCCACACTTGTCTGGATGACTCTTTACCCTCTTCTGGACAGAGGTGTATTTGTTACTCTCCCATTCTGGGGACTATCCCTGATTTGCACAATTGTTATGCATTTTTCCTACTTGACTTGTTGTTCTGTGTGCCAATGCTGTTAATAGGCTAGGTAGATATCAGCTTTTCATTTTTCACTTGAATCGCTATAGATTGTTATTTCACCTCAGATGATGTTGCGCCTAGTGCCCTACCCTCCTTTTCAATGGGAGTCCTGTCACTGCCCTTAATATCACATTGTTGTTGCTGTTAGATGCAGGAAATAAGATTTGCAGCATTTGAGACATCAGTAACTTTTGATCTATTTTTGCCTCAAGTGTGCAACTGTCCTAATTTGTTCTCTTTGTTCCCCCTGGTTTCTGTGGCTTAAGTACCACTTACTATTATTGTTTAATTTCCTATGTGAAGGAGGTTTTTGGTCATTCTTACTTTATTTCTGCAGGTTTTAACCTCTGAAACATGCCTTTTCTCATCGCTTTTTTCCTCTTTGAATTTTGAATTTTAACTATGCCTTCTCTGCACTCAAGTCCCAGAGCTGCTTAGTCAGACTCAATTATTCATTTCCTTAGATTTCAAAGTTTGCATTTCTAAGCCTCAAAACCTTCATTCTAAACCTGGTTTTGTCTGTCGTGAAATGTAAAATGAGAAAAGTCAGCTCATGATCACACTTTATTCAAATTTTACTACATTTAAACCCATACAGGTGCCAAGTCTAAAATGGTCTTATATTTTTTCACTTTTGGGAAGAAATCCATCACATAGTATACCTCTATGAACATAAGTGGTAATTATCTTTCAATCTTTTGCTGGGAAGTTAAAGTCTCCCATAATTCCCATTATTGTTTACGTGTCTGATAACTGTACAGAGAGAATTCACTATTAGACTGGAGCTAAGAGCAAAGAGCAGGCTAGCAAGGCTGTCTATCTTTAGCAGTGATTTGCACAAAACCACTCTTTTGCTGACCCATAACATTTAATTTCTCCATCCTCTGCTTCTTGCTAACACAAAGCACCATCTTATTCCATCCATTTGCCTTGGTTTCCAGCCTTCCTGAGATTTATCAGTACTTGTATGACATTCATGCCTTTGTTTCACCCTTCCTGTGTTGACACTTGTCATAACAGTTTTAGATCCTGAACATGATCATCTCAAAGTTTGCCTGACAGTTAGGTCTTCCTCACATTGTCATAGAGTATCAGGTCTCTACCACTTGAAATAGATTGGATTGGATTAGATTATTGGCACCGTCTCTTGTGCTGGTAGTCCATTATCTTCACAGTCCGTACAACTGGCCATCAGTGAACATGAAGTGGCCTTATCCTGCCCATTTACCTTTCTGGAAATCAGCCACTCTCTCTGCCTAGAACAGGGAATGGATTTTCCTCACCTTTCTTCAAAAGCTCTGAAGTTTTCTGTGATCTTTCCAATTGTACGGTATGATAAGCTTTTGCTGCCACTGAAGGGTAGAAGTCATTATGAATAGTGCCAACAAAACAGAAACATAACAATGAAAACGATATTTTAATTCAGAATAGGTATTTGAAAAGTTCACCTTTTCTAGCACAAATGGGGAAAAGAAAAAAAGGAAGGAAAAAAAAAAAAAAAAAGCAGTCCTAAAACATCAAAACTGTGGCCAAAGAATTAGAAGAAACACTATTTTTCCAAAGCTGCAATGTTTTCCATTCATCTGGCTGGGCCAGCAGAGCACTGGAGACCTGGATGCACTGTACTCATGGCTGGTTCCCCTAAATGACCTGCAGGGAGATCTTCTTCTCTCTATCCCTCTGTTTCTCCTTTCAATCTCTGTTTTGTCTGTTTGTATCACTAGCTCTCAAATCGCCACTGATATATGCACGTGCAGCACCCAGCACAACCTTGTTTCAGGCTCCAGCGGGACCTTTAGGCATTACCATCCTGTAAACAAATAACAATGATAGTGAGTGTAATTACAATCGTCAAACTATTCCAGCTCCACATCATTAGCCATGCCCTGAGCTAAATAACATTTTAATCAGTTTGATATGTCATCTGTGGCTTTCTTCACTGTCACTTGCAATCCAGCAAACTCCTTCCTTCACGTTTCTAGATTAGACAGAGGGTTCTCAACTGCAGACATCCAATTCCCTGTTCAGGAAGCAGCGAGACCTTTCCTCTTCTCACAGATTTAAGATGATAGCCAAGCATCATGAGACACAGTGCGTATGTCTCCTAGGCCCATCCCATGAGAGCAGGACATTTACCACACATGAGAAGAAGACTTAATGCAGTGGCAAAGCAAAATACTCGGTGTCAAAGCCATGTCTAGATGATCATTAAAGACAGATCAAAATTACCCAATACAGGAGGAAAATCTATCGTTTGTAGAAGATTATGTTCTCTGATTATTAGTTTCAAAATTAGTTTTTCCTTTGGATTTCCTCTGAACTTAAACTTAGTTTGGAATGCTTTTGGTTTTGAATATTTCTGAAATCGTATTACTTCTCCTAAGTAAGTTGCTAGTCTGTTCTATTTACGTGAAATTCGAATAATATTGTGAAGTATCTGCCATCAGTTTTACTGTGTGCCAGGCTGAGTTCCCTGATGAATTTCAAATTTCAGATATGAAACAGTAAAGGTTAAAAAAAAAAAATGTTACAAAGGGTACTTCATGCAGTAGCATAAACTTCTGTTTTCTCAAAACTTGTATCAGTTCATCTCACCAGGACCAGCAGGGGAAGCACACTCTGCCTAGGCACTGGCAAAGGGACACAGTGAGAGTGTAGGGTCTCTTGCTGGGGCCATTCAAAATTTGACTGTACAAGCCCCTGAGCAATATGACAGGGCTTTAAAAATGGCCCTGCTTGAAGTACGCGGGTGATCTGGAGACCTCTAAGGTGCTTTCCAACAAAAGCTTTTCTATAATTGTATGAAATCACCTGCAATAGATTAACCCTGGTCATTATTCCTATCACAGGAAATAACTGTGACACCTGGGTAACAGGTGAGCTTACTGCGACACCAGGGAGAGCCTTCCTGTACTTAAAGGCAACCTGTAGGAAAGCTGGGGAGGGAGTCTTTATCAGGGCCTGGAGTGACAGGACAAGGAGTAACCGCTTTAAACTGAAAAGTAGCACCCAGAAAGAACGGAGTCACGCAACAGGATTCATTTCCAAAACCACCTCATAGACACCTGGGCCAAAGAGCGGGGCCTTGAGCGGGTATATCACAATGGCAGAGTTCATTTCCTTCCCAGTAGCTGGCACGTGCCGTTTTTTGGGATTTCGGGGCTACAGTGAGCTGCTAAGAGGGATGTCTTAGCTCTTGCAGGGCAGTGCTTCCACTAAGGCCAGGACTTTTCTGCATCTTCTACTGCCCTGCAAGCGAGGATGCTTGGGGCACACAGGAAGCTGGGAGGGGACACAGCTGCAGGGATTCCATAAGACACAAGCAAATGCAGCCTTGGCTTGGTGACACTTTCTCTTGATTACTGCTCAACACAAATTACCTCGAGCAAGTCTACTGTGAGGACTAAAGGAAAGAGACGTATGGATGCTGCTAAGCTCTTCTAGCTTGTACCAGGTAGGAAAGATACCTCTGTAGCAGGCGTGAAGAGGATAGCACTAATTAATTAGATGAGAAGCGGAGGAAAGGCACTTAGAGGTAGTGAAAAGCAGTTAATGTGATGTTCCGGGGAAGCTTCAGTCTGCTTAAGGAGTAGCAAGAACAAGCCTAAAGTCATAGCCAAATACAAGAAAGAGAGGAGGACACGCAGCATGAGAAGCTCCCGAGAGAAAGGAGCTCTGTTTTGGGTAAAAATCAGTCCCTTTTTCTATCATGGAGACATCCAAGGGCGTAGGACACGTGCGCTTCAGGGAACCAAGAGATGCTGTGCATTTCTCTCGTCCCCCTGACACAGCCACTAGGTGACGATGCTTCCAATTCTCTCTAAAGAAACCTTGCTTTCTCAGGCCCAGGTGTCCAGCTGCACACCAAGGACGTCCCTGGCTCCCAGGCACAGTTCCCAGGCCCAAGGCCGAGCTCCCCTCCGAACCCCCATTCCAGCAGACCTTGCTCCTGGCATTGTGGAGCAGCCATTTCATGTCAGCCTTTTCTCCTGGCAGTCAGCTTAGCGCCGTAACCTCTGCCATCGGGGCGCCCGAGAGCCGTGTGAGGTCAGCAGAGAGTCACTGTCAGCCTTTGACCTCACAAAGGTGGGTGGCCATAAGTGCCCTGAGCGTCCAGCTCGCATTGAGTACTGCTGGTGGCACTCGAGGCGTGGAGGTCTGCATGGTGCAATGGGAGACGCCGATGTCCTGCTGCTGGAACAAGAGGCGCTGATGTGCTGCTGGTGCAGGAGGAGACGTGAAGGTGCTGCTGCTTAGAGGTGCTGAGGAGCGGGCAGCCTCAGCGGGCAGCTGAATCAGAGGGCAGGGAAGCCAAGCAGCTTCCTTCTCTGGGGAAGGGGGCACAGAGAAAGTGATTGGAAATGGGGTACAAGCCCTCAGCCTCTAAAAGCAATCCCTCAGATGTTTAGGCATAGTAAAGTTAGGTATATCTATTTGACTCTAGACCCCAACATGTTTGTTAGTGTTCTGGTTTGTCCACTGCTTTCCTGTGGGGGATTTGAGTTGGCCATTACTGTTTAGGTGAATGCTGACTTCATATCTATGGTGCACTTTATTCTTAAAATGGGAAGTTTCTACCAATTTCCCGTCCAAACTTGCTCATAAGCCAACTGCAGTCATCATTTCAGATGTGTCTCCCAACTTACACATTTCCTATTTCTCCTTGATATTTACTCAAGAAATTCATTTACGTAGAGACAACATATTCTTCTCTCAACTGGCATCTGGCCGGGCAGAATGATGTCCTTTCATTCCCTTCCAGGCAATAGGCAACTTGTTCCTTCTGTCTTGTGAACTCTTCCTCCTAAGTTCAATGTGAATACAAGTGGCAGAACTGTGCCTCATGTCTCAAATGAGTGTCAGGGCTGCCTTGTCCAGTGTATTCATACTGGAGGGAAAAAAAAATGAATAGCCATACACACTATATAACCACTAAACTTTTTCAGTCCTCCTTGTGCTAACAGTGCATGAACGTGAGGTTTTGTTGTCATTTTTGTTTGTTTGTTTGTTTGCTTGCTTTAAACTCCTGACTGCCATATAGCAAACATGACAAAAAAACACCCTTTTTTGAGAATCTCTGAGAATGGCTCTGCTTTGTATTATCACCTGTCACTTCACCTGAACCATTTCAATCACAAGCGATATCCTTCTGTCAGGCTTGGTAGTACTTCCCAACCTTATGTCCCCTGCAAATCTCAAAGCTCATGTGTAATTTTTAATCTTCAGCCACCATGTCCATACCGAACATATCTAACTTTGAAGTCAGCTCTGCCCTGAATAGGAGGTTGGGTTTTCAGAGGTCCCTTCCAGCCTACATTTCTCCATGAGTCTTTGCCTCCTTAGCAGCTGCAGTTTCAGAACTGTCTCTGAGAATTACCATAGGTAACGACTCCTTTGCTGGTAAGTCCCTCTTCAGTGTGAACAATTGTAAATTCCCTTTATTCACTTGCAGCCCCAAAGCCCAAATCCGTAGATAATGTATCAGAAGCTCACAGAAAGTGAAATAGATGTAATTCATCCCCTGTGTAGGGAAGAACTGGTCCTAGAAAGGAAAGCTATTAAATTATCTGGAAACAATTTAGCTCTGATAAATTATTTTGTAAATTACACATTACCCCCTCCTTCCCTGGTCTTAGCTGTTCTTGCTCCAAAACTTTGCATGGTGTTGATGTCAAACTAACAGGCCCACACTTGTCTGGATGACTCTTTACCCTCTTCTGGACAGAAGTGTATTTGTTACTCTCCCATTCTGGGGACTATCCCTGATTTGCACAATTGTTATGCATTTTTCCTACTTGACTTGTTGTTCTGTGTGCCAATGCTGTTAATAGGCTAGGTAGATATCAGCTTTTCATTTTTCACTTGAATCGCTATAGATTGTTATTTCACCTCAGATGATGTTGCGCCTAGTGCCCTACCCTCCTTTTCAATGGGAGTCCTGTCACTGCCCTTAATATCACATTGTTGTTGCTGTTAGATGCAGGAAATAAGATTTGCAGCATTTGAGACATCAGTAACTTTTGATCTATTTTTGCCTCAAGCGTGCAACTGTCCTAATTTGTTCTCTTTGTTCCCCCTGGTTTCTGTGGCTTAAGTACCACTTACTATTATTGTTTAATTTCCTATGTGAAGGAAGTTTTCGGTCATTCTTACTTTATTTCTGCAGTTTTTAACCTCTGAAACATGCCTTTTCTCATCGCTTTTTTCCTCTTTGAATTTTGAATTTTAACTATGCCTTCTCTGCACTCAAGTCCCAGAGCTGCTTAGTCAGACTCAATTATTCATTTCCTTAGATTTCAAAGTTTGCATTTCTAAGCCTCAAAACCTTCATTCTAAACCTGGTTTTGTCTGTCGTGAAATGTAAAATGAGAAAAGTCAGCTCATGATCACACTTTATTCAAATTTTACTACATTTAAACCCATACAGGAGCCAAGTCTAAAATGGTCTTATATTTTTTCACTTTTGGGAAGAAATCCATCACATAGTACACCTCTGTGAACATAAGTGGTAATTATCTTTCAATCTTTTGCTGGGAAGTTAAAGTCTCCCATAATTCCCATTATTGTTTACGTGTCTGATAACTGTACAGAGAGAATTCACTATTAGACTGGAGCTAAGAGCAAAGAGCAGGCTAGCAAGGCTGTCTATCTTTAGCAGTGATTTGCACAAAACCACTCTTTTGCTGACCCATAACATTTAATTTCTCCATCCTCTGCTTCTTGCTAACACAAAGCACCATCTTATTCCATCCATTTGCCTTGGTTTCCAGCCTTCCTGAGATTTATCAGTACTTGTATGACATTCATGCCTTTGTTTCACCCTTCCTGTGTTGACACTTGTCATAACAGTTTTAGATCCTGAACATGATCATCTCAAAGTTTGCCTGACAGTTAGGTCTTCCTCACATTGTCATAGAGTATCAGGTCTCTACCACTTGAAATAGATTGGATTGGATTAGATTATTGGCACCGTCTCTTGTGCTGGTAGTCCATTATCTTCACAGTCCGTACAACTGGCCATCAGTGAACATGAAGTGGCCTTATCCTGCCCATTTACCTTTCTGGAAATCAGCCACTCTCTCTGCCTAGAACAGGGAATGGATTTTCCTCACCTTTCTTCAAAAGCTCTGAAGTTTTCTGTGATCTTTCCAATTGTACGGTATGATAAGCTTTTGCTGCCACTGAAGGGTAGAAGTCATTATGAATAGTGCCAACAAAACAGAAACATAACAATGAAAACGATATTTTAATTCAGAATAGGTATTTGAAAAGTTCACCTTTTCTAGCACAAATGGGGAAAAGAAAAAAAGGAAGGAAAAAAAAAAAAAAAGCAGTCCTAAAACATCAAAACTGTGGCCAAAGAATTAGAAGAAACACTATTTTTCCAAAGCTGCAATGTTTTCCATTCATCTGGCTGGGCCAGCAGAGCACTGGAGACCTGGATGCACTGTACTCATGGCTGGTTCCCCTAAATGACCTGCAGGGAGATCTTCTTATCTCTATCCCTCTGTTTCTCCTTTCAATCTCTGTTTTGTCTGTTTGTATCACTAGCTCTCAATTCGCCACTGATATATGCACGTGCAGCACCCAGCACAACCTTGTTTCAGGCTCCAGCGGGACCTTTAGGCATTACCATCCTGTAAACAAATAACAATGATAGTGAGTGTAATTACAATCGTCAAACTATTCCAGCTCCACATCATTAGCCATGCCCTGAGCTAAATAACATTTTAATCAGTTTGATATGTCATCTGTGGCTTTCTTCACTGTCACTTGCAATCCAGCAAACTCCTTCCTTCACGTTTCTAGATTAGACAGAGGGTTCTCAACTGCAGACATCCAATTCCCTGTTCAGGAAGCAGCGAGACCTTTCCTCTTCTCACAGATTTAAGATGATAGCCAAGCATCATGAGACACAGTGCGTATGTCTCCTAGGCCCATCCCATGAGAGCAGGACATTTACCACACATGAGAAGAAGACTTAATGCAGTGGCAAAGCAAAATACTCGGTGTCAAAGCCATGTCTAGATGATCATTAAAGACAGATCAAAATTACCCAATACAGGAGGAAAATCTATCGTTTGTAGAAGATTATGTTCTCTGATTATTAGTTTCAAAATTAGTTTTTCCTTTGGATTTCCTCTGAACTTAAACTTAGTTTGGAATGCCTTTGGTTTTGAATATTTCTGAAATCGTATTACTTCTCCTAAGTAAGTTGCTAGTCTGTTCTGTTTACGTGAAATTCGAATAATATTGTGAAGTATCTGCCATCAGTTTTACTGTGTGCCAGGCTGAGTTCCCTGATGAATTTCAAATTTCAGATATGAAACAGTAAAGGTTAAAAAAAAAAAATGTTACAAAGGGTACTTCATGCAGTAGCATAAACTTCTGTTTTCTCAAAACTTGTATCAGTTCATCTCACCAGGACCAGCAGGGGAAGCACACTCTGCCTAGGCACTGGCAAAGGGACACAGTGAGAGTGTAGGGTCTCTTGCTGGGGCCATTCAAAATTTGACTGTACAAGCCCCTGAGCAATATGACAGGGCTTTAAAAATGGCCCTGCTTGAAGTACGCGGGTGATCTGGAGACCTCTAAGGTGCTTTCCAACAAAAGCTTTTCTATAATTGTATGAAATCACCTGCAATAGATTAACCCTGGTCATTATTCCTATCACAGGAAATAACTGTGACACCTGGGTAACAGGTGAGCTTACTGCGACACCAGGGAGAGCCTTCCTGTACTTAAAGGCAACCTGTAGGAAAGCTGGGGAGGGAGTCTTTATCAGGGCCTGGAGTGACAGGACAAGGAGTAACCGCTTTAAACTGAAAAGTAGCACCCAGAAAGAACGGAGTCACGCAACAGGATTCATTTCCAAAACCACCTCATAGACACCTGGGCCAAAGAGCAGGGCCTTGAGCGGGTATATCACAATGGCAGAGTTCATTTCCTTCCCAGTAGCTGGCACGTGCCGTTTTTTGGGATTTCGGGGCTACAGTGAGCTGCTAAGAGGGATGTCTTAGCTCTTGCAGGGCAGTGCTTCCACTAAGGCCAGGACTTTTCTGCATCTTCTACTGCCCTGCAAGCGAGGATGCTTGGGGCACACAGGAAGCTGGGAGCGGACACAGCTGCAGGGATTCCATAAGGCACAAGCAAATGCAGCCTTGGCTTGGTGACACTTTCTCTTGATTACTGCTCAACACAAATTACCTCGAGCAAGTCTACTGTGAGGACTAAAGGAAAGAGACGTATGGATGCTGCTAAGCTCTTCTAGCTTGTACCAGGTAGGAAAGATACCTCTGTAGCAGGCGTGAAGAGGATAGCACTAATTAATTAGATGAGAAGCGGAGGAAAGGCACTTAGAGGTAGTGAAAAGCAGTTAATGTGATGTTCCGGGGAAGCTTCAGTCTGCTTAAGGAGTAGCAAGAACAAGCCTAAAGTCATAGCCAAATACAAGAAAGAGAGGAGGACACGCAGCATGAGAAGCTCCCGAGAGAAAGGAGCTCTGTTTTGGGTAAAAATCAGTCCCTTTTTCTATCATGGAGACATCCAAGGGCGTAGGACACGTGCACTTCAGGGAACCAAGAGATGCTGTGCATTTCTCTCGTCCCCCTGACACAGCCACTAGGTGACGATGCTTCCAATTCTCTCTAAAGAAACCTTGCTTTCTCAGGCCCAGGTGTCCAGCTGCACACCAAGGACGTCCCTGGCTCCCAGGCACAGTTCCCAGGCCCAAGGCCGAGCTCCCCTCCGAACCCCCATTCCAGCAGACCTTGCTCCTGGCATTGTGGAGCAGCCATTTCATGTCAGCCTTTTCTCCTGGCAGTCAGCTTAGCGCCGTAACCTCTGCCATCGGGGCGCCCGAGAGCCGTGTGAGGTCAGCAGAGAGTCACTGTCAGCCTTTGACCTCACAAAGGTGGGTGGCCATAAGTGCCCTGAGCGTCCAGCTCGCATTGAGTACTGCTGGTGGCACTCGAGGCGTGGAGGTCTGCATGGTGCAATGGGAGACGCCGATGCCCTGCTGCTGGAACAAGAGGCGCTGATGTGCTGCTGGTGCAGGAGGAGACGTGAAGGTGCTGCTGCTTAGAGGTGCTGAGGGGCGGGCAGCCTCAGCGGGCAGCTGAATCAGAGGGCAGGGAAGCCAAGCAGCTTCCTTCTCTGGGGAAGGGGGCACAGAGAAAGTGATTGGAAATGGGGTACAAGCCCTCAGCCTCTAAAAGCAATCCCTCAGATGTTTAGGCATAGTAAAGTTAGGTATATCTATTTGACTCTAGACCCCAACATGTTTGTTAGTGTTCTGGTTTGTCCACTGCTTTCTTGTGGGGGATTTGAGTTGGCCATTACTCTTTAGGTGAATGCTGACTTCATATCTATGGTGCACTTTATTCTTAAAATGGGAAGTTTCTACCAATTTCCCGTCCAAACTTGCTCATAAGCCAACTGCAGTCATCATTTCAGATGTGTCTCCCAACTTACACATTTCCTATTTCTCCTTGATATTTACTCAAGAAATTCATTTACGTAGAGACAACATATTCTTCTCTCAACTGGCATCTGGCCGGGCAGAATGATGTCCTTTCATTCCCTTCCAGGCAATAGGCAACTTGTTCCTTCTGTCTTGTGAACTCTTCCTCCTAAGTTCAATGTGAATACAAGTGGCAGAACTGTGCCTCATGTCTCAAATGAGTGTCAGGGCTGCCTTGTCCAGTGTATTCATACTGGAGGGAAAAAAAAAATGAATAGCCATACACACTATATAACCACTAAACTTTTTCAGTCCTCCTTGTGCTAACAGTGCATGAACGTGAGGTTTTGTTGTCATTTTTGTTTGTTTGTTTGTTTGCTTGCTTTAAACTCCTGACTGCCATATAGCAAACATGACAAAAAAACACCCTTTTTTGAGAAGCTCTGAGAATGGCTCTGCTTTGTATTATCACCTGTCACTTCACCTGAACCATTTCAATCACAAGCGATATCCTTCTGTCAGGCTTGGTAGTACTTCCCAACCTTATGTCCCCTGCAAATCTCAAAGCTCATGTGTAATTTTTAATCTTCAGCCACCATGTCCATACCGAACATATCTAACTTTGAAGTCAGCTCTGCCCTGAATAGGAGGTTGGGTTTTCAGAGGTCCCTTCCAGCCTACATTTCTCCATGAGTCTTTGCCTCCTTAGCAGCTGCAGTTTCAGAACTGTCTCTGAGAATTACCATAGGTAACGACTCCTTTGCTGCTAAGTCCCTCTTCAGTGTGAACAATTGTAAATTCCCTTTATTCACTTGCAGCCCCAAAGCCCAAATCCGTAGATAATGTATCAGAAGCTCACAGAAAGTGAAATAGATGTAATTCATCCCCTGTGTAGGGAAGAACTGGTCCTAGAAAGGAAAGCTATTAAATTATCTGGAAACAATTTAGCTCTGATAAATTATTTTGTAAATTACACATTACCCCCTCCTTCCCTGGTCTTAGCTGTTCTTGCTCCAAAACTTTGCATGGTGTTGATGTCAAACTAACAGGCCCACACTTGTCTGGATGACTCTTTACCCTCTTCTGGACAGAGGTGTATTTGTTACTCTCCCATTCTGGGGACTATCCCTGATTTGCACAATTGTTATGCATTTTTCCTACTTGACTTGTTGTTCTGTGTGCCAATGCTGTTAATAGGCTAGGTAGATATCAGCTTTTCATTTTTCACTTGAATCGCTATAGATTGTTATTTCACCTCAGATGATGTTGCGCCTAGTGCCCTACCCTCCTTTTCAATGGGAGTCCTGTCACTGCCCTTAATATCACATTGTTGTTGCTGTTAGATGCAGGAAATAAGATTTGCAGCATATGAGACATCAGTAACTTTTGATCTATTTTTGCCTCAAGCGTGCAACTGTCCTAATTTGTTCTCTTTGTTCCCCCTGGTTTCTGTGGCTTAAGTACCACTTACTATTATTGTTTAATTTCCTATGTGAAGGAAGTTTTCGGTCATTCTTACTTTATTTCTGCAGTTTTTAACCTCTGAAACATGCCTTTTCTCATCGCTTTTTTCCTCTTTGAATTTTGAATTTTAACTATGCCTTCTCTGCACTCAGGTCCCAGAGCTGCTTAGTCAGACTCAATTATTCATTTCCTTAGATTTCAAAGTTTGCATTTCTAAGCCTCAAAACCTTCATTCTAAACCTGGTTTTGTCTGTCGTGAAATGTAAAATGAGAAAAGTCAGCTCATGATCACACTTTATTCAAATTTTACTACATTTAAACCCATACAGGAGCCAAGTCTAAAATGGTCTTATATTTTTTCACTTTTGGGAAGAAATCCATCACATAGTACACCTCTGTGAACATAAGTGGTAATTATCTTTCAATCTTTTGCTGGGAAGTTAAAGTCTCCCATAATTCCCATTATTGTTTACGTGTCTGATAACTGTACAGAGAGAATTCACTATTAGACTGGAGCTAAGAGCAAAGAGCAGGCTAGCAAGGCTGTCTATCTTTAGCAGTGATTTGCACAAAACCACTCTTTTGCTGACCCATAACATTTAATTTCTCCATCCTCTGCTTCTTGCTAACACAAAGCACCATCTTATTCCATCCATTTGCCTTGGTTTCCAGCCTTCCTGAGATTTATCAGTACTTGTATGACATTCATGCCTTTGTTTCACCCTTCCTGTGTTGACACTTGTCATAACAGTTTTAGATCCTGAACATGATCATCTCAAAGTTTGCCTGACAGTTAGGTCTTCCTCACATTGTCATAGAGTATCAGGTCTCTACCACTTGAAATAGATTGGATTGGATTAGATTATTGGCACCGTCTCTTGTGCTGGTAGTCCATTATCTTCACAGTCCGTACAACTGGCCATCAGTGAACATGAAGTGGCCTTATCCTGCCCATTTACCTTTCTGGAAATCAGCCACTCTCTCTGCCTAGAACAGGGAATGGATTTTCCTCACCTTTCTTCAAAAGCTCTGAAGTTTTCTGTGATCTTTCCAATTGTACGGTATGATAAGCTTTTGCTGCCACTGAAGGGTAGAAGTCATTATGAATAGTGCCAACAAAACAGAAACATAACAATGAAAACGATATTTTAATTCAGAATAGGTATTTGAAAAGTTCACCTTTTCTAGCACAAATGGGGAAAAGAAAAAAAGGAAGGAAAAAAAAAAAAAAAAAAGCAGTCCTAAAACATCAAAACTGTGGCCAAAGAATTAGAAGAAACACTATTTTTCCAAAGCTGCAATGTTTTCCATTCATCTGGCTGGGCCAGCAGAGCACTGGAGACCTGGATGCACTGTACTCATGGCTGGTTCCCCTAAATGACCTGCAGGGAGATCTTCTTCTCTCTATCCCTCTGTTTCTCCTTTCAATCTCTGTTTTGTCTGTTTGTATCACTAGCTCTCAATTCGCCACTGATATATGCACGTGCAGCACCCAGCACAACCTTGTTTCAGGCTCCAGCGGGACCTTTAGGCATTACCATCCTGTAAACAAATAACAATGATAGTGAGTGTAATTACAATCGTCAAACTATTCCAGCTCCACATCATTAGCCATGCCCTGAGCTAAATAACATTTTAATCAGTTTGATATGTCATCTGTGGCTTTCTTCACTGTCACTTGCAATCCAGCAAACTCCTTCCTTCACGTTTCTAGATTAGACAGAGGGTTCTCAACTGCAGACATCCAATTCCCTGCTCAGGAAGCAGCGAGACCTTTCCTCTTCTCACAGATTTAAGATGATAGCCAAGCATCATGAGACACAGTGCGTATGTCTCCTAGGCCCATCCCATGAGAGCAGGACATTTACCACACATGAGAAGAAGACTTAATGCAGTGGCAAAGCAAAATACTCAGTGTCAAAGCCATGTCTAGATGATCATTAAAGACAGATCAAAATTACCCAATACAGGAGGAAAATCTATCGTTTGTAGAAGATTATGTTCTCTGATTATTAGTTTCAAAATTAGTTTTTCCTTTGGATTTCCTCTGAACTTAAACTTAGTTTGGAATGCCTTTGGTTTTGAATATTTCTGAAATCGTATTACTTCTCCTAAGTAAGTTGCTAGTCTGTTCTATTTACGTGAAATTTGAATAATATTGTGAAGTATCTGCCATCAGTTTTACTGTGTGCCAGGCTGAGTTCCCTGATGAATTTCAAATTTCAGATATGAAACAGTAAAGGTTAAAAAAAAAAAATGTTACAAAGGGTACTCCATGCAGTAGCATAAACTTCTGTTTTCTCAAAACTTGTATCAGTTCATCTCACCAGGACCAGCAGGGGAAGCACACTCTGCCTAGGCACTGGCAAAGGGACACAGTGAGAGTGTAGGGTCTCTTGCTGGGGCCATTCAAAATTTGACTGTACAAGCCCCTGAGCAATATGACAGGGCTTTAAAAATGGCCCTGCTTGAAGTACGCGGGTGATCTGGAGACCTCTAAGGTGCTTTCCAACAAAAGCTTTTCTATAATTGTATGAAATCACCTGCAATAGATTAACCCTGGTCATTATTCCTATCACAGGAAATAACTGTGACACCTGGGTAACAGGTGAGCTTACTGCGACACCAGGGAGAGCCTTCCTGTACTTAAAGGCAACCTGTAGGAAAGCTGGGGAGGGAGTCTTTATCAGGGCCTGGAGTGACAGGACAAGGAGTAACCGCTTTAAACTGAAAAGTAGCACCCAGAAAGAACGGAGTCACGCAACAGGATTCATTTCCAAAACCACCTCGTAGACACCTGGGCCAAAGAGCAGGGCCTTGAGCGGGTATATCACAATGGCAGAGTTCATTTCCTTCCCAGTAGCTGGCACGTGCCGTTTTTTGGGATTTCGGGGCTACAGTGAGCTGCTAAGAGGGATGTCTTAGCTCTTGCAGGGCAGTGCTTCCACTAAGGCCAGGACTTTTCTGCATCTTCTACTGCCCTGCAAGCGAGGATGCTTGGGGCACACAGGAAGCTGGGAGGGGACACAGCTGCAGGGATTCCATAAGACACAAGCAAATGCAGCCTTGGCTTGGTGACACTTTCTCTTGATTACTGCTCAACACAAATTACCTCGAGCAAGTCTACTGTGAGGACTAAAGGAAAGAGACGTATGGATGCTGCTAAGCTCTTCTAGCTTGTACCAGGTAGGAAAGATACCTCTGTAGCAGGCGTGAAGAGGATAGCACTAATTAATTAGATGAGAAGCGGAGGAAAGGCACTTAGAGGTAGTGAAAAGCAGTTAATGTGATGTTCCGGGGAAGCTTCAGTCTGCTTAAGGAGTAGCAAGAACAAGCCTAAAGTCATAGCCAAATACAAGAAAGAGAGGAGGACACGCAGCATGAGAAGCTCCCGAGAGAAAGGAGCTCTGTTTTGGGTAAAAATCAGTCCCTTTTTCTATCATGGAGACATCCAAGGGCGTAGGACACGTGCGCTTCAGGGAACCAAGAGATGCTGTGCATTTCTCTCGTCCCCCTGACACAGCCACTAGGTGACGATGCTTCCAATTCTCTCTAAAGAAACCTTGCTTTCTCAGGCCCAGGTGTCCAGCTGCACACCAAGGACGTCCCTGGCTCCCAGGCACAGTTCCCAGGCCCAAGGCCGAGCTCCCCTCCGAACCCCCATTCCAGCAGACCTTGCTCCTGGCATTGTGGAGCAGCCATTTCATGTCAGCCTTTTCTCCTGGCAGTCAGCTTAGCGCCGTAACCTCTGCCATCGGGGCGCCCGAGAGCCGTGTGAGGTCAGCAGAGAGTCACTGTCAGCCTTTGACCTCACAAAGGTGGGTGGCCATAAGTGCCCTGAGCGTCCAGCTCGCATTGAGTACTGCTGGTGGCACTCGAGGCGTGGAGGTCTGCATGGTGCAATGGGAGACGCCGATGTCCTGCTGCTGGAACAAGAGGCGCTGATGTGCTGCTGGTGCAGGAGGAGACGTGAAGGTGCTGCTGCTTAGAGGTGCTGAGGAGCGGGCAGCCTCAGCGGGCAGCTGAATCAGAGGGCAGGGAAGCCAAGCAGCTTCCTTCTCTGGGGAAGGGGGCACAGAGAAAGTGATTGGAAATGGGGTACAAGCCCTCAGCCTCTAAAAGCAATCCCTCAGATGTTTAGGCATAGTAAAGTTAGGTATATCTATTTGACTCTAGACCCCAACATGTTTGTTAGTGTTCTGGTTTGTCCACTGCTTTCTTGTGGGGGATTTGAGTTGGCCATTACTCTTTAGGTGAATGCTGACTTCATATCTATGGTGCACTTTATTCTTAAAATGGGAAGTTTCTACCAATTTCCCGTCCAAACTTGCTCATAAGCCAACTGCAGTCATCATTTCAGATGTGTCTCCCAACTTACACATTTCCTATTTCTCCTTGATATTTACTCAAGAAATTCATTTACGTAGAGACAACATATTCTTCTCTCAACTGGCATCTGGCTGGGCAGAATGATGTCCTTTCATTCCCTTCCAGGCAATAGGCAACTTGTTCCTTCTGTCTTGTGAACTCTTCCTCCTAAGTTCAATGTGAATACAAGTGGCAGAACTGTGCCTCATGTCTCAAATGAGTGTCAGGGCTGCCTTGTCCAGTGTATTCATACTGGAGGGAAAAAAAAATGAATAGCCATACACACTATATAACCACTAAACTTTTTCAGTCCTCCTTGTGCTAACAGTGCATGAACGTGAGGTTTTGTTGTCATTTTTGTTTGTTTGTTTGTTTGCTTGCTTTAAACTCCTGACTGCCATATAGCAAACATGACAAAAAAACACCCTTTTTTGAGAAGCTCTGAGAATGGCTCTGCTTTGTATTATCACCTGTCACTTCACCTGAACCATTTCAATCACAAGCGATATCCTTCTGTCAGGCTTGGTAGTACTTCCCAACCTTATGTCCCCTGCAAATCTCAAAGCTCATGTGTAATTTTTAATCTTCAGCCACCATGTCCATACCGAACATATCTAACTTTGAAGTCAGCTCTGCCCTGAATAGGAGGTTGGGTTTTCAGAGGTCCCTTCCAGCCTACATTTCTCCATGAGTCTTTGCCTCCTTAGCAGCTGCAGTTTCAGAACTGTCTCTGAGAATTACCATAGGTAACGACTCCTTTGCTGGTAAGTCCCTCTTCAGTGTGAACAATTGTAAATTCCCTTTATTCACTTGCAGCCCCAAAGCCCAAATCCGTAGATAATGTATCAGAAGCTCACAGAAAGTGAAATAGATGTAATTCATCCCCTGTGTAGGGAAGAACTGGTCCTAGAAAGGAAAGCTATTAAATTATCTGGAAACAATTTAGCTCTGATAAATTATTTTGTAAATTACACATTACCCCCTCCTTCCCTGGTCTTAGCTGTTCTTGCTCCAAAACTTTGCATGGTGTTGATGTCAAACTAACAGGCCCACACTTGTCTGGATGACTCTTTACCCTCTTCTGGACAGAGGTGTATTTGTTACTCTCCCATTCTGGGGACTATCCCTGATTTGCACAATTGTTATGCATTTTTCCTACTTGACTTGTTGTTCTGTGTGCCAATGCTGTTAATAGGCTAGGTAGATATCAGCTTTTCATTTTTCACTTGAATCGCTATAGATTGTTATTTCACCTCAGATGATGTTGCGCCTAGTGCCCTACCCTCCTTTTCAATGGGAGTCCTGTCACTGCCCTTAATATCACATTGTTGTTGCTGTTAGATGCAGGAAATAAGATTTGCAGCATTTGAGACATCAGTAACTTTTGATCTATTTTTGCCTAAGTGTGCAACTGTCCTAATTTGTTCTCTTTGTTCCCCCTGGTTTCTGTGGCTTAAGTACCACTTACTATTATTGTTTAATTTCCTATGTGAAGGAGGTTTTTGGTCATTCTTACTTTATTTCTGCAGTTTTTAACCTCTGAAACATGCCTTTTCTCATCGCTTTTTTCCTCTTTGAATTTTGAATTTTAACTATGCCTTCTCTGCACTCAAGTCCCAGAGCTGCTTAGTCAGACTCAATTATTCATTTCCTTAGATTTCAAAGTTTGCATTTCTAAGCCTCAAAACCTTCATTCTAAACCTGGTTTTGTCTGTCGTGAAATGTAAAATGAGAAAAGTCAGCTCATGATCACACTTTATTCAAATTTTACTACATTTAAACCCATACAGGAGCCAAGTCTAAAATGGTCTTATATTTTTTCACTTTTGGGAAGAAATCCATCACATAGTACACCTCTGTGAACATAAGTGGTAATTATCTTTCAATCTTTTGCTGGGAAGTTAAAGTCTCCCATAATTCCCATTATTGTTTACGTGTCTGATAACTGTACAGAGATAATTCACTATTAGACTGGAGCTAAGAGCAAAGAGCAGGCTAGCAAGGCTGTCTATCTTTAGCAGTGATTTGCACAAAACCACTCTTTTGCTGACCCATAACGTTTAATTTCTCCATCCTCTGCTTCTTGCTAACACAAAGCACCATCTTATTCCATCCATTTGCCTTGGTTTCCAGCCTTCCTGAGATTTATCAGTACTTGTATGACATTCATGCCTTTGTTTCACCCTTCCTGTGTTGACACTTGTCATAACAGTTTTAGATCCTGAACATGATCATCTCAAAGTTTGCCTGACAGTTAGGTCTTCCTCACATTGTCATAGAGTATCAGGTCTCTACCACTTGAAATAGATTGGATTGGATTAGATTATTGGCACCGTCTCTTGTGCTGGTAGTCCATTATCTTCACAGTCCGTACAACTGGCCGTCAGTGAACATGAAGTGGCCTTATCCTGCCCATTTACCTTTCTGGAAATCAGCCACTCTCTCTGCCTAGAACAGGGAATGGATTTTCCTCACCTTTCTTCAAAAGCTCTGAAGTTTTCTGTGATCTTTCCAATTGTACGGTATGATAAGCTTTTGCTGCCACTGAAGGGTAGAAGTCATTATGAATAGTGCCAACAAAACAGAAACATAACAATGAAAACGATATTTTAATTCAGAATAGGTATTTGAAAAGTTCACCTTTTCTAGCACAAATGGGGAAAAGAAAAAAAGGAAGGGAAAAAAAAAAAAAAAAAAGCAGTCCTAAAACATCAAAACTGTGGCCAAAGAATTAGAAGAAACACTATTTTTCCAAAGCTGCAATGTTTTCCATTCATCTGGCTGGGCCAGCAGAGCACTGGAGACCTGGATGCACTGTACTCATGGCTGGTTCCCCTAAATGACCTGCAGGGAGATCTTCTTATCTCTATCCCTCTGTTTCTCCTTTCAATCTCTGTTTTGTCTGTTTGTATCACTAGCTCTCAATTCGCCACTGATATATGCACGTGCAGCACCCAGCACAACCTTGTTTCAGGCTCCAGCGGGACCTTTAGGCATTACCATCCTGTAAACAAATAACAATGATAGTGAGTGTAATTACAATCGTCAAACTATTCCAGCTCCACATCATTAGCCATGCCCTGAGCTAAATAACATTTTAATCAGTTTGATATGTCATCTGTGGCTTTCTTCACTGTCACTTGCAATCCAGCAAACTCCTTCCTTCACGTTTCTAGATTAGACAGAGGGTTCTCAACTGCAGACATCCAATTCCCTGCTCAGGAAGCAGCGAGACCTTTCCTCTTCTCACAGATTTAAGATGATAGCCAAGCATCATGAGACACAGTGCGTATGTCTCCTAGGCCCATCCCATGAGAGCAGGACATTTACCACACATGAGAAGAAGACTTAATGCAGTGGCAAAGCAAAATACTCAGTGTCAAAGCCATGTCTAGATGATCATTAAAGACAGATCAAAATTACCCAATACAGGAGGAAAATCTATCGTTTGTAGAAGATTATGTTCTCTGATTATTAGTTTCAAAATTAGTTTTTCCTTTGGATTTCCTCTGAACTTAAACTTAGTTTGGAATGCCTTTGGTTTTGAATATTTCTGAAATCGTATTACTTCTCCTAAGTAAGTTGCTAGTCTGTTCTATTTACGTGAAATTTGAATAATATTGTGAAGTATCTGCCATCAGTTTTACTGTGTGCCAGGCTGAGTTCCCTGATGAATTTCAAATTTCAGATATGAAACAGTAAAGGTTAAAAAAAAAAAATGTTACAAAGGGTACTCCATGCAGTAGCATAAACTTCTGTTTTCTCAAAACTTGTATCAGTTCATCTCACCAGGACCAGCAGGGGAAGCACACTCTGCCTAGGCACTGGCAAAGGGACACAGTGAGAGTGTAGGGTCTCTTGCTGGGGCCATTCAAAATTTGACTGTACAAGCCCCTGAGCAATATGACAGGGCTTTAAAAATGGCCCTGCTTGAAGTACGCGGGTGATCTGGAGACCTCTAAGGTGCTTTCCAACAAAAGCTTTTCTATAATTGTATGAAATCACCTGCAATAGA
The DNA here is from genome assembly GCF_964211835.1 of Anser anser. NCBI lineage: Eukaryota > Metazoa > Chordata > Aves > Anseriformes > Anatidae > Anser > Anser anser. Next base: position 14,149,186 of record NC_139738.1, on the reverse strand, counting down.
TTAACCCTGGTCATTATTCCTATCACAGGAAATAACTGTGACACCTGGGTAACAGGTGAGCTTACTGCGACACCAGGGAGAGCCTTCCTGTACTTAAAGGCAACCTGTAGGAAAGCTGGGGAGGGAGTCTTTATCAGGGCCTGGAGTGACAGGACAAGGAGTAACCGCTTTAAACTGAAAAGTAGCACCCAGAAAGAACGGAGTCACGCAACAGGATTCATTTCCAAAACCACCTCGTAGACACCTGGGCCAAAGAGCAGGGCCTTGAGCGGGTATATCACAATGGCAGAGTTCATTTCCTTCCCAGTAGCTGGCACGTGCCGTTTTTTGGGATTTCGGGGCTACAGTGAGCTGCTAAGAGGGATGTCTTAGCTCTTGCAGGGCAGTGCTTCCACTAAGGCCAGGACTTTTCTGCATCTTCTACTGCCCTGCAAGCGAGGATGCTTGGGGCACACAGGAAGCTGGGAGGGGACACAGCTGCAGGGATTCCATAAGACACAAGCAAATGCAGCCTTGGCTTGGTGACACTTTCTCTTGATTACTGCTCAACACAAATTACCTCGAGCAAGTCTACTGTGAGGACTAAAGGAAAGAGACGTATGGATGCTGCTAAGCTCTTCTAGCTTGTACCAGGTAGGAAAGATACCTCTGTAGCAGGCGTGAAGAGGATAGCACTAATTAATTAGATGAGAAGCGGAGGAAAGGCACTTAGAGGTAGTGAAAAGCAGTTAATGTGATGTTCCGGGGAAGCTTCAGTCTGCTTAAGGAGTAGCAAGAACAAGCCTAAAGTCATAGCCAAATACAAGAAAGAGAGGAGGACACGCAGCATGAGAAGCTCCCGAGAGAAAGGAGCTCTGTTTTGGGTAAAAATCAGTCCCTTTTTCTATCATGGAGACATCCAAGGGCGTAGGACACGTGCGCTTCAGGGAACCAAGAGATGCTGTGCATTTCTCTCGTCCCCCTGACACAGCCACTAGGTGACGATGCTTCCAATTCTCTCTAAAGAAACCTTGCTTTCTCAGGCCCAGGTGTCCAGCTGCACACCAAGGACGTCCCTGGCTCCCAGGCACAGTTCCCAGGCCCAAGGCCGAGCTCCGCTCCGAACCCCCATTCCAGCAGACCTTGCTCCTGGCATTGTGGAGCAGCCATTTCATGTCAGCCTTTTCTCCTGGCAGTCAGCTTAGCGCCGTAACCTCTGCCATCGGGGCGCCCGAGAGCCGTGTGAGGTCAGCAGAGAGTCACTGTCAGCCTTTGACCTCACAAAGGTGGGTGGCCATAAGTGCCCTGAGCGTCCAGCTCGCATTGAGTACTGCTGGTGGCACTCGAGGCGTGGAGGTCTGCATGGTGCAATGGGAGACGCCGATGTCCTGCTGCTGGAACAAGAGGCGCTGATGTGCTGCTGGTGCAGGAGGAGACGTGAAGGTGCTGCTGCTTAGAGGTGCTGAGGAGCGGGCAGCCTCAGCGGGCAGCTGAATCAGAGGGCAGGGAAGCCAAGCAGCTTCCTTCTCTGGGGAAGGGGGCACAGAGAAAGTGATTGGAAATGGGGTACAAGCCCTCAGCCTCTAAAAGCAATCCCTCAGATGTTTAGGCATAGTAAAGTTAGGTATATCTATTTGACTCTAGACCCCAACATGTTTGTTAGTGTTCTGGTTTGTCCACTGCTTTCTTGTGGGGGATTTGAGTTGGCCATTACTGTTTAGGTGAATGCTGACTTCATATCTATGGTGCACTTTATTCTTAAAATGGGAAGTTTCTACCAATTTCCCGTCCAAACTTGCTCATAAGCCAACTGCAGTCATCATTTCAGATGTGTCTCCCAACTTACACATTTCCTATTTCTCCTTGATATTTACTCAAGAAATTCATTTACGTAGAGACAACATATTCTTCTCTCAACTGGCATCTGGCTGGGCAGAATGATGTCCTTTCATTCCCTTCCAGGCAATAGGCAACTTGTTCCTTCTGTCTTGTGAACTCTTCCTCCTAAGTTCAATGTGAATACAAGTGGCAGAACTGTGCCTCATGTCTCAAATGAGTGTCAGGGCTGCCTTGTCCAGTGTATTCATACTGGAGGGAAAAAAAAATGAATAGCCATACACACTATATAACCACTAAACTTTTTCAGTCCTCCTTGTGCTAACAGTGCATGAACGTGAGGTTTTGTTGTCACTTTTGTTTGTTTGTTTGTTTGCTTGCTTTAAACTCCTGACTGCCATATAGCAAACATGACAAAAAAACACCCTTTTTTGAGAATCTCTGAGAATGGCTCTGCTTTGTATTATCACCTGTCACTTCACCTGAACCATTTCAATCACAAGCGATATCCTTCTGTCAGGCTTGGTAGTACTTCCCAACCTTATGTCCCCTGCAAATCTCAAAGCTCATGTGTAATTTTTAATCTTCAGCCACCATGTCCATACCGAACATATCTAACTTTGAAGTCAGCTCTGCCCTGAATAGGAGGTTGGGTTTTCAGAGGTCCCTTCCAGCCTACATTTCTCCATGAGTCTTTGCCTCCTTAGCAGCTGCAGTTTCAGAACTGTCTCTGAGAATTACCATAGGTAACGACTCCTTTGCTGGTAAGTCCCTCTTCAGTGTGAACAATTGTAAATTCCCTTTATTCACTTGCAGCCCCAAAGCCCAAATCCGTAGATAATGTATCAGAAGCTCACAGAAAGTGAAATAGATGTAATTCATCCCCTGTGTAGGGAAGAACTGGTCCTAGAAAGGAAAGCTATTAAATTATCTGGAAACAATTTAGCTCTGATAAATTATTTTGTAAATTACACATTACCCCCTCCTTCCCTGGTCTTAGCTGTTCTTGCTCCAAAACTTTGCATGGTGTTGATGTCAAACTAACAGGCCCACACTTGTCTGGATGACTCTTTACCCTCTTCTGGACAGAGGTGTATTTGTTACTCTCCCATTCTGGGGACTATCCCTGGTTTGCACAATTGTTATGCATTTTTCCTACTTGACTTGTTGTTCTGTGTGCCAATGCTGTTAATAGGCTAGGTAGATATCAGCTTTTCATTTTTCACTTGAATCGCTATAGATTGTTATTTCACCTCAGATGATGTTGCGCCTAGTGCCCTACCCTCCTTTTCAATGGGAGTCCTGTCACTGCCCTTAATATCACATTGTTGTTGCTGTTAGATGCAGGAAATAAGATTTGCAGCATTTGAGACATCAGTAACTTTTGATCTATTTTTGCCTCAAGCGTGCAACTGTCCTAATTTGTTCTCTTTGTTCCCCCTGGTTTCTGTGGCTTAAGTACCACTTACTATTATTGTTTAATTTCCTATGTGAAGGAGGTTTTTGGTCATTCTTACTTTATTTCTGCAGTTTTTAACCTCTGAAACATGCCTTTTCTCATCGCTTTTTTCCTCTTTGAATTTTGAATTTTAACTATGCCTTCTCTGCACTCAAGTCCCAGAGCTGCTTAGTCAGACTCAATTATTCATTTCCTTAGATTTCAAAGTTTGCATTTCTAAGCCTCAAAACCTTCATTCTAAACCTGGTTTTGTCTGTCGTGAAATGTAAAATGAGAAAAGTCAGCTCATGATCACACTTTATTCAAATTTTACTACATTTAAACCCATACAGGAGCCAAGTCTAAAATGGTCTTATATTTTTTCACTTTTGGGAAGAAATCCATCACATAGTACACCTCTATGAACATAAGTGGTAATTATCTTTCAATCTTTTGCTGGGAAGTTAAAGTCTCCCATAATTCCCATTATTGTTTACGTGTCTGATAACTGTACAGAGATAATTCACTATTAGACTGGAGCTAAGAGCAAAGAGCAGGCTAGCAAGGCTGTCTATCTTTAGCAGTGATTTGCACAAAACCACTCTTTTGCTGACCCATAACAGTTAATTTCTCCATCCTCTGCTTCTTGCTAACACAAAGCACCATCTTATTCCATCCATTTGCCTTGGTTTCCAGCCTTCCTGAGATTTATCAGTACTTGTATGACATTCATGCCTTTGTTTCACCCTTCCTGTGTTGACACTTGTCATAACAGTTTTAGATCCTGAACATGATCATCTCAAAGTTTGCCTGACAGTTAGGTCTTCCTCACATTGTCATAGAGTATCAGGTCTCTACCACTTGAAATAGATTGGATTGGATTAGATTATTGGCACCGTCTCTTGTGCTGGTAGTCCATTATCTTCACAGTCCGTACAACTGGCCGTCAGTGAACATGAAGTGGCCTTATCCTGCCCATTTACCTTTCTGGAAATCAGCCACTCTCTCTGCCTAGAACAGGGAATGGATTTTCCTCACCTTTCTTCAAAAGCTCTGAAGTTTTCTGTGATCTTTCCAATTGTACGGTATGATAAGCTTTTGCTGCCACTGAAGGGTAGAAGTCATTATGAATAGTGCCAACAAAACAGAAACATAACAATGAAAACGATATTTTAATTCAGAATAGGTATTTGAAAAGTTCACCTTTTCTAGCACAAATGGGGAAAAGAAAAAAAGGAAGGAAAAAAAAAAAAAAAAGCAGTCCTAAAACATCAAAACTGTGGCCAAAGAATTAGAAGAAACACTGTTTTTCCAAAGCTGCAATGTTTTCCATTCATCTGGCTGGGCCAGCAGAGCACTGGAGACCTGGATGCACTGTACTCATGGCTGGTTCCCCTAAATGACCTGCAGGGAGATCTTCTTCTCTCTATCCCTCTGTTTCTCCTTTCAATCTCTGTTTTGTCTGTTTGTATCACTAGCTCTCAAATCGCCACTGATATATGCACGTGCAGCACCCAGCACAACCTTGTTTCAGGCTCCAGCGGGACCTTTAGGCATTACCATCCTGTAAACAAATAACAATGATAGTGAGTGTAATTACAATCGTCAAACTATTCCAGCTCCACATCATTAGCCATGCCCTGAGCTAAATAACATTTTAATCAGTTTGATATGTCATCTGTGGCTTTCTTCACTGTCACTTGCAATCCAGCAAACTCCTTCCTTCACGTTTCTAGATTAGACAGAGGGTTCTCAACTGCAGACATCCAATTCCCTGTTCAGGAAGCAGCGAGACCTTTCCTCTTCTCACAGATTTAAGATGATAGCCAAGCATCATGAGACACAGTGCGTATGTCTCCTAGGCCCATCCCATGAGAGCAGGACATTTACCACACATGAGAAGAAGACTTAATGCAGTGGCAAAGCAAAACACTCGGTGTCAAAGCCATGTCTAGATGATCATTAAAGACAGATCAAAATTACCCAATACAGGAGGAAAATCTATCGTTTGTAGAAGATTATGTTCTCTGATTATTAGTTTCAAAATTAGTTTTTCCTTTGGATTTCCTCTGAACTTAAACTTAGTTTGGAATGCCTTTGGTTTTGAATATTTCTGAAATCGTATTACTTCTCCTAAGTAAGTTGCTAGTCTGTTCTGTTTACGTGAAATTCGAATAATATTGTGAAGTATCTGCCATCAGTTTTACTGTGTGCCAGGCTGAGTTCCCTGATGAATTTCAAATTTCAGATATGAAACAGTAAAGGTTAAAAAAAAAAATGTTACAAAGGGTACTTCATGCAGTAGCATAAACTTCTGTTTTCTCAAAACTTGTATCAGTTCATCTCACCAGGACCAGCAGGGGAAGCACACTCTGCCTAGGCACTGGCAAAGGGACACAGTGAGAGTGTAGGGTCTCTTGCTGGGGCCATTCAAAATTTGACTGTACAAGCCCCTGAGCAATATGACAGGGCTTTAAAAATGGCCCTGCTTGAAGTACGCGGGTGATCTGGAGACCTCTAAGGTGCTTTCCAACAAAAGCTTTTCTATAATTGTATGAAATCACCTGCAATAGATTAACCCTGGTCATTATTCCTATCACAGGAAATAACTGTGACACCTGGGTAACAGGTGAGCTTACTGCGACACCAGGGAGAGCCTTCCTGTACTTAAAGGCAACCTGTAGGAAAGCTGGGGAGGGAGTCTTTATCAGGGCCTGGAGTGACAGGACAAGGAGTAACCGCTTTAAACTGAAAAGTAGCACCCAGAAAGAACGGAGTCACGCAACAGGATTCATTTCCAAAACCACCTCATAGACACCTGGGCCAAAGAGCAGGGCCTTGAGCGGGTATATCACAATGACAGAGTTCATTTCCTTCCCAGTAGCTGGCACGTGCCGTTTTTTGGGATTTCGGGGCTACAGTGAGCTGCTAAGAGGGATGTCTTAGCTCTTGCAGGGCAGTGCTTCCACTAAGGCCAGGACTTTTCTGCATCTTCTACTGCCCTGCAAGCGAGGATGCTTGGGGCACACAGGAAGCTGGGAGCGGACACAGCTGCAGGGATTCCATAAGACACAAGCAAATGCAGCCTTGGCTTGGTGACACTTTCTCTTGATTACTGCTCAACACAAATTACCTCGAGCAAGTCTACTGTGAGGACTAAAGGAAAGAGACGTATGGATGCTGCTAAGCTCTTCTAGCTTGTACCAGGTAGGAAAGATACCTCTGTAGCAGGCGTGAAGAGGATAGCACTAATTAATTAGATGAGAAGCGGAGGAAAGGCACTTAGAGGTAGTGAAAAGCAGTTAATGTGATGTTCCGGGGAAGCTTCAGTCTGCTTAAGGAGTAGCAAGAACAAGCCTAAAGTCATAGCCAAATACAAGAAAGAGAGGAGGACACGCAGCATGAGAAGCTCCCGAGAGAAAGGAGCTCTGTTTTGGGTAAAAATCAGTCCCTTTTTCTATCATGGAGACATCCAAGGGCGTAGGACACGTGCACTTCAGGGAACCAAGAGATGCTGTGCATTTCTCTCGTCCCCCTGACACAGCCACTAGGTGACGATGCTTCCAATTCTCTCTAAAGAAACCTTGCTTTCTCAGGCCCAGGTGTCCAGCTGCACACCAAGGACGTCCCTGGCTCCCAGGCACAGTTCCCAGGCCCAAGGCCGAGCTCCCCTCCGAACCCCCATTCCAGCAGACCTTGCTCCTGGCATTGTGGAGCAGCCATTTCATGTCAGCCTTTTCTCCTGGCAGTCAGCTTAGCGCCGTAACCTCTGCCATCGGGGCGCCCGAGAGCCGTGTGAGGTCAGCAGAGAGTCACTGTCAGCCTTTGACCTCACAAAGGTGGGTGGCCGTAAGTGCCCTGAGCGTCCAGCTCGCATTGAGTACTGCTGGTGGCACTCGAGGCGTGGAGGTCTGCATGGTGCAATGGGAGACGCCGATGTCCTGCTGCTGGAACAAGAGGCGCTGATGTGCTGCTGGTGCAGGAGAAGACGTGAAGGTGCTGCTGCTTAGAGGTGCTGAGGAGCGGGCAGCCTCAGCGGGCAGCTGAATCAGAGGGCAGGGAAGCCAAGCAGCTTCCTTCTCTGGGGAAGGGGGCACAGAGAAAGTGATTGGAAATGGGGTACAAGCCCTCAGCCTCTAAAAGCAATCCCTCAGATGTTTAGGCATAGTAAAGTTAGGTATATCTATTTGACTCTAGACCCCAACATGTTTGTTAGTGTTCTGGTTTGTCCACTGCTTTCTTGTGGGGGATTTGAGTTGGCCATTACTCTTTAGGTGAATGCTGACTTCATATCTATGGTGCACTTTATTCTTAAAATGGGAAGTTTCTACCAATTTCCCGTCCAAACTTGCTCATAAGCCAACTGCAGTCATCATTTCAGATGTGTCTCCCAACTTACACATTTCCTATTTCTCCTTGATATTTACTCAAGAAATTCATTTACGTAGAGACAACATATTCTTCTCTCAACTGGCATCTGGCTGGGCAGAATGATGTCCTTTCATTCCCTTCCAGGCAATAGGCAACTTGTTCCTTCTGTCTTGTGAACTCTTCCTCCTAAGTTCAATGTGAATACAAGTGGCAGAACTGTGCCTCATGTCTCAAATGAGTGTCAGGGCTGCCTTGTCCAGTGTATTCATACTGGAGGGAAAAAAAAATGAATAGCCATACACACTATATAACCACTAAACTTTTTCAGTCCTCCTTGTGCTAACAGTGCATGAACGTGAGGTTTTGTTGTCATTTTTGTTTGTTTGTTTGTTTGCTTGCTTTAAACTCCTGACTGCCATATAGCAAACATGACAAAAAAACACCCTTTTTTGAGAATCTCTGAGAATGGCTCTTCTTTGTATTATCACCTGTCACTTCACCTGAACCATTTCAATCACAAGCGATATCCTTCTGTCAGGCTTGGTAGTACTTCCCAACCTTATGTCCCCTGCAAATCTCAAAGCTCATGTGTAATTTTTAATCTTCAGCCACCATGTCCATACCGAACATATCTAACTTTGAAGTCAGCTCTGCCCTGAATAGGAGGTTGGGTTTTCAGAGGTCCCTTCCAGCCTACATTTCTCCATGAGTCTTTGCCTCCTTAGCAGCTGCAGTTTCAGAACTGTCTCTGAGAATTACCATAGGTAACGACTCCTTTGCTGGTAAGTCCCTCTTCAGTGTGAACAATTGTAAATTCCCTTTATTCACTTGCAGCCCCAAAGCCCAAATCCATAGATAATGTATCAGAAGCTCACAGAAAGTGAAACAGATGTAATTCATCCCCTGTGTAGGGAAGAACTGGTCCTAGAAAGGAAAGCTATTAAATTATCTGGAAACAATTTAGCTCTGATAAATTATTTTGTAAATTACACATTACCCCCTCCTTCCCTGGTCTTAGCTGTTCTTGCTCCAAAACTTTGCATGGTGTTGATGTCAAACTAACAGGCCCACACTTGTCTGGATGACTCTTTACCCTCTTCTGGACAGAGGTGTATTTGTTACTCTCCCATTCTGGGGACTATCCCTGATTTGCACAATTGTTATGCATTTTTCCTACTTGACTTGTTGTTCTGTGTGCCAATGCTGTTAATAGGCTAGGTAGATATCAGCTTTTCATTTTTCACTTGAATCGCTATAGATTGTTATTTCACCTCAGATGATGTTGCGCCTAGTGCCCTACCCTCCTTTTCAATGGGAGTCCTGTCACTGCCCTTAATATCACATTGTTGTTGCTGTTAGATGCAGGAAATAAGATTTGCAGCATTTGAGACATCAGTAACTTTTGATCTATTTTTGCCTCAAGCGTGCAACTGTCCTAATTTGTTCTCTTTGTTCCCCCTGGTTTCTGTGGCTTAAGTACCACTTACTATTATTGTTTAATTTCCTATGTGAAGGAGGTTTTTGGTCATTCTTACTTTATTTCTGCAGTTTTTAACCTCTGAAACATGCCTTTTCTCATCGCTTTTTTCCTCTTTGAATTTTGAATTTTAACTATGCCTTCTCTGCACTCAAGTCCCAGAGCTGCTTAGTCAGACTCAATTATTCATTTCCTTAGATTTCAAAGTTTGCATTTCTAAGCCTCAAAACCTTCATTCTAAACCTGGTTTTGTCTGTCGTGAAATGTAAAATGAGAAAAGTCAGCTCATGATCACACTTTATTCAAATTTTACTACATTTAAACCCATACAGGAGCCAAGTCTAAAATGGTCTTATATTTTTTCACTTTTGGGAAGAAATCCATCACATAGTACACCTCTGTGAACATAAGTGGTAATTATCTTTCAATCTTTTGCTGGGAAGTTAAAGTCTCCCATAATTCCCATTATTGTTTACGTGTCTGATAACTGTACAGAGATAATTCACTATTAGACTGGAGCTAAGAGCAAAGAGCAGGCTAGCAAGGCTGTCTATCTTTAGCAGTGATTTGCACAAAACCACTCTTTTGCTGACCCATAACATTTAATTTCTCCATCCTCTGCTTCTTGCTAACACAAAGCACCATCTTATTCCATCCATTTGCCTTGGTTTCCAGCCTTCCTGAGATTTATCAGTACTTGTATGACATTCATGCCTTTGTTTCACCCTTCCTGTGTTGACACTTGTCATAACAGTTTTAGATCCTGAACATGATCATCTCAAAGTTTGCCTGACAGTTAGGTCTTCCTCACATTGTCATAGAGTATCAGGTCTCTACCACTTGAAATAGATTGGATTGGATTAGATTATTGGCACCGTCTCTTGTGCTGGTAGTCCATTATCTTCACAGTCCGTACAACTGGCCATCAGTGAACATGAAGTGGCCTTATCCTGCCCATTTACCTTTCTGGAAATCAGCCACTCTCTCTGCCTAGAACAGGGAATGGATTTTCCTCACCTTTCTTCAAAAGCTCTGAAGTTTTCTGTGATCTTTCCAATTGTACGGTATGATAAGCTTTTGCTGCCACTGAAGGGTAGAAGTCATTATGAATAGTGCCAACAAAACAGAAACATAACAATGAAAACGATATTTTAATTCAGAATAGGTATTTGAAAAGTTCACCTTTTCTAGCACAAATGGGGAAAAGAAAAAAAGGAAGGAAAAAAAAAAAAAAAAAGCAGTCCTAAAACATCAAAACTGTGGCCAAAGAATTAGAAGAAACACTATTTTTCCAAAGCTGCAATGTTTTCCATTCATCTGGCTGGGCCAGCAGAGCACTGGAGACCTGGATGCACTGTACTCATGGCTGGTTCCCCTAAATGACCTGCAGGGAGATCTTCTTCTCTCTATCCCTCTGTTTCTCCTTTCAATCTCTGTTTTGTCTGTTTGTATCACTAGCTCTCAAATCGCCACTGATATATGCACGTGCAGCACCCAGCACAACCTTGTTTCAGGCTCCAGCGGGACCTTTAGGCATTACCATCCTGTAAACAAATAACAATGATAGTGAGTGTAATTACAATCGTCAAACTATTCCAGCTCCACATCATTAGCCATGCCCTGAGCTAAATAACATTTTAATCAGTTTGATATGTCATCTGTGGCTTTCTTCACTGTCACTTGCAATCCAGCAAACTCCTTCCTTCACGTTTCTAGATTAGACAGAGGGTTCTCAACTGCAGACATCCAATTCCCTGCTCAGGAAGCAGCGAGACCTTTCCTCTTCACACAGATTTAAGATGATAGCCAAGCATCATGAGACACAGTGCGTATGTCTCCTAGGCCCATCCCATGAGAGCAGGACATTTACCACACATGAGAAGAAGACTTAATGCAGTGGCAAAGCAAAATACTCAGTGTCAAAGCCACGTCTAGATGATCATTAAAGACAGATCAAAATTACCCAATACAGGAGGAAAATCTATCGTTTGTAGAAGATTATGTTCTCTGATTATTAGTTTCAAAATTAGTTTTTCCTTTGGATTTCCTCTGAACTTAAACTTAGTTTGGAATGCCTTTGGTTTTGAATATTTCTGAAATCGTATTACTTCTCCTAAGTAAGTTGCTAGTCTGTTCTATTTACGTGAAATTCGAATAATATTGTGAAGTATCTGCCATCAGTTTTACTGTGTGCCAGGCTGAGTTCCCTGATGAATTTCAAATTTCAGATATGAAACAGTAAAGGTTAAAAAAAAAAAATGTTACAAAGGGTACTCCATGCAGTAGCATAAACTTCTGTTTTCTCAAAACTTGTATCAGTTCATCTCACCAGGACCAGCAGGGGAAGCACACTCTGCCTAGGCACTGGCAAAGGGACACAGTGAGAGTGTAGGGTCTCTTGCTGGGGCCATTCAAAATTTGACTGTACAAGCCCCTGAGCAATATGACAGGGCTTTAAAAATGGCCCTGCTTGAAGTACGCGGGTGATCTGGAGACCTCTAAGGTGCTTTCCAACAAAAGCTTTTCTATAATTGTATGAAATCACCTGCAATAGATTAACCCTGGTCATTATTCCTATCACAGGAAATAACTGTGACACCTGGGTAACAGGTGAGCTTACTGCGACACCAGGGAGAGCCTTCCTGTACTTAAAGGCAACCTGTAGGAAAGCTGGGGAGGGAGTCTTTATCAGGGCCTGGAGTGACAGGACAAGGAGTAACCGCTTTAAACTGAAAAGTAGCACCCAGAAAGAACGGAGTCACGCAACAGGATTCATTTCCAAAACCACCTCGTAGACACCTGGGCCAAAGAGCAGGGCCTTGAGCGGGTATATCACAATGGCAGAGTTCATTTCCTTCCCAGTAGCTGGCACGTGCCGTTTTTTGGGATTTCGGGGCTACAGTGAGCTGCTAAGAGGGATGTCTTAGCTCTTGCAGGGCAGTGCTTCCACTAAGGCCAGGACTTTTCTGCATCTTCTACTGCCCTGCAAGCGAGGATGCTTGGGGCACACAGGAAGCTGGGAGGGGACACAGCTGCAGGGATTCCATAAGACACAAGCAAATGCAGCCTTGGCTTGGTGACACTTTCTCTTGATTACTGCTCAACACAAATTACCTCGAGCAAGTCTACTGTGAGGACTAAAGGAAAGAGACGTATGGATGCTGCTAAGCTCTTCTAGCTTGTACCAGGTAGGAAAGATACCTCTGTAGCAGGCGTGAAGAGGATAGCACTAATTAATTAGATGAGAAGCGGAGGAAAGGCACTTAGAGGTAGTGAAAAGCAGTTAATGTGATGTTCCGGGGAAGCTTCAGTCTGCTTAAGGAGTAGCAAGAACAAGCCTAAAGTCATAGCCAAATACAAGAAAGAGAGGAGGACACGCAGCATGAGAAGCTCCCGAGAGAAAGGAGCTCTGTTTTGGGTAAAAATCAGTCCCTTTTTCTATCATGGAGACATCCAAGGGCGTAGGACACGTGCGCTTCAGGGAACCAAGAGATGCTGTGCATTTCTCTCGTCCCCCTGACACAGCCACTAGGTGACGATGCTTCCAATTCTCTCTAAAGAAACCTTGCTTTCTCAGGCCCAGGTGTCCAGCTGCACACCAAGGACGTCCCTGGCTCCCAGGCACAGTTCCCAGGCCCAAGGCCGAGCTCCCCTCCGAACCCCCATTCCAGCAGACCTTGCTCCTGGCATTGTGGAGCAGCCATTTCATGTCAGCCTTTTCTCCTGGCAGTCAGCTTAGCGCCGTAACCTCTGCCATCGGGGCGCCCGAGAGCCGTGTGAGGTCAGCAGAGAGTCACTGTCAGCCTTTGACCTCACAAAGGTGGGTGGCCATAAGTGCCCTGAGCGTCCAGCTCGCATTGAGTACTGCTGGTGGCACTCGAGGCGTGGAGGTCTGCATGGTGCAATGGGAGACGCCGATGTCCTGCTGCTGGAACAAGAGGCGCTGATGTGCTGCTGGTGCAGGAGGAGACGTGAAGGTGCTGCTGCTTAGAGGTGCTGAGGAGCGGGCAGCCTCAGCGGGCAGCTGAATCAGAGGGCAGGGAAGCCAAGCAGCTTCCTTCTCTGGGGAAGGGGGCACAGAGAAAGTGATTGGAAATGGGGTACAAGCCCTCAGCCTCTAAAAGCAATCCCTCAGATGTTTAGGCATAGTAAAGTTAGGTATATCTATTTGACTCTAGACCCCAACATGTTTGTTAGTGTTCTGGTTTGTCCACTGCTTTCTTGTGGGGGATTTGAGTTGGCCATTACTCTTTAGGTGAATGCTGACTTCATATCTATGGTGCACTTTATTCTTAAAATGGGAAGTTTCTACCAATTTCCCGTCCAAACTTGCTCATAAGCCAACTGCAGTCATCATTTCAGATGTGTCTCCCAACTTACACATTTCCTATTTCTCCTTGATATTTACTCAAGAAATTCATTTACGTAGAGACAACATATTCTTCTCTCAACTGGCATCTGGCTGGGCAGAATGATGTCCTTTCATTCCCTTCCAGGCAATAGGCAACTTGTTCCTTCTGTCTTGTGAACTCTTCCTCCTAAGTTCAATGTGAATACAAGTGGCAGAACTGTGCCTCATGTCTCAAATGAGTGTCAGGGCTGCCTTGTCCAGTGTATTCATACTGGAGGGAAAAAAAAATGAATAGCCATACACACTATATAACCACTAAACTTTTTCAGTCCTCCTTGTGCTAACAGTGCATGAACGTGAGGTTTTGTTGTCACTTTTGTTTGTTTGTTTGTTTGCTTGCTTTAAACTCCTGACTGCCATATAGCAAACATGACAAAAAAACACCCTTTTTTGAGAATCTCTGAGAATGGCTCTGCTTTGTATTATCACCTGTCACTTCACCTGAACCATTTCAATCACAAGCGATATCCTTCTGTCAGGCTTGGTAGTACTTCCCAACCTTATGTCCCCTGCAAATCTCAAAGCTCATGTGTAATTTTTAATCTTCAGCCACCATGTCCATACCGAACATATCTAACTTTGAAGTCAGCTCTGCCCTGAATAGGAGGTTGGGTTTTCAGAGGTCCCTTCCAGCCTACATTTCTCCATGAGTCTTTGCCTCCTTAGCAGCTGCAGTTTCAGAACTGTCTCTGAGAATTACCATAGGTAACGACTCCTTTGCTGGTAAGTCCCTCTTCAGTGTGAACAATTGTAAATTCCCTTTATTCACTTGCAGCCCCAAAGCCCAAATCCGTAGATAATGTATCAGAAGCTCACAGAAAGTGAAATAGATGTAATTCATCCCCTGTGTAGGGAAGAACTGGTCCTAGAAAGGAAAGCTATTAAATTATCTGGAAACAATTTAGCTCTGATAAATTATTTTGTAAATTACACATTACCCCCTCCTTCCCTGGTCTTAGCTGTTCTTGCTCCAAAACTTTGCATGGTGTTGATGTCAAACTAACAGGCCCACACTTGTCTGGATGACTCTTTACCCTCTTCTGGACAGAGGTGTATTTGTTACTCTCCCATTCTGGGGACTATCCCTGGTTTGCACAATTGTTATGCATTTTTCCTACTTGACTTGTTGTTCTGTGTGCCAATGCTGTTAATAGGCTAGGTAGATATCAGCTTTTCATTTTTCACTTGAATCGCTATAGATTGTTATTTCACCTCAGATGATGTTGCGCCTAGTGCCCTACCCTCCTTTTCAATGGGAGTCCTGTCACTGCCCTTAATATCACATTGTTGTTGCTGTTAGATGCAGGAAATAAGATTTGCAGCATTTGAGACATCAGTAACTTTTGATCTATTTTTGCCTCAAGCGTGCAACTGTCCTAATTTGTTCTCTTTGTTCCCCCTGGTTTCTGTGGCTTAAGTACCACTTACTATTATTGTTTAATTTCCTATGTGAAGGAGGTTTTTGGTCATTCTTACTTTATTTCTGCAGTTTTTAACCTCTGAAACATGCCTTTTCTCATCGCTTTTTTCCTCTTTGAACTTTGAATTTTAACTATGCCTTCTCTGCACTCAAGTCCCAGAGCTGCTTAGTCAGACTCAATTATTCATTTCCTTAGATTTCAAAGTTTGCATTTCTAAGCCTCAAAACCTTCATTCTAAACCTGGTTTTGTCTGTCGTGAAATGTAAAATGAGAAAAGTCAGCTCATGATCACACTTTATTCAAATTTTACTACATTTAAACCCATACAGGAGCCAAGTCTAAAATGGTCTTATATTTTTTCACTTTTGGGAAGAAATCCATCACATAGTACACCTCTATGAACATAAGTGGTAATTATCTTTCAATCTTTTGCTGGGAAGTTAAAGTCTCCCATAATTCCCATTATTGTTTACGTGTCTGATAACTGTACAGAGATAATTCACTATTAGACTGGAGCTAAGAGCAAAGAGCAGGCTAGCAAGGCTGTCTATCTTTAGCAGTGATTTGCACAAAACCACTCTTTTGCTGACCCATAACATTTAATTTCTCCATCCTCTGCTTCTTGCTAACACAAAGCACCATCTTATTCCATCCATTTGCCTTGGTTTCCAGCCTTCCTGAGATTTATCAGTACTTGTATGACATTCATGCCTTTGTTTCACCCTTCCTGTGTTGACACTTGTCATAACAGTTTTAGATCCTGAACATGATCATCTCAAAGTTTGCCTGACAGTTAGGTCTTCCTCACATTGTCATAGAGTATCAGGTCTCTACCACTTGAAATAGATTGGATTGGATTAGATTATTGGCACCGTCTCTTGTGCTGGTAGTCCATTATCTTCACAGTCCGTACAACTGGCCGTCAGTGAACATGAAGTGGCCTTATCCTGCCCATTTACCTTTCTGGAAATCAGCCACTCTCTCTGCCTAGAACAGGGAATGGATTTTCCTCACCTTTCTTCAAAAGCTCTGAAGTTTTCTGTGATCTTTCCAATTGTACGGTATGATAAGCTTTTGCTGCCACTGAAGGGTAGAAGTCATTATGAATAGTGCCAACAAAACAGAAACATAACAATGAAAACGATATTTTAATTCAGAATAGGTATTTGAAAAGTTCACCTTTTCTAGCACAAATGGGGAAAAGAAAAAAAGGAAGGAAAAAAAAAAAAAAAAGCAGTCCTAAAACATCAAAACTGTGGCCAAAGAATTAGAAGAAACACTGTTTTTCCAAAGCTGCAATGTTTTCCATTCATCTGGCTGGGCCAGCAGAGCACTGGAGACCTGGATGCACTGTACTCATGGCTGGTTCCCCTAAATGACCTGCAGGGAGATCTTCTTCTCTCTATCCCTCTGTTTCTCCTTTCAATCTCTGTTTTGTCTGTTTGTATCACTAGCTCTCAAATCGCCACTGATATATGCACGTGCAGCACCCAGCACAACCTTGTTTCAGGCTCCAGCGGGACCTTTAGGCATTACCATCCTGTAAACAAATAACAATGATAGTGAGTGTAATTACAATCGTCAAACTATTCCAGCTCCACATCATTAGCCATGCCCTGAGCTAAATAACATTTTAATCAGTTTGATATGTCATCTGTGGCTTTCTTCACTGTCACTTGCAATCCAGCAAACTCCTTCCTTCACGTTTCTAGATTAGACAGAGGGTTCTCAACTGCAGACATCCAATTCCCTGTTCAGGAAGCAGCGAGACCTTTCCTCTTCTCACAGATTTAAGATGATAGCCAAGCATCATGAGACACAGTGCGTATGTCTCCTAGGCCCATCCCATGAGAGCAGGACATTTACCACACATGAGAAGAAGACTTAATGCAGTGGCAAAGCAAAACACTCGGTGTCAAAGCCATGTCTAGATGATCATTAAAGACAGATCAAAATTACCCAATACAGGAGGAAAATCTATCGTTTGTAGAAGATTATGTTCTCTGATTATTAGTTTCAAAATTAGTTTTTCCTTTGGATTTCCTCTGAACTTAAACTTAGTTTGGAATGCCTTTGGTTTTGAATATTTCTGAAATCGTATTACTTCTCCTAAGTAAGTTGCTAGTCTGTTCTGTTTACGTGAAATTCGAATAATATTGTGAAGTATCTGCCATCAGTTTTACTGTGTGCCAGGCTGAGTTCCCTGATGAATTTCAAATTTCAGATATGAAACAGTAAAGGTTAAAAAAAAAAATGTTACAAAGGGTACTTCATGCAGTAGCATAAACTTCTGTTTTCTCAAAACTTGTATCAGTTCATCTCACCAGGACCAGCAGGGGAAGCACACTCTGCCTAGGCACTGGCAAAGGGACACAGTGAGAGTGTAGGGTCTCTTGCTGGGGCCATTCAAAATTTGACTGTACAAGCCCCTGAGCAATATGACAGGGCTTTAAAAATGGCCCTGCTTGAAGTACGCGGGTGATCTGGAGACCTCTAAGGTGCTTTCCAACAAAAGCTTTTCTATAATTGTATGAAATCACCTGCAATAGATTAACCCTGGTCATTATTCCTATCACAGGAAATAACTGTGACACCTGGGTAACAGGTGAGCTTACTGCGACACCAGGGAGAGCCTTCCTGTACTTAAAGGCAACCTGTAGGAAAGCTGGGGAGGGAGTCTTTATCAGGGCCTGGAGTGACAGGACAAGGAGTAACCGCTTTAAACTGAAAAGTAGCACCCAGAAAGAACGGAGTCACGCAACAGGATTCATTTCCAAAACCACCTCGTAGACACCTGGGCCAAAGAGCAGGGCCTTGAGCGGGTATATCACAATGGCAGAGTTCATTTCCTTCCCAGTAGCTGGCACGTGCCGTTTTTTGGGATTTCGGGGCTACAGTGAGCTGCTAAGAGGGATGTCTTAGCTCTTGCAGGGCAGTGCTTCCACTAAGGCCAGGACTTTTCTGCATCTTCTACTGCCCTGCAAGCGAGGATGCTTGGGGCACACAGGAAGCTGGGAGGGGACACAGCTGCAGGGATTCCATAAGACACAAGCAAATGCAGCCTTGGCTTGGTGACACTTTCTCTTGATTACTGCTCAACACAAATTACCTCGAGCAAGTCTACTGTGAGGACTAAAGGAAAGAGACGTATGGATGCTGCTAAGCTCTTCTAGCTTGTACCAGGTAGGAAAGATACCTCTGTAGCAGGCGTGAAGAGGATAGCACTAATTAATTAGATGAGAAGCGGAGGAAAGGCACTTAGAGGTAGTGAAAAGCAGTTAATGTGATGTTCCGGGGAAGCTTCAGTCTGCTTAAGGAGTAGCAAGAACAAGCCTAAAGTCATAGCCAAATACAAGAAAGAGAGGAGGACACGCAGCATGAGAAGCTCCCGAGAGAAAGGAGCTCTGTTTTGGGTAAAAATCAGTCCCTTTTTCTATCATGGAGACATCCAAGGGCGTAGGACACGTGCGCTTCAGGGAACCAAGAGATGCTGTGCATTTCTCTCGTCCCCCTGACACAGCCACTAGGTGACGATGCTTCCAATTCTCTCTAAAGAAACCTTGCTTTCTCAGGCCCAGGTGTCCAGCTGCACACCAAGGACGTCCCTGGCTCCCAGGCACAGTTCCCAGGCCCAAGGCCGAGCTCCCCTCCGAACCCCCATTCCAGCAGACCTTGCTCCTGGCATTGTGGAGCAGCCATTTCATGTCAGCCTTTTCTCCTGGCAGTCAGCTTAGCGCCGTAACCTCTGCCATCGGGGCGCCCGAGAGCCGTGTGAGGTCAGCAGAGAGTCACTGTCAGCCTTTGACCTCACAAAGGTGGGTGGCCATAAGTGCCCTGAGCGTCCAGCTCGCATTGAGTACTGCTGGTGGCACTCGAGGCGTGGAGGTCTGCATGGTGCAATGGGAGACGCCGATGTCCTGCTGCTGGAACAAGAGGCGCTGATGTGCTGCTGGTGCAGGAGGAGACGTGAAGGTGCTGCTGCTTAGAGGTGCTGAGGAGCGGGCAGCCTCAGCGGGCAGCTGAATCAGAGGGCAGGGAAGCCAAGCAGCTTCCTTCTCTGGGGAAGGGGGCACAGAGAAAGTGATTGGAAATGGGGTACAAGCCCTCAGCCTCTAAAAGCAATCCCTCAGATGTTTAGGCATAGTAAAGTTAGGTATATCTATTTGACTCTAGACCCCAACATGTTTGTTAGTGTTCTGGTTTGTCCACTGCTTTCTTGTGGGGGATTTGAGTTGGCCATTACTGTTTAGGTGAATGCTGACTTCATATCTATGGTGCACTTTATTCTTAAAATGGGAAGTTTCTACCAATTTCCCGTCCAAACTTGCTCATAAGCCAACTGCAGTCATCATTTCAGATGTGTCTCCCAACTTACACATTTCCTATTTCTCCTTGATATTTACTCAAGAAATTCATTTACGTAGAGACAACATATTCTTCTCTCAACTGGCATCTGGCTGGGCAGAATGATGTCCTTTCATTCCCTTCCAGGCAATAGGCAACTTGTTCCTTCTGTCTTGTGAACTCTTCCTCCTAAGTTCAATGTGAATACAAGTGGCAGAACTGTGCCTCATGTCTCAAATGAGTGTCAGGGCTGCCTTGTCCAGTGTATTCATACTGGAGGGAAAAAAAAATGAATAGCCATACACACTATATAACCACTAAACTTTTTCAGTCCTCCTTGTGCTAACAGTGCATGAACGTGAGGTTTTGTTGTCATTTTTGTTTGTTTGTTTGTTTGCTTGCTTTAAACTCCTGACTGCCATATAGCAAACATGACAAAAAAACACCCTTTTTTGAGAATCTCTGAGAATGGCTCTGCTTTGTATTATCACCTGTCACTTCACCTGAACCATTTCAATCACAAGCGATATCCTTCTGTCAGGCTTGGTAGTACTTCCCAACCTTATGTCCCCTGCAAATCTCAAAGCTCATGTGTAATTTTTAATCTTCAGCCACCATGTCCATACCGAACGTATCTAACTTTGAAGTCAGCTCTGCCCTGAATAGGAGGTTGGGTTTTCAGAGGTCCCTTCCAGCCTACATTTCTCCATGAGTCTTTGCCTCCTTAGCAGCTGCAGTTTCAGAACTGTCTCTGAGAATTACCATAGGTAACGACTCCTTTGCTGGTAAGTCCCTCTTCAGTGTGAACAATTGTAAATTCCCTTTATTCACTTGCAGCCCCAAAGCCCAAATCCGTAGATAATGTATCAGAAGCTCACAGAAAGTGAAATAGATGTAATTCATCCCCTGTGTAGGGAAGAACTGGTCCTAGAAAGGAAAGCTATTAAATTATCTGGAAACAATTTAGCTCTGATAAATTATTTTGTAAATTACACATTACCCCCTCCTTCCCTGGTCTTAGCTGTTCTTGCTCCAAAACTTTGCATGGTGTTGATGTCAAACTAACAGGCCCACACTTGTCTGGATGACTCTTTACCCTCTTCTGGACAGAGGTGTATTTGTTACTCTCCCATTCTGGGGACTATCCCTGGTTTGCACAATTGTTATGCATTTTTCCTACTTGACTTGTTGTTCTGTGTGCCAATGCTGTTAATAGGCTAGGTAGATATCAGCTTTTCATTTTTCACTTGAATCGCTATAGATTGTTATTTCACCTCAGATGATGTTGCGCCTAGTGCCCTACCCTCCTTTTCAATGGGAGTCCTGTCACTGCCCTTAATATCACATTGTTGTTGCTGTTAGATGCAGGAAATAAGATTTGCAGCATTTGAGACATCAGTAACTTTTGATCTATTTTTGCCTCAAGCGTGCAACTGTCCTAATTTGTTCTCTTTGTTCCCCCTGGTTTCTGTGGCTTAAGTACCACTTACTATTATTGTTTAATTTCCTATGTGAAGGAGGTTTTTGGTCATTCTTACTTTATTTCTGCAGTTTTTAACCTCTGAAACATGCCTTTTCTCATCGCTTTTTTCCTCTTTGAATTTTGAATTTTAACTATGCCTTCTCTGCACTCAAGTCCCAGAGCTGCTTAGTCAGACTCAATTATTCATTTCCTTAGATTTCAAAGTTTGCATTTCTAAGCCTCAAAACCTTCATTCTAAACCTGGTTTTGTCTGTCGTGAAATGTAAAATGAGAAAAGTCAGCTCATGATCACACTTTATTCAAATTTTACTACATTTAAACCCATACAGGAGCCAAGTCTAAAACGGTCTTATATTTTTTCACTTTTGGGAAGAAATCCATCACATAGTATACCTCTATGAACATAAGTGGTAATTATCTTTCAATCTTTTGCTGGGAAGTTAAAGTCTCCCATAATTCCCATTATTGTTTACGTGTCTGATAACTGTACAGAGATAATTCACTATTAGACTGGAGCTAAGAGCAAAGAGCAGGCTAGCAAGGCTGTCTATCTTTAGCAGTGATTTGCACAAAACCACTCTTTTGCTGACCCATAACATTTAATTTCTCCATCCTCTGCTTCTTGCTAACACAAAGCACCATCTTATTCCATCCATTTGCCTTGGTTTCCAGCCTTCCTGAGATTTATCAGTACTTGTATGACATTCATGCCTTTGTTTCACCCTTCCTGTGTTGACACTTGTCATAACAGTTTTAGATCCTGAACATGATCATCTCAAAGTTTGCCTGACAGTTAGGTCTTCCTCACATTGTCATAGAGTATCAGGTCTCTACCACTTGAAATAGATTGGATTGGATTAGATTATTGGCACCGTCTCTTGTGCTGGTAGTCCATTATCTTCACAGTCCGTACAACTGGCCGTCAGTGAACATGAAGTGGCCTTATCCTGCCCATTTACCTTTCTGGAAATCAGCCACTCTCTCTGCCTAGAACAGGGAATGGATTTTCCTCACCTTTCTTCAAAAGCTCTGAAGTTTTCTGTGATCTTTCCAATTGTACGGTATGATAAGCTTTTGCTGCCACTGAAGGGTAGAAGTCATTATGAATAGTGCCAACAAAACAGAAACATAACAATGAAAACGATATTTTAATTCAGAATAGGTATTTGAAAAGTTCACCTTTTCTAGCACAAATGGGGAAAAGAAAAAAAGGAAGGGAAAAAAAAAAAAAAAAGCAGTCCTAAAACATCAAAACTGTGGCCAAAGAATTAGAAGAAACACTATTTTTCCAAAGCTGCAATGTTTTCCATTCATCTGGCTGGGCCAGCAGAGCACTGGAGACCTGGATGCACTGTACTCATGGCTGGTTCCCCTAAATGACCTGCAGGGAGATCTTCTTCTCTCTATCCCTCTGTTTCTCCTTTCAATCTCTGTTTTGTCTGTTTGTATCACTAGCTCTCAATTCGCCACTGATATATGCACGTGCAGCACCCAGCACAACCTTGTTTCAGGCTCCAGCGGGACCTTTAGGCATTACCATCCTGTAAACAAATAACAATGATAGTGAGTGTAATTACAATCGTCAAACTATTCCAGCTCCACATCATTAGCCATGCCCTGAGCTAAATAACATTTTAATCAGTTTGATATGTCATCTGTGGCTTTCTTCACTGTCACTTGCAATCCAGCAAACTCCTTCCTTCACGTTTCTAGATTAGACAGAGGGTTCTCAACTGCAGACATCCAATTCCCTGTTCAGGAAGCAGCGAGACCTTTCCTCTTCTCACAGATTTAAGATGATAGCCAAGCATCATGAGACACAGTGCGTATGTCTCCTAGGCCCATCCCATGAGAGCAGGACATTTACCACACATGAGAAGAAGACTTAATGCAGTGGCAAAGCAAAACACTCGGTGTCAAAGCCATGTCTAGATGATCATTAAAGACAGATCAAAATTACCCAATACAGGAGGAAAATCTATCGTTTGTAGAAGATTATGTTCTCTGATTATTAGTTTCAAAATTAGTTTTTCCTTTGGATTTCCTCTGAACTTAAACTTAGTTTGGAATGCCTTTGGTTTTGAATATTTCTGAAATCGTATTACTTCTCCTAAGTAAGTTGCTAGTCTGTTCTATTTACGTGAAATTCGAATAATATTGTGAAGTATCTGCCATCAGTTTTACTGTGTGCCAGGCTGAGTTCCCTGATGAATTTCAAATTTCAGATATGAAACAGTAAAGGTTAAAAAAAAAATGTTACAAAGGGTACTTCATGCAGTAGCATAAACTTCTGTTTTCTCAAAACTTGTATCAGTTCATCTCACCAGGACCAGCAGGGGAAGCACACTCTGCCTAGGCACTGGCAAAGGGACACAGTGAGAGTGTAGGGTCTCTTGCTGGGGCCATTCAAAATTTGACTGTACAAGCCCCTGAGCAATATGACAGGGCTTTAAAAATGGCCCTGCTTGAAGTACGCGGGTGATCTGGAGACCTCTAAGGTGCTTTCCAACAAAAGCTTTTCTATAATTGTATGAAATCACCTGCAATAGATTAACCCTGGTCATTATTCCTATCACAGGAAATAACTGTGACACCTGGGTAACAGGTGAGCTTACTGCGACACCAGGGAGAGCCTTCCTGTACTTAAAGGCAACCTGTAGGAAAGCTGGGGAGGGAGTCTTTATCAGGGCCTGGAGTGACAGGACAAGGAGTAACCGCTTTAAACTGAAAAGTAGCACCCAGAAAGAACGGAGTCACGCAACAGGATTCATTTCCAAAACCACCTCGTAGACACCTGGGCCAAAGAGCAGGGCCTTGAGCGGGTATATCACAATGGCGGAGTTCATTTCCTTCCCAGTAGCTGGCACGTGCCGTTTTTTGGGATTTCGGGGCTACAGTGAGCTGCTAAGAGGGATGTCTTAGCTCTTGCAGGGCAGTGCTTCCACTAAGGCCAGGACTTTTCTGCATCTTCTACTGCCCTGCAAGCGAGGATGCTTGGGGCACACAGGAAGCTGGGAGGGGACACAGCTGCAGGGATTCCATAAGACACAAGCAAATGCAGCCTTGGCTTGGTGACACTTTCTCTTGATTACTGCTCAACACAAATTACCTCGAGCAAGTCTACTGTGAGGACTAAAGGAAAGAGACGTATGGATGCTGCTAAGCTCTTCTAGCTTGTACCAGGTAGGAAAGATACCTCTGTAGCAGGCGTGAAGAGGATAGCACTAATTAATTAGATGAGAAGCGGAGGAAAGGCACTTAGAGGTAGTGAAAAGCAGTTAATGTGATGTTCCGGGGAAGCTTCAGTCTGCTTAAGGAGTAGCAAGAACAAGCCTAAAGTCATAGCCAAATACAAGAAAGAGAGGAGGACACGCAGCATGAGAAGCTCCCGAGAGAAAGGAGCTCTGTTTTGGGTAAAAATCAGTCCCTTTTTCTATCATGGAGACATCCAAGGGCGTAGGACACGTGCGCTTCAGGGAACCAAGAGATGCTGTGCATTTCTCTCGTCCCCCTGACACAGCCACTAGGTGACGATGCTTCCAATTCTCTCTAAAGAAACCTTGCTTTCTCAGGCCCAGGTGTCCAGCTGCACACCAAGGACGTCCCTGGCTCCCAGGCACAGTTCCCAGGCCCAAGGCCGAGCTCCCCTCCGAACCCCCATTCCAGCAGACCTTGCTCCTGGCATTGTGGAGCAGCCATTTCATGTCAGCCTTTTCTCCTGGCAGTCAGCTTAGCGCCGTAACCTCTGCCATCGGGGCGCCCGAGAGCCGTGTGAGGTCAGCAGAGAGTCACTGTCAGCCTTTGACCTCACAAAGGTGGGTGGCCATAAGTGCCCTGAGCGTCCAGCTCGCATTGAGTACTGCTGGTGGCACTCGAGGCGTGGAGGTCTGCATGGTGCAATGGGAGACGCCGATGTCCTGCTGCTGGAACAAGAGGCGCTGATGTGCTGCTGGTGCAGGAGGAGACGTGAAGGTGCTGCTGCTTAGAGGTGCTGAGGAGCGGGCAGCCTCAGCGGGCAGCTGAATCAGAGGGCAGGGAAGCCAAGCAGCTTCCTTCTCTGGGGAAGGGGGCACAGAGAAAGTGATTGGAAATGGGGTACAAGCCCTCAGCCTCTAAAAGCAATCCCTCAGATGTTTAGGCATAGTAAAGTTAGGTATATCTATTTGACTCTAGACCCCAACATGTTTGTTAGTGTTCTGGTTTGTCCACTGCTTTCCTGTGGGGGATTTGAGTTGGCCATTACTGTTTAGGTGAATGCTGACTTCATATCTATGGTGCACTTTATTCTTAAAATGGGAAGTTTCTACCAATTTCCCGTCCAAACTTGCTCATAAGCCAACTGCAGTCATCATTTCAGATGTGTCTCCCAACTTACACATTTCCTATTTCTCCTTGATATTTACTCAAGAAATTCATTTACGTAGAGACAACATATTCTTCTCTCAACTGGCATCTGGCTGGGCAGAATGATGTCCTTTCATTCCCTTCCAGGCAATAGGCAACTTGTTCCTTCTGTCTTGTGAACTCTTCCTCCTAAGTTCAATGTGAATACAAGTGGCAGAACTGTGCCTCATGTCTCAAATGAGTGTCAGGGCTGCCTTGTCCAGTGTATTCATACTGGAGGGAAAAAAAAATGAATAGCCATACACACTATATAACCACTAAACTTTTTCAGTCCTCCTTGTGCTAACAGTGCATGAACGTGAGGTTTTGTTGTCACTTTTGTTTGTTTGTTTGCTTGCTTGCTTTAAACTCCTGACTGCCATATAGCAAACATGACAAAAAAACACCCTTTTTTGAGAAGCTCTGAGAATGGCTCTGCTTTGTATTATCACCTGTCACTTCACCTGAACCATTTCAATCACAAGCGATATCCTTCTGTCAGGCTTGGTAGTACTTCCCAACCTTATGTCCCCTGCAAATCTCAAAGCTCATGTGTAATTTTTAATCTTCAGCCACCATGTCCATACCGAACATATCTAACTTTGAAGTCAGCTCTGCCCTGAATAGGAGGTTGGGTTTTCAGAGGTCCCTTCCAGCCTACATTTCTCCATGAGTCTTTGCCTCCTTAGCAGCTGCAGTTTCAGAACTGTCTCTGAGAATTACCATAGGTAACGACTCCTTTGCTGGTAAGTCCCTCTTCAGTGTGAACAATTGTAAATTCCCTTTATTCACTTGCAGCCCCAAAGCCCAAATCCGTAGATAATGTATCAGAAGCTCACAGAAAGTGAAATAGATGTAATTCATCCCCTGTGTAGGGAAGAACTGGTCCTAGAAAGGAAAGCTATTAAATTATCTGGAAACAATTTAGCTCTGATAAATTATTTTGTAAATTACACATTACCCCCTCCTTCCCTGGTCTTAGCTGTTCTTGCTCCAAAACTTTGCATGGTGTTGATGTCAAACTAACAGGCCCACACTTGTCTGGATGACTCTTTACCCTCTTCTGGACAGAGGTGTATTTGTTACTCTCCCATTCTGGGGACTATCCCTGGTTTGCACAATTGTTATGCATTTTTCCTACTTGACTTGTTGTTCTGTGTGCCAATGCTGTTAATAGGCTAGGTAGATATCAGCTTTTCATTTTTCACTTGAATCGCTATAGATTGTTATTTCACCTCAGATGATGTTGCGCCTAGTGCCCTACCCTCCTTTTCAATGGGAGTCCTGTCACTGCCCTTAATATCACATTGTTGTTGCTGTTAGATGCAGGAAATAAGATTTGCAGCATTTGAGACATCAGTAACTTTTGATCTATTTTTGCCTCAAGCGTGCAACTGTCCTAATTTGTTCTCTTTGTTCCCCCTGGTTTCTGTGGCTTAAGTACCACTTACTATTATTGTTTAATTTCCTATGTGAAGGAGGTTTTTGGTCATTCTTACTTTATTTCTGCAGTTTTTAACCTCTGAAACATGCCTTTTCTCATCGCTTTTTTCCTCTTTGAATTTTGAATTTTAACTATGCCTTCTCTGCACTCAAGTCCCAGAGCTGCTTAGTCAGACTCAATTATTCATTTCCTTAGATTTCAAAGTTTGCATTTCTAAGCCTCAAAACCTTCATTCTAAACCTGGTTTTGTCTGTCGTGAAATGTAAAATGAGAAAAGTCAGCTCATGATCACACTTTATTCAAATTTTACTACATTTAAACCCATACAGGAGCCAAGTCTAAAATGGTCTTATATTTTTTCACTTTTGGGAAGAAATCCATCACATAGTACACCTCTATGAACATAAGTGGTAATTATCTTTCAATCTTTTGCTGGGAAGTTAAAGTCTCCCATAATTCCCATTATTGTTTACGTGTCTGATAACTGTACAGAGATAATTCACTATTAGACTGGAGCTAAGAGCAAAGAGCAGGCTAGCAAGGCTGTCTATCTTTAGCAGTGATTTGCACAAAACCACTCTTTTGCTGACCCATAACATTTAATTTCTCCATCCTCTGCTTCTTGCTAACACAAAGCACCATCTTATTCCATCCATTTGCCTTGGTTTCCAGCCTTCCTGAGATTTATCAGTACTTGTATGACATTCATGCCTTTGTTTCACCCTTCCTGTGTTGACACTTGTCATAACAGTTTTAGATCCTGAACATGATCATCTCAAAGTTTGCCTGACAGTTAGGTCTTCCTCACATTGTCATAGAGTATCAGGTCTCTACCACTTGAAATAGATTGGATTGGATTAGATTATTGGCACCGTCTCTTGTGCTGGTAGTCCATTATCTTCACAGTCCGTACAACTGGCCGTCAGTGAACATGAAGTGGCCTTATCCTGCCCATTTACCTTTCTGGAAATCAGCCACTCTCTCTGCCTAGAACAGGGAATGGATTTTCCTCACCTTTCTTCAAAAGCTCTGAAGTTTTCTGTGATCTTTCCAATTGTACGGTATGATAAGCTTTTGCTGCCACTGAAGGGTAGAAGTCATTATGAATAGTGCCAACAAAACAGAAACATAACAATGAAAACGATATTTTAATTCAGAATAGGTATTTGAAAAGTTCACCTTTTCTAGCACAAATGGGGAAAAGAAAAAAAGGAAAAAAAAAAAAAAAAAAGCAGTCCTAAAACATCAAAACTGTGGCCAAAGAATTAGAAGAAACACTGTTTTTCCAAAGCTGCAATGTTTTCCATTCATCTGGCTGGGCCAGCAGAGCACTGGAGACCTGGATGCACTGTACTCATGGCTGGTTCCCCTAAATGACCTGCAGGGAGATCTTCTTCTCTCTATCCCTCTGTTTCTCCTTTCAATCTCTGTTTTGTCTGTTTGTATCACTAGCTCTCAAATCGCCACTGATATATGCACGTGCAGCACCCAGCACAACCTTGTTTCAGGCTCCAGCGGGACCTTTAGGCATTACCATCCTGTAAACAAATAACAATGATAGTGAGTGTAATTACAATCGTCAAACTATTCCAGCTCCACATCATTAGCCATGCCCTGAGCTAAATAACATTTTAATCAGTTTGATATGTCATCTGTGGCTTTCTTCACTGTCACTTGCAATCCAGCAAACTCCTTCCTTCACGTTTCTAGATTAGACAGAGGGTTCTCAACTGCAGACATCCAATTCCCTGTTCAGGAAGCAGCGAGACCTTTCCTCTTCTCACAGATTTAAGATGATAGCCAAGCATCATGAGACACAGTGCGTATGTCTCCTAGGCCCATCCCATGAGAGCAGGACATTTACCACACATGAGAAGAAGACTTAATGCAGTGGCAAAGCAAAATACTCAGTGTCAAAGCCATGTCTAGATGATCATTAAAGACAGATCAAAATTACCCAATACAGGAGGAAAATCTATCGTTTGTAGAAGATTATGTTCTCTGATTATTAGTTTCAAAATTAGTTTTTCCTTTGGATTTCCTCTGAACTTAAACTTAGTTTGGAATGCCTTTGGTTTTGAATATTTCTGAAATCGTATTACTTCTCCTAAGTAAGTTGCTAGTCTGTTCTATTTACGTGAAATTCGAATAATATTGTGAAGTATCTGCCATCAGTTTTACTGTGTGCCAGGCTGAGTTCCCTGATGAATTTCAAATTTCAGATATGAAACAGTAAAGGTTAAAAAAAAAATGTTACAAAGGGTACTTCATGCAGTAGCATAAACTTCTGTTTTCTCAAAACTTGTATCAGTTCATCTCACCAGGACCAGCAGGGGAAGCACACTCTGCCTAGGCACTGGCAAAGGGACACAGTGAGAGTGTAGGGTCTCTTGCTGGGGCCATTCAAAATTTGACTGTACAAGCCCCTGAGCAATATGACAGGGCTTTAAAAATGGCCCTGCTTGAAGTACGCGGGTGATCTGGAGACCTCTAAGGTGCTTTCCAACAAAAGCTTTTCTATAATTGTATGAAATCACCTGCAATAGATTAACCCTGGTCATTATTCCTATCACAGGAAATAACTGTGACACCTGGGTAACAGGTGAGCTTACTGCGACACCAGGGAGAGCCTTCCTGTACTTAAAGGCAACCTGTAGGAAAGCTGGGGAGGGAGTCTTTATCAGGGCCTGGAGTGACAGGACAAGGAGTAACCGCTTTAAACTGAAAAGTAGCACCCAGAAAGAACGGAGTCACGCAACAGGATTCATTTCCAAAACCACCTCATAGACACCTGGGCCAAAGAGCAGGGCCTTGAGCGGGTATATCACAATGACGGAGTTCATTTCCTTCCCAGTAGCTGGCACGTGCCGTTTTTTGGGATTTCGGGGCTACAGTGAGCTGCTAAGAGGGATGTCTTAGCTCTTGCAGGGCAGTGCTTCCACTAAGGCCAGGACTTTTCTGCATCTTCTACTGCCCTGCAAGCGAGGATGCTTGGGGCACACAGGAAGCTGGGAGGGGACACAGCTGCAGGGATTCCATAAGGCACAAGCAAATGCAGCCTTGGCTTGGTGACACTTTCTCTTGATTACTGCTCAACACAAATTACCTCGAGCAAGTCTACTGTGAGGACTAAAGGAAAGAGACGTATGGATGCTGCTAAGCTCTTCTAGCTTGTACCAGGTAGGAAAGATACCTCTGTAGCAGGCGTGAAGAGGATAGCACTAATTAATTAGATGAGAAGCGGAGGAAAGGCACTTAGAGGTAGTGAAAAGCAGTTAATGTGATGTTCCGGGGAAGCTTCAGTCTGCTTAAGGAGTAGCAAGAACAAGCCTAAAGTCATAGCCAAATACAAGAAAGAGAGGAGGACACGCAGCATGAGAAGCTCCCGAGAGAAAGGAGCTCTGTTTTGGGTAAAAATCAGTCCCTTTTTCTATCATGGAGACATCCAAGGGCGTAGGACACGTGCACTTCAGGGAACCAAGAGATGCTGTGCATTTCTCTCGTCCCCCTGACACAGCCACTAGGTGACGATGCTTCCAATTCTCTCTAAAGAAACCTTGCTTTCTCAGGCCCAGGTGTCCAGCTGCACACCAAGGACGTCCCTGGCTCCCAGGCACAGTTCCCAGGCCCAAGGCCGAGCTCCCCTCCGAACCCCCATTCCAGCAGACCTTGCTCCTGGCATTGTGGAGCAGCCATTTCATGTCAGCCTTTTCTCCTGGCAGTCAGCTTAGCGCCGTAACCTCTGCCATCGGGGCGCCCGAGAGCCGTGTGAGGTCAGCAGAGAGTCACTGTCAGCCTTTGACCTCACAAAGGTGGGTGGCCATAAGTGCCCTGAGCGTCCAGCTCGCATTGAGTACTGCTGGTGGCACTCGAGGCGTGGAGGTCTGCATGGTGCAATGGGAGACGCCGATGTCCTGCTGCTGGAACAAGAGGCGCTGATGTGCTGCTGGTGCAGGAGGAGACGTGAAGGTGCTGCTGCTTAGAGGTGCTGAGGAGCGGGCAGCCTCAGCGGGCAGCTGAATCAGAGGGCAGGGAAGCCAAGCAGCTTCCTTCTCTGGGGAAGGGGGCACAGAGAAAGTGATTGGAAATGGGGTACAAGCCCTCAGCCTCTAAAAGCAATCCCTCAGATGTTTAGGCATAGTAAAGTTAGGTATATCTATTTGACTCTAGACCCCAACATGTTTGTTAGTGTTCTGGTTTGTCCACTGCTTTCTTGTGGGGGATTTGAGTTGGCCATTACTGTTTAGGTGAATGCTGACTTCATATCTATGGTGCACTTTATTCTTAAAATGGGAAGTTTCTACCAATTTCCCGTCCAAACTTGCTCATAAGCCAACTGCAGTCATCATTTCAGATGTGTCTCCCAACTTACACATTTCCTATTTCTCCTTGATATTTACTCAAGAAATTCATTTACGTAGAGACAACATATTCTTCTCTCAACTGGCATCTGGCTGGGCAGAATGATGTCCTTTCATTCCCTTCCAGGCAATAGGCAACTTGTTCCTTCTGTCTTGTGAACTCTTCCTCCTAAGTTCAATGTGAATACAAGTGGCAGAACTGTGCCTCATGTCTCAAATGAGTGTCAGGGCTGCCTTGTCCAGTGTATTCATACTGGAGGGAAAAAAAAATGAATAGCCATACACACTATATAACCACTAAACTTTTTCAGTCCTCCTTGTGCTAACAGTGCATGAACGTGAGGTTTTGTTGTCATTTTTGTTTGTTTGTTTGTTTGCTTGCTTTAAACTCCTGACTGCCATATAGCAAACATGACCAAAAAACACCCTTTTTTGAGAAGCTCTGAGAATGGCTCTGCTTTGTATTATCACCTGTCACTTCACCTGAACCATTTCAATCACAAGCGATATCCTTCTGTCAGGCTTGGTAGTACTTCCCAACCTTATGTCCCCTGCAAATCTCAAAGCTCATGTGTAATTTTTAATCTTCAGCCACCATGTCCATACCGAACATATCTAACTTTGAAGTCAGCTCTGCCCTGAATAGGAGGTTGGGTTTTCAGAGGTCCCTTCCAGCCTACATTTCTCCATGAGTCTTTGCCTCCTTAGCAGCTGCAGTTTCAGAACTGTCTCTGAGAATTACCATAGGTAACGACTCCTTTGCTGGTAAGTCCCTCTTCAGTGTGAACAATTGTAAATTCCCTTTATTCACTTGCAGCCCCAAAGCCCAAATCCGTAGATAATGTATCAGAAGCTCACAGAAAGTGAAATAGATGTAATTCATCCCCTGTGTAGGGAAGAACTGGTCCTAGAAAGGAAAGCTATTAAATTATCTGGAAACAATTTAGCTCTGATAAATTATTTTGTAAATTACACATTACCCCCTCCTTCCCTGGTCTTAGCTGTTCTTGCTCCAAAACTTTGCATGGTGTTGATGTCAAACTAACAGGCCCACACTTGTCTGGATGACTCTTTACCCTCTTCTGGACAGAGGTGTATTTGTTACTCTCCCATTCTGGGGACTATCCCTGATTTGCACAATTGTTATGCATTTTTCCTACTTGACTTGTTGTTCTGTGTGCCAATGCTGTTAATAGGCTAGGTAGATATCAGCTTTTCATTTTTCACTTGAATCGCTATAGATTGTTATTTCACCTCAGATGATGTTGCGCCTAGTGCCCTACCCTCCTTTTCAATGGGAGTCCTGTCACTGCCCTTAATATCACATTGTTGTTGCTGTTAGATGCAGGAAATAAGATTTGCAGCATTTGAGACATCAGTAACTTTTGATCTATTTTTGCCTCAAGCGTGCAACTGTCCTAATTTGTTCTCTTTGTTCCCCCTGGTTTCTGTGGCTTAAGTACCACTTACTATTATTGTTTAATTTCCTATGTGAAGGAGGTTTTTGGTCATTCTTACTTTATTTCTGCAGTTTTTAACCTCTGAAACATGCCTTTTCTCATCGCTTTTTTCCTCTTTGAATTTTGAATTTTAACTATGCCTTCTCTGCACTCAAGTCCCAGAGCTGCTTAGTCAGACTCAATTATTCATTTCCTTAGATTTCAAAGTTTGCATTTCTAAGCCTCAAAACCTTCATTCTAAACCTGGTTTTGTCTGTCGTGAAATGTAAAATGAGAAAAGTCAGCTCATGATCACACTTTATTCAAATTTTACTACATTTAAACCCATACAGGAGCCAAGTCTAAAATGGTCTTATATTTTTTCACTTTTGGGAAGAAATCCATCACATAGTATACCTCTATGAACATAAGTGGTAATTATCTTTCAATCTTTTGCTGGGAAGTTAAAGTCTCCCATAATTCCTATTATTGTTTACGTGTCTGATAACTGTACAGAGAGAATTCACTATTAGACTGGAGCTAAGAGCAAAGAGCAGGCTAGCAAGGCTGTCTATCTTTAGCAGTGATTTGCACAAAACCACTCTTTTGCTGACCCATAACATTTAATTTCTCCATCCTCTGCTTCTTGCTAACACAAAGCACCATCTTATTCCATCCATTTGCCTTGGTTTCCAGCCTTCCTGAGATTTATCAGTACTTGTATGACATTCATGCCTTTGTTTCACCCTTCCTGTGTTGACACTTGTCATAACAGTTTTAGATCCTGAACATGATCATCTCAAAGTTTGCCTGACAGTTAGGTCTTCCTCACATTGTCATAGAGTATCAGGTCTCTACCACTTGAAATAGATTGGATTGGATTAGATTATTGGCACCGTCTCTTGTGCTGGTAGTCCATTATCTTCACAGTCCGTACAACTGGCCGTCAGTGAACATGAAGTGGCCTTATCCTGCCCATTTACCTTTCTGGAAATCAGCCACTCTCTCTGCCTAGAACAGGGAATGGATTTTCCTCACCTTTCTTCAAAAGCTCTGAAGTTTTCTGTGATCTTTCCAATTGTACGGTATGATAAGCTTTTGCTGCCACTGAAGGGTAGAAGTCATTATGAATAGTGCCAACAAAACAGAAACATAACAATGAAAACGATATTTTAATTCAGAATAGGTATTTGAAAAGTTCACCTTTTCTAGCACAAATGGGGAAAAGAAAAAAAGGAAAAAAAAAAAAAAAAAGCAGTCCTAAAACATCAAAACTGTGGCCAAAGAATTAGAAGAAACACTATTTTTCCAAAGCTGCAATGTTTTCCATTCATCTGGCTGGGCCAGCAGAGCACTGGAGACCTGGATGCACTGTACTCATGGCTGGTTCCCCTAAATGACCTGCAGGGAGATCTTCTTCTCTCTATCCCTCTGTTTCTCCTTTCAATCTCTGTTTTGTCTGTTTGTATCACTAGCTCTCAAATCGCCACTGATATATGCACGTGCAGCACCCAGCACAACCTTGTTTCAGGCTCCAGCGGGACCTTTAGGCATTACCATCCTGTAAACAAATAACAATGATAGTGAGTGTAATTACAATCGTCAAACTATTCCAGCTCCACATCATTAGCCATGCCCTGAGCTAAATAACATTTTAATCAGTTTGATATGTCATCTGTGGCTTTCTTCACTGTCACTTGCAATCCAGCAAACTCCTTCCTTCACGTTTCTAGATTAGACAGAGGGTTCTCAACTGCAGACATCCAATTCCCTGTTCAGGAAGCAGCGAGACCTTTCCTCTTCTCACAGATTTAAGATGATAGCCAAGCATCATGAGACACAGTGCGTATGTCTCCTAGGCCCATCCCATGAGAGCAGGACATTTACCACACATGAGAAGAACACTTAATGCAGTGGCAAAGCAAAATACTCGGTGTCAAAGCCATGTCTAGATGATCATTAAAGACAGATCAAAATTACCCAATACAGGAGGAAAATCTATCGTTTGTAGAAGATTATGTTCTCTGATTATTAGTTTCAAAATTAGTTTTTCCTTTGGATTTCCTCTGAACTTAAACTTAGTTTGGAATGCCTTTGGTTTTGAATATTTCTGAAATCGTATTACTTCTCCTAAGTAAGTTGCTAGTCTGTTCTATTTACGTGAAATTCGAATAATATTGTGAAGTATCTGCCATCAGTTTTACTGTGTGCCAGGCTGAGTTCCCTGATGAATTTCAAATTTCAGATATGAAACAGTAAAGGTTAAAAAAAAAAAATGTTACAAAGGGTACTTCATGCAGTAGCATAAACTTCTGTTTTCTCAAAACTTGTATCAGTTCATCTCACCAGGACCAGCAGGGGAAGCACACTCTGCCTAGGCACTGGCAAAGGGACACAGTGAGAGTGTAGGGTCTCTTGCTGGGGCCATTCAAAATTTGACTGTACAAGCCCCTGAGCAATATGACAGGGCTTTAAAAATGGCCCTGCTTGAAGTACGCGGGTGATCTGGAGACCTCTAAGGTGCTTTCCAACAAAAGCTTTTCTATAATTGTATGAAATCACCTGCAATAGATTAACCCTGGTCATTATTCCTATCACAGGAAATAACTGTGACACCTGGGTAACAGGTGAGCTTACTGCGACACCAGGGAGAGCCTTCCTGTACTTAAAGGCAACCTGTAGGAAAGCTGGGGAGGGAGTCTTTATCAGGGCCTGGAGTGACAGGACAAGGAGTAACCGCTTTAAACTGAAAAGTAGCACCCAGAAAGAACGGAGTCACGCAACAGGATTCATTTCCAAAACCACCTCATAGACACCTGGGCCAAAGAGCAGGGCCTTGAGCGGGTATATCACAATGGCGGAGTTCATTTCCTTCCCAGTAGCTGGCACGTGCCGTTTTTTGGGATTTCGGGGCTACAGTGAGCTGCTAAGAGGGATGTCTTAGCTCTTGCAGGGCAGTGCTTCCACTAAGGCCAGGACTTTTCTGCATCTTCTACTGCCCTGCAAGCGAGGATGCTTGGGGCACACAGGAAGCTGGGAGCGGACACAGCTGCAGGGATTCCATAAGGCACAAGCAAATGCAGCCTTGGCTTGGTGACACTTTCTCTTGATTACTGCTCAACACAAATTACCTCGAGCAAGTCTACTGTGAGGACTAAAGGAAAGAGACGTATGGATGCTGCTAAGCTCTTCTAGCTTGTACCAGGTAGGAAAGATACCTCTGTAGCAGGCGTGAAGAGGATAGCACTAATTAATTAGATGAGAAGCGGAGGAAAGGCACTTAGAGGTAGTGAAAAGCAGTTAATGTGATGTTCCGGGGAAGCTTCAGTCTGCTTAAGGAGTAGCAAGAACAAGCCTAAAGTCATAGCCAAATACAAGAAAGAGAGGAGGACACGCAGCATGAGAAGCTCCCGAGAGAAAGGAGCTCTGTTTTGGGTAAAAATCAGTCCCTTTTTCTATCATGGAGACATCCAAGGGCGTAGGACACGTGCGCTTCAGGGAACCAAGAGATGCTGTGCATTTCTCTCGTCCCCCTGACACAGCCACTAGGTGACGATGCTTCCAATTCTCTCTAAAGAAACCTTGCTTTCTCAGGCCCAGGTGTCCAGCTGCACACCAAGGACGTCCCTGGCTCCCAGGCACAGTTCCCAGGCCCAAGGCCGAGCTCCGCTCCGAACCCCCATTCCAGCAGACCTTGCTCCTGGCATTGTGGAGCAGCCATTTCATGTCAGCCTTTTCTCCTGGCAGTCAGCTTAGCGCCGTAACCTCTGCCATCGGGGCGCCCGAGAGCCGTGTGAGGTCAGCAGAGAGTCACTGTCAGCCTTTGACCTCACAAAGGTGGGTGGCCATAAGTGCCCTGAGCGTCCAGCTCGCATTGAGTACTGCTGGTGGCACTCGAGGCGTGGAGGTCTGCATGGTGCAATGGGAGACGCCGATGTCCTGCTGCTGGAACAAGAGGCGCTGATGTGCTGCTGGTGCAGGAGGAGACGTGAAGGTGCTGCTGCTTAGAGGTGCTGAGGAGCGGGCAGCCTCAGCGGGCAGCTGAATCAGAGGGCAGGGAAGCCAAGCAGCTTCCTTCTCTGGGGAAGGGGGCACAGAGAAAGTGATTGGAAATGGGGTACAAGCCCTCAGCCTCTAAAAGCAATCCCTCAGATGTTTAGGCATAGTAAAGTTAGGTATATCTATTTGACTCTAGACCCCAACATGTTTGTTAGTGTTCTGGTTTGTCCACTGCTTTCTTGTGGGGGATTTGAGTTGGCCATTACTGTTTAGGTGAATGCTGACTTCATATCTATGGTGCACTTTATTCTTAAAATGGGAAGTTTCTACCAATTTCCCGTCCAAACTTGCTCATAAGCCAACTGCAGTCATCATTTCAGATGTGTCTCCCAACTTACACATTTCCTATTTCTCCTTGATATTTACTCAAGAAATTCATTTACGTAGAGACAACATATTCTTCTCTCAACTGGCATCTGGCTGGGCAGAATGATGTCCTTTCATTCCCTTCCAGGCAATAGGCAACTTGTTCCTTCTGTCTTGTGAACTCTTCCTCCTAAGTTCAATGTGAATACAAGTGGCAGAACTGTGCCTCATGTCTCAAATGAGTGTCAGGGCTGCCTTGTCCAGTGTATTCATACTGGAGGGAAAAAAAAATGAATAGCCATACACACTATATAACCACTAAACTTTTTCAGTCCTCCTTGTGCTAACAGTGCATGAACGTGAGGTTTTGTTGTCATTTTTGTTTGTTTGTTTGTTTGCTTGCTTTAAACTCCTGACTGCCATATAGCAAACATGACAAAAAAACACCCTTTTTTGAGAAGCTCTGAGAATGGCTCTGCTTTGTATTATCACCTGTCACTTCACCTGAACCATTTCAATCACAAGCGATATCCTTCTGTCAGGCTTGGTAGTACTTCCCAACCTTATGTCCCCTGCAAATCTCAAAGCTCATGTGTAATTTTTAATCTTCAGCCACCATGTCCATACCGAACATATCTAACTTTGAAGTCAGCTCTGCCCTGAATAGGAGGTTGGGTTTTCAGAGGTCCCTTCCAGCCTACATTTCTCCATGAGTCTTTGCCTCCTTAGCAGCTGCAGTTTCAGAACTGTCTCTGAGAATTACCATAGGTAACGACTCCTTTGCTGGTAAGTCCCTCTTCAGTGTGAACAATTGTAAATTCCCTTTATTCACTTGCAGCCCCAAAGCCCAAATCCGTAGATAATGTATCAGAAGCTCACAGAAAGTGAAATAGATGTAATTCATCCCCTGTGTAGGGAAGAACTGGTCCTAGAAAGGAAAGCTATTAAATTATCTGGAAACAATTTAGCTCTGATAAATTATTTTGTAAATTACACATTACCCCCTCCTTCCCTGGTCTTAGCTGTTCTTGCTCCAAAACTTTGCATGGTGTTGATGTCAAACTAACAGGCCCACACTTGTCTGGATGACTCTTTACCCTCTTCTGGACAGAGGTGTATTTGTTACTCTCCCATTCTGGGGACTATCCCTGATTTGCACAATTGTTATGCATTTTTCCTACTTGACTTGTTGTTCTGTGTGCCAATGCTGTTAATAGGCTAGGTAGATATCAGCTTTTCATTTTTCACTTGAATCGCTATAGATTGTTATTTCACCTCAGATGATGTTGCGCCTAGTGCCCTACCCTCCTTTTCAATGGGAGTCCTGTCACTGCCCTTAATATCACATTGTTGTTGCTGTTAGATGCAGGAAATAAGATTTGCAGCATTTGAGACATCAGTAACTTTTGATCTATTTTTGCCTCAAGCGTGCAACTGTCCTAATTTGTTCTCTTTGTTCCCCCTGGTTTCTGTGGCTTAAGTACCACTTACTATTATTGTTTAATTTCCTATGTGAAGGAGGTTTTTGGTCATTCTTACTTTATTTCTGCAGTTTTTAACCTCTGAAACATGCCTTTTCTCATCGCTTTTTTCCTCTTTGAATTTTGAATTTTAACTATGCCTTCTCTGCACTCAAGTCCCAGAGCTGCTTAGTCAGACTCAATTATTCATTTCCTTAGATTTCAAAGTTTGCATTTCTAAGCCTCAAAACCTTCATTCTAAACCTGGTTTTGTCTGTCGTGAAATGTAAAATGAGAAAAGTCAGCTCATGATCACACTTTATTCAAATTTTACTACATTTAAACCCATACAGGAGCCAAGTCTAAAATGGTCTTATATTTTTTCACTTTTGGGAAGAAATCCATCACATAGTATACCTCTATGAACATAAGTGGTAATTATCTTTCAATCTTTTGCTGGGAAGTTAAAGTCTCCCATAATTCCCATTATTGTTTACGTGTCTGATAACTGTACAGAGATAATTCACTATTAGACTGGAGCTAAGAGCAAAGAGCAGGCTAGCAAGGCTGTCTGTCTTTAGCAGTGATTTGCACAAAACCACTCTTTTGCTGACCCATAACATTTAATTTCTCCATCCTCTGCTTCTTGCTAACACAAAGCACCATCTTATTCCATCCATTTGCCTTGGTTTCCAGCCTTCCTGAGATTTATCAGTACTTGTATGACATTCATGCCTTTGTTTCACCCTTCCTGTGTTGACACTTGTCATAACAGTTTTAGATCCTGAACATGATCATCTCAAAGTTTGCCTGACAGTTAGGTCTTCCTCACATTGTCATAGAGTATCAGGTCTCTACCACTTGAAATAGATTGGATTGGATTAGATTATTGGCACCGTCTCTTGTGCTGGTAGTCCATTATCTTCACAGTCCGTACAACTGGCCATCAGTGAACATGAAGTGGCCTTATCCTGCCCATTTACCTTTCTGGAAATCAGCCACTCTCTCTGCCTAGAACAGGGAATGGATTTTCCTCACCTTTCTTCAAAAGCTCTGAAGTTTTCTGTGATCTTTCCAATTGTACGGTATGATAAGCTTTTGCTGCCACTGAAGGGTAGAAGTCATTATGAATAGTGCCAACAAAACAGAAACATAACAATGAAAACGATATTTTAATTCAGAATAGGTATTTGAAAAGTTCACCTTTTCTAGCACAAATGGGGAAAAGAAAAAAAGGAAGGAAAAAAAAAAAAAGCAGTCCTAAAACATCAAAACTGTGGCCAAAGAATTAGAAGAAACACTATTTTTCCAAAGCTGCAATGTTTTCCATTCATCTGGCTGGGCCAGCAGAGCACTGGAGACCTGGATGCACTGTACTCATGGCTGGTTCCCCTAAATGACCTGCAGGGAGATCTTCTTCTCTCTATCCCTCTGTTTCTCCTTTCAATCTCTGTTTTGTCTGTTTGTATCACTAGCTCTCAAATCGCCACTGATATATGCACGTGCAGCACCCAGCACAACCTTGTTTCAGGCTCCAGCGGGACCTTTAGGCATTACCATCCTGTAAACAAATAACAATGATAGTGAGTGTAATTACAATCGTCAAACTATTCCAGCTCCACATCATTAGCCATGCCCTGAGCTAAATAACATTTTAATCAGTTTGATATGTCATCTGTGGCTTTCTTCACTGTCACTTGCAATCCAGCAAACTCCTTCCTTCACGTTTCTAGATTAGACAGACGGTTCTCAACTGCAGACATCCAATTCCCTGTTCAGGAAGCAGCGAGACCTTTCCTCTTCTCACAGATTTAAGATGATAGCCAAGCATCATGAGACACAGTGCGTATGTCTCCTAGGCCCATCCCATGAGAGCAGGACATTTACTACACATGAGAAGAAGACTTAATGCAGTGGCAAAGCAAAATACTCAGTGTCAAAGCCATGTCTAGATGATCATTAAAGACAGATCAAAATTACCCAATACAGGAGGAAAATCTATCGTTTGTAGAAGATTATGTTCTCTGATTATTAGTTTCAAAATTAGTTTTTCCTTTGGATTTCCTCTGAACTTAAACTTAGTTTGGAATGCCTTTGGTTTTGAATATTTCTGAAATCGTATTACTTCTCCTAAGTAAGTTGCTAGTCTGTTCTGTTTACGTGAAATTCGAATAATATTGTGAAGTATCTGCCATCAGTTTTACTGTGTGCCAGGCTGAGTTCCCTGATGAATTTCAAATTTCAGATATGAAACAGTAAAGGTTAAAAAAAAAAATGTTACAAAGGGTACTTCATGCAGTAGCATAAACTTCTGTTTTCTCAAAACTTGTATCAGTTCATCTCACCAGGACCAGCAGGGGAAGCACACTCTGCCTAGGCACTGGCAAAGGGACACAGTGAGAGTGTAGGGTCTCTTGCTGGGGCCATTCAAAATTTGACTGTACAAGCCCCTGAGCAATATGACAGGGCTTTAAAAATGGCCCTGCTTGAAGTACGCGGGTGATCTGGAGACCTCTAAGGTGCTTTCCAACAAAAGCTT
The DNA here is from genome assembly GCF_964211835.1 of Anser anser. Classification (NCBI taxonomy): domain Eukaryota; kingdom Metazoa; phylum Chordata; class Aves; order Anseriformes; family Anatidae; genus Anser; species Anser anser. The sequence continues at coordinate 14,108,435 of NC_139738.1, read as the reverse complement.
TTCTATAATTGTATGAAATCACCTGCAATAGATTAACCCTGGTCATTATTCCTATCACAGGAAATAACTGTGACACCTGGGTAACAGGTGAGCTTACTGCGACACCAGGGAGAGCCTTCCTGTACTTAAAGGCAACCTGTAGGAAAGCTGGGGAGGGAGTCTTTATCAGGGCCTGGAGTGACAGGACAAGGAGTAACCGCTTTAAACTGAAAAGTAGCACCCAGAAAGAACGGAGTCACGCAACAGGATTCATTTCCAAAACCACCTCGTAGACACCTGGGCCAAAGAGCAGGGCCTTGAGCGGGTATATCACAATGACAGAGTTCATTTCCTTCCCAGTAGCTGGCACATGCCGTTTTTTGGGATTTCGGGGCTACAGTGAGCTGCTAAGAGGGATGTCTTAGCTCTTGCAGGGCAGTGCTTCCACTAAGGCCAGGACTTTTCTGCATCTTCTACTGCCCTGCAAGCGAGGATGCTTGGGGCACACAGGAAGCTGGGAGGGGACACAGCTGCAGGGATTCCATAAGACACAAGCAAATGCAGCCTTGGCTTGGTGACACTTTCTCTTGATTACTGCTCAACACAAATTACCTCGAGCAAGTCTACTGTGAGGACTAAAGGAAAGAGACGTATGGATGCTGCTAAGCTCTTCTAGCTTGTACCAGGTAGGAAAGATACCTCTGTAGCAGGCGTGAAGAGGATAGCACTAATTAATTAGATGAGAAGCGGAGGAAAGGCACTTAGAGGTAGTGAAAAGCAGTTAATGTGATGTTCCGGGGAAGCTTCAGTCTGCTTAAGGAGTAGCAAGAACAAGCCTAAAGTCATAGCCAAATACAAGAAAGAGAGGAGGACACGCAGCATGAGAAGCTCCCGAGAGAAAGGAGCTCTGTTTTGGGTAAAAATCAGTCCCTTTTTCTATCATGGAGACATCCAAGGGCGTAGGACACGTGCACTTCAGGGAACCAAGAGATGCTGTGCATTTCTCTCGTCCCCCTGACACAGCCACTAGGTGACGATGCTTCCAATTCTCTCTAAAGAAACCTTGCTTTCTCAGGCCCAGGTGTCCAGCTGCACACCAAGGACGTCCCTGGCTCCCAGGCACAGTTCCCAGGCCCAAGGCCGAGCTCCGCTCCGAACCCCCATTCCAGCAGACCTTGCTCCTGGCATTGTGGAGCAGCCATTTCATGTCAGCCTTTTCTCCTGGCAGTCAGCTTAGCGCCGTAACCTCTGCCATCGGGGCGCCCGAGAGCCGTGTGAGGTCAGCAGAGAGTCACTGTCAGCCTTTGACCTCACAAAGGTGGGTGGCCATAAGTGCCCTGAGCGTCCAGCTCGCATTGAGTACTGCTGGTGGCACTCGAGGCGTGGAGGTCTGCATGGTGCAATGGGAGACGCCGATGTCCTGCTGCTGGAACAAGAGGCGCTGATGTGCTGCTGGTGCAGGAGGAGACGTGAAGGTGCTGCTGCTTAGAGGTGCTGAGGAGCGGGCAGCCTCCGTGCCGGTGGCTGAGCATGCTACTCTTAATTAGTGCTCTACCCTTCCTATCTTTTTACTAAGGTGGGTAGAGAGAAATGCCCATATCTGTTTATTTCCTGGTAAGAAATGTAAGAGCCTTGTATCTGCATATTCACCAGATTCATCCCAGCGCCCTTGGTACTGGCGATCTGTGTTGATCTGTAATAAAGAGCAATTGGTAGCACACCAAGTCTCCGTGACCTTGCATCTAACAGAATCGTCCAAATCCCTGTTGTGATCTCTCTCTAGCTGTGGGCTGGCTAAGCTGTCTGTTGGATGGTGAAAATGGGAAATGATTGGGATGGGAAATGATGAGTGGGCCGAGAAATCATTGCTGGGATGGGAAGACTTCCTTGGGGTGGAAAGCCATTGGGCTAGGAACTCAAAGAGATGGGAAATCTTCCCTGGGTTTGAAATCATTGGGAAGCAAAAGCGTTGGGATGGGAAATCACTCCGGGGATGGGGAAGTATTGGGATGGGAAGTCTTTAATGGGGTGGGTAACATTCACTGGGGAAGGAAGTACTTGGAAAAGTAATCAGAGGAATGGGAATTCTTTGGGATGAGATCTCTTTGGATTAAGAAAGGCTTCGTGTCGATGGGAAATATCTCGTATGGGAATCTGTTATCATGTGAAATTGTAAGGATGGGAAATGACCGTTAGGATGCAAAGCTGGTACTGGGACGGGAAATGCTTGGGACGGGGAAGTGTTGGTGTGAAACCGTCCTGGGCATGGCAAATGATGCGTGGGAGGGAAAGCCCGATGGGGATGGAAAAGTCTTGCGATGGGAAGCCTGCTTGGGTCCAAAAGCTGCAGTCCTCACCAAGATGGCGGCGAGGGGCTGGTCAGCCGTTGGGACGGAACGGCCGTTGCCCGCGTTCCCCAACCGACCGCCCCACTCTCCAGCCACCATGGCAGGTACAGCAGCCGGCTCCCGCTCCTCCCGGGGCTGCGGCCCTGCTGGCGAGCCCAGCGCCCCGGATCTCACCCCAGCGCCCTTTTTCCCACAGAGGGTTTCCCCAGACGGCTTCCGCGGCTTCCGCAGACGCAAAACTCCCCCTTCGTCGTCCCAGCCGTGCCGCCAACGGTGGCTGCCTGGCTGCTGCCCTCCCTCCCCGGAGCGATGGCGCTGCCCTTGCAGCCCCCCCAGGTACCCACCCTCCCCTACGCGCTGCCCCAGGCCACCGTCTGGCACGTGGTGCCGGGGGTCCAGGGGCAGGTGCTGCAGCTCCCCGCCGGGGTGCAGCTGGCACCTGGGGGGCACCTCCCACCCGAGGGGCACCACCTGCAGCTTGGGCAGCTCCCCGCCGTGGGGCAGCTCCCTGCTGTGGGGCAGCTCCCCCACACCGCTCCTCCCTGGGCCCCCGTCTACCAGTGGGGACAGCCCGTGGGGACGGGGACGGTGCTGCCCCAGGATCCCCTCTGGCTGGGGCCCGGGGCCGTGCTCCATGGGGAGCTCCTGCACCCCGCAGGCACCTGCCTGCTGCAGGCCCCTGCCCACCCCGGCCCCCCACCACTCCTCGTCCCGGGGCCTCCGCTGCGGGGGCAGGCGCTCCCCGCGCCCCGCACCCTGACCAGCAGCCGGGGGCAGCTGCCGGAGCCCTGCGACCACGCCGTGGGGCTCAGCGAGGACCAGGGGCCCCCGCTGCCCGGCCCCACTCCCCCCGAGCCTGCCCAGGCTCCAACGACCGCCAGCACCCAGACGGTGACGCCCGACGGTGAGTTTGGGGCTGGCACAGCCGGCCGCGGGGCGCCCCACACCCAGGAGCCATGGGAAAGCTGGCATCGCCCATCCTGGGGGATTTGCTTGCTTTTTCCTCAGCGGCGACAGTTGCAGAGGTGCCTGAGGAGCCCCTGGAGCTGCTTGAGCTGGGCCCCGATGCCTTCGCCGAGGCCTTTCCCCACCTGGCAGGGGACAGCCAGCAGCTGCAGCACCTGCAGGACCAGCTCCCGGCCGACCTGGACATCTCCGGCTTGGAGGAGCTGCTCAGCTGGCTCGATGCCGTGGAGCCCCAGGACGCCTTCCCCGGTGTCCCCAGCAGTCCTGTGCTCAGCCGCTTCCTGTCTGAGCTGCCCGACCTCTGCGAGGACATCGAGGAGCCGAGCACACAGGGACTGGCAGCCACCAGAGCGCTGGGTGAGGTACCCTCAACCCCTGGGGTGCACCCCGAGAAGGTGCAGGGTGGGCGGGCGGTGCAGCCCCCTGCTGTGCCGGCAGCGAGCTCCCCCCTCAAGCCTGCAGCCAGTCCCCAGCTCAGTGCCCTCAGGAGACCCCTGCCCAACCCTCCCTTCACTCTCCCCAAAAGGCCCCCCCACCCTGAATTCCTCACTGCCCTTAGCAGACCCCTGCCCAACCCTCCCTCGCGTCCCCTCAAGAGACCCCCCGACCCTCAATTCCTTAATTCCCTTAGGAGACCCCTGCCCAAGCCTCGCCTGAGTCCCCTCAAGAGCCCCCCCGACCCTGAATTTATTAGTGCCCTTAGGAGACCCCTGCCCAATCCCCCTCTGGGTCCCCTCAAGAGCCCCCCCGGCCCTGAATTTATTAGTGCCCTTAGGAGGCCCCTGCCCAATCCCCCTCTGAGTCCCCTCAAGAGCCCCCCGCCTGCCCCTGCGCCCACCGGCACCAAGTGGGGGGCCAAGCGCCCCGCGCCCACCAGCACCCCCAGCACAGCGCAGAGCTCCCAGCACAGGAGGCCGGCGACGGAGAAAACCCCCGGCAAGGAGAAGATGACGCTGCTGGGCCAGGGTGGCCAAGGCCCCAAGACGCTGTGCCAGGGGAAGACGGGTGGCCACAGCGCGGTGGCTGGCAGCAGCGGCCAAGCGGGCGGCGGCAGGCAGCAGCCGGCGAGCGACAGCACCAGGGCACCCAGCAAGAGGGCCCGAAGCCCGGGGGCTGCTGGGGGGCAAGGAGCAGCGGCACCGCCTCCCCGGAGAGCGCTGCTGCTGCTGGAGCCCCCCCCCATTAAGCCCCGTGCCCGTGCCCGTGCCGTGCGGGCCCAGGACAGGCTCCGTCCCCAAGCCATCGGGGACAAGACGCTGCAGCGCCAGCACCCGGGGACAAAGACCCCCAGCGAGACTTTGCAGCCGCTGGGGGCCAGGGCGAAGGCGCTGGGGCCAGTGCGCCAGCCGCCCTGTGTGCAGCCGCAGCCCACCTCCAGCGGCCCCAGCAGCATGCCCAGGGCCCCGCCGACGGTGCCAGGCTCCAGCGCTGTGCCCGCTGCCCCCCGGCCCCCAGCTGGAGACAAGGCCCAGGCGGTGCCGGCACCACCAGGCAGCACAGCGCGAGCGTGGAGAGCTCCCCTGCAGCAGGCGCCCAGAGCGCCGTGCCTGCCAGCCGCGGGGGGCCAAGCGCAGCGGGAGCCTCTGCCCACGCAGCCGCGCACGCTGCAGCGTCCGGCGCAGCCCCGCGTGGACTACGTGCCCTGCGTGGGGCCCTGGGCAGGCGGCGACGCGGCGCCCACGCCGCTGGAGGAGCAGGAGGCGTCGGTGCCCATCACGCCGCAGCAGCGTCCCGAGCGGGAGCGCCTGAAGAAGCTGGCCCAGGAGGAGCGGCAGCGGGCGGCCCACCAGATGAAGATCGGCCCCGTGCAATTCTTCGTGCAGCGGCAGAAGGACCACGCCATAGCCAAGTATTACGGCTACCCGTGACCCTGCGCTCCTCGACGGCCCCCGCAGCACCCGGGCCCGCTCAGCATGCAGGCACAGAGACCTCTGCAGGCGCCTGCTCCAGCTTCAGCCACGCTCCTCAGCCCTTGCCCCTCTCGCTTGCCCTCTCCCTTCTCCAGTGCTGGAGCTAGGCAGTGTTTGCCACTGTCAGGGATGGGCAACTGGGGCAATGGGAAATGCGCGCGTCACGAATGAACGTTGCAATGGGAAGCTGTTGGGATGTTGGCAATAGCTGGGGTGGGAAAGGTTGGGCGTGGGAACTGCTTGTTGGGACACCAAATGGCTGAGATCCCAAACTTCTTTCTTCTTTCGGGTCATTTCTCTTCTTTAGTGCCTTCCTTATTAAATTCCTCTAGTGTAGGTGTTCACTCAGCAAGGCCTCTGCCTGCAGCTGTTCTGGCACTGGGATGCCGAGGGGATTTCATGCAGCCCGCTCCCGCTGCCCATGCTCAGTCCGTGCATGGATGTGGGCATGGCCAGCACGGACGGGAGAAAATGGGTGGACGGCTGGGTGGATGGGAGGGTGATGGGAGTTGGGAATTCAGCCTTGGGATCAGACACGGGAGGTTGTTGGGATAGGAAATGACCAGTGGGATGGGAAGTCACGATGGGGATAGGAATTCATTAGAATAGGACAAATTGGTTTCATTTTTATTTATTATTTTATTAATTTTAATATTTATTTTATTTATTATATTTATTAATTTTATTTATTAAATTTACTTTATTGACTGTGTTGTACAGGATGGCATTTTTTTAGGTTCTCTTCCTTTTCTACCCTATTAAACTCTCTTTATCACAACGCACTGCTTTGTACTTCATTTTTCCTTCCGAGTCGTTCTGGATTCACTCAGGATGGGGGGGACATTAGTGAACGCCTGTGTGCTTCAGATCCAAGCTCACTTTTGCCCTCAACTCAAGATACATATTTGCATCTGTTGTCATGATACAAAATTAACAGCAACAAAATAAAAGTTAACTACTTCCGAGCACCAGCTGTACGTTTGCTGGGTCTGCTCTATGCATTTTGAAGACCATTCAATACTATTCAGCACCTTCAGGAGGAAATGTGTGGTTCTAGGGAAATGCATCTTGATCTGATGCAAACCTGCGACGCACCCTGCAGCCCCTCCAACCCCTGTGATTTTACCTGCAGCCCCTGCAACCCCTGTGATTTTACCTGCAGCCCCTCCAAGCCCTGTGATTTTACCAGCAGCCACTCCAACCCTGTGACAGGCCCTACAGCTGGCTCCGGGGACTACCCCGTTGCCGTATCAGTCGCCAATACACACACAAGATGAAGGAATGGATGCAGAAGTCATCTCGTTTAGGCAGGGAAGAAAGTCCTCCGAAGAAGGGGAAGGAGCAACAGGACGGCGAGGCAGGCGACCCCAATGTAGGGCCATCCCAGGGAAGAGGAGGCTGTTATAAAATAGAAAAGAGAGAAAAGCAGCAGTAAGCAGGTGATCCCCATCCCTGGGCGAGCTGCGAGACATGGGACAAGATTTCAGCTGTCATGCAGGCGAGCACATTGTCACCTGGCTGCTGCGATGCTGGGATAACAGCTCCGGGAGCCTGGAATCGGAGGGCAGGGAAGCCAAGCAGCTGGGATCCTTCTCTGGGGAAGGGGGCACTGAGAAAGCGATCGGAAACGGGGCACAAGCCTCTGGAGGCGGCGCCTGTCAGGCGTGAAGGAAAGGGATCCCTTCCAGGAAGATGCTGTGGGGTTGCTGAGGGTCGAAGAACAGCAGGTGTTGCCTGCACCCACCGTGCTGCAGCAGCGGCAAGGGAGAGACGTGGTGGTTTTCCTCAGCTGGGCAGCTGAGCTCCACCTCAACCGCTCTCTCCCTGCCCCTCCTCAAAGGGAAAGGGGAGAAAATAGGATGGAAAGGGCTCAAGGGCTGAGAGAAGGACAGGGAGATCACTCCACAATGATCGTCACGGGCAAAAGAGGCTCAGCAGAGCCTGTTCCAGTCCAGCCCGGGCCTGCTCCTGCGGGGGCTCTCCACAGGCCGCGGCCTCCTCCAGGCCACATCCACCTGCTCCACCGGGGGCTCCTCCACGGGCTGCAGCGTGGAGATCTGCTCCGTGTGGGACCCGTGGGCTGCAGGGGGACAGCCTGCTCCACCAGGGGCCTCTCCCCAGGCCGCAGGGGAACTGCTGCTGTGAGTCTGGAGCACCTCCTGCCTCCTGCTGCACTCACCTTGGGGGCTGCAGAGAGGTTTCTCACTCCTCCCTGACCCAGACGCTGCTGTGCAGCAGGTTTCTTTCCCTTTCTTAGATGGGCTCTCACACAGGCGCAAACATCATCCGTTTTGTCTCACTTCTGGGCAGCAGCGGGTCCCTCTGGAGCCTCCTGGAACCGGCCCTTATCTAACATGGGGCAGCTGCTGCATTCTCCTCACAGAGGACACCCCTGCAGCCCCCCGCTACCAGAACCTGTCCTCGTAAACCCAACACAAGACACCGACCGAGCCTCCCTGATTCCCAGCAGGTGGGTCAGGCTGGGAACCCAGGCCAGTGCCCGGCAGACCCTCCTGGGCCTTGAAAAGCAAGCTTTATGGGGATGTAGCACCCAGAAAGAACGGAGTCACACAACAGGATTCATTTCCAAAACCGTCTCATAGACACCTGGGCCAAAGTGCAGGGCCTTGAGCGGGTATATCACAATGACAGAGTTCATTTCCTTCCCAGTAGCTGGCACGTGCCGTTTTTTGGGATTTCGGGGCTACAGTGAGCTGCTAAGAGGGATGTCTTAGCTCTTGCAGGGCAGTGCTTCCACTAAGGCCAGGACTTTTCTGCATCTTCTACTGCCCTGCAAGCGAGGATGCTTGGGGCACACAGGAAGCTGGGAGGGGACACAGCTGCAGGGATTCCATAAGACACAAGCAAATGCAGCCTTGGCTTGGTGACACTTTCTCTTGATTACTGCTCAACACAAATTACCTCGAGCAAGTCTACTGTGAGGACTAAAGGAAAGAGACGTATGGATGCTGCTAAGCTCTTCTAGCTTGTACCAGGTAGGAAAGATACCTCTGTAGCAGGCGTGAAGAGGATAGCACTAATTAATTAGATGAGAAGCGGAGGAAAGGCACTTAGAGGTAGTGAAAAGCAGTTAATGTGATGTTCCGGGGAAGCTTCAGTCTGCTTAAGGAGTAGCAAGAACAAGCCTAAAGTCATAGCCAAATACAAGAAAGAGAGGAGGACACGCAGCATGAGAAGCTCCCGAGAGAAAGGAGCTCTGTTTTGGGTAAAAATCAGTCCCTTTTTCTATCATGGAGACATCCAAGGGCGTAGGACACGTGCACTTCAGGGAACCAAGAGATGCTGTGCATTTCTCTCGTCCCCCTGACACAGCCACTAGGTGACGATGCTTCCAATTCTCTCTAAAGAAACCTTGCTTTCTCAGGCCCAGGTGTCCAGCTGCACACCAAGGACGTCCCTGGCTCCCAGGCACAGTTCCCAGGCCCAAGGCCGAGCTCCGCTCCGAACCCCCATTCCAGCAGACCTTGCTCCTGGCATTGTGGAGCAGCCATTTCATGTCAGCCTTTTCTCCTGGCAGTCAGCTTAGCGCCGTAACCTCTGCCATCGGGGCGCCCGAGAGCCGTGTGAGGTCAGCAGAGAGTCACTGTCAGCCTTTGACCTCACAAAGGTGGGTGGCCATAAGTGCCCTGAGCGTCCAGCTCGCATTGAGTACTGCTGGTGGCACTCGAGGCGTGGAGGTCTGCATGGTGCAATGGGAGACGCCGATGTCCTGCTGCTGGAACAAGAGGCGCTGATGTGCTGCTGGTGCAGGAGGAGACGTGAAGGTGCTGCTGCTTAGAGGTGCTGAGGAGCGGGCAGCCTCCGTGCCGGTGGCTGAGCATGCTACTCTTAATTAGTGCTCTACCCTTCCTATCTTTTTACTAAGGTGGGTAGAGAGAAATGCCCATATCTGTTTATTTCCTGGTAAGAAATGTAAGAGCCTTGTATCTGCATATTCACCAGATTCATCCCAGCGCCCTTGGTACTGGCGATCTGTGTTGATCTGTAATAAAGAGCAATTGGTAGCACACCAAGTCTCCGTGACCTTGCATCTAACAGAATCGTCCAAATCCCTGTTGTGATCTCTCTCTAGCTGTGGGCTGGCTAAGCTGTCTGTTGGATGGTGAAAATGGGAAATGATTGGGATGGGAAATGATGAGTGGGCCGAGAAATCATTGCTGGGATGGGAAGACTTCCTTGGGGTGGAAAGCCATTGGGCTAGGAACTCAAAGAGATGGGAAATCTTCCCTGGGTTTGAAATCATTGGGAAGCAAAAGCGTTGGGATGGGAAATCACTCCGGGGATGGGGAAGTATTGGGATGGGAAGTCTTTAATGGGGTGGGTAACATTCACTGGGGAAGGAAGTACTTGGAAAAGTAATCAGAGGAATGGGAATTCTTTGGGATGAGATCTCTTTGGATTAAGAAAGGCTTCGTGTCGATGGGAAATATCTCGTATGGGAATCTGTTATCATGTGAAATTGTAAGGATGGGAAATGACCGTTAGGATGCAAAGCTGGTACTGGGACGGGAAATGCTTGGGACGGGGAAGTGTTGGTGTGAAACCGTCCTGGGCATGGCAAATGATGCGTGGGAGGGAAAGCCCGATGGGGCTGGAAAAGTCTTGCGATGGGAAGCCTGCTTGGGTCCAAAAGCTGCAGTCCTCACCAAGATGGCGGCGAGGGGCTGGTCAGCCGTTGGGACGGAACGGCCGTTGCCCGCGTTCCCCAACCGACCGCCCCACTCTCCAGCCACCATGGCAGGTACAGCAGCCGGCTCCCGCTCCTCCCGGGGCTGCGGCCCTGCTGGCGAGCCCAGCGCCCCGGATCTCACCCCAGCGCCCTTTTTCCCACAGAGGGTTTCCCCAGACGGCTTCCGCGGCTTCCGCAGACGCAAAACTCCCCCTTCGTCGTCCCAGCCGTGCCGCCAACGGTGGCTGCCTGGCTGCTGCCCTCCCTCCCCGGAGCGATGGCGCTGCCCTTGCAGCCCCCCCAGGTACCCACCCTCCCCTACGCGCTGCCCCAGGCCACCGTCTGGCACGTGGTGCCGGGGGTCCAGGGGCAGGTGCTGCAGCTCCCCGCCGGGGTGCAGCTGGCACCTGGGGGGCACCTCCCACCCGAGGGGCACCACCTGCAGCTTGGGCAGCTCCCCGCCGTGGGGCAGCTCCCTGCTGTGGGGCAGCTCCCCCACACCGCTCCTCCCTGGGCCCCCGTCTACCAGTGGGGACAGCCCGTGGGGACGGGGACGGTGCTGCCCCAGGATCCCCTCTGGCTGGGGCCCGGGGCCGTGCTCCATGGGGAGCTCCTGCACCCCGCAGGCACCTGCCTGCTGCAGGCCCCTGCCCACCCCGGCCCCCCACCACTCCTCGTCCCGGGGCCTCCGCTGCGGGGGCAGGCGCTCCCCGCGCCCCGCACCCTGACCAGCAGCCGGGGGCAGCTGCCGGAGCCCTGCGACCACGCCGTGGGGCTCAGCGAGGACCAGGGGCCCCCGCTGCCCGGCCCCACTCCCCCCGAGCCTGCCCAGGCTCCAACGACCGCCAGCACCCAGACGGTGACGCCCGACGGTGAGTTTGGGGCTGGCACAGCCGGCCGCGGGGCGCCCCACACCCAGGAGCCATGGGAAAGCTGGCATCGCCCATCCTGGGGGATTTGCTTGCTTTTTCCTCAGCGGCGACAGTTGCAGAGGTGCCTGAGGAGCCCCTGGAGCTGCTTGAGCTGGGCCCCGATGCCTTCGCCGAGGCCTTTCCCCACCTGGCAGGGGACAGCCAGCAGCTGCAGCACCTGCAGGACCAGCTCCCGGCCGACCTGGACATCTCCGGCTTGGAGGAGCTGCTCAGCTGGCTCGATGCCGTGGAGCCCCAGGACGCCTTCCCCGGTGTCCCCAGCAGTCCTGTGCTCAGCCGCTTCCTGTCTGAGCTGCCCGACCTCTGCGAGGACATCGAGGAGCCGAGCACACAGGGACTGGCAGCCACCAGAGCGCTGGGTGAGGTACCCTCAACCCCTGGGGTGCACCCCGAGAAGGTGCAGGGTGGGCGGGCAGTGCAGCCCCCTGCTGTGCCGGCAGCGAGCTCCCCCCTCAAGCCTGCAGCCAGTCCCCAGCTCAGTGCCCTCAGGAGACCCCTGCCCAACCCTCCCTTCACTCTCCCCAAAAGGCCCCCCCACCCTGAATTCCTCACTGCCCTTAGCAGACCCCTGCCCAACCCTCCCTCGCGTCCCCTCAAGAGACCCCCCGACCCTCAATTCCTTAATTCCCTTAGGAGACCCCTGCCCAAGCCTCGCCTGAGTCCCCTCAAGAGCCCCCCCGACCCTGAATTTATTAGTGCCCTTAGGAGACCCCTGCCCAATCCCCCTCTGGGTCCCCTCAAGAGCCCCCCCGGCCCTGAATTTATTAGTGCCCTTAGGAGGCCCCTGCCCAATCCCCCTCTGAGTCCCCTCAAGAGCCCCCCGCCTGCCCCTGCGCCCACCGGCACCAAGTGGGGGGCCAAGCGCCCCGCGCCCACCAGCACCCCCAGCACAGCGCAGAGCTCCCAGCACAGGAGGCCGGCGACGGAGAAAACCCCCGGCAAGGAGAAGATGACGCTGCTGGGCCAGGGTGGCCAAGGCCCCAAGACGCTGTGCCAGGGGAAGACGGGTGGCCACAGCGCGGTGGCTGGCAGCAGCGGCCAAGCGGGCGGCGGCAGGCAGCAGCCGGCGAGCGACAGCACCAGGGCGCCCAGCAAGAGGGCCCGAAGCCCGGGGGCTGCTGGGGGGCAAGGAGCAGCGGCACCGCCTCCCCGGAGAGCGCTGCTGCTGCTGGAGCCCCCCCCCATTAAGCCCCGTGCCCGTGCCCGTGCCGTGCGGGCCCAGGACAGGCTCCGTCCCCAAGCCATCGGGGACAAGACGCTGCAGCGCCAGCACCCGGGGACAAAGACCCCCAGCGAGACTTTGCAGCCGCTGGGGGCCAGGGCGAAGGCGCTGGGGCCAGTGCGCCAGCCGCCCTGTGTGCAGCCGCAGCCCACCTCCAGCGGCCCCAGCAGCATGCCCAGGGCCCCGCCGACGGTGCCAGGCTCCAGCGCTGTGCCCGCTGCCCCCCGGCCCCCAGCTGGAGACAAGGCCCAGGCGGTGCCGGCACCACCAGGCAGCACAGCGCGAGCGTGGAGAGCTCCCCTGCAGCAGGCGCCCAGAGCGCCGTGCCTGCCAGCCGCGGGGGGCCAAGCGCAGCGGGAGCCTCTGCCCACGCAGCCGCGCACGCTGCAGCGTCCGGCGCAGCCCCGCGTGGACTACGTGCCCTGCGTGGGGCCCTGGGCAGGCGGCGACGCGGCGCCCACGCCGCTGGAGGAGCAGGAGGCGTCGGTGCCCATCACGCCGCAGCAGCGTCCCGAGCGGGAGCGCCTGAAGAAGCTGGCCCAGGAGGAGCGGCAGCGGGCGGCCCACCAGATGAAGATCGGCCCCGTGCAATTCTTCGTGCAGCGGCAGAAGGACCACGCCATAGCCAAGTATTACGGCTACCCGTGACCCTGCGCTCCTCGACGGCCCCCGCAGCACCCGGGCCCGCTCAGCATGCAGGCACAGAGACCTCTGCAGGCGCCTGCTCCAGCTTCAGCCACGCTCCTCAGCCCTTGCCCCTCTCGCTTGCCCTCTCCCTTCTCCAGTGCTGCAGCTAGGCAGTGTTTGCCACTGTCAGGGATGGGCAACTGGGGCAATGGGAAATGCGCGCGTCACGAATGAACGTTGCAATGGGAAGCTGTTGGGATGTTGGCAATAGCTGGGGTGGGAAAGGTTGGGCGTGGGAACTGCTTGTTGGGACACCAAATGGCTGAGATCCCAAACTTCTTTCTTCTTTCGGGTCATTTCTCTTCTTTAGTGCCTTCCTTATTAAATTCCTCTAGTGTAGGTGTTCACTCAGCAAGGCCTCTGCCTGCAGCTGTTCTGGCACTGGGATGCCGAGGGGATTTCATGCAGCCCGCTCCCGCTGCCCATGCTCAGTCCGTGCATGGATGTGGGCATGGCCAGCACGGACGGGAGAAAATGGGTGGACGGCTGGGTGGATGGGAGGGTGATGGGAGTTGGGAATTCAGCCTTGGGATCAGACACGGGAGGTTGTTGGGATAGGAAATGACCAGTGGGATGGGAAGTCACGATGGGGATAGGAATTCATTAGAATAGGACAAATTGGTTTCATTTTTATTTATTATTTTATTAATTTTAATATTTATTTTATTTATTATATTTATTAATTTTATTTATTAAATTTACTTTATTGACTGTGTTGTACAGGATGGCATTTTTTTAGGTTCTCTTCCTTTTCTACCCTATTAAACTCTCTTTATCACAACGCACTGCTTTGTACTTCATTTTTCCTTCCGAGTCGTTCTGGATTCACTCAGGATGGGGGGGACATTAGTGAACGCCTGTGTGCTTCAGATCCAAGCTCACTTTTGCCCTCAACTCAAGATACATATTTGCATCTGTTGTCATGATACAAAATTAACAGCAACAAAATAAAAGTTAACTACTTCCGAGCACCAGCTGTACGTTTGCTGGGTCTGCTCTATGCATTTTGAAGACCATTCAATACTATTCAGCACCTTCAGGAGGAAATGTGTGGTTCTAGGGAAATGCATCTTGATCTGATGCAAACCTGCGACGCACCCTGCAGCCCCTCCAACCCCTGTGATTTTACCTGCAGCCCCTGCAACCCCTGTGATTTTACCTGCAGCCCCTCCAAGCCCTGTGATTTTACCAGCAGCCACTCCAACCCTGTGACAGGCCCTACAGCTGGCTCCGGGGACTACCCCGTTGCCGTATCAGTCGCCAATACACACACAAGATGAAGGAATGGATGCAGAAGTCATCTCGTTTAGGCAGGGAAGAAAGTCCTCCGAAGAAGGGGAAGGAGCAACAGGACGGCGAGGCAGGCGACCCCAATGTAGGGCCATCCCAGGGAAGAGGAGGCTGTTATAAAATAGAAAAGAGAGAAAAGCAGCAGTAAGCAGGTGATCCCCATCCCTGGGCGAGCTGCGAGACATGGGACAAGATTTCAGCTGTCATGCAGGCGAGCACATTGTCACCTGGCTGCTGCGATGCTGGGATAACAGCTCCGGGAGCCTGGAATCGGAGGGCAGGGAAGCCAAGCAGCTGGGATCCTTCTCTGGGGAAGGGGGCACTGAGAAAGCGATCGGAAACGGGGCACAAGCCTCTGGAGGCGGCGCCTGTCAGGCGTGAAGGAAAGGGATCCCTTCCAGGAAGATGCTGTGGGGTTGCTGAGGGTCGAAGAACAGCAGGTGTTGCCTGCACCCACCGTGCTGCAGCAGCGGCAAGGGAGAGACGTGGTGGTTTTCCTCAGCTGGGCAGCTGAGCTCCACCTCAACCGCTCTCTCCCTGCCCCTCCTCAAAGGGAAAGGGGAGAAAATAGGATGGAAAGGGCTCAAGGGCTGAGAGAAGGACAGGGAGATCACTCCACAATGATCGTCACGGGCAAAAGAGGCTCAGCAGAGCCTGTTCCAGTCCAGCCCGGGCCTGCTCCTGCGGGGGCTCTCCACAGGCCGCGGCCTCCTCCAGGCCACATCCACCTGCTCCACCGGGGGCTCCTCCACGGGCTGCAGCGTGGAGATCTGCTCCGTGTGGGACCCGTGGGCTGCAGGGGGACAGCCTGCTCCACCAGGGGCCTCTCCCCAGGCCGCAGGGGAACTGCTGCTGTGAGCCTGGAGCACCTCCTGCCTCCTGCTGCACTCACCTTGGGGGCTGCAGAGAGGTTTCTCACTCCTCCCTGACCCAGACGCTGCTGTGCAGCAGGTTTCTTTCCCTTTCTTAGATGGGCTCTCACACAGGCGCAAACATCATCCGTTTTGTCTCACTTCTGGGCAGCAGCGGGTCCCTCTGGAGCCTCCTGGAACCGGCCCTTATCTAACATGGGGCAGCTGCTGCATTCTCCTCACAGAGGACACCCCTGCAGCCCCCCGCTACCAGAACCTGTCCTCGTAAACCCAACACAAGACACCGACCGAGCCTCCCTGATTCCCAGCAGGTGGGTCAGGCTGGGAACCCAGGCCAGTGCCCGGCAGACCCTCCTGGGCCTTGAAAAGCAAGCTTTATGGGGATGTAGCACCCAGAAAGAACGGAGTCACACAACAGGATTCATTTCCAAAACCGTCTCATAGACACCTGGGCCAAAGTGCAGGGCCTTGAGCGGGTATATCACAATGACAGAGTTCATTTCCTTCCCAGTAGCTGGCACGTGCCGTTTTTTGGGATTTCGGGGCTACAGTGAGCTGCTAAGAGGGATGTCTTAGCTCTTGCAGGGCAGTGCTTCCACTAAGGCCAGGACTTTTCTGCATCTTCTACTGCCCTGCAAGCGAGGATGCTTGGGGCACACAGGAAGCTGGGAGGGGACACAGCTGCAGGGATTCCATAAGACACAAGCAAATGCAGCCTTGGCTTGGTGACACTTTCTCTTGATTACTGCTCAACACAAATTACCTCGAGCAAGTCTACTGTGAGGACTAAAGGAAAGAGACGTATGGATGCTGCTAAGCTCTTCTAGCTTGTACCAGGTAGGAAAGATACCTCTGTAGCAGGCGTGAAGAGGATAGCACTAATTAATTAGATGAGAAGCGGAGGAAAGGCACTTAGAGGTAGTGAAAAGCAGTTAATGTGATGTTCCGGGGAAGCTTCAGTCTGCTTAAGGAGTAGCAAGAACAAGCCTAAAGTCATAGCCAAATACAAGAAAGAGAGGAGGACACGCAGCATGAGAAGCTCCCGAGAGAAAGGAGCTCTGTTTTGGGTAAAAATCAGTCCCTTTTTCTATCATGGAGACATCCAAGGGCGTAGGACACGTGCACTTCAGGGAACCAAGAGATGCTGTGCATTTCTCTCGTCCCCCTGACACAGCCACTAGGTGACGATGCTTCCAATTCTCTCTAAAGAAACCTTGCTTTCTCAGGCCCAGGTGTCCAGCTGCACACCAAGGACGTCCCTGGCTCCCAGGCACAGTTCCCAGGCCCAAGGCCGAGCTCCCCTCCGAACCCCCATTCCAGCAGACCTTGCTCCTGGCATTGTGGAGCAGCCATTTCATGTCAGCCTTTTCTCCTGGCAGTCAGCTTAGCGCCGTAACCTCTGCCATCGGGGCGCCCGAGAGCCGTGTGAGGTCAGCAGAGAGTCACTGTCAGCCTTTGACCTCACAAAGGTGGGTGGCCATAAGTGCCCTGAGCGTCCAGCTCGCATTGAGTACTGCTGGTGGCACTCGAGGCGTGGAGGTCTGCATGGTGCAATGGGAGACGCCGATGTCCTGCTGCTGGAACAAGAGGCGCTGATGTGCTGCTGGTGCAGGAGGAGACGTGAAGGTGCTGCTGCTTAGAGGTGCTGAGGAGCGGGCAGCCTCCGTGCCGGTGGCTGAGCATGCTACTCTTAATTAGTGCTCTACCCTTCCTATCTTTTTACTAAGGTGGGTAGAGAGAAATGCCCATATCTGTTTATTTCCTGGTAAGAAATGTAAGAGCCTTGTATCTGCATATTCACCAGATTCATCCCAGCGCCCTTGGTACTGGCGATCTGTGTTGATCTGTAATAAAGAGCAATTGGTAGCACACCAAGTCTCCGTGACCTTGCATCTAACAGAATCGTCCAAATCCTTGTTGTGATCTCTCTCTAGCTGTGGGCTGGCTAAGCTGTCTGTTGGATGGTGAAAATGGGAAATGATTGGGATGGGAAATGATGAGTGGGCCGAGAAATCATTGCTGGGATGGGAAGACTTCCTTGGGGTGGAAAGCCATTGGGCTAGGAACTCAAAGAGATGGGAAATCTTCCCTGGGTTTGAAATCATTGGGAAGCAAAAGCGTTGGGATGGGAAATCACTCCGGGGATGGGGAAGTATTGGGATGGGAAGTCTTTAATGGGGTGGGTAACATTCACTGGGGAAGGAAGTACTTGGAAAAGTAATCAGAGGAATGGGAATTCTTTGGGATGAGATCTCTTTGGATTAAGAAAGGCTTCGTGTCGATGGGAAATATCTCGTATGGGAATCTGTTATCATGTGAAATTGTAAGGATGGGAAATGACCGTTAGGATGCAAAGCTGGTACTGGGACGGGAAATGCTTGGGACGGGGAAGTGTTGGTGTGAAACCGTCCTGGGCATGGCAAATGATGCGTGGGAGGGAAAGCCCGATGGGGCTGGAAAAGTCTTGCGATGGGAAGCCTGCTTGGGTCCAAAAGCTGCAGTCCTCACCAAGATGGCGGCGAGGGGCTGGTCAGCCGTTGGGACGGAACGGCCGTTGCCCGCGTTCCCCAACCGACCGCCCCACTCTCCAGCCACCATGGCAGGTACAGCAGCCGGCTCCCGCTCCTCCCGGGGCTGCGGCCCTGCTGGCGAGCCCAGCGCCCCGGATCTCACCCCAGCGCCCTTTTTCCCACAGAGGGTTTCCCCAGACGGCTTCCGCGGCTTCCGCAGACGCAAAACTCCCCCTTCGTCGTCCCAGCCGTGCCGCCAACGGTGGCTGCCTGGCTGCTGCCCTCCCTCCCCGGAGCGATGGCGCTGCCCTTGCAGCCCCCCCAGGTACCCACCCTCCCCTACGCGCTGCCCCAGGCCACCGTCTGGCACGTGGTGCCGGGGGTCCAGGGGCAGGTGCTGCAGCTCCCCGCCGGGGTGCAGCTGGCACCTGGGGGGCACCTCCCACCCGAGGGGCACCACCTGCAGCTTGGGCAGCTCCCCGCCGTGGGGCAGCTCCCTGCTGTGGGGCAGCTCCCCCACACCGCTCCTCCCTGGGCCCCCGTCTACCAGTGGGGACAGCCCGTGGGGACGGGGACGGTGCTGCCCCAGGATCCCCTCTGGCTGGGGCCCGGGGCCGTGCTCCATGGGGAGCTCCTGCACCCCGCAGGCACCTGCCTGCTGCAGGCCCCTGCCCACCCCGGCCCCCCACCACTCCTCGTCCCGGGGCCTCCGCTGCGGGGGCAGGCGCTCCCCGCGCCCCGCACCCTGACCAGCAGCCGGGGGCAGCTGCCGGAGCCCTGCGACCACGCCGTGGGGCTCAGCGAGGACCAGGGGCCCCCGCTGCCCGGCCCCACTCCCCCCGAGCCTGCCCAGGCTCCAACGACCGCCAGCACCCAGACGGTGACGCCCGACGGTGAGTTTGGGGCTGGCACAGCCGGCCGCGGGGCGCCCCACACCCAGGAGCCATGGGAAAGCTGGCATCGCCCATCCTGGGGGATTTGCTTGCTTTTTCCTCAGCGGCGACAGTTGCAGAGGTGCCTGAGGAGCCCCTGGAGCTGCTTGAGCTGGGCCCCGATGCCTTCGCCGAGGCCTTTCCCCACCTGGCAGGGGACAGCCAGCAGCTGCAGCACCTGCAGGACCAGCTCCCGGCCGACCTGGACATCTCCGGCTTGGAGGAGCTGCTCAGCTGGCTCGATGCCGTGGAGCCCCAGGACGCCTTCCCCGGTGTCCCCAGCAGTCCTGTGCTCAGCCGCTTCCTGTCTGAGCTGCCCGACCTCTGCGAGGACATCGAGGAGCCGAGCACACAGGGACTGGCAGCCACCAGAGCGCTGGGTGAGGTACCCTCAACCCCTGGGGTGCACCCCGAGAAGGTGCAGGGTGGGCGGGCGGTGCAGCCCCCTGCTGTGCCGGCAGCGAGCTCCCCCCTCAAGCCTGCAGCCAGTCCCCAGCTCAGTGCCCTCAGGAGACCCCTGCCCAACCCTCCCTTCACTCTCCCCAAAAGGCCCCCCCACCCTGAATTCCTCACTGCCCTTAGCAGACCCCTGCCCAACCCTCCCTCGCGTCCCCTCAAGAGACCCCCCGACCCTCAATTCCTTAATTCCCTTAGGAGACCCCTGCCCAAGCCTCGCCTGAGTCCCCTCAAGAGCCCCCCCGACCCTGAATTTATTAGTGCCCTTAGGAGACCCCTGCCCAATCCCCCTCTGGGTCCCCTCAAGAGCCCCCCCGGCCCTGAATTTATTAGTGCCCTTAGGAGGCCCCTGCCCAATCCCCCTCTGAGTCCCCTCAAGAGCCCCCCGCCTGCCCCTGCGCCCACCGGCACCAAGTGGGGGGCCAAGCGCCCCGCGCCCACCAGCACCCCCAGCACAGCGCAGAGCTCCCAGCACAGGAGGCCGGCGACGGAGAAAACCCCCGGCAAGGAGAAGACGACGCTGCTGGGCCAGGGTGGCCAAGGCCCCAAGACGCTGTGCCAGGGGAAGACGGGTGGCCACAGCGCGGTGGCTGGCAGCAGCGGCCAAGCGGGCGGCGGCAGGCAGCAGCCGGCGAGCGACAGCACCAGGGCACCCAGCAAGAGGGCCCGAAGCCCGGGGGCTGCTGGGGGGCAAGGAGCAGCGGCACCGCCTCCCCGGAGAGCGCTGCTGCTGCTGGAGCCCCCCCCCATTAAGCCCCGTGCCCGTGCCCGTGCCGTGCGGGCCCAGGACAGGCTCCGTCCCCAAGCCATCGGGGACAAGACGCTGCAGCGCCAGCACCCGGGGACAAAGACCCCCAGCGAGACTTTGCAGCCGCTGGGGGCCAGGGCGAAGGCGCTGGGGCCAGTGCGCCAGCCGCCCTGTGTGCAGCCGCAGCCCACCTCCAGCGGCCCCAGCAGCATGCCCAAGGCCCCGCCGACGGTGCCAGGCTCCAGCGCTGTGCCCGCTGCCCCCCGGCCCCCAGCTGGAGACAAGGCCCAGGCGGTGCCGGCACCACCAGGCAGCACGGCGCGAGCGTGGAGAGCTCCCCTGCAGCAGGCGCCCAGAGCGCCGTGCCTGCCAGCCGCGGGGGGCCAAGCGCAGCGGGAGCCTCTGCCCACGCAGCCGCGCACGCTGCAGCGTCCGGCGCAGCCCCGCGTGGACTACGTGCCCTGCGTGGGGCCCTGGGCAGGCGGCGACGCGGCGCCCACGCCGCTGGAGGAGCAGGAGGCGTCGGTGCCCATCACGCCGCAGCAGCGTCCCGAGCGGGAGCGCCTGAAGAAGCTGGCCCAGGAGGAGCGGCAGCGGGCGGCCCACCAGATGAAGATCGGCCCCGTGCAATTCTTCGTGCAGCGGCAGAAGGACCACGCCATAGCCAAGTATTACGGCTACCCGTGACCCTGCGCTCCTCGACGGCCCCCGCAGCACCCGGGCCCGCTCAGCATGCAGGCACAGAGACCTCTGCAGGCGCCTGCTCCAGCTTCAGCCACGCTCCTCAGCCCTTGCCCCTCTCGCTTGCCCTCTCCCTTCTCCAGTGCTGCAGCTAGGCAGTGTTTGCCACTGTCAGGGATGGGCAACTGGGGCAATGGGAAATGCGCGCGTCACGAATGAACGTTGCAATGGGAAGCTGTTGGGATGTTGGCAATAGCTGGGGTGGGAAAGGTTGGGCGTGGGAACTGCTTGTTGGGACACCAAATGGCTGAGATCCCAAACTTCTTTCTTCTTTCGGGTCATTTCTCTTCTTTAGTGCCTTCCTTATTAAATTCCTCTAGTGTAGGTGTTCACTCAGCAAGGCCTCTGCCTGCAGCTGTTCTGGCACTGGGATGCCGAGGGGATTTCATGCAGCCCGCTCCCGCTGCCCATGCTCAGTCCGTGCATGGATGTGGGCATGGCCAGCACGGACGGGAGAAAATGGGTGGACGGCTGGGTGGATGGGAGGGTGATGGGAGTTGGGAATTCAGCCTTGGGATCAGACACGGGAGGTTGTTGGGATAGGAAATGACCAGTGGGATGGGAAGTCACGATGGGGATAGGAATTCATTAGAATAGGACAAATTGGTTTCATTTTTATTTATTATTTTATTAATTTTAATATTTATTTTATTTATTATATTTATTAATTTTATTTATTAAATTTACTTTATTGACTGTGTTGTACAGGATGGCATTTTTTTAGGTTCTCTTCCTTTTCTACCCTATTAAACTCTCTTTATCACAACGCACTGCTTTGTACTTCATTTTTCCTTCCGAGTCGTTCTGGATTCACTCAGGATGGGGGGGACATTAGTGAACGCCTGTGTGCTTCAGATCCAAGCTCACCTTTGCCCTCAACTCAAGATACATATTTGCATCTGTTGTCATGATACAAAATTAACAGCAACAAAATAAAAGTTAACTACTTCCGAGCACCAGCTGTACGTTTGCTGGGTCTGCTCTATGCATTTTGAAGACCATTCAATACTATTCAGCACCTTCAGGAGGAAATGTGTGGTTCTAGGGAAATGCATCTTGATCTGATGCAAACCTGCGACGCACCCTGCAGCCCCTCCAACCCCTGTGATTTTACCTGCAGCCCCTGCAACCCCTGTGATTTTACCTGCAGCCCCTCCAAGCCCTGTGATTTTACCAGCAGCCACTCCAACCCTGTGACAGGCCCTACAGCTGGCTCCGGGGACTACCCCGTTGCCGTATCAGTCGCCAATACACACACAAGATGAAGGAATGGATGCAGAAGTCATCTCGTTTAGGCAGGGAAGAAAGTCCTCCGAAGAAGGGGAAGGAGCAAGAGGAAGGCGAGGCAGGCGACCCCAATGTAGGGCCATCCCAGGGAAGAGGAGGCTGTTATAAAATAGAAAAGAGAGAAAAGCAGCAGTAAGCAGGTGATCCCCATCCCTGGGCGAGCTGCGAGACATGGGACAAGATTTCAGCTGTCATGCAGGCGAGCACATTGTCACCTGGCTGCTGCGATGCTGGGATAACAGCTCCGGGAGCCTGGAATCGGAGGGCAGGGAAGCCAAGCAGCTGGGATCCTTCTCTGGGGAAGGGGGCACTGAGAAAGCGATCGGAAACGGGGCACAAGCCTCTGGAGGCGGCGCCTGTCAGGCGTGAAGGAAAGGGATCCCTTCCAGGAAGATGCTGTGGGGTTGCTGAGGGTCGAAGAACAGCAGGTGTTGCCTGCACCCACCGTGCTGCAGCAGCGGCAAGGGAGAGACGTGGTGGTTTTCCTCAGCTGGGCAGCTGAGCTCCACCTCAACCGCTCTCTCCCTGCCCCTCCTCAAAGGGAAAGGGGAGAAAATAGGATGGAAAGGGCTCAAGGGCTGAGAGAAGGACAGGGAGATCACTCCACAATGATCGTCACGGGCAAAAGAGGCTCAGCAGAGCCTGTTCCAGTCCAGCCCGGGCCTGCTCCTGCGGGGGCTCTCCACAGGCCGCGGCCTCCTCCAGGCCACATCCACCTGCTCCACCGGGGGCTCCTCCACGGGCTGCAGCGTGGAGATCTGCTCCGTGTGGGACCCGTGGGCTGCAGGGGGACAGCCTGCTCCACCAGGGGCCTCTCCCCAGGCCGCAGGGGAACTGCTGCTGTGAGCCTGGAGCACCTCCTGCCTCCTGCTGCACTCACCTTGGGGGCTGCAGAGAGGTTTCTCACTCCTCCCTGACCCAGACGCTGCTGTGCAGCAGGTTTCTTTCCCTTTCTTAGATGGGCTCTCACACAGGCGCAAACATCATCCGTTTTGTCTCACTTCTGGGCAGCAGCGGGTCCCTCTGGAGCCTCCTGGAACCGGCCCTTATCTAACATGGGGCAGCTGCTGCATTCTCCTCACAGAGGACACCCCTGCAGCCCCCCGCTACCAGAACCTGTCCTCGTAAACCCAACACAAGACACCGACCGAGCCTCCCTGATTCCCAGCAGGTGGGTCAGGCTGGGAACCCAGGCCAGTGCCCGGCAGACCCTCCTGGGCCTTGAAAAGCAAGCTTTATGGGGATGTAGCACCCAGAAAGAACGGAGTCACACAACAGGATTCATTTCCAAAACCGTCTCATAGACACCTGGGCCAAAGAGCAGGGCCTTGAGCGGGTATATCACAATTGCAGAGTTCATTTCCTTCCCAGTAGCTGGCACATGCCGTTTTTTGGGATTTCGGGGCTACAGTGAGCTGCTAAGAGGGATGTCTTAGCTCTTGCAGGGCAGTGCTTCCACTAAGGCCAGGACTTTTCTGCATCTTCTACTGCCCTGCAAGCGAGGATGCTTGGGGCACACAGGAAGCTGGGAGGGGACACAGCTGCAGGGATTCCATAAGACACAAGCAAATGCAGCCTTGGCTTGGTGACACTTTCTCTTGATTACTGCTCAACACAAATTACCTCGAGCAAGTCTACTGTGAGGACTAAAGGAAAGAGACGTATGGATGCTGCTAAGCTCTTCTAGCTTGTACCAGGTAGGAAAGATACCTCTGTAGCAGGCGTGAAGAGGATAGCACTAATTAATTAGATGAGAAGCGGAGGAAAGGCACTTAGAGGTAGTGAAAAGCAGTTAATGTGATGTTCCGGGGAAGCTTCAGTCTGCTTAAGGAGTAGCAAGAACAAGCCTAAAGTCATAGCCAAATACAAGAAAGAGAGGAGGACACGCAGCATGAGAAGCTCCCGAGAGAAAGGAGCTCTGTTTTGGGTAAAAATCAGTCCCTTTTTCTATCATGGAGACATCCAAGGGCGTAGGACACGTGCACTTCAGGGAACCAAGAGATGCTGTGCATTTCTCTCGTCCCCCTGACACAGCCACTAGGTGACGATGCTTCCAATTCTCTCTAAAGAAACCTTGCTTTCTCAGGCCCAGGTGTCCAGCTGCACACCAAGGACGTCCCTGGCTCCCAGGCACAGTTCCCAGGCCCAAGGCCGAGCTCCGCTCCGAACCCCCATTCCAGCAGACCTTGCTCCTGGCATTGTGGAGCAGCCATTTCATGTCAGCCTTTTCTCCTGGCAGTCAGCTTAGCGCCGTAACCTCTGCCATCGGGGCGCCCGAGAGCCGTGTGAGGTCAGCAGAGAGTCACTGTCAGCCTTTGACCTCACAAAGGTGGGTGGCCATAAGTGCCCTGAGCGTCCAGCTCGCATTGAGTACTGCTGGTGGCACTCGAGGCGTGGAGGTCTGCATGGTGCAATGGGAGACGCCGATGTCCTGCTGCTGGAACAAGAGGCGCTGATGTGCTGCTGGTGCAGGAGGAGACGTGAAGGTGCTGCTGCTTAGAGGTGCTGAGGAGCGGGCAGCCTCCGTGCCGGTGGCTGAGCATGCTACTCTTAATTAGTGCTCTACCCTTCCTATCTTTTTACTAAGGTGGGTAGAGAGAAATGCCCATATCTGTTTATTTCCTGGTAAGAAATGTAAGAGCCTTGTATCTGCATATTCACCAGATTCATCCCAGCGCCCTTGGTACTGGCGATCTGTGTTGATCTGTAATAAAGAGCAATTGGTAGCACACCAAGTCTCCGTGACCTTGCATCTAACAGAATCGTCCAAATCCCTGTTGTGATCTCTCTCTAGCTGTGGGCTGGCTAAGCTGTCTGTTGGATGGTGAAAATGGGAAATGATTGGGATGGGAAATGATGAGTGGGCCGAGAAATCATTGCTGGGATGGGAAGACTTCCTTGGGGTGGAAAGCCATTGGGCTAGGAACTCAAAGAGATGGGAAATCTTCCCTGGGTTTGAAATCATTGGGAAGCAAAAGCGTTGGGATGGGAAATCACTCCGGGGATGGGGAAGTATTGGGATGGGAAGTCTTTAATGGGGTGGGTAACATTCACTGGGGAAGGAAGTACTTGGAAAAGTAATCAGAGGAATGGGAATTCTTTGGGATGAGATCTCTTTGGATTAAGAAAGGCTTCGTGTCGATGGGAAATATCTCGTATGGGAATCTGTTATCATGTGAAATTGTAAGGATGGGAAATGACCGTTAGGATGCAAAGCTGGTACTGGGACGGGAAATGCTTGGGACGGGGAAGTGTTGGTGTGAAACCGTCCTGGGCATGGCAAATGATGCGTGGGAGGGAAAGCCCGATGGGGATGGAAAAGTCTTGCGATGGGAAGCCTGCTTGGGTCCAAAAGCTGCAGTCCTCACCAAGATGGCGGCGAGGGGCTGGTCAGCCGTTGGGACGGAACGGCCGTTGCCCGCGTTCCCCAACCGACCGCCCCACTCTCCAGCCACCATGGCAGGTACAGCAGCCGGCTCCCGCTCCTCCCGGGGCTGCGGCCCTGCTGGCGAGCCCAGCGCCCCGGATCTCACCCCAGCGCCCTTTTTCCCACAGAGGGTTTCCCCAGACGGCTTCCGCGGCTTCCGCAGACGCAAAACTCCCCCTTCGTCGTCCCAGCCGTGCCGCCAACGGTGGCTGCCTGGCTGCTGCCCTCCCTCCCCGGAGCGATGGCGCTGCCCTTGCAGCCCCCCCAGGTACCCACCCTCCCCTACGCGCTGCCCCAGGCCACCGTCTGGCACGTGGTGCCGGGGGTCCAGGGGCAGGTGCTGCAGCTCCCCGCCGGGGTGCAGCTGGCACCTGGGGGGCACCTCCCACCCGAGGGGCACCACCTGCAGCTTGGGCAGCTCCCCGCCGTGGGGCAGCTCCCTGCTGTGGGGCAGCTCCCCCACACCGCTCCTCCCTGGGCCCCCGTCTACCAGTGGGGACAGCCCGTGGGGACGGGGACGGTGCTGCCCCAGGATCCCCTCTGGCTGGGGCCCGGGGCCGTGCTCCATGGGGAGCTCCTGCACCCCGCAGGCACCTGCCTGCTGCAGGCCCCTGCCCACCCCGGCCCCCCACCACTCCTCGTCCCGGGGCCTCCGCTGCGGGGGCAGGCGCTCCCCGCGCCCCGCACCCTGACCAGCAGCCGGGGGCAGCTGCCGGAGCCCTGCGACCACGCCGTGGGGCTCAGCGAGGACCAGGGGCCCCCGCTGCCCGGCCCCACTCCCCCCGAGCCTGCCCAGGCTCCAACGACCGCCAGCACCCAGACGGTGACGCCCAACGGTGAGTTTGGGGCTGGCACAGCCGGCCGCTGGGCGCCCCACACCCAGGAGCCATGGGAAAGCTGGCATCGCCCATCCTGGGGGATTTGCTTGCTTTTTCGTCAGCGGCGACAGTTGCAGAGGTGCCTGAGGAGCCCCTGGAGCTGCTTGAGCTGGGCCCCGATGCCTTCGCCGAGGCCTTTCCCCACCTGGCAGGGGACAGCCAGCAGCTGCAGCACCTGCAGGACCAGCTCCCGGCCGACCTGGACATCTCCGGCTTGGAGGAGCTGCTCAGCTGGCTCGATGCCGTGGAGCCCCAGGACGCCTTCCCCGGTGTCCCCAGCAGTCCTGTGCTCAGCCGCTTCCTGTCTGAGCTGCCCGACCTCTGCGAGGACATCGAGGAGCCGAGCACACAGGGACTGGCAGCCACCAGAGCGCTGGGTGAGGTACCCTCAACCCCTGGGGTGCACCCCGAGAAGGTGCAGGGTGGGCGGGCGGTGCAGCCCCCTGCTGTGCCGGCAGTGAGCTCCCCCCTCAAGCCTGCAGCCAGTCCCCAGCTCAGTGCCCTCAGGAGACCCCTGCCCAACCCTCCCTTCACTCTCCCCAAAAGGCCCCCCCACCCTGAATTCCTCACTGCCCTTAGCAGACCCCTGCCCAACCCTCCCTCGCGTCCCCTCAAGAGACCCCCCGACCCTCAATTCCTTAATTCCCTTAGGAGACCCCTGCCCAAGCCTCGCCTGAGTCCCCTCAAGAGCCCCCCCGACCCTGAATTTATTAGTGCCCTTAGGAGACCCCTGCCCAATCCCCCTCTGGGTCCCCTCAAGAGCCCCCCCGGCCCTGAATTTATTAGTGCCCTTAGGAGGCCCCTGCCCAATCCCCCTCTGAGTCCCCTCAAGAGCCCCCCGCCTGCCCCTGCGCCCACCGGCACCAAGTGGGGGGCCAAGCGCCCCGCGCCCACCAGCACCCCCAGCACAGCGCAGAGCTCCCAGCACAGGAGGCCGGCGACGGAGAAAACCCCCGGCAAGGAGAAGACGACGCTGCTGGGCCAGGGTGGCCAAGGCCCCAAGACGCTGTGCCAGGGGAAGACGGGTGGCCACAGCGCGGTGGCTGGCAGCAGCGGCCAAGCGGGCGGCGGCAGGCAGCAGCCGGCGAGCGACAGCACCAGGGCGCCCAGCAAGAGGGCCCGAAGCCCGGGGGCTGCTGGGGGGCAAGGAGCAGCGGCACCGCCTCCCCGGAGAGCGCTGCTGCTTCTGGAGCCCCCCCCCATTAAGCCCCGTGCCCGTGCCCGTGCCGTGCGGGCCCAGGACAGGCTCCGTCCCCAAGCCATCGGGGACAAGACGCTGCAGCGCCAGCACCCGGGGACAAAGACCCCCAGCGAGACTTTGCAGCCGCTGGGGGCCAGGGCGAAGGCGCTGGGGCCAGTGCGCCAGCCGCCCTGTGTGCAGCCGCAGCCCACCTCCAGCGGCCCCAGCAGCATGCCCAAGGCCCCGCCGACGGTGCCAGGCTCCAGCGCTGTGCCCGCTGCCCCCCGGCCCCCAGCTGGAGACAAGGCCCAGGCGGTGCCGGCACCACCAGGCAGCACAGCGCGAGCGTGGAGAGCTCCCCTGCAGCAGGCGCCCAGAGCGCCGTGCCTGCCAGCCGCGGGGGGCCAAGCGCAGCGGGAGCCTCTGCCCACGCAGCCGCGCACGCTGCAGCGTCCGGCGCAGCCCCGCGTGGACTACGTGCCCTGCGTGGGGCCCTGGGCAGGCGGCGACGCGGCGCCCACGCCGCTGGAGGAGCAGGAGGCGTCGGTGCCCATCACGCCGCAGCAGCGTCCCGAGCGGGAGCGCCTGAAGAAGCTGGCCCAGGAGGAGCGGCAGCGGGCGGCCCACCAGATGAAGATCGGCCCCGTGCAATTCTTCGTGCAGCGGCAGAAGGACCACGCCATAGCCAAGTATTACGGCTACCCGTGACCCTGCGCTCCTCGACGGCCCCCGCAGCACCCGGGCCTGCTCAGCATGCAGGCACAGAGACCTCTGCAGGCGCCTGCTCCAGCTTCAGCCACGCTCCTCAGCCCTTGCCCCTCTCGCTTGCCCTCTCCCTTCTCCAGTGCTGCAGCTAGGCAGTGTTTGCCACTGTCAGGGATGGGCAACTGGGGCAATGGGAAATGCGCGCGTCACGAATGAACGTTGCAATGGGAAGCTGTTGGGATGTTGGCAATAGCTGGGGTGGGAAAGGTTGGGCGTGGGAACTGCTTGTTGGGACACCAAATGGCTGAGATCCCAAACTTCTTTCTTCTTTCGGGTCATTTCTCTTCTTTAGTGCCTTCCTTATTAAATTCCTCTAGTGTAGGTGTTCACTCAGCAAGGCCTCTGCCTGCAGCTGTTCTGGCACTGGGATGCCGAGGGGATTTCATGCAGCCCGCTCCCGCTGCCCATGCTCAGTCCGTGCATGGATGTGGGCATGGCCAGCACGGACGGGAGAAAATGGGTGGACGGCTGGGTGGATGGGAGGGTGATGGGAGTTGGGAATTCAGCCTTGGGATCAGACACGGGAGGTTGTTGGGATAGGAAATGACCAGTGGGATGGGAAGTCACGATGGGGATAGGAATTCATTAGAATAGGACAAATTGGTTTCATTTTTATTTATTATTTTATTAATTTTAATATTTATTTTATTTATTATATTTATTAATTTTATTTATTAAATTTACTTTATTGACTGTGTTGTACAGGATGGCATTTTTTTAGGTTCTCTTCCTTTTCTACCCTATTAAACTCTCTTTATCACAACGCACTGCTTTGTACTTCATTTTTCCTTCCGAGTCGTTCTGGATTCACTCAGGATGGGGGGGACATTAGTGAACGCCTGTGTGCTTCAGATCCAAGCTCACCTTTGCCCTCAACTCAAGATACATATTTGCATCTGTTGTCATGATACAAAATTAACAGCAACAAAATAAAAGTTAACTACTTCCGAGCACCAGCTGTACGTTTGCTGGGTCTGCTCTATGCATTTTGAAGACCATTCAATACTATTCAGCACCTTCAGGAGGAAATGTGTGGTTCTAGGGAAATGCATCTTGATCTGATGCAAACCTGCGACGCACCCTGCAGCCCCTGCAACCCCTGTGATTTTACCTGCAGCCCCTGCAACCCCTGTGATTTTACCTGCAGCCCCTCCAAGCCCTGTGATTTTACCAGCAGCCACTCCAACCCTGTGACAGGCCCTACAGCTGGCTCCGGGGACTACCCCGTTGCCGTATCAGTCGCCAATACACACACAAGATGAAGGAACGGATGCAGAAGTCATCTCGTTTAGGCAGGGAAGAAAGTCCTCCGAAGAAGGGGAAGGAGCAAGAGGAAGGCGAGGCAGGCGACCCCAATGTAGGGCCATCCCAGGGAAGAGGAGGCTGTTATAAAATAGAAAAGAGAGAAAAGCAGCAGTAAGCAGGTGATCCCCATCCCTGGGCGAGCTGCGAGACATGGGACAAGATTTCAGCTGTCATGCAGGCGAGCACATTGTCACCTGGCTGCTGCGATGCTGGGATAACAGCTCCGGGAGCCTGGAATCGGAGGGCAGGGAAGCCAAGCAGCTGGGATCCTTCTCTGGGGAAGGGGGCACTGAGAAAGCGATCGGAAACGGGGCACAAGCCTCTGGAGGCGGCGCCTGTCAGGCGTGAAGGAAAGGGATCCCTTCCAGGAAGATGCTGTGGGGTTGCTGAGGGTCGAAGAACAGCAGGTGTTGGCTGCTCCCACCGTGCTGCAGCAGCGGCAAGGGAGAGACGTGGTGGTTTTCCTCAGCTGGGCAGCTGAGCTCCACCTCAACCGCTCTCTCCCTGCCCCTCCTCAAAGGGAAAGGGGAGAAAATAGGATGGAAAGGGCTCAAGGGCTGAGAGAAGGACAGGGAGATCACTCCACAATGATCGTCACGGGCAAAAGAGGCTCAGCAGAGCCTGTTCCAGTCCAGCCCGGGCCTGCTCCTGCGGGGGCTCTCCACAGGCCGCGGCCTCCTCCAGGCCACATCCACCTGCTCCACCGGGGGCTCCTCCACGGGCTGCAGCGTGGAGATCTGCTCCGTGTGGGACCCGTGGGCTGCAGGGGGACAGCCTGCTCCACCAGGGGCCTCTCCCCAGGC
Source organism: Anser anser (assembly GCF_964211835.1). Taxonomy (NCBI): domain Eukaryota; kingdom Metazoa; phylum Chordata; class Aves; order Anseriformes; family Anatidae; genus Anser; species Anser anser. Next base: position 14,078,507 of record NC_139738.1, on the reverse strand, counting down.
CGCAGGGGAACTGCTGCTGTGAGCCTGGAGCACCTCCTGCCTCCTGCTGCACTCACCTTGGGGGCTGCAGAGAGGTTTCTCACTCCTCCCTGACCCAGACGCTGCTGTGCAGCAGGTTTCTTTCCCTTTCTTAGATGGGCTCTCACACAGGCGCAAACATCATCCGTTTTGTCTCACTTCTGGGCAGCAGCGGGTCCCTCTGGAGCCTCCTGGAACCGGCCCTTATCTAACATGGGGCAGCTGCTGCATTCTCCTCACAGAGGACACCCCTGCAGCCCCCCGCTACCAGAACCTGTCCTCGTAAACCCAACACAAGACACCGACCGAGCCTCCCTGATTCCCAGCAGGTGGGTCAGGCTGGGAACCCAGGCCAGTGCCCGGCAGACCCTCCTGGGCCTTGAAAAGCAAGCTTTATGGGGACGTAGCACCCAGAAAGAACGGAGTCACACAACAGGATTCATTTCCAAAACCGTCTCAGAGACACCTGGGCCAAAGTGCAGGGCCTTGAGCGGGTATATCACAATGACAGAGTTCATTTCCTTCCCAGTAGCTGGCACATGCCGTTTTTTGGGATTTCGGGGTTACAGTGAGCTGCTAAGAGGGATGTCTTAGCTCTTGCAGGGCAGTGCTTCCACTAAGGCCAGGACTTTTCTGCATCTTCTACTGCCCTGCAAGCGAGGATGCTTGGGGCACACAGGAAGCTGGGAGGGGACACAGCTGCAGGGATTCCATAAGACACAAGCAAATGCAGCCTTGGCTTGGTGACACTTTCTCTTGATTACTGCTCAACACAAATTACCTCGAGCAAGTCTACTGTGAGGACTAAAGGAAAGAGACGTATGGATGCTGCTAAGCTCTTCTAGCTTGTACCAGGTAGGAAAGATACCTCTGTAGCAGGCGTGAAGAGGATAGCACTAATTAATTAGATGAGAAGCGGAGGAAAGGCACTTAGAGGTAGTGAAAAGCAGTTAATGTGATGTTCCGGGGAAGCTTCAGTCTGCTTAAGGAGTAGCAAGAACAAGCCTAAAGTCATAGCCAAATACAAGAAAGAGAGGAGGACACGCAGCATGAGAAGCTCCCGAGAGAAAGGAGCTCTGTTTTGGGTAAAAATCAGTCCCTTTTTCTATCATGGAGACATCCAAGGGCGTAGGACACGTGCACTTCAGGGAACCAAGAGATGCTGTGCATTTCTCTCGTCCCCCTGACACAGCCACTAGGTGACGATGCTTCCAATTCTCTCTAAAGAAACCTTGCTTTCTCAGGCCCAGGTGTCCAGCTGCACACCAAGGACGTCCCTGGCTCCCAGGCACAGTTCCCAGGCCCAAGGCCGAGCTCCCCTCCGAACCCCCATTCCAGCAGACCTTGCTCCTGGCATTGTGGAGCAGCCATTTCATGTCAGCCTTTTCTCCTGGCAGTCAGCTTAGCGCCGTAACCTCTGCCATCGGGGCGCCCGAGAGCCGTGTGAGGTCAGCAGAGAGTCACTGTCAGCCTTTGACCTCACAAAGGTGGGTGCCCATAAGTGCCCTGAGCGTCCAGCTCGCATTGAGTACTGCTGGTGGCACTCGAGGCGTGGAGGTCTGCATGGTGCAATGGGAGACGCCGATGTCCTGCTGCTGGAACAAGAGGCGCTGATGTGCTGCTGGTGCAGGAGGAGACGTGAAGGTGCTGCTGCTTAGAGGTGCTGAGGGGCGGGCAGCCTCAGCGGGCAGCTGAATCAGAGGGCAGGGAAGCCAAGCAGCTTCCTTCTCTGGGGAAGGGGGCACAGAGAAAGTGATTGGAAATGGGGTACAAGCCCTCAGCCTCTAAAAGCAATCCCTCAGATGTTTAGGCATAGTAAAGTTAGGTATATCTATTTGACTCTAGACCCCAACATGTTTGTTAGTGTTCTGGTTTGTCCACTGCTTTCCTGTGGGGGATTTGAGTTGGCCATTACTGTTTAGGTGAATGCTGACTTCATATCTATGGTGCACTTTATTCTTAAAATGGGAAGTTTCTACCAATTTCCCGTCCAAACTTGCTCATAAGCCAACTGCAGTCATCATTTCAGATGTGTCTCCCAACTTACACATTTCCTATTTCTCCTTGATATTTACTCAAGAAATTCATTTACGTAGAGACAACATATTCTTCTCTCAACTGGCATCTGGCCGGGCAGAATGATGTCCTTTCATTCCCTTCCAGGCAATAGGCAACTTGTTCCTTCTGTCTTGTGAACTCTTCCTCCTAAGTTCAATGTGAATACAAGTGGCAGAACTGTGCCTCATGTCTCAAATGAGTGTCAGGGCTGCCTTGTCCAGTGTATTCATACTGGAGGGAAAAAAAAATGAATAGCCATACACACTATATAACCACTAAACTTTTTCAGTCCTCCTTGTGCTAACAGTGCATGAACGTGAGGTTTTGTTGTCATTTTTGTTTGTTTGTTTGTTTGCTTGCTTTAAACTCCTGACTGCCATATAGCAAACATGACAAAAAAACACCCTTTTTTGAGAATCTCTGAGAATGGCTCTGCTTTGTATTATCACCTGTCACTTCACCTGAACCATTTCAATCACAAGCGATATCCTTCTGTCAGGCTTGGTAGTACTTCCCAACCTTATGTCCCCTGCAAATCTCAAAGCTCATGTGTAATTTTTAATCTTCAGCCACCATGTCCATACCGAACATATCTAACTTTGAAGTCAGCTCTGCCCTGAATAGGAGGTTGGGTTTTCAGAGGTCCCTTCCAGCCTACATTTCTCCATGAGTCTTTGCCTCCTTAGCAGCTGCAGTTTCAGAACTGTCTCTGAGAATTACCATAGGTAACGACTCCTTTGCTGGTAAGTCCCTCTTCAGTGTGAACAATTGTAAATTCCCTTTATTCACTTGCAGCCCCAAAGCCCAAATCCGTAGATAATGTATCAGAAGCTCACAGAAAGTGAAATAGATGTAATTCATCCCCTGTGTAGGGAAGAACTGGTCCTAGAAAGGAAAGCTATTAAATTATCTGGAAACAATTTAGCTCTGATAAATTATTTTGTAAATTACACATTACCCCCTCCTTCCCTGGTCTTAGCTGTTCTTGCTCCAAAACTTTGCATGGTGTTGATGTCAAACTAACAGGCCCACACTTGTCTGGATGACTCTTTACCCTCTTCTGGACAGAGGTGTATTTGTTACTCTCCCATTCTGGGGACTATCCCTGATTTGCACAATTGTTATGCATTTTTCCTACTTGACTTGTTGTTCTGTGTGCCAATGCTGTTAATAGGCTAGGTAGATATCAGCTTTTCATTTTTCACTTGAATCGCTATAGATTGTTATTTCACCTCAGATGATGTTGCGCCTAGTGCCCTACCCTCCTTTTCAATGGGAGTCCTGTCACTGCCCTTAATATCACATTGTTGTTGCTGTTAGATGCAGGAAATAAGATTTGCAGCATTTGAGACATCAGTAACGTTTGATCTATTTTTGCCTCAAGCGTGCAACTGTCCTAATTTGTTCTCTTTGTTCCCCCTGGTTTCTGTGGCTTAAGTACCACTTACTATTATTGTTTAATTTCCTATGTGAAGGAAGTTTTCGGTCATTCTTACTTTATTTCTGCAGTTTTTAACCTCTGAAACATGCCTTTTCTCATCGCTTTTTTCCTCTTTGAATTTTGAATTTTAACTATGCCTTCTCTGCACTCAAGTCCCAGAGCTGCTTAGTCAGACTCAATTATTCATTTCCTTAGATTTCAAAGTTTGCATTTCTAAGCCTCAAAACCTTCATTCTAAACCTGGTTTTGTCTGTCGTGAAATGTAAAATGAGAAAAGTCAGCTCATGATCACACTTTATTCAAATTTTACTACATTTAAACCCATACAGGAGCCAAGTCTAAAATGGTCTTATATTTTTTCACTTTTGGGAAGAAATCCATCACATAGTACACCTCTATGAACATAAGTGGTAATTATCTTTCAATCTTTTGCTGGGAAGTTAAAGTCTCCCATAATTCCCATTATTGTTTACTTGTCTGATAACTGTACAGAGATAATTCACTATTAGACTGGAGCTAAGAGCAAAGAGCAGGCTAGCAAGGCTGTCTATCTTTAGCAGTGATTTGCACAAAACCACTCTTTTGCTGACCCATAACATTTAATTTCTCCATCCTCTGCTTCTTGCTAACACAAAGCACCATCTTATTCCATCCATTTGCCTTGGTTTCCAGCCTTCCTGAGATTTATCAGTACTTGTATGACATTCATGCCTTTGTTTCACCCTTCCTGTGTTGACACTTGTCATAACAGTTTTAGATCCTGAACATGATCATCTCAAAGTTTGCCTGACAGTTAGGTCTTCCTCACATTGTCATAGAGTATCAGGTCTCTACCACTTGAAATAGATTGGATTGGATTAGATTATTGGCACCGTCTCTTGTGCTGGTAGTCCATTATCTTCACAGTCCGTACAACTGGCCATCAGTGAACATGAAGTGGCCTTATCCTGCCCATTTACCTTTCTGGAAATCAGCCACTCTCTCTGCCTAGAACAGGGAATGGATTTTCCTCACCTTTCTTCAAAAGCTCTGAAGTTTTCTGTGATCTTTCCAATTGTACGGTATGATAAGCTTTTGCTGCCACTGAAGGGTAGAAGTCATTATGAATAGTGCCAACAAAACAGAAACATAACAATGAAAACGATATTTTAATTCAGAATAGGTATTTGAAAAGTTCACCTTTTCTAGCACAAATGGGGAAAAGAAAAAAAGGAAGGAAAAAAAAAAAAAAAAGCAGTCCTAAAACATCAAAACTGTGGCCAAAGAATTAGAAGAAACACTATTTTTCCAAAGCTGCAATGTTTTCCATTCATCTGGCTGGGCCAGCAGAGCACTGGAGACCTGGATGCACTGTACTCATGGCTGGTTCCCCTAAATGACCTGCAGGGAGATCTTCTTCTCTCTATCCCTCTGTTTCTCCTTTCAATCTCTGTTTTGTCTGTTTGTATCACTAGCTCTCAAATCGCCACTGATATATGCACGTGCAGCACCCAGCACAACCTTGTTTCAGGCTCCAGCGGGACCTTTAGGCATTACCATCCTGTAAACAAATAACAATGATAGTGAGTGTAATTACAATCGTCAAACTATTCCAGCTCCACATCATTAGCCATGCCCTGAGCTAAATAACATTTTAATCAGTTTGATATGTCATCTGTGGCTTTCTTCACTGTCACTTGCAATCCAGCAAACTCCTTCCTTCACGTTTCTAGATTAGACAGACGGTTCTCAACTGCAGACATCCAATTCCCTGTTCAGGAAGCAGCGAGACCTTTCCTCTTCTCACAGATTTAAGATGATAGCCAAGCATCATGAGACACAGTGCGTATGTCTCCTAGGCCCATCCCATGAGAGCAGGACATTTACCACACATGAGAAGAAGACTTAATGCAGTGGCAAAGCAAAATACTCGGTGTCAAAGCCATGTCTAGATGATCATTAAAGATAGATCAAAATTACCCAATACAGGAGGAAAATCTATCGTTTGTAGTAGATTATGTTCTCTGATTATTAGTTTCAAAATTAGTTTTTCCTTTGGATTTCCTCTGAACTTAAACTTAGTTTGGAATGCCTTTGGTTTTGAATATTTCTGAAATCGTATTACTTCTCCTAAGTAAGTTGCTAGTCTGTTCTATTTACGTGAAATTCGAATAATATTGTGAAGTATCTGCCATCAGTTTTACTGTGTGCCAGGCTGAGTTCCCTGATGAATTTCAAATTTCAGATATGAAACAGTAAAGGTTAAAAAAAAAAAATGTTACAAAGGGTACTTCATGCAGTAGCATAAACTTCTGTTTTCTCAAAACTTGTATCAGTTCATCTCACCAGGACCAGCAGGGGAAGCACACTCTGCCTAGGCACTGGCAAAGGGACACAGTGAGAGTGTAGGGTCTCTTGCTGGGGCCATTCAAAATTTGACTGTACAAGCCCCTGAGCAATATGACAGGGCTTTAAAAATGGCCCTGCTTGAAGTACGCGGGTGATCTGGAGACCTCTAAGGTGCTTTCCAACAAAAGCTTTTCTATAATTGTATGAAATCACCTGCAATAGATTAACCCTGGTCATTATTCCTATCACAGGAAATAACTGTGACACCTGGGTAACAGGTGAGCTTACTGCGACACCAGGGAGAGCCTTCCTGTACTTAAAGGCAACCTGTAGGAAAGCTGGGGAGGGAGTCTTTATCAGGGCCTGGAGTGACAGGACAAGGAGTAACCGCTTTAAACTGAAAAGTAGCACCCAGAAAGAACGGAGTCACGCAACAGGATTCATTTCCAAAACCACCTCATAGACACCTGGGCCAAAGAGCAGGGCCTTGAGCGGGTATATCACAATGACGGAGTTCATTTCCTTCCCAGTAGCTGGCACGTGCCGTTTTTTGGGATTTCGGGGCTACAGTGAGCTGCTAAGAGGGATGTCTTAGCTCTTGCAGGGCAGTGCTTCCACTAAGGCCAGGACTTTTCTGCATCTTCTACTGCCCTGCAAGCGAGGATGCTTGGGGCACACAGGAAGCTGGGAGGGGACACAGCTGCAGGGATTCCATAAGACACAAGCAAATGCAGCCTTGGCTTGGTGACACTTTCTCTTGATTACTGCTCAACACAAATTACCTCGAGCAAGTCTACTGTGAGGACTAAAGGAAAGAGACGTATGGATGCTGCTAAGCTCTTCTAGCTTGTACCAGGTAGGAAAGATACCTCTGTAGCAGGCGTGAAGAGGATAGCACTAATTAATTAGATGAGAAGCGGAGGAAAGGCACTTAGAGGTAGTGAAAAGCAGTTAATGTGATGTTCCGGGGAAGCTTCAGTCTGCTTAAGGAGTAGCAAGAACAAGCCTAAAGTCATAGCCAAATACAAGAAAGAGAGGAGGACATGCAGCATGAGAAGCTCCCGAGAGAAAGGAGCTCTGTTTTGGGTAAAAATCAGTCCCTTTTTCTATCATGGAGACATCCAAGGGCGTAGGACACGTGCACTTCAGGGAACCAAGAGATGCTGTGCATTTCTCTCGTCCCCCTGACACAGCCACTAGGTGACGATGCTTCCAATTCTCTCTAAAGAAACCTTGCTTTCTCAGGCCCAGGTGTCCAGCTGCACACCAAGGACGTCCCTGGCTCCCAGGCACAGTTCCCAGGCCCAAGGCCGAGCTCCCCTCCGAACCCCCATTCCAGCAGACCTTGCTCCTGGCATTGTGGAGCAGCCATTTCATGTCAGCCTTTTCTCCTGGCAGTCAGCTTAGCGCCGTAACCTCTGCCATCGGGGCGCCCGAGAGCCGTGTGAGGTCAGCAGAGAGTCACTGTCAGCCTTTGACCTCACAAAGGTGGGTGGCCATAAGTGCCCTGAGCGTCCAGCTCGCATTGAGTACTGCTGGTGGCACTCGAGGCGTGGAGGTCTGCATGGTGCAATGGGAGACGCCGATGTCCTGCTGCTGGAACAAGAGGCGCTGATGTGCTGCTGGTGCAGGAGGAGACGTGAAGGTGCTGCTGCTTAGAGGTGCTGAGGGGCGGGCAGCCTCAGCGGGCAGCTGAATCAGAGGGCAGGGAAGCCAAGCAGCTTCCTTCTCTGGGGAAGGGGGCACAGAGAAAGTGATTGGAAATGGGGTACAAGCCCTCAGCCTCTAAAAGCAATCCCTCAGATGTTTAGGCATAGTAAAGTTAGGTATATCTATTTGACTCTAGACCCCAACATGTTTGTTAGTGTTCTGGTTTGTCCACTGCTTTCTTGTGGGGGATTTGAGTTGGCCATTACTCTTTAGGTGAATGCTGACTTCATATCTATGGTGCACTTTATTCTTAAAATGGGAAGTTTCTACCAATTTCCCGTCCAAACTTGCTCATAAGCCAACTGCAGTCATCATTTCAGATGTGTCTCCCAACTTACACATTTCCTATTTCTCCTTGATATTTACTCAAGAAATTCATTTACGTAGAGACAACATATTCTTCTCTCAACTGGCATCTGGCCGGGCAGAATGATGTCCTTTCATTCCCTTCCAGGCAATAGGCAACTTGTTCCTTCTGTCTTGTGAACTCTTCCTCCTAAGTTCAATGTGAATACAAGTGGCAGAACTGTGCCTCATGTCTCAAATGAGTGTCAGGGCTGCCTTGTCCAGTGTATTCATACTGGAGGGAAAAAAAAATGAATAGCCATACACACTATATAACCACTAAACTTTTTCAGTCCTCCTTGTGCTAACAGTGCATGAACGTGAGGTTTTGTTGTCATTTTTGTTTGTTTGTTTGTTTGCTTGCTTTAAACTCCTGACTGCCATATAGCAAACATGACAAAAAAACACCCTTTTTTGAGAATCTCTGAGAATGGCTCTGCTTTGTATTATCACCTGTCACTTCACCTGAACCATTTCAATCACAAGCGATATCCTTCTGTCAGGCTTGGTAGTACTTCCCAACCTTATGTCCCCTGCAAATCTCAAAGCTCATGTGTAATTTTTAATCTTCAGCCACCATGTCCATACCGAACATATCTAACTTTGAAGTCAGCTCTGCCCTGAATAGGAGGTTGGGTTTTCAGAGGTCCCTTCCAGCCTACATTTCTCCATGAGTCTTTGCCTCCTTAGCAGCTGCAGTTTCAGAACTGTCTCTGAGAATTACCATAGGTAACGACTCCTTTGCTGGTAAGTCCCTCTTCAGTGTGAACAATTGTAAATTCCCTTTATTCACTTGCAGCCCCAAAGCCCAAATCCGTAGATAATGTATCAGAAGCTCACAGAAAGTGAAATAGATGTAATTCATCCCCTGTGTAGGGAAGAACTGGTCCTAGAAAGGAAAGCTATTAAATTATCTGGAAACAATTTAGCTCTGATAAATTATTTTGTAAATTACACATTACCCCCTCCTTCCCTGGTCTTAGCTGTTCTTGCTCCAAAACTTTGCATGGTGTTGATGTCAAACTAACAGGCCCACACTTGTCTGGATGACTCTTTACCCTCTTCTGGACAGAGGTGTATTTGTTACTCTCCCATTCTGGGGACTATCCCTGATTTGCACAATTGTTATGCATTTTTCCTACTTGACTTGTTGTTCTGTGTGCCAATGCTGTTAATAGGCTAGGTAGATATCAGCTTTTCATTTTTCACTTGAATCGCTATAGATTGTTATTTCACCTCAGATGATGTTGCGCCTAGTGCCCTACCCTCCTTTTCAATGGGAGTCCTGTCACTGCCCTTAATATCACATTGTTGTTGCTGTTAGATGCAGGAAATAAGATTTGCAGCATTTGAGACATCAGTAACGTTTGATCTATTTTTGCCTCAAGCGTGCAACTGTCCTAATTTGTTCTCTTTGTTCCCCCTGGTTTCTGTGGCTTAAGTACCACTTACTATTATTGTTTAATTTCCTATGTGAAGGAAGTTTTCGGTCATTCTTACTTTATTTCTGCAGTTTTTAACCTCTGAAACATGCCTTTTCTCATCGCTTTTTTCCTCTTTGAATTTTGAATTTTAACTATGCCTTCTCTGCACTCAAGTCCCAGAGCTGCTTAGTCAGACTCAATTATTCATTTCCTTAGATTTCAAAGTTTGCATTTCTAAGCCTCAAAACCTTCATTCTAAACCTGGTTTTGTCTGTCGTGAAATGTAAAATGAGAAAAGTCAGCTCATGATCACACTTTATTCAAATTTTACTACATTTAAACCCATACAGGAGCCAAGTCTAAAATGGTCTTATATTTTTTCACTTTTGGGAAGAAATCCATCACATAGTACACCTCTATGAACATAAGTGGTAATTATCTTTCAATCTTTTGCTGGGAAGTTAAAGTCTCCCATAATTCCCATTATTGTTTACTTGTCTGATAACTGTACAGAGATAATTCACTATTAGACTGGAGCTAAGAGCAAAGAGCAGGCTAGCAAGGCTGTCTATCTTTAGCAGTGATTTGCACAAAACCACTCTTTTGCTGACCCATAACATTTAATTTCTCCATCCTCTGCTTCTTGCTAACACAAAGCACCATCTTATTCCATCCATTTGCCTTGGTTTCCAGCCTTCCTGAGATTTATCAGTACTTGTATGACATTCATGCCTTTGTTTCACCCTTCCTGTGTTGACACTTGTCATAACAGTTTTAGATCCTGAACATGATCATCTCAAAGTTTGCCTGACAGTTAGGTCTTCCTCACATTGTCATAGAGTATCAGGTCTCTACCACTTGAAATAGATTGGATTGGATTAGATTATTGGCACCGTCTCTTGTGCTGGTAGTCCATTATCTTCACAGTCCGTACAACTGGCCATCAGTGAACATGAAGTGGCCTTATCCTGCCCATTTACCTTTCTGGAAATCAGCCACTCTCTCTGCCTAGAACAGGGAATGGATTTTCCTCACCTTTCTTCAAAAGCTCTGAAGTTTTCTGTGATCTTTCCAATTGTACGGTATGATAAGCTTTTGCTGCCACTGAAGGGTAGAAGTCATTATGAATAGTGCCAACAAAACAGAAACATAACAATGAAAACGATATTTTAATTCAGAATAGGTATTTGAAAAGTTCACCTTTACTAGCACAAATGGGGAAAAGAAAAAAAGGAAGGAAAAAAAAAAAAAAAAGCAGTCCTAAAACATCAAAACTGTGGCCAAAGAATTAGAAGAAACACTATTTTTCCAAAGCTGCAATGTTTTCCATTCATCTGGCTGGGCCAGCAGAGCACTGGAGACCTGGATGCACTGTACTCATGGCTGGTTCCCCTAAATGACCTGCAGGGAGATCTTCTTCTCTCTATCCCTCTGTTTCTCCTTTCAATCTCTGTTTTGTCTGTTTGTATCACTAGCTCTCAAATCGCCACTGATATATGCACGTGCAGCACCCAGCACAACCTTGTTTCAGGCTCCAGCGGGACCTTTAGGCATTACCATCCTGTAAACAAATAACAATGATAGTGAGTGTAATTACAATCGTCAAACTATTCCAGCTCCACATCATTAGCCATGCCCTGAGCTAAATAACATTTTAATCAGTTTGATATGTCATCTGTGGCTTTCTTCACTGTCACTTGCAATCCAGCAAACTCCTTCCTTCACGTTTCTAGATTAGACAGACGGTTCTCAACTGCAGACATCCAATTCCCTGTTCAGGAAGCAGCGAGACCTTTCCTCTTCTCACAGATTTAAGATGATAGCCAAGCATCATGAGACACAGTGCGTATGTCTCCTAGGCCCATCCCATGAGAGCAGGACATTTACCACACATGAGAAGAAGACTTAATGCAGTGGCAAAGCAAAATACTCGGTGTCAAAGCCATGTCTAGATGATCATTAAAGATAGATCAAAATTACCCAATACAGGAGGAAAATCTATCGTTTGTAGTAGATTATGTTCTCTGATTATTAGTTTCAAAATTAGTTTTTCCTTTGGATTTCCTCTGAACTTAAACTTAGTTTGGAATGCCTTTGGTTTTGAATATTTCTGAAATCGTATTACTTCTCCTAAGTAAGTTGCTAGTCTGTTCTATTTACGTGAAATTCGAATAATATTGTGAAGTATCTGCCATCAGTTTTACTGTGTGCCAGGCTGAGTTCCCTGATGAATTTCAAATTTCAGATATGAAACAGTAAAGGTTAAAAAAAAAAAATGTTACAAAGGGTACTTCATGCAGTAGCATAAACTTCTGTTTTCTCAAAACTTGTATCAGTTCATCTCACCAGGACCAGCAGGGGAAGCACACTCTGCCTAGGCACTGGCAAAGGGACACAGTGAGAGTGTAGGGTCTCTTGCTGGGGCCATTCAAAATTTGACTGTACAAGCCCCTGAGCAATATGACAGGGCTTTAAAAATGGCCCTGCTTGAAGTACGCGGGTGATCTGGAGACCTCTAAGGTGCTTTCCAACAAAAGCTTTTCTATAATTGTATGAAATCACCTGCAATAGATTAACCCTGGTCATTATTCCTATCACAGGAAATAACTGTGACACCTGGGTAACAGGTGAGCTTACTGCGACACCAGGGAGAGCCTTCCTGTACTTAAAGGCAACCTGTAGGAAAGCTGGGGAGGGAGTCTTTATCAGGGCCTGGAGTGACAGGACAAGGAGTAACCGCTTTAAACTGAAAAGTAGCACCCAGAAAGAACGGAGTCACGCAACAGGATTCATTTCCAAAACCACCTCATAGACACCTGGGCCAAAGAGCAGGGCCTTGAGCGGGTATATCACAATGACGGAGTTCATTTCCTTCCCAGTAGCTGGCACGTGCCGTTTTTTGGGATTTCGGGGCTACAGTGAGCTGCTAAGAGGGATGTCTTAGCTCTTGCAGGGCAGTGCTTCCACTAAGGCCAGGACTTTTCTGCATCTTCTACTGCCCTGCAAGCGAGGATGCTTGGGGCACACAGGAAGCTGGGAGGGGACACAGCTGCAGGGATTCCATAAGACACAAGCAAATGCAGCCTTGGCTTGGTGACACTTTCTCTTGATTACTGCTCAACACAAATTACCTCGAGCAAGTCTACTGTGAGGACTAAAGGAAAGAGACGTATGGATGCTGCTAAGCTCTTCTAGCTTGTACCAGGTAGGAAAGATACCTCTGTAGCAGGCGTGAAGAGGATAGCACTAATTAATTAGATGAGAAGCGGAGGAAAGGCACTTAGAGGTAGTGAAAAGCAGTTAATGTGATGTTCCGGGGAAGCTTCAGTCTGCTTAAGGAGTAGCAAGAACAAGCCTAAAGTCATAGCCAAATACAAGAAAGAGAGGAGGACACGCAGCATGAGAAGCTCCCGAGAGAAAGGAGCTCTGTTTTGGGTAAAAATCAGTCCCTTTTTCTATCATGGAGACATCCAAGGGCGTAGGACACGTGCACTTCAGGGAACCAAGAGATGCTGTGCATTTCTCTCGTCCCCCTGACACAGCCACTAGGTGACGATGCTTCCAATTCTCTCTAAAGAAACCTTGCTTTCTCAGGCCCAGGTGTCCAGCTGCACACCAAGGACGTCCCTGGCTCCCAGGCACAGTTCCCAGGCCCAAGGCCGAGCTCCCCTCCGAACCCCCATTCCAGCAGACCTTGCTCCTGGCATTGTGGAGCAGCCATTTCATGTCAGCCTTTTCTCCTGGCAGTCAGCTTAGCGCCGTAACCTCTGCCATCGGGGCGCCCGAGAGCCGTGTGAGGTCAGCAGAGAGTCACTGTCAGCCTTTGACCTCACAAAGGTGGGTGGCCATAAGTGCCCTGAGCGTCCAGCTCGCATTGAGTACTGCTGGTGGCACTCGAGGCGTGGAGGTCTGCATGGTGCAATGGGAGACGCCGATGTCCTGCTGCTGGAACAAGAGGCGCTGATGTGCTGCTGGTGCAGGAGGAGACGTGAAGGTGCTGCTGCTTAGAGGTGCTGAGGGGCGGGCAGCCTCAGCGGGCAGCTGAATCAGAGGGCAGGGAAGCCAAGCAGCTTCCTTCTCTGGGGAAGGGGGCACAGAGAAAGTGATTGGAAATGGGGTACAAGCCCTCAGCCTCTAAAAGCAATCCCTCAGATGTTTAGGCATAGTAAAGTTAGGTATATCTATTTGACTCTAGACCCCAACATGTTTGTTAGTGTTCTGGTTTGTCCACTGCTTTCTTGTGGGGGATTTGAGTTGGCCATTACTGTTTAGGTGAATGCTGACTTCATATCTATGGTGCACTTTATTCTTAAAATGGGAAGTTTCTACCAATTTCCCGTCCAAACTTGCTCATAAGCCAACTGCAGTCATCATTTCAGATGTGTCTCCCAACTTACACATTTCCTATTTCTCCTTGATATTTACTCAAGAAATTCATTTACGTAGAGACAACATATTCTTCTCTCAACTGGCATCTGGCCGGGCAGAATGATGTCCTTTCATTCCCTTCCAGGCAATAGGCAACTTGTTCCTTCTGTCTTGTGAACTCTTCCTCCTAAGTTCAATGTGAATACAAGTGGCAGAACTGTGCCTCATGTCTCAAATGAGTGTCAGGGCTGCCTTGTCCAGTGTATTCATACTGGAGGGAAAAAAAAATGAATAGCCATACACACTATATAACCACTAAACTTTTTCAGTCCTCCTTGTGCTAACAGTGCATGAACGTGAGGTTTTGTTGTCATTTTTGTTTGTTTGTTTGTTTGCTTGCTTTAAACTCCTGACTGCCATATAGCAAACATGACAAAAAAACACCCTTTTTTGAGAATCTCTGAGAATGGCTCTGCTTTGTATTATCACCTGTCACTTCACCTGAACCATTTCAATCACAAGCGATATCCTTCTGTCAGGCTTGGTAGTACTTCCCAACCTTATGTCCCCTGCAAATCTCAAAGCTCATGTGTAATTTTTAATCTTCAGCCACCATGTCCATACCGAACATATCTAACTTTGAAGTCAGCTCTGCCCTGAATAGGAGGTTGGGTTTTCAGAGGTCCCTTCCAGCCTACATTTCTCCATGAGTCTTTGCCTCCTTAGCAGCTGCAGTTTCAGAACTGTCTCTGAGAATTACCATAGGTAACGACTCCTTTGCTGCTAAGTCCCTCTTCAGTGTGAACAATTGTAAATTCCCTTTATTCACTTGCAGCCCCAAAGCCCAAATCCGTAGATAATGTATCAGAAGCTCACAGAAAGTGAAATAGATGTAATTCATCCCCTGTGTAGGGAAGAACTGGTCCTAGAAAGGAAAGCTATTAAATTATCTGGAAACAATTTAGCTCTGATAAATTATTTTGTAAATTACACATTACCCCCTCCTTCCCTGGTCTTAGCTGTTCTTGCTCCAAAACTTTGCATGGTGTTGATGTCAAACTAACAGGCCCACACTTGTCTGGATGACTCTTTACCCTCTTCTGGACAGAGGTGTATTTGTTACTCTCCCATTCTGGGGACTATCCCTGATTTGCACAATTGTTATGCATTTTTCCTACTTGACTTGTTGTTCTGTGTGCCAATGCTGTTAATAGGCTAGGTAGATATCAGCTTTTCATTTTTCACTTGAATCGCTATAGATTGTTATTTCACCTCAGATGATGTTGCGCCTAGTGCCCTACCCTCCTTTTCAATGGGAGTCCTGTCACTGCCCTTAATATCACATTGTTGTTGCTGTTAGATGCAGGAAATAAGATTTGCAGCATTTGAGACATCAGTAACGTTTGATCTATTTTTGCCTCAAGCGTGCAACTGTCCTAATTTGTTCTCTTTGTTCCCCCTGGTTTCTGTGGCTTAAGTACCACTTACTATTATTGTTTAATTTCCTATGTGAAGGAAGTTTTCGGTCATTCTTACTTTATTTCTGCAGTTTTTAACCTCTGAAACATGCCTTTTCTCATCGCTTTTTTCCTCTTTGAATTTTGAATTTTAACTATGCCTTCTCTGCACTCAAGTCCCAGAGCTGCTTAGTCAGACTCAATTATTCATTTCCTTAGATTTCAAAGTTTGCATTTCTAAGCCTCAAAACCTTCATTCTAAACCTGGTTTTGTCTGTCGTGAAATGTAAAATGAGAAAAGTCAGCTCATGATCACACTTTATTCAAATTTTACTACATTTAAACCCATACAGGAGCCAAGTCTAAAATGGTCTTATATTTTTTCACTTTTGGGAAGAAATCCATCACATAGTACACCTCTATGAACATAAGTGGTAATTATCTTTCAATCTTTTGCTGGGAAGTTAAAGTCTCCCATAATTCCCATTATTGTTTACTTGTCTGATAACTGTACAGAGATAATTCACTATTAGACTGGAGCTAAGAGCAAAGAGCAGGCTAGCAAGGCTGTCTATCTTTAGCAGTGATTTGCACAAAACCACTCTTTTGCTGACCCATAACATTTAATTTCTCCATCCTCTGCTTCTTGCTAACACAAAGCACCATCTTATTCCATCCATTTGCCTTGGTTTCCAGCCTTCCTGAGATTTATCAGTACTTGTATGACATTCATGCCTTTGTTTCACCCTTCCTGTGTTGACACTTGTCATAACAGTTTTAGATCCTGAACATGATCATCTCAAAGTTTGCCTGACAGTTAGGTCTTCCTCACATTGTCATAGAGTATCAGGTCTCTACCACTTGAAATAGATTGGATTGGATTAGATTATTGGCACCGTCTCTTGTGCTGGTAGTCCATTATCTTCACAGTCCGTACAACTGGCCATCAGTGAACATGAAGTGGCCTTATCCTGCCCATTTACCTTTCTGGAAATCAGCCACTCTGTCTGCCTAGAACAGGGAATGGATTTTCCTCACCTTTCTTCAAAAGCTCTGAAGTTTTCTGTGATCTTTCCAATTGTACGGTATGATAAGCTTTTGCTGCCACTGAAGGGTAGAAGTCATTATGAATAGTGCCAACAAAACAGAAACATAACAATGAAAACGATATTTTAATTCAGAATAGGTATTTGAAAAGTTCACCTTTACTAGCACAAATGGGGAAAAGAAAAAAAGGAAGGAAAAAAAAAAAAAAAAA
The DNA here is from genome assembly GCF_964211835.1 of Anser anser. Classification (NCBI taxonomy): domain Eukaryota; kingdom Metazoa; phylum Chordata; class Aves; order Anseriformes; family Anatidae; genus Anser; species Anser anser. The sequence continues at coordinate 14,062,100 of NC_139738.1, read as the reverse complement.
AAAGCAGTCCTAAAACATCAAAACTGTGGCCAAAGAATTAGAAGAAACACTATTTTTCCAAAGCTGCAATGTTTTCCATTCATCTGGCTGGGCCAGCAGAGCACTGGAGACCTGGATGCACTGTACTCATGGCTGGTTCCCCTAAATGACCTGCAGGGAGATCTTCTTCTCTCTATCCCTCTGTTTCTCCTTTCAATCTCTGTTTTGTCTGTTTGTATCACTAGCTCTCAAATCGCCACTGATATATGCACGTGCAGCACCCAGCACAACCTTGTTTCAGGCTCCAGCGGGACCTTTAGGCATTACCATCCTGTAAACAAATAACAATGATAGTGAGTGTAATTACAATCGTCAAACTATTCCAGCTCCACATCATTAGCCATGCCCTGAGCTAAATAACATTTTAATCAGTTTGATATGTCATCTGTGGCTTTCTTCACTGTCACTTGCAATCCAGCAAACTCCTTCCTTCACGTTTCTAGATTAGACAGAGGGTTCTCAACTGCAGACATCCAATTCCCTGTTCAGGAAGCAGCGAGACCTTTCCTCTTCTCACAGATTTAAGATGATAGCCAAGCATCATGAGACACAGTGCGTATGTCTCCTAGGCCCATCCCATGAGAGCAGGACATTTACCACACATGAGAAGAAGACTTAATGCAGTGGCAAAGCAAAATACTCGGTGTCAAAGCCATGTCTAGATGATCATTAAAGATAGATCAAAATTACCCAATACAGGAGGAAAATCTATCGTTTGTAGTAGATTATGTTCTCTGATTATTAGTTTCAAAATTAGTTTTTCCTTTGGATTTCCTCTGAACTTAAACTTAGTTTGGAATGCCTTTGGTTTTGAATATTTCTGAAATCGTATTACTTCTCCTAAGTAAGTTGCTAGTCTGTTCTGTTTACGTGAAATTCGAATAATATTGTGAAGTATCTGCCATCAGTTTTACTGTGTGCCAGGCTGAGTTCCCTGATGAATTTCAAATTTCAGATATGAAACAGTAAAGGTTAAAAAAAAAAATGTTACAAAGGGTACTTCATGCAGTAGCATAAACTTCTGTTTTCTCAAAACTTGTATCAGTTCATCTCACCAGGACCAGCAGGGGAAGCACACTCTGCCTAGGCACTGGCAAAGGGACACAGTGAGAGTGTAGGGTCTCTTGCTGGGGCCATTCAAAATTTGACTGTACAAGCACCTGAGCAATATGACAGGGCTTTAAAAATGGCCCTGCTTGAAGTACGCGGGTGATCTGGAGACCTCTAAGGTGCTTTCCAACAAAAGCTTTTCTATAATTGTATGAAATCACCTGCAATAGATTAACCCTGGTCATTATTCCTATCACAGGAAATAACTGTGACACCTGGGTAACAGGTGAGCTTACTGCGACACCAGGGAGAGCCTTCCTGTACTTAAAGGCAACCTGTAGGAAAGCTGGGGAGGGAGTCTTTATCAGGGCCTGGAGTGACAGGACAAGGAGTAACCGCTTTAAACTGAAAAGTAGCACCCAGAAAGAACGGAGTCACGCAACAGGATTCATTTCCAAAACCACCTCATAGACACCTGGGCCAAAGAGCAGGGCCTTGAGCGGGTATATCACAATGACGGAGTTCATTTCCTTCCCAGTAGCTGGCACGTGCCGTTTTTTGGGATTTCGGGGCTACAGTGAGCTGCTAAGAGGGATGTCTTAGCTCTTGCAGGGCAGTGCTTCCACTAAGGCCAGGACTTTTCTGCATCTTCTACGGCCCTGCAAGCGAGGATGCTTGGGGCACACAGGAAGCTGGGAGGGGACACAGCTGCAGGGATTCCATAAGACACAAGCAAATGCAGCCTTGGCTTGGTGACACTTTCTCTTGATTACTGCTCAACACAAATTACCTCGAGCAAGTCTACTGTGAGGACTAAAGGAAAGAGATGTATGGATGCTGCTAAGCTCTTCTAGCTTGTACCAGGTAGGAAAGATACCTCTGTAGCAGGCGTGAAGAGGATAGCACTAATTAATTAGATGAGAAGCGGAGGAAAGGCACTTAGAGGTAGTGAAAAGCAGTTAATGTGATGTTCCGGGGAAGCTTCAGTCTGCTTAAGGAGTAGCAAGAACAAGCCTAAAGTCATAGCCAAATACAAGAAAGAGAGGAGGACACGCAGCATGAGAAGCTCCCGAGAGAAAGGAGCTCTGTTTTGGGTAAAAATCAGTCCCTTTTTCTATCATGGAGACATCCAAGGGCGTAGGACACGTGCACTTCAGGGAACCAAGAGATGCTGTGCATTTCTCTCGTCCCCCTGACACAGCCACTAGGTGACGATGCTTCCAATTCTCTCTAAAGAAACCTTGCTTTCTCAGGCCCAGGTGTCCAGCTGCACACCAAGGACGTCCCTGGCTCCCAGGCACAGTTCCCAGGCCCAAGGCCGAGCTCCGCTCCGAACCCCCATTCCAGCAGACCTTGCTCCTGGCATTGTGGAGCAGCCATTTCATGTCAGCCTTTTCTCCTGGCAGTCAGCTTAGCGCCGTAACCTCTGCCATCGGGGCGCCCGAGAGCCGTGTGAGGTCAGCAGAGAGTCACTGTCAGCCTTTGACCTCACAAAGGTGGGTGGCCATAAGTGCCCTGAGCGTCCAGCTCGCATTGAGTACTGCTGGTGGCACTCGAGGCGTGGAGGTCTGCATGGTGCAATGGGAGACGCCGATGTCCTGCTGCTGGAACAAGAGGCGCTGATGTGCTGCTGGTGCAGGAGGAGACGTGAAGGTGCTGCTGCTTAGAGGTGCTGAGGGGCGGGCAGCCTCAGCGGGCAGCTGAATCAGAGGGCAGGGAAGCCAAGCAGCTTCCTTCTCTGGGGAAGGGGACACAGAGAAAGTGATTGGAAATGGGGTACAAGCCCTCAGCCTCTAAAAGCAATCCCTCAGATGTTTAGGCATAGTAAAGTTAGGTATATCTATTTGACTCTAGACCCCAACATGTTTGTTAGTGTTCTGGTTTGTCCACTGCTTTCTTGTGGGGGATTTGAGTTGGCCATTACTGTTTAGGTGAATGCTGACTTCATATCTATGGTGCACTTTATTCTTAAAATGGGAAGTTTCTACCAATTTCCCGTCCAAACTTGCTCATAAGCCAACTGCAGTCATCATTTCAGATGTGTCTCCCAACTTACACATTTCCTATTTCTCCTTGATATTTACTCAAGAAATTCATTTACGTAGAGACAACATATTCTTCTCTCAACTGGCATCTGGCCGGGCAGAATGATGTCCTTTCATTCCCTTCCAGGCAATAGGCAGCTTGTTCCTTCTGTCTTGTGAACTCTTCCTCCTAAGTTCAATGTGAATACAAGTGGCAGAACTGTGCCTCATGTCTCAAATGAGTGTCAGGGCTGCCTTGTCCAGTGTATTCATACTGGAGGGAAAAAAAAATGAATAGCCATACACACTATATAACCACTAAACTTTTTCAGTCCTCCTTGTGCTAACAGTGCATGAACGTGAGGTTTTGTTGTCATTTTTGTTTGTTTGTTTGTTTGCTTGCTTTAAACTCCTGACTGCCATATAGCAAACATGACAAAAAAACACCCTTTTTTGAGAATCTCTGAGAATGGCTCTGCTTTGTATTATCACCTGTCACTTCACCTGAACCATTTCAATCACAAGCGATATCCTTCTGTCAGGCTTGGTAGTACTTCCCAACCTTATGTCCCCTGCAAATCTCAAAGCTCATGTGTAATTTTTAATCTTCAGCCACCATGTCCATACCGAACATATCTAACTTTGAAGTCAGCTCTGCCCTGAATAGGAGGTTGGGTTTTCAGAGGTCCCTTCCAGCCTACATTTCTCCATGAGTCTTTGCCTCCTTAGCAGCTGCAGTTTCAGAACTGTCTCTGAGAATTACCATAGGTAACGACTCCTTTGCTGCTAAGTCCCTCTTCAGTGTGAACAATTGTAAATTCCCTTTATTCACTTGCAGCCCCAAAGCCCAAATCCGTAGATAATGTATCAGAAGCTCACAGAAAGTGAAATAGATGTAATTCATCCCCTGTGTAGGGAAGAACTGGTCCTAGAAAGGAAAGCTATTAAATTATCTGGAAACAATTTAGCTCTGATAAATTATTTTGTAAATTACACATTACCCCCTCCTTCCCTGGTCTTAGCTGTTCTTGCTCCAAAACTTTGCATGGTGTTGATGTCAAACTAACAGGCCCACACTTGTCTGGATGACTCTTTACCCTCTTCTGGACAGAGGTGTATTTGTTACTCTCCCATTCTGGGGACTATCCCTGGTTTGCACAATTGTTATGCATTTTTCCTACTTGACTTGTTGTTCTGTGTGCCAATGCTGTTAATAGGCTAGGTAGATATCAGCTTTTCATTTTTCACTTGAATCGCTATAGATTGTTATTTCACCTCAGATGATGTTGCGCCTAGTGCCCTACCCTCCTTTTCAATGGGAGTCCTGTCACTGCCCTTAATATCACATTGTTGTTGCTGTTAGATGCAGGAAATAAGATTTGCAGCATTTGAGACATCAGTAACTTTTGATCTATTTTTGCCTCAAGTGTGCAACTGTCCTAATTTGTTCTCTTTGTTCCCCCTGGTTTCTGTGGCTTAAGTACCACTTACTATTATTGTTTAATTTCCTATGTGAAGGAGGTTTTTGGTCATTCTTACTTTATTTCTGCAGGTTTTAACCTCTGAAACATGCCTTTTCTCATCGCTTTTTTCCTCTTTGAATTTTGAATTTTAACTATGCCTTCTCTGCACTCAAGTCCCAGAGCTGCTTAGTCAGACTCAATTATTCATTTCCTTAGATTTCAAAGTTTGCATTTCTAAGCCTCAAAACCTTCATTCTAAACCTGGTTTTGTCTGTCGTGAAATGTAAAATGAGAAAAGTCAGCTCATGATCACACTTTATTCAAATTTTACTACATTTAAACCCATACAGGAGCCAAGTCTAAAATGGTCTTATATTTTTTCACTTTTGGGAAGAAATCCATCACATAGTATACCTCTGTGAACATAAGTGGTAATTATCTTTCAATCTTTTGCTGGGAAGTTAAAGTCTCCCATAATTCCCATTATTGTTTACGTGTCTGATAACTGTACAGAGAGAATTCACTATTAGACTGGAGCTAAGAGCAAAGAGCAGGCTAGCAAGGCTGTCTATCTTTAGCAGTGATTTGCACAAAACCACTCTTTTGCTGACCCATAACATTTAATTTCTCCATCCTCTGCTTCTTGCTAACACAAAGCACCATCTTATTCCATCCATTTGCCTTGGTTTCCAGCCTTCCTGAGATTTATCAGTACTTGTATGACATTCATGCCTTTGTTTCACCCTTCCTGTGTTGACACTTGTCATAACAGTTTTAGATCCTGAACATGATCATCTCAAAGTTTGCCTGACAGTTAGGTCTTCCTCACATTGTCATAGAGTATCAGGTCTCTACCACTTGAAATAGATTGGATTGGATTAGATTATTGGCACCGTCTCTTGTGCTGGTAGTCCATTATCTTCACAGTCCGTACAACTGGCCATCAGTGAACATGAAGTGGCCTTATCCTGCCCATTTACCTTTCTGGAAATCAGCCACTCTCTCTGCCTAGAACAGGGAATGGATTTTCCTCACCTTTCTTCAAAAGCTCTGAAGTTTTCTGTGATCTTTCCAATTGTACGGTATGATAAGCTTTTGCTGCCACTGAAGGGTAGAAGTCATTATGAATAGTGCCAACAAAACAGAAACATAACAATGAAAACGATATTTTAATTCAGAATAGGTATTTGAAAAGTTCACCTTTTCTAGCACAAATGGGGAAAAGAAAAAAAGGAAGGAAAAAAAAAAAAAAAGCAGTCCTAAAACATCAAAACTGTGGCCAAAGAATTAGAAGAAACACTATTTTTCCAAAGCTGCAATGTTTTCCATTCATCTGGCTGGGCCAGCAGAGCACTGGAGACCTGGATGCACTGTACTCATGGCTGGTTCCCCTAAATGACCTGCAGGGAGATCTTCTTCTCTCTATCCCTCTGTTTCTCCTTTCAATCTCTGTTTTGTCTGTTTGTATCACTAGCTCTCAAATCGCCACTGATATATGCACGTGCAGCACCCAGCACAACCTTGTTTCAGGCTCCAGCGGGACCTTTAGGCATTACCATCCTGTAAACAAATAACAATGATAGTGAGTGTAATTACAATCGTCAAACTATTCCAGCTCCACATCATTAGCCATGCCCTGAGCTAAATAACATTTTAATCAGTTTGATATGTCATCTGTGGCTTTCTTCACTGTCACTTGCAATCCAGCAAACTCCTTCCTTCACGTTTCTAGATTAGACAGAGGGTTCTCAACTGCAGACATCCAATTCCCTGTTCAGGAAGCAGCGAGACCTTTCGTCTTCTCACAGATTTAAGATGATAGCCAAGCATCATGAGACACAGTGCGTATGTCTCCTAGGCCCATCCCATGAGAGCAGGACATTTACCACACATGAGAAGAAGACTTAATGCAGTGGCAAAGCAAAATACTCAGTGTCAAAGCCATGTCTAGATGATCATTAAAGACAGATCAAAATTACCCAATACAGGAGGAAAATCTATCGTTTGTAGAAGATTATGTTCTCTGATTATTAGTTTCAAAATTAGTTTTTCCTTTGGATTTCCTCTGAACTTAAACTTAGTTTGGAATGCCTTTGGTTTTGAATATTTCTGAAATCGTATTACTTCTCCTAAGTAAGTTGCTAGTCTGTTCTATTTACGTGAAATTCGAATAATATTGTGAAGTATCTGCCATCAGTTTTACTGTGTGCCAGGCTGAGTTCCCTGATGAATTTCAAATTTCAGATATGAAACAGTAAAGGTTAAAAAAAAAAAATGTTACAAAGGGTACTTCATGCAGTAGCATAAACTTCTGTTTTCTCAAAACTTGTATCAGTTCATCTCACCAGGACCAGCAGGGGAAGCACACTCTGCCTAGGCACTGGCAAAGGGACACAGTGAGAGTGTAGGGTCTCTTGCTGGGGCCATTCAAAATTTGACTGTACAAGCCCCTGAGCAATATGACAGGGCTTTAAAAATGGCCCTGCTTGAAGTACGCGGGTGATCTGGAGACCTCTAAGGTGCTTTCCAACAAAAGCTTTTCTATAATTGTATGAAATCACCTGCAATAGATTAACCCTGGTCATTATTCCTATCACAGGAAATAACGGTGACACCTGGGTAACAGGTGAGCTTACTGCGACACCAGGGAGAGCCTTCCTGTACTTAAAGGCAACCTGTAGGAAAGCTGGGGAGGGAGTCTTTATCAGGGCCTGGAGTGACAGGACAAGGAGTAACCGCTTTAAACTGAAAAGTAGCACCCAGAAAGAACGGAGTCACGCAACAGGATTCATTTCCAAAACCACCTCATAGACACCTGGGCCAAAGAGCAGGGCCTTGAGCGGGTATATCACAATGACAGAGTTCATTTCCTTCCCGGTAGCTGGCACGTGCCGTTTTTTGGGATTTCGGGGCTACAGTGAGCTGCTAAGAGGGATGTCTTAGCTCTTGCAGGGCAGTGCTTCCACTAAGGCCAGGACTTTTCTGCATCTTCTACTGCCCTGCAAGCGAGGATGCTTGGGGCACACAGGAAGCTGGGAGCGGACACAGCTGCAGGGATTCCATAAGACACAAGCAAATGCAGCCTTGGCTTGGTGACACTTTCTCTTGATTACTGCTCAACACAAATTACCTCGAGCAAGTCTACTGTGAGGACTAAAGGAAAGAGACGTATGGATGCTGCTAAGCTCTTCTAGCTTGTACCAGGTAGGAAAGATACCTCTGTAGCAGGCGTGAAGAGGATAGCACTAATTAATTAGATGAGAAGCGGAGGAAAGGCACTTAGAGGTAGTGAAAAGCAGTTAATGTGATGTTCCGGGGAAGCTTCAGTCTGCTTAAGGAGTAGCAAGAACAAGCCTAAAGTCATAGCCAAATACAAGAAAGAGAGGAGGACACGCAGCATGAGAAGCTCCCGAGAGAAAGGAGCTCTGTTTTGGGTAAAAATCAGTCCCTTTTTCTATCATGGAGACATCCAAGGGCGTAGGACACGTGCACTTCAGGGAACCAAGAGATGCTGTGCATTTCTCTCGTCCCCCTGACACAGCCACTAGGTGACGATGCTTCCAATTCTCTCTAAAGAAACCTTGCTTTCTCAGGCCCAGGTGTCCAGCTGCACACCAAGGACGTCCCTGGCTCCCAGGCACAGTTCCCAGGCCCAAGGCCGAGCTCCCCTCCGAACCCCCATTCCAGCAGACCTTGCTCCTGGCATTGTGGAGCAGCCATTTCATGTCAGCCTTTTCTCCTGGCAGTCAGCTTAGCGCCGTAACCTCTGCCATCGGGGCGCCCGAGAGCCGTGTGAGGTCAGCAGAGAGTCACTGTCAGCCTTTGACCTCACAAAGGTGGGTGGCCATAAGTGCCCTGAGCGTCCAGCTCGCATTGAGTACTGCTGGTGGCACTCGAGGCGTGGAGGTCTGCATGGTGCAATGGGAGACGCCGATGTCCTGCTGCTGGAACAAGAGGCGCTGATGTGCTGCTGGTGCAGGAGGAGACGTGAAGGTGCTGCTGCTTAGAGGTGCTGAGGGGCGGGCAGCCTCAGCGGGCAGCTGAATCAGAGGGCAGGGAAGCCAAGCAGCTTCCTTCTCTGGGGAAGGGGGCACAGAGAAAGTGATTGGAAATGGGGTACAAGCCCTCAGCCTCTAAAAGCAATCCCTCAGATGTTTAGGCATAGTAAAGTTAGGTATATCTATTTGACTCTAGACCCCAACATGTTTGTTAGTGTTCTGGTTTGTCCACTGCTTTCTTGTGGGGGATTTGAGTTGGCCATTACTGTTTAGGTGAATGCTGACTTCATATCTATGGTGCACTTTATTCTTAAAATGGGAAGTTTCTACCAATTTCCCGTCCAAACTTGCTCATAAGCCAACTGCAGTCATCATTTCAGATGTGTCTCCCAACTTACACATTTCCTATTTCTCCTTGATATTTACTCAAGAAATTCATTTACGTAGAGACAACATATTCTTCTCTCAACTGGCATCTGGCCGGGCAGAATGATGTCCTTTCATTCCCTTCCAGGCAATAGGCAACTTGTTCCTTCTGTCTTGTGAACTCTTCCTCCTAAGTTCAATGTGAATACAAGTGGCAGAACTGTGCCTCATGTCTCAAATGAGTGTCAGGGCTGCCTTGTCCAGTGTATTCATACTGGAGGGAAAAAAAAATGAATAGCCATACACACTATATAACCACTAAACTTTTTCAGTCCTCCTTGTGCTAACAGTGCATGAACGTGAGGTTTTGTTGTCATTTTTGTTTGTTTGTTTGTTTGCTTGCTTTAAACTCCTGACTGCCATATAGCAAACATGACAAAAAAACACCCTTTTTTGAGAATCTCTGAGAATGGCTCTGCTTTGTATTATCACCTGTCACTTCACCTGAACCATTTCAATCACAAGCGATATCCTTCTGTCAGGCTTGGTAGTACTTCCCAACCTTATGTCCCCTGCAAATCTCAAAGCTCATGTGTAATTTTTAATCTTCAGCCACCATGTCCATACCAAACATATCTAACTTTGAAGTCAGCTCTGCCCTGAATAGGAGGTTGGGTTTTCAGAGGTCCCTTCCAGCCTACATTTCTCCATGAGTCTTTGCCTCCTTAGCAGCTGCAGTTTCAGAACTGTCTCTGAGAATTACCATAGGTAACGACTCCTTTGCTGGTAAGTCCCTCTTCAGTGTGAACAATTGTAAATTCCCTTTATTCACTTGCAGCCCCAAAGCCCAAATCCGTAGATAATGTATCAGAAGCTCACAGAAAGTGAAATAGATGTAATTCATCCCCTGTGTAGGGAAGAACTGGTCCTAGAAAGGAAAGCTATTAAATTATCTGGAAACAATTTAGCTCTGATAAATTATTTTGTAAATTACACATTACCCCCTCCTTCCCTGGTCTTAGCTGTTCTTGCTCCAAAACATTGCATGGTGTTGATGTCAAACTAACAGGCCCACACTTGTCTGGATGACTCTTTACCCTCTTCTGGACAGAGGTGTATTTGTTACTCTCCCATTCTGGGGACTATCCCTGATTTGCACAATTGTTATGCATTTTTCCTACTTGACTTGTTGTTCTGTGTGCCAATGCTGTTAATAGGCTAGGTAGATATCAGCTTTTCATTTTTCACTTGAATCGCTATAGATTGTTATTTCACCTCAGATGATGTTGCGCCTAGTGCCCTACCCTCCTTTTCAATGGGAGTCCTGTCACTGCCCTTAATATCACATTGTTGTTGCTGTTAGATGCAGGAAATAAGATTTGCAGCATTTGAGACATCAGTAACTTTTGATCTATTTTTGCCTCAAGCGTGCAACTGTCCTAATTTGTTCTCTTTGTTCCCCCTGGTTTCTGTGGCTTAAGTACCACTTACTATTATTGTTTAATTTCCTATGTGAAGGAGGTTTTTGGTCATTCTTACTTTATTTCTGCAGTTTTTAACCTCTGAAACATGCCTTTTCTCATCGCTTTTTTCCTCTTTGAATTTTGAATTTTAACTATGCCTTCTCTGCACTCAAGTCCCAGAGCTGCTTAGTCAGACTCAATTATTCATTTCCTTAGATTTCAAAGTTTGCATTTCTAAGCCTCAAAACCTTCATTCTAAACCTGGTTTTGTCTGTCATGAAATGTAAAATGAGAAAAGTCAGCTCATGATCACACTTTATTCAAATTTTACTACATTTAAACCCATACAGGAGCCAAGTCTAAAATGGTCTTATATTTTTTCACTTTTGGGAAGAAATCCATCACATAGTATACCTCTGTGAACATAAGTGGTAATTATCTTTCAATCTTTTGCTGGGAAGTTAAAGTCTCCCATAATTCCCATTATTGTTTACGTGTCTGATAACTGTACAGAGATAATTCACTATTAGACTGGAGCTAAGAGCAAAGAGCAGGCTAGCAAGGCTGTCTATCTTTAGCAGTGATTTGCACAAAACCACTCTTTTGCTGACCCATAACATTTAATTTCTCCATCCTCTGCTTCTTGCTAACACAAAGCACCATCTTATTCCATCCATTTGCCTTGGTTTCCAGCCTTCCTGAGATTTATCAGTACTTGTATGACATTCATGCCTTTGTTTCACCCTTCCTGTGTTGACACTTGTCATAACAGTTTTAGATCCTGAACATGATCATCTCAAAGTTTGCCTGACAGTTAGGTCTTCCTCACATTGTCATAGAGTATCAGGTCTCTACCACTTGAAATAGATTGGATTGGATTAGATTATTGGCACCGTCTCTTGTGCTGGTAGTCCATTATGTTCACAGTCCGTACAACTGGCCATCAGTGAACATGAAGTGGCCTTATCCTGCCCATTTACCTTTCTGGAAATCAGCCACTCTGTCTGCCTAGAACAGGGAATGGATTTTCCTCACCTTTCTTCAAAAGCTCTGAAGTTTTCTGTGATCTTTCCAATTGTACGGTATGATAAGCTTTTGCTGCCACTGAAGGGTAGAAGTCATTATGAATAGTGCCAACAAAACAGAAACATAACAATGAAAACGATATTTTAATTCAGAATAGGTATTTGAAAAGTTCACCTTTTCTAGCACAAATGGGGAAAAGAAAAAAAGGAAGGAAAAAAAAAAAAAAAAAAGCAGTCCTAAAACATCAAAACTGTGGCCAAAGAATTAGAAGAAACACTATTTTTCCAAAGCTGCAATGTTTTCCATTCATCTGGCTGGGCCAGCAGAGCACTGGAGACCTGGATGCACTGTACTCATGGCTGGTTCCCCTAAATGACCTGCAGGGAGATCTTCTTCTCTCTATCCCTCTGTTTCTCCTTTCAATCTCTGTTTTGTCTGTTTGTATCACTAGCTCTCAAATCGCCACTGATATATGCACGTGCAGCACCCAGCACAACCTTGTTTCAGGCTCCAGCGGGACCTTTAGGCATTACCATCCTGTAAACAAATAACAATGATAGTGAGTGTAATTACAATCGTCAAACTATTCCAGCTCCACATCATTAGCCATGCCCTGAGCTAAATAACATTTTAATCAGTTTGATATGTCATCTGTGGCTTTCTTCACTGTCACTTGCAATCCAGCAAACTCCTTCCTTCACGTTTCTAGATTAGACAGACGGTTCTCAACTGCAGACATCCAATTCCCTGTTCAGGAAGCAGCGAGACCTTTCCTCTTCTCACAGATTTAAGATGATAGCCAAGCATCATGAGACACAGTGCGTATGTCTCCTAGGCCCATCCCATGAGAGCAGGACATTTACCACACATGAGAAGAAGACTTAATGCAGTGGCAAAGCAAAATACTCGGTGTCAAAGCCATGTCTAGATGATCATTAAAGACAGATCAAAATTACCCAATACAGGAGGAAAATCTATCGTTTGTAGAAGATTATGTTCTCTGATTATTAGTTTCAAAATTAGTTTTTCCTTTGGATTTCCTCTGAACTTAAACTTAGTTTGGAATGCCTTTGGTTTTGAATATTTCTGAAATCGTATTACTTCTCCTAAGTAAGTTGCTAGTCTGTTCTGTTTACGTGAAATTCGAATAATATTGTGAAGTATCTGCCATCAGTTTTACTGTGTGCCAGGCTGAGTTCCCTGATGAATTTCAAATTTCAGATATGAAACAGTAAAGGTTAAAAAAAAAACATGTTACAAAGGGTACTTCATGCAGTAGCATAAACTTCTGTTTTCTCAAAACTTGTATCAGTTCATCTCACCAGGACCAGCAGGGGAAGCACACTCTGCCTAGGCACTGGCAAAGGGACACAGTGAGAGTGTAGGGTCTCTTGCTGGGGCCATTCAAAATTTGACTGTACAAGCCCCTGAGCAATATGACAGGGCTTTAAAAATGGCCCTGCTTGAAGTACGCGGGTGATCTGGAGACCTCTAAGGTGCTTTCCAACAAAAGCTTTTCTGTAATTGTATGAAATCACCTGCAATAGATTAACCCTGGTCATTATTCCTATCACAGGAAATAACTGTGACACCTGGGTAACAGGTGAGCTTACTGCGACACCAGGGAGAGCCTTCCTGTACTTAAAGGCAACCTGTAGGAAAGCTGGGGAGGGAGTCTTTATCAGGGCCTGGAGTGACAGGACAAGGAGTAACCGCTTTAAACTGAAAAGTAGCACCCAGAAAGAACGGAGTCACGCAACAGGATTCATTTCCAAAACCACCTCATAGACACCTGGGCCAAAGAGCAGGGCCTTGAGCGGGTATATCACAATGACAGAGTTCATTTCCTTCCCAGTAGCTGGCACGTGCCGTTTTTTGGGATTTCGGGGCTACAGTGAGCTGCTAAGAGGGATGTCTTAGCTCTTGCAGGGCAGTGCTTCCACTAAGGCCAGGACTTTTCTGCATCTTCTACTGCCCTGCAAGCGAGGATGCTTGGGGCACACAGGAAGCTGGGAGCGGACACAGCTGCAGGGATTCCATAAGACACAAGCAAATGCAGCCTTGGCTTGGTGACACTTTCTCTTGATTACTGCTCAACACAAATTACCTCGAGCAAGTCTACTGTGAGGACTAAAGGAAAGAGACGTATGGATGCTGCTAAGCTCTTCTAGCTTGTACCAGGTAGGAAAGATACCTCTGTAGCAGGCGTGAAGAGGATAGCACTAATTAATTAGATGAGAAGCGGAGGAAAGGCACTTAGAGGTAGTGAAAAGCAGTTAATGTGATGTTCCGGGGAAGCTTCAGTCTGCTTAAGGAGTAGCAAGAACAAGCCTAAAGTCATAGCCAAATACAAGAAAGAGAGGAGGACACGCAGCATGAGAAGCTCCCGAGAGAAAGGAGCTCTGTTTTGGGTAAAAATCAGTCCCTTTTTCTATCATGGAGACATCCAAGGGCGTAGGACACGTGCGCTTCAGGGAACCAAGAGATGCTGTGCATTTCTCTCGTCCCCCTGACACAGCCACTAGGTGACGATGCTTCCAATTCTCTCTAAAGAAACCTTGCTTTCTCAGGCCCAGGTGTCCAGCTGCACACCAAGGACGTCCCTGGCTCCCAGGCACAGTTCCCAGGCCCAAGGCCGAGCTCCCCTCCGAACCCCCATTCCAGCAGACCTTGCTCCTGGCATTGTGGAGCAGCCATTTCATGTCAGCCTTTTCTCCTGGCAGTCAGCTTAGCGCCGTAACCTCTGCCATCGGGGCGCCCGAGAGCCGTGTGAGGTCAGCAGAGAGTCACTGTCAGCCTTTGACCTCACAAAGGTGGGTGGCCATAAGTGCCCTGAGCGTCCAGCTCGCATTGAGTACTGCTGGTGGCACTCGAGGCGTGGAGGTCTGCATGGTGCAATGGGAGACGCCGATGTCCTGCTGCTGGAACAAGAGGCGCTGATGTGCTGCTGGTGCAGGAGGAGACGTGAAGGTGCTGCTGCTTAGAGGTGCTGAGGGGCGGGCAGCCTCAGCGGGCAGCTGAATCAGAGGGCAGGGAAGCCAAGCAGCTTCCTTCTCTGGGGAAGGGGGCACAGAGAAAGTGATTGGAAATGGGGTACTAGCCCTCAGCCTCTAAAAGCAATCCCTCAGATGTTTAGGCATAGTAAAGTTAGGTATATCTATTTGACTCTAGACCCCAACATGTTTGTTAGTGTTCTGGTTTGTCCACTGCTTTCTTGTGGGGGATTTGAGTTGGCCATTACTCTTTAGGTGAATGCTGACTTCATATCTATGGTGCACTTTATTCTTAAAATGGGAAGTTTCTACCAATTTCCCGTCCAAACTTGCTCATAAGCCAACTGCAGTCATCATTTCAGATGTGTCTCCCAACTTACACATTTCCTATTTCTCCTTGATATTTACTCAAGAAATTCATTTACGTAGAGACAACATATTCTTCTCTCAACTGGCATCTGGCCGGGCAGAATGATGTCCTTTCATTCCCTTCCAGGCAATAGGCAACTTGTTCCTTCTGTCTTGTGAACTCTTCCTCCTAAGTTCAATGTGAATACAAGTGGCAGAACTGTGCCTCATGTCTCAAATGAGTGTCAGGGCTGCCTTGTCCAGTGTATTCATACTGGAGGGAAAAAAAAAAGAATAGCCATACACACTATATAACCACTAAACTTTTTCAGTCCTCCTTGTGCTAACAGTGCATGAACGTGAGGTTTTGTTGTCATTTTTGTTTGTTTGCTTGCTTTAAACTCCTGACTGCCATATAGCAAACATGACAAAAAAACACCCTTTTTTGAGAATCTCTGAGAATGGCTCTGCTTTGTATTATCACCTGTCACTTCACCTGAACCATTTCAATCACAAGCGATATCCTTCTGTCAGGCTTGGTAGTACTTCCCAACCTTATGTCCCCTGCAAATCTCAAAGCTCATGTGTAATTTTTAATCTTCAGCCACCATGTCCATACCGAACATATCTAACTTTGAAGTCAGCTCTGCCCTGAATAGGAGGTTGGGTTTTCAGAGGTCCCTTCCAGCCTACATTTCTCCATGAGTCTTTGCCTCCTTAGCAGCTGCAGTTTCAGAACTGTCTCTGAGAATTACCATAGGTAACGACTCCTTTGCTGGTAAGTCCCTCTTCAGTGTGAACAATTGTAAATTCCCTTTATTCACTTGCAGCCCCAAAGCCCAAATCCGTAGATAATGTATCAGAAGCTCACAGAAAGTGAAATAGATGTAATTCATCCCCTGTGTAAGGAAGAACTGGTCCTAGAAAGGAAAGCTATTAAATTATCTGGAAACAATTTAGCTCTGATAAATTATTTTGTAAATTACACATTACCCCCTCCTTCCCTGGTCTTAGCTGTTCTTGCTCCAAAACTTTGCATGGTGTTGATGTCAAACTAACAGGCCCACACTTGTCTGGATGACTCTTTACCCTCTTCTGGACAGAGGTGTATTTGTTACTCTCCCATTCTGGGGACTATCCCTGATTTGCACAATTGTTATGCATTTTTCCTACTTGACTTGTTGTTCTGTGTGCCAATGCTGTTAATAGGCTAGGTAGATATCAGCTTTTCATTTTTCACTTGAATCGCTATAGATTGTTATTTCACCTCAGATGATGTTGCGCCTAGTGCCCTACCCTCCTTTTCAATGGGAGTCCTGTCACTGCCCTTAATATCACATTGTTGTTGCTGTTAGATGCAGGAAATAAGATTTGCAGCATTTGAGACATCAGTAACTTTTGATCTATTTTTGCCTCAAGCGTGCAACTGTCCTAATTTGTTCTCTTTGTTCCCCCTGGTTTCTGTGGCTTAAGTACCACTTACTATTATTGTTTAATTTCCTATGTGAAGGAGGTTTTTGGTCATTCTTACTTTATTTCTGCAGTTTTTAACCTCTGAAACATGCCTTTTCTCATCGCTTTTTTCCTCTTTGAATTTTGAATTTTAACTATGCCTTCTCTGCACTCAAGTCCCAGAGCTGCTTAGTCAGACTCAATTATTCATTTCCTTAGATTTCAAAGTTTGCATTTCTAAGCCTCAAAACCTTCATTCTAAACCTGGTTTTGTCTGTCGTGAAATGTAAAATGAGAAAAGTCAGCTCATGATCACACTTTATTCAAATTTTACTACATTTAAACCCATACAGGAGCCAAGTCTAAAATGGTCTTATATTTTTTCACTTTTGGGAAGAAATCCATCACATAGTATACCTCTATGAACATAAGTGGTAATTATCTTTCAATCTTTTGCTGGGAAGTTAAAGTCTCCCATAATTCCCATTATTGTTTACGTGTCTGATAACTGTACAGAGATAATTCACTATTAGACTGGAGCTAAGAGCAAAGAGCAGGCTAGCAAGGCTGTCTATCTTTAGCAGTGATTTGCACAAAACCACTCTTTTGCTGACCCATAACATTTAATTTCTCCATCCTCTGCTTCTTGCTAACACAAAGCACCATCTTATTCCATCCATTTGCCTTGGTTTCCAGCCTTCCTGAGATTTATCAGTACTTGTATGATATTCATGACTTTGTTTCACCCTTCCTGTGTTGACACTTGTCATAACAGTTTTAGATCCTGAACATGATCATCTCAAAGTTTGCCTGACAGTTAGGTCTTCCTCACATTGTCATAGAGTATCAGGTCTCTACCACTTGAAATAGATTGGATTGGATTAGATTATTGGCACCGTCTCTTGTGCTGGTAGTCCATTATCTTCACAGTCCGTACAACTGGCCATCAGTGAACATGAAGTGGCCTTATCCTGCCCATTTACCTTTCTGGAAATCAGCCACTCTGTCTGCCTAGAACAGGGAATGGATTTTCCTCACCTTTCTTCAAAAGCTCTGAAGTTTTCTGTGATCTTTCCAATTGTACGGTATGATAAGCTTTTGCTGCCACTGAAGGGTAGAAGTCATTATGAATAGTGCCAACAAAACAGAAACATAACAATGAAAACGATATTTTAATTCAGAATAGGTATTTGAAAAGTTCACCTTTTCTAGCACAAATGGGGAAAAGAAAAAAAGGAAGGAAAAAAAAAAAAAAAAGCAGTCCTAAAACATCAAAACTGTGGCCAAAGAATTAGAAGAAACACTATTTTTCCAAAGCTGCAATGTTTTCCATTCATCTGGCTGGGCCAGCAGAGCACTGGAGACCTGGATGCACTGTACTCATGGCTGGTTCCCCTAAATGACCTGCAGGGAGATCTTCTTCTCTCTATCCCTCTGTTTCTCCTTTCAATCTCTGTTTTGTCTGTTTGTATCACTAGCTCTTAAATCGCCACTGATATATGCACGTGCAGCACCCAGCACAACCTTGTTTCAGGCTCCAGCGCGACCTTTAGGCATTACCATCCTGTAAACAAATAACAATGATAGTGAGCGTAATTACAATCGTCAAACTATTCCAGCTCCACATCATTAGCCATGCCCTGAGCTAAATAACATTTTAATCAGTTTGATATGTCATCTGTGGCTTTCTTCACTGTCACTTGCAATCCAGCAAACTCCTTCCTTCACGTTTCTAGATTAGACAGAGGGTTCTCAACTGCAGACATCCAATTCCCTGTTCAGGAAGCAGCGAGACCTTTCCTCTTCTCACAGATTTAAGATGATAGCCAAGCATCATGAGACACAGTGCGTATGTCTCCTAGGCCCATCCCATGAGAGCAGGACATTTACCACACATGAGAAGAAGACTTAATGCAGTGGCAAAGCAAAATACTCGGTGTCAAAGCCATGTCTAGATGATCATTAAAGACAGATCAAAATTACCCAATACAGGAGGAAAATCTATCGTTTGTAGAAGATTATGTTCTCTGATTATTAGTTTCAAAATTAGTTTTTCCTTTGGATTTCCTCTGAACTTAAACTTAGTTTGGAATGCCTTTGGTTTTGAATATTTCTGAAATCGTATTACTTCTCCTAAGTAAGTTGCTAGTCTGTTCTGTTTACGTGAAATTCGAATAATATTGTGAAGTATCTGCCATCAGTTTTACTGTGTGCCAGGCTGAGTTCCCTGATGAATTTCAAATTTCAGATATGAAACAGTAAAGGTTAAAAAAAAAAAATGTTACAAAGGGTACTTCATGCAGTAGCATAAACTTCTGTTTTCTCAAAACTTGTATCAGTTCATCTCACCAGGACCAGCAGGGGAAGCACACTCTGCCTAGGCACTGGCAAAGGGACACAGTGAGAGTGTAGGGTCTCTTGCTGGGGCCATTCAAAATTTGACTGTACAAGCCCCTGAGCAATATGACAGGGCTTTAAAAATGGCCCTGCTTGAAGTACGCGGGTGATCTGGAGACCTCTAAGGTGCTTTCCAACAAAAGCTTTTCTATAATTGTATGAAATCACCTGCAATAGATTAACCCTGGTCATTATTCCTATCACAGGAAATAACTGTGACACCTGGGTAACAGGTGAGCTTACTGCGACACCAGGGAGAGCCTTCCTGTACTTAAAGGCAACCTGTAGGAAAGCTGGGGAGGGAGTCTTTATCAGGGCCTGGAGTGACAGGACAAGGAGTAACCGCTTTAAACTGAAAAGTAGCACCCAGAAAGAACGGAGTCACGCAACAGGATTCATTTCCAAAACCACCTCATAGACACCTGGGCCAAAGAGCAGGGCCTTGAGCGGGTATATCACAATGGCAGAGTTCATTTCCTTCCCAGTAGCTGGCACGTGCCGTTTTTTGGGATTTCGGGGCTACAGTGAGCTGCTAAGAGGGATGTCTTAGCTCTTGCAGGGCAGTGCTTCCACTAAGGCCAGGACTTTTCTGCATCTTCTACTGCCCTGCAAGCGAGGATGCTTGGGGCACACAGGAAGCTGGGAGGGGACACAGCTGCAGGGATTCCATAAGGCACAAGCAAATGCAGCCTTGGCTTGGTGACACTTTCTCTTGATTACTGCTCAGCACAAATTACCTCGAGCAAGTCTACTGTGAGGACTAAAGGAAAGAGACGTATGGATGCTGCTAAGCTCTTCTAGCTTGTACCAGGTAGGAAAGATACCTCTGTAGCAGGCGTGAAGAGGATAGCACTAATTAATTAGATGAGAAGCGGAGGAAAGGCACTTAGAGGTAGTGAAAAGCAGTTAATGTGATGTTCCGGGGAAGCTTCAGTCTGCTTAAGGAGTAGCAAGAACAAGCCTAAAGTCATAGCCAAATACAAGAAAGAGAGGAGGACACGCACCATGAGAAGCTCCCGAGAGAAAGGAGCTCTGTTTTGGGTAAAAATCAGTCCCTTTTTCTATCATGGAGACATCCAAGGGCGTAGGACACGTGCACTTCAGGGAACCAAGAGATGCTGTGCATTTCTCTCGTCCCCCTGACACAGCCACTAGGTGACGATGCTTCCAATTCTCTCTAAAGAAACCTTGCTTTCTCAGGCCCAGGTGTCCAGCTGCACACCAAGGACGTCCCTGGCTCCCAGGCACAGTTCCCAGGCCCAAGGCCGAGCTCCGCTCCGAACCCCCATTCCAGCAGACCTTGCTCCTGGCATTGTGGAGCAGCCATTTCATGTCAGCCTTTTCTCCTGGCAGTCAGCTTAGCGCCGTAACCTCTGCCATCGGGGCGCCCGAGAGCCGTGTGAGGTCAGCAGAGAGTCACTGTCAGCCTTTGACCTCACAAAGGTGGGTGGCCATAAGTGCCCTGAGCGTCCAGCTCGCATTGAGTACTGCTGGTGGCACTCGAGGCGTGGAGGTCTGCATGGTGCAATGGGAGACGCCGATGTCCTGCTGCTGGAACAAGAGGCGCTGATGTGCTGCTGGTGCAGGAGGAGACGTGAAGGTGCTGCTGCTTAGAGGTGCTGAGGGGCGGGCAGCCTCAGCGGGCAGCTGAATCAGAGGGCAGGGAAGCCAAGCAGCTTCCTTCTCTGGGGAAGGGGGCACAGAGAAAGTGATTGGAAATGGGGTACAAGCCCTCAGCCTCTAAAAGCAATCCCTCAGATGTTTAGGCATAGTAAAGTTAGGTATATCTATTTGACTCTAGACCCCAACATGTTTGTTAGTGTTCTGGTTTGTCCACTGCTTTCTTGTGGGGGATTTGAGTTGGCCATTACTCTTTAGGTGAATGCTGACTTCATATCTATGGTGCACTTTATTCTTAAAATGGGAAGTTTCTACCAATTTCCCGTCCAAACTTGCTCATAAGCCAACTGCAGTCATCAT
The DNA here is from genome assembly GCF_964211835.1 of Anser anser. Classification (NCBI taxonomy): domain Eukaryota; kingdom Metazoa; phylum Chordata; class Aves; order Anseriformes; family Anatidae; genus Anser; species Anser anser. The sequence continues at coordinate 14,041,501 of NC_139738.1, read as the reverse complement.
TTCAGATGTGTCTCCCAACTTACACATTTCCTATTTCTCCTTGATATTTACTCAAGAAATTCATTTACGTAGAGACAACATATTCTTCTCTCAACTGGCATCTGGCCGGGCAGAATGATGTCCTTTCATTCCCTTCCAGGCAATAGGCAACTTGTTCCTTCTGTCTTGTGAACTCTTCCTCCTAAGTTCAATGTGAATACAAGTGGCAGAACTGTGCCTCATGTCTCAAATGAGTGTCAGGGCTGCCTTGTCCAGTGTATTCATACTGGAGGGAAAAAAAAATGAATAGCCATACACACTATATAACCACTAAACTTTTTCAGTCCTCCTTGTGCTAACAGTGCATGAACGTGAGGTTTTGTTGTCATTTTTGTTTGTTTGTTTGTTTGCTTGCTTTAAACTCCTGACTGCCATATAGCAAACATGACAAAAAAACACCCTTTTTTGAGAATCTCTGAGAATGGCTCTGCTTTGTATTATCACCTGTCACTTCACCTGAACCATTTCAATCACAAGCGATATCCTTCTGTCAGGCTTGGTAGTACTTCCCAACCTTATGTCCCCTGCAAATCTCAAAGCTCATGTGTAATTTTTAATCTTCAGCCACCATGTCCATACCGAACATATCTAACTTTGAAGTCAGCTCTGCCCTGAATAGGAGGTTGGGTTTTCAGAGGTCCCTTCCAGCCTACATTTCTCCATGAGTCTTTGCCTCCTTAGCAGCTGCAGTTTCAGAACTGTCTCTGAGAATTACCATAGGTAACGACTCCTTTGCTGGTAAGTCCCTCTTCAGTGTGAACAATTGTAAATTCCCTTTATTCACTTGCAGCCCCAAAGCCCAAATCCGTAGATAATGTATCAGAAGCTCACAGAAAGTGAAATAGATGTAATTCATCCCCTGTGTAGGGAAGAACTGGTCCTAGAAAGGAAAGCTATTAAATTATCTGGAAACAATTTAGCTCTGATAAATTATTTTGTAAATTACACATTACCCCCTCCTTCCCTGGTCTTAGCTGTTCTTGCTCCAAAACTTTGCATGGTGTTGATGTCAAACTAACAGGCCCACACTTGTCTGGATGACTCTTTACCCTCTTCTGGACAGAGGTGTATTTGTTACTCTCCCATTCTGGGGACTATCCCTGATTTGCACAATTGTTATGCATTTTTCCTACTTGACTTGTTGTTCTGTGTGCCAATGCTGTTAATAGGCTAGGTAGATATCAGCTTTTCATTTTTCACTTGAATCGCTATAGATTGTTATTTCACCTCAGATGATGTTGCGCCTAGTGCCCTACCCTCCTTTTCAATGGGAGTCCTGTCACTGCCCTTAATATCACATTGTTGTTGCTGTTAGATGCAGGAAATAAGATTTGCAGCATTTGAGACATCAGTAACTTTTGATCTATTTTTGCCTCAAGTGTGCAACTGTCCTAATTTGTTCTCTTTGTTCCCCCTGGTTTCTGTGGCTTAAGTACCACTTACTATTATTGTTTAATTTCCTATGTGAAGGAGGTTTTTGGTCATTCTTACTTTATTTCTGCAGGTTTTAACCTCTGAAACATGCCTTTTCTCATCGCTTTTTTCCTCTTTGAATTTTGAATTTTAACTATGCCTTCTCTGCACTCAAGTCCCAGAGCTGCTTAGTCAGACTCAATTATTCATTTCCTTAGATTTCAAAGTTTGCATTTCTAAGCCTCAAAACCTTCATTCTAAACCTGGTTTTGTCTGTCGTGAAATGTAAAATGAGAAAAGTCAGCTCATGATCACACTTTATTCAAATTTTACTACATTTAAACCCATACAGGAGCCAAGTCTAAAATGGTCTTATATTTTTTCACTTTTGGGAAGAAATCCATCACATAGTACACCTCTATGAACATAAGTGGTAATTATCTTTCAATCTTTTGCTGGGAAGTTAAAGTCTCCCATAATTCCCATTATTGTTTACGTGTCTGATAACTGTACAGAGATAATTCACTATTAGACTGGAGCTAAGAGCAAAGAGCAGGCTAGCAAGGCTGTCTATCTTTAGCAGTGATTTGCACAAAACCACTCTTTTGCTGACCCATAACATTTAATTTCTCCATCCTCTGCTTCTTGCTAACACAAAGCACCATCTTATTCCATCCATTTGCCTTGGTTTCCAGCCTTCCTGAGATTTATCAGTACTTGTATGACATTCATGCCTTTGTTTCACCCTTCCTGTGTTGACACTTGTCATAACAGTTTTAGATCCTGAACATGATCATCTCAAAGTTTGCCTGACAGTTAGGTCTTCCTCACATTGTCATAGAGTATCAGGTCTCTACCACTTGAAATAGATTGGATTGGATTAGATTATTGGCACCGTCTCTTGTGCTGGTAGTCCATTATCTTCACAGTCCGTACAACTGGCCATCAGTGAACATGAAGTGGCCTTATCCTGCCCATTTACCTTTCTGGAAATCAGCCACTCTCTCTGCCTAGAACAGGGAATGGATTTTCCTCACCTTTCTTCAAAAGCTCTGAAGTTTTCTGTGATCTTTCCAATTGTACGGTATGATAAGCTTTTGCTGCCACTGAAGGGTAGAAGTCATTATGAATAGTGCCAACAAAACAGAAACATAACAATGAAAACGATATTTTAATTCAGAATAGGTATTTGAAAAGTTCACCTTTTCTAGCACAAATGGGGAAAAGAAAAAAAGGAAAAAAAAAAAAAAAAAGCAGTCCTAAAACATCAAAACTGTGGCCAAAGAATTAGAAGAAACACTATTTATCCAAAGCTGCAATGTTTTCCATTCATCTGGCTGGGCCAGCAGAGCACTGGAGACCTGGATGCACTGTACTCATGGCTGGTTCCCCTAAATGACCTGCAGGGAGATCTTCTTCTCTCTATCCCTCTGTTTCTCCTTTCAATCTCTGTTTTGTCTGTTTGTATCACTAGCTCTCAAATCGCCACTGATATATGCACGTGCAGCACCCAGCACAACCTTGTTTCAGGCTCCAGCGGGACCTTTAGGCATTACCATCCTGTAAACAAATAACAATGATAGTGAGTGTAATTACAATCGTCAAACTATTCCAGCTCCACATCATTAGCCATGCCCTGAGCTAAATAACATTTTAATCAGTTTGATATGTCATCTGTGGCTTTCTTCACTGTCACTTGCAATCCAGCAAACTCCTTCCTTCACGTTTCTAGATTAGACAGAGGGTTCTCAACTGCAGACATCCAATTCCCTGTTCAGGAAGCAGCGAGACCTTTCCTCTTCTCACAGATTTAAGATGATAGCCAAGCATCATGAGACACAGTGCGTATGTCTCCTAGGCCCATCCCATGAGAGCAGGACATTTACCACACATGAGAAGAAGACTTAATGCAGTGGCAAAGCAAAATACTCAGTGTCAAAGCCATGTCTGGATGATCATTAAAGACAGATCAAAATTACCCAATACAGGAGGAAAATCTATCGTTTGTAGAAGATTATGTTCTCTGATTATTAGTTTCAAAATTAGTTTTTCCTTTGGATTTCCTCTGAACTTAAACTTAGTTTGGAATGCCTTTGGTTTTGAATATTTCTGAAATCGTATTACTTCTCCTAAGTAAGTTGCTAGTCTGTTCTGTTTACGTGAAATTCGAATAATATTGTGAAGTATCTGCCATCAGTTTTACTGTGTGCCAGGCTGAGTTCCCTGATGAATTTCAAATTTCAGATATGAAACAGTAAAGGTTAAAAAAAAAAAATGTTACAAAGGGTACTTCATGCAGTAGCATAAACTTCTGTTTTCTCAAAACTTGTATCAGTTCATCTCACCAGGACCAGCAGGGGAAGCACACTCTGCCTAGGCACTGGCAAAGGGACACAGTGAGAGTGTAGGGTCTCTTGCTGGGGCCATTCAAAATTTGACTGTACAAGCCCCTGAGCAATATGACAGGGCTTTAAAAATGGCCCTGCTTGAAGTACGCGGGTGATCTGGAGACCTCTAAGGTGCTTTCCAACAAAAGCTTTTCTATAATTGTATGAAATCACCTGCAATAGATTAACCCTGGTCATTATTCCTATCACAGGAAATAACTGTGACACCTGGGTAACAGGTGAGCTTACTGCGACACCAGGGAGAGCCTTCCTGTACTTAAAGGCAACCTGTAGGAAAGCTGGGGAGGGAGTCTTTATCAGGGCCTGGAGTGACAGGACAAGGAGTAACCGCTTTAAACTGAAAAGTAGCACCCAGAAAGAACGGAGTCACGCAACAGGATTCATTTCCAAAACCACCTCGTAGACACCTGGGCCAAAGAGCAGGGCCTTGAGCGGGTATATCACAATGACAGAGTTCATTTCCTTCCCGGTAGCTGGCACGTGCCGTTTTTTGGGATTTCGGGGCTACAGTGAGCTGCTAAGAGGGATGTCTTAGCTCTTGCAGGGCAGTGCTTCCACTAAGGCCAGGACTTTTCTGCATCTTCTACTGCCCTGCAAGCGAGGATGCTTGGGGCACACAGGAAGCTGGGAGGGGACACAGCTGCAGGGATTCCATAAGGCACAAGCAAATGCAGCCTTGGCTTGGTGACACTTTCTCTTGATTACTGCTCAACACAAATTACCTCGAGCAAGTCTACTGTGAGGACTAAAGGAAAGAGACGTATGGATGCTGCTAAGCTCTTCTAGCTTGTACCAGGTAGGAAAGATACCTCTGTAGCAGGCGTGAAGAGGATAGCACTAATTAATTAGATGAGAAGCGGAGGAAAGGCACTTAGAGGTAGTGAAAAGCAGTTAATGTGATGTTCCGGGGAAGCTTCAGTCTGCTTAAGGAGTAGCAAGAACAAGCCTAAAGTCATAGCCAAATACAAGAAAGAGAGGAGGACACGCAGCATGAGAAGCTCCCGAGAGAAAGGAGCTCTGTTTTGGGTAAAAATCAGTCCCTTTTTCTATCATGGAGACATCCAAGGGCGTAGGACACGTGCACTTCAGGGAACCAAGAGATGCTGTGCATTTCTCTCGTCCCCCTGACACAGCCACTAGGTGACGATGCTTCCAATTCTCTCTAAAGAAACCTTGCTTTCTCAGGCCCAGGTGTCCAGCTGCACACCAAGGACGTCCCTGGCTCCCAGGCACAGTTCCCAGGCCCAAGGCCGAGCTCCCCTCCGAACCCCCATTCCAGCAGACCTTGCTCCTGGCATTGTGGAGCAGCCATTTCATGTCAGCCTTTTCTCCTGGCAGTCAGCTTAGCGCCGTAACCTCTGCCATCGGGGCGCCCGAGAGCCGTGTGAGGTCAGCAGAGAGTCACTGTCAGCCTTTGACCTCACAAAGGTGGGTGGCCATAAGTGCCCTGAGCGTCCAGCTCGCATTGAGTACTGCTGGTGGCACTCGAGGCGTGGAGGTCTGCATGGTGCAATGGGAGACGCCGATGTCCTGCTGCTGGAACAAGAGGCGCTGATGTGCTGCTGGTGCAGGAGGAGACGTGAAGGTGCTGCTGCTTAGAGGTGCTGAGGGGCGGGCAGCCTCAGCGGGCAGCTGAATCAGAGGGCAGGGAAGCCAAGCAGCTTCCTTCTCTGGGGAAGGGGGCACAGAGAAAGTGATTGGAAATGGGGTACAAGCCCTCAGCCTCTAAAAGCAATCCCTCAGATGTTTAGGCATAGTAAAGTTAGGTATATCTATTTGACTCTAGACCCCAACATGTTTGTTAGTGTTCTGGTTTGTCCACTGCTTTCTTGTGGGGGATTTGAGTTGGCCATTACTGTTTAGGTGAATGCTGACTTCATATCTATGGTGCACTTTATTCTTAAAATGGGAAGTTTCTACCAATTTCCCGTCCAAACTTGCTCATAAGCCAACTGCAGTCATCATTTCAGATGTGTCTCCCAACTTACACATTTCCTATTTCTCCTTGATATTTACTCAAGAAATTCATTTACGTAGAGACAACATATTCTTCTCTCAACTGGCATCTGGCTGGGCAGAATGATGTCCTTTCATTCCCTTCCAGGCAATAGGCAACTTGTTCCTTCTGTCTTGTGAACTCTTCCTCCTAAGTTCAATGTGAATACAAGTGGCAGAACTGTGCCTCATGTCTCAAATGAGTGTCAGGGCTGCCTTGTCCAGTGTATTCATACTGGAGGGAAAAAAAAATGAATAGCCATACACACTATATAACCACTAAACTTTTTCAGTCCTCCTTGTGCTAACAGTGCATGAACGTGAGGTTTTGTTGTCATTTTTGTTTGTTTGTTTGTTTGCTTGCTTTAAACTCCTGACTGCCATATAGCAAACATGACAAAAAAACACCCTTTTTTGAGAAGCTCTGAGAATGGCTCTGCTTTGTATTATCACCTGTCACTTCACCTGAACCATTTCAATCACAAGCGATATCCTTCTGTCAGGCTTGGTAGTACTTCCCAACCTTATGTCCCCTGCAAATCTCAAAGCTCATGTGTAATTTTTAATCTTCAGCCACCATGTCCATACCGAACATATCTAACTTTGAAGTCAGCTCTGCCCTGAATAGGAGGTTGGGTTTTCAGAGGTCCCTTCCAGCCTACATTTCTCCATGAGTCTTTGCCTCCTTAGCAGCTGCAGTTTCAGAACTGTCTCTGAGAATTACCATAGGTAACGACTCCTTTGCTGGTAAGTCCCTCTTCAGTGTGAACAATTGTAAATTCCCTTTATTCACTTGCAGCCCCAAAGCCCAAATCCGTAGATAATGTATCAGAAGCTCACAGAAAGTGAAATAGATGTAATTCATCCCCTGTGTAGGGAAGAACTGGTCCTAGAAAGGAAAGCTATTAAATTATCTGGAAACAATTTAGCTCTGATAAATTATTTTGTAAATTACACATTACCCCCTCCTTCCCTGGTCTTAGCTGTTCTTGCTCCAAAACTTTGCATGGTGTTGATGTCAAACTAACAGGCCCACACTTGTCTGGATGACTCTTTACCCTCTTCTGGACAGAGGTGTATTTGTTACTCTCCCATTCTGGGGACTATCCCTGATTTGCACAATTGTTATGCATTTTTCCTACTTGACTTGTTGTTCTGTGTGCCAATGCTGTTAATAGGCTAGGTAGATATCAGCTTTTCATTTTTCACTTGAATCGCTATAGATTGTTATTTCACCTCAGATGATGTTGCGCCTAGTGCCCTACCCTCCTTTTCAATGGGAGTCCTGTCACTGCCCTTAATATCACATTGTTGTTGCTGTTAGATGCAGGAAATAAGATTTGCAGCATTTGAGACATCAGTAACTTTTGATCTATTTTTGCCTCAAGCGTGCAACTGTCCTAATTTGTTCTCTTTGTTCCCCCTGGTTTCTGTGGCTTAAGTACCACTTACTATTATTGTTTAATTTCCTATGTGAAGGAGGTTTTTGGTCATTCTTACTTTATTTCTGCAGTTTTTAACCTCTGAAACATGCCTTTTCTCATCGCTTTTTTCCTCTTTGAATTTTGAATTTTAACTATGCCTTCTCTGCACTCAAGTCCCAGAGCTGCTTAGTCAGACTCAATTATTCATTTCCTTAGATTTCAAAGTTTGCATTTCTAAGCCTCAAAACCTTCATTCTAAACCTGGTTTTGTCTGTCGTGAAATGTAAAATGAGAAAAGTCAGCTCATGATCACACTTTATTCAAATTTTACTACATTTAAACCCATACAGGAGCCAAGTCTAAAATGGTCTTATATTTTTTCACTTTTGGGAAGAAATCCATCACATAGTACACCTCTATGAACATAAGTGGTAATTATCTTTCAATCTTTTGCTGGGAAGTTAAAGTCTCCCATAATTCCCATTATTGTTTACGTGTCTGATAACTGTACAGAGATAATTCACTATTAGACTGGAGCTAAGAGCAAAGAGCAGGCTAGCAAGGCTGTCTATCTTTAGCAGTGATTTGCACAAAACCACTCTTTTGCTGACCCATAACATTTAATTTCTCCATCCTCTGCTTCTTGCTAACACAAAGCACCATCTTATTCCATCCATTTGCCTTGGTTTCCAGCCTTCCTGAGATTTATCAGTACTTGTATGACATTCATGCCTTTGTTTCACCCTTCCTGTGTTGACACTTGTCATAACAGTTTTAGATCCTGAACATGATCATCTCAAAGTTTGCCTGACAGTTAGGTCTTCCTCACATTGTCATAGAGTATCAGGTCTCTACCACTTGAAATAGATTGGATTGGATTAGATTATTGGCACCGTCTCTTGTGCTGGTAGTCCATTATCTTCACAGTCCGTACAACTGGCCGTCAGTGAACATGAAGTGGCCTTATCCTGCCCATTTACCTTTCTGGAAATCAGCCACTCTCTCTGCCTAGAACAGGGAATGGATTTTCCTCACCTTTCTTCAAAAGCTCTGAAGTTTTCTGTGATCTTTCCAATTGTACGGTATGATAAGCTTTTGCTGCCACTGAAGGGTAGAAGTCATTATGAATAGTGCCAACAAAACAGAAACATAACAATGAAAACGATATTTTAATTCAGAATAGGTATTTGAAAAGTTCACCTTTTCTAGCACAAATGGGGAAAAGGAAAAAAGGAAAAAAAAAAAAAAAAAAGCAGTCCTAAAACATCAAAACTGTGGCCAAAGAATTAGAAGAAACACTATTTTTCCAAAGCTGCAATGTTTTCCATTCATCTGGCTGGGCCAGCAGAGCACTGGAGACCTGGATGCACTGTACTCATGGCTGGTTCCCCTAAATGACCTGCAGGGAGATCTTCTTCTCTCTATCCCTCTGTTTCTCCTTTCAATCTCTGTTTTGTCTGTTTGTATCACTAGCTCTCAAATCGCCACTGATATATGCACGTGCAGCACCCAGCACAACCTTGTTTCAGGCTCCAGCGGGACCTTTAGGCATTACCATCCTGTAAACAAATAACAATGATAGTGAGTGTAATTACAATCGTCAAACTATTCCAGCTCCACATCATTAGCCATGCCCTGAGCTAAATAACATTTTAATCAGTTTGATATGTCATCTGTGGCTTTCTTCACTGTCACTTGCAATCCAGCAAACTCCTTCCTTCACGTTTCTAGATTAGACAGAGGGTTCTCAACTGCAGACATCCAATTCCCTGTTCAGGAAGCAGCGAGACCTTTCCTCTTCTCACAGATTTAAGATGATAGCCAAGCATCATGAGACACAGTGCGTATGTCTCCTAGGCCCATCCCATGAGAGCAGGACATTTACCACACATGAGAAGAAGACTTAATGCAGTGGCAAAGCAAAATACTCGGTGTCAAAGCCATGTCTAGATGATCATTAAAGACAGATCAAAATTACCCAATACAGGAGGAAAATCTATCGTTTGTAGAAGATTATGTTCTCTGATTATTAGTTTCAAAATTAGTTTTTCCTTTGGATTTCCTCTGAACTTAAACTTAGTTTGGAATGCCTTTGGTTTTGAATATTTCTGAAATCGTATTACTTCTCCTAAGTAAGTTGCTAGTCTGTTCTGTTTACGTGAAATTCGAATAATATTGTGAAGTATCTGCCATCAGTTTTACTGTGTGCCAGGCTGAGTTCCCTGATGAATTTCAAATTTCAGATATGAAACAGTAAAGGTTAAAAAAAAAAATGTTACAAAGGGTACTTCATGCAGTAGCATAAACTTCTGTTTTCTCAAAACTTGTATCAGTTCATCTCACCAGGACCAGCAGGGGAAGCACACTCTGCCTAGGCACTGGCAAAGGGACACAGTGAGAGTGTAGGGTCTCTTGCTGGGGCCATTCAAAATTTGACTGTACAAGCCCCTGAGCAATATGACAGGGCTTTAAAAATGGCCCTGCTTGAAGTACGCGGGTGATCTGGAGACCTCTAAGGTGCTTTCCAACAAAAGCTTTTCTATAATTGTATGAAATCACCTGCAATAGATTAACCCTGGTCATTATTCCTATCACAGGAAATAACTGTGACACCTGGGTAACAGGTGAGCTTACTGCGACACCAGGGAGAGCCTTCCTGTACTTAAAGGCAACCTGTAGGAAAGCTGGGGAGGGAGTCTTTATCAGGGCCTGGAGTGACAGGACAAGGAGTAACCGCTTTAAACTGAAAAGTAGCACCCAGAAAGAACGGAGTCACGCAACAGGATTCATTTCCAAAACCACCTCGTAGACACCTGGGCCAAAGAGCAGGGCCTTGAGCGGGTATATCACAATGACAGAGTTCATTTCCTTCCCGGTAGCTGGCACGTGCCGTTTTTTGGGATTTCGGGGCTACAGTGAGCTGCTAAGAGGGATGTCTTAGCTCTTGCAGGGCAGTGCTTCCACTAAGGCCAGGACTTTTCTGCATCTTCTACTGCCCTGCAAGCGAGGATGCTTGGGGCACACAGGAAGCTGGGAGGGGACACAGCTGCAGGGATTCCATAAGGCACAAGCAAATGCAGCCTTGGCTTGGTGACACTTTCTCTTGATTACTGCTCAACACAAATTACCTCGAGCAAGTCTACTGTGAGGACTAAAGGAAAGAGACGTATGGATGCTGCTAAGCTCTTCTAGCTTGTACCAGGTAGGAAAGATACCTCTGTAGCAGGCGTGAAGAGGATAGCACTAATTAATTAGATGAGAAGCGGAGGAAAGGCACTTAGAGGTAGTGAAAAGCAGTTAATGTGATGTTCCGGGGAAGCTTCAGTCTGCTTAAGGAGCAGCAAGAACAAGCCTAAAGTCATAGCCAAATACAAGAAAGAGAGGAGGACACGCAGCATGAGAAGCTCCCGAGAGAAAGGAGCTCTGTTTTGGGTAAAAATCAGTCCCTTTTTCTATCATGGAGACATCCAAGGGCGTAGGACACGTGCGCTTCAGGGAACCAAGAGATGCTGTGCATTTCTCTCGTCCCCCTGACACAGCCACTAGGTGACGATGCTTCCAATTCTCTCTAAAGAAACCTTGCTTTCTCAGGCCCAGGTGTCCAGCTGCACACCAAGGACGTCCCTGGCTCCCAGGCACAGTTCCCAGGCCCAAGGCCGAGCTCCCCTCCGAACCCCCATTCCAGCAGACCTTGCTCCTGGCATTGTGGAGCAGCCATTTCATGTCAGCCTTTTCTCCTGGCAGTCAGCTTAGCGCCGTAACCTCTGCCATCGGGGCGCCCGAGAGCCGTGTGAGGTCAGCAGAGAGTCACTGTCAGCCTTTGACCTCACAAAGGTGGGTGGCCATAAGTGCCCTGAGCGTCCAGCTCGCATTGAGTACTGCTGGTGGCACTCGAGGCGTGGAGGTCTGCATGGTGCAATGGGAGACGCCGATGTCCTGCTGCTGGAACAAGAGGCGCTGATGTGCTGCTGGTGCAGGAGGAGACGTGAAGGTGCTGCTGCTTAGAGGTGCTGAGGGGCGGGCAGCCTCAGCGGGCAGCTGAATCAGAGGGCAGGGAAGCCAAGCAGCTTCCTTCTCTGGGGAAGGGGGCACAGAGAAAGTGATTGGAAATGGGGTACAAGCCCTCAGCCTCTAAAAGCAATCCCTCAGATGTTTAGGCATAGTAAAGTTAGGTATATCTATTTGACTCTAGACCCCAACATGTTTGTTAGTGTTCTGGTTTGTCCACTGCTTTCTTGTGGGGGATTTGAGTTGGCCATTACTGTTTAGGTGAATGCTGACTTCATATCTATGGTGCACTTTATTCTTAAAATGGGAAGTTTCTACCAATTTCCCGTCCAAACTTGCTCATAAGCCAACTGCAGTCATCATTTCAGATGTGTCTCCCAACTTACACATTTCCTATTTCTCCTTGATATTTACTCAAGAAATTCATTTACGTAGAGACAACATATTCTTCTCTCAACTGGCATCTGGCTGGGCAGAATGATGTCCTTTCATTCCCTTCCAGGCAATAGGCAACTTGTTCCTTCTGTCTTGTGAACTCTTCCTCCTAAGTTCAATGTGAATACAAGTGGCAGAACTGTGCCTCATGTCTCAAATGAGTGTCAGGGCTGCCTTGTCCAGTGTATTCATACTGGAGGGAAAAAAAAATGCATAGCCATACACACTATATAACCACTAAACTTTTTCAGTCCTCCTTGTGCTAACAGTGCATGAACGTGAGGTTTTGTTGTCATTTTTGTTTGTTTGTTTGTTTGCTTGCTTTAAACTCCTGACTGCCATATAGCAAACATGACAAAAAAACACCCTTTTTTGAGAAGCTCTGAGAATGGCTCTGCTTTGTATTATCACCTGTCACTTCACCTGAACCATTTCAATCACAAGCGATATCCTTCTGTCAGGCTTGGTAGTACTTCCCAACCTTATGTCCCCTGCAAATCTCAAAGCTCATGTGTAATTTTTAATCTTCAGCCACCATGTCCATACCGAACATATCTAACTTTGAAGTCAGCTCTGCCCTGAATAGGAGGTTGGGTTTTCAGAGGTCCCTTCCAGCCTACATTTCTCCATGAGTCTTTGCCTCCTTAGCAGCTGCAGTTTCAGAACTGTCTCTGAGAATTACCATAGGTAACGACTCCTTTGCTGGTAAGTCCCTCTTCAGTGTGAACAATTGTAAATTCCCTTTATTCACTTGCAGCCCCAAAGCCCAAATCCGTAGATAATGTATCAGAAGCTCACAGAAAGTGAAATAGATGTAATTCATCCCCTGTGTAGGGAAGAACTGGTCCTAGAAAGGAAAGCTATTAAATTATCTGGAAACAATTTAGCTCTGATAAATTATTTTGTAAATTACACATTACCCCCTCCTTCCCTGGTCTTAGCTGTTCTTGCTCCAAAACTTTGCATGGTGTTGATGTCAAACTAACAGGCCCACACTTGTCTGGATGACTCTTTACCCTCTTCTGGACAGAGGTGTATTTGTTACTCTCCCATTCTGGGGACTATCCCTGGTTTGCACAATTGTTATGCATTTTTCCTACTTGACTTGTTGTTCTGTGTGCCAATGCTGTTAATAGGCTAGGTAGATATCAGCTTTTCATTTTTCACTTGAATCACTATAGATTGTTATTTCACCTCAGATGATGTTGCGCCTAGTGCCCTACCCTCCTTTTCAATGGGAGTCCTGTCACTGCCCTTAATATCACATTGTTGTTGCTGTTAGATGCAGGAAATAAGATTTGCAGCATTTGAGACATCAGTAACTTTTGATCTATTTTTGCCTCAAGCGTGCAACTGTCCTAATTTGTTCTCTTTGTTCCCCCTGGTTTCTGTGGCTTAAGTACCACTTACTATTATTGTTTAATTTCCTATGTGAAGGAGGTTTTTGGTCATTCTTACTTTATTTCTGCAGTTTTTAACCTCTGAAACATGCCTTTTCTCATCGCTTTTTTCCTCTTTGAATTTTGAATTTTAACTATGCCTTCTCTGCACTCAAGTCCCAGAGCTGCTTAGTCAGACTCAATTATTCATTTCCTTAGATTTCAAAGTTTGCATTTCTAAGCCTCAAAACCTTCATTCTAAACCTGGTTTTGTCTGTCGTGAAATGTAAAATGAGAAAAGTCAGCTCATGATCACACTTTATTCAAATTTTACTACATTTAAACCCATACAGGAGCCAAGTCTAAAATGGTCTTATATTTTTTCACTTTTGGGAAGAAATCCATCACATAGTACACCTCTATGAACATAAGTGGTAATTATCTTTCAATCTTTTGCTGGGAAGTTAAAGTCTCCCATAATTCCCATTATTGTTTACGTGTCTGATAACTGTACAGAGATAATTCACTATTAGACTGGAGCTAAGAGCAAAGAGCAGGCTAGCAAGGCTGTCTATCTTTAGCAGTGATTTGCACAAAACCACTCTTTTGCTGACCCATAACATTTAATTTCTCCATCCTCTGCTTCTTGCTAACACAAAGCACCATCTTATTCCATCCATTTGCCTTGGTTTCCAGCCTTCCTGAGATTTATCAGTACTTGTATGACATTCATGCCTTTGTTTCACCCTTCCTGTGTTGACACTTGTCATAACAGTTTTAGATCCTGAACATGATCATCTCAAAGTTTGCCTGACAGTTAGGTCTTCCTCACATTGTCATAGAGTATCAGGTCTCTACCACTTGAAATAGATTGGATTGGATTAGATTATTGGCACCGTCTCTTGTGCTGGTAGTCCATTATCTTCACAGTCCGTACAACTGGCCGTCAGTGAACATGAAGTGGCCTTATCCTGCCCATTTACCTTTCTGGAAATCAGCCACTCTCTCTGCCTAGAACAGGGAATGGATTTTCCTCACCTTTCTTCAAAAGCTCTGAAGTTTTCTGTGATCTTTCCAATTGTACGGTATGATAAGCTTTTGCTGCCACTGAAGGGTAGAAGTCATTATGAATAGTGCCAACAAAACAGAAACATAACAATGAAAACGATATTTTAATTCAGAATAGGTATTTGAAAAGTTCACCTTTTCTAGCACAAATGGGGAAAAGAAAAAAAGGAAAAAAAAAAAAAAAAAAGCAGTCCTAAAACATCAAAACTGTGGCCAAAGAATTAGAAGAAACACTATTTTTCCAAAGCTGCAATGTTTTCCATTCATCTGGCTGGGCCAGCAGAGCACTGGAGACCTGGATGCACTGTACTCATGGCTGGTTCCCCTAAATGACCTGCAGGGAGATCTTCTTCTCTCTATCCCTCTGTTTCTCCTTTCAATCTCTGTTTTGTCTGTTTGTATCACTAGCTCTCAAATCGCCACTGATATATGCACGTGCAGCACCCAGCACAACCTTGTTTCAGGCTCCAGCGGGACCTTTAGGCATTACCATCCTGTAAACAAATAACAATGATAGTGAGTGTAATTACAATCGTCAAACTATTCCAGCTCCACATCATTAGCCATGCCCTGAGCTAAATAACATTTTAATCAGTTTGATATGTCATCTGTGGCTTTCTTCACTGTCACTTGCAATCCAGCAAACTCCTTCCTTCACGTTTCTAGATTAGACAGAGGGTTCTCAACTGCAGACATCCAATTCCCTGTTCAGGAAGCAGCGAGACCTTTCCTCTTCTCACAGATTTAAGATGATAGCCAAGCATCATGAGACACAGTGCGTATGTCTCCTAGGCCCATCCCATGAGAGCAGGACATTTACCACACATGAGAAGAAGACTTAATGCAGTGGCAAAGCAAAATACTCGGTGTCAAAGCCATGTCTAGATGATCATTAAAGACAGATCAAAATTACCCAATACAGGAGGAAAATCTATCGTTTGTAGAAGATTATGTTCTCTGATTATTAGTTTCAAAATTAGTTTTTCCTTTGGATTTCCTCTGAACTTAAACTTAGTTTGGAATGCCTTTGGTTTTGAATATTTCTGAAATCGTATTACTTCTCCTAAGTAAGTTGCTAGTCTGTTCTGTTTACGTGAAATTCGAATAATATTGTGAAGTATCTGCCATCAGTTTTACTGTGTGCCAGGCTGAGTTCCCTGATGAATTTCAAATTTCAGATATGAAACAGTAAAGGTTAAAAAAAAAAATGTTACAAAGGGTACTTCATGCAGTAGCATAAACTTCTGTTTTCTCAAAACTTGTATCAGTTCATCTCACCAGGACCAGCAGGGGAAGCACACTCTGCCTAGGCACTGGCAAAGGGACACAGTGAGAGTGTAGGGTCTCTTGCTGGGGCCATTCAAAATTTGACTGTACAAGCCCCTGAGCAATATGACAGGGCTTTAAAAATGGCCCTGCTTGAAGTACGCGGGTGATCTGGAGACCTCTAAGGTGCTTTCCAACAAAAGCTTTTCTATAATTGTATGAAATCACCTGCAATAGATTAACCCTGGTCATTATTCCTATCACAGGAAATAACTGTGACACCTGGGTAACAGGTGAGCTTACTGCGACACCAGGGAGAGCCTTCCTGTACTTAAAGGCAACCTGTAGGAAAGCTGGGGAGGGAGTCTTTATCAGGGCCTGGAGTGACAGGACAAGGAGTAACCGCTTTAAACTGAAAAGTAGCACCCAGAAAGAACGGAGTCACGCAACAGGATTCATTTCCAAAACCACCTCATAGACACCTGGGCCAAAGAGCAGGGCCTTGAGCGGGTATATCACAATGACAGAGTTCATTTCCTTCCCACTAGCTGGCACGTGCCGTTTTTTGGGATTTCGGGGCTACAGTGAGCTGCTAAGAGGGATGTCTTAGCTCTTGCAGGGCAGTGCTTCCACTAAGGCCAGGACTTTTCTGCATCTTCTACTGCCCTGCAAGCGAGGATGCTTGGGGCACACAGGAAGCTGGGAGGGGACACAGCTGCAGGGATTCCATAAGGCACAAGCAAATGCAGCCTTGGCTTGGTGACACTTTCTCTTGATTACTGCTCAACACAAATTACCTCGAGCAAGTCTACTGTGAGGACTAAAGGAAAGAGACGTATGGATGCTGCTAAGCTCTTCTAGCTTGTACCAGGTAGGAAAGATACCTCTGTAGCAGGCGTGAAGAGGATAGCACTAATTAATTAGATGAGAAGCGGAGGAAAGGCACTTAGAGGTAGTGAAAAGCAGTTAATGTGATGTTCCGGGGAAGCTTCAGTCTGCTTAAGGAGTAGCAAGAACAAGCCTAAAGTCATAGCCAAATACAAGAAAGAGAGGAGGACACGCAGCATGAGAAGCTCCCGAGAGAAAGGAGCTCTGTTTTGGGTAAAAATCAGTCCCTTTTTCTATCATGGAGACATCCAAGGGCGTAGGACACGTGCACTTCAGGGAACCAAGAGATGCTGTGCATTTCTCTCGTCCCCCTGACACAGCCACTAGGTGACGATGCTTCCAATTCTCTCTAAAGAAACCTTGCTTTCTCAGGCCCAGGTGTCCAGCTGCACACCAAGGACGTCCCTGGCTCCCAGGCACAGTTCCCAGGCCCAAGGCCGAGCTCCCCTCCGAACCCCCATTCCAGCAGACCTTGCTCCTGGCATTGTGGAGCAGCCATTTCATGTCAGCCTTTTCTCCTGGCAGTCAGCTTAGCGCCGTAACCTCTGCCATCGGGGCGCCCGAGAGCCGTGTGAGGTCAGCAGAGAGTCACTGTCAGCCTTTGACCTCACAAAGGTGGGTGGCCATAAGTGCCCTGAGCGTCCAGCTCGCATTGAGTACTGCTGGTGGCACTCGAGGCGTGGAGGTCTGCATGGTGCAATGGGAGACGCCGACGTCCTGCTGCTGGAACAAGAGGCGCTGATGTGCTGCTGGTGCAGGAGGAGACGTGAAGGTGCTGCTGCTTAGAGGTGCTGAGGGGCGGGCAGCCTCAGCGGGCAGCTGAATCAGAGGGCAGGGAAGCCAAGCAGCTTCCTTCTCTGGGGAAGGGGGCACAGAGAAAGTGATTGGAAATGGGGTACAAGCCCTCAGCCTCTAAAAGCAATCCCTCAGATGTTTAGGCATAGTAAAGTTAGGTATATCTATTTGACTCTAGACCCCAACATGTTTGTTAGTGTTCTGGTTTGTCCACTGCTTTCTTGTGGGGGATTTGAGTTGGCCATTACTGTTTAGGTGAATGCTGACTTCATATCTATGGTGCACTTTATTCTTAAAATGGGAAGTTTCTACCAATTTCCCGTCCAAACTTGCTCATAAGCCAACTGCAGTCATCATTTCAGATGTGTCTCCCAACTTACACATTTCCTATTTCTCCTTGATATTTACTCAAGAAATTCATTTACGTAGAGACAACATATTCTTCTCTCAACTGGCATCTGGCTGGGCAGAATGATGTCCTTTCATTCCCTTCCAGGCAATAGGCAACTTGTTCCTTCTGTCTTGTGAACTCTTCCTCCTAAGTTCAATGTGAATACAAGTGGCAGAACTGTGCCTCATGTCTCAAATGAGTGTCAGGGCTGCCTTGTCCAGTGTATTCATACTGGAGGGAAAAAAAAATGCATAGCCATACACACTATATAACCACTAAACTTTTTCAGTCCTCCTTGTGCTAACAGTGCATGAACGTGAGGTTTTGTTGTCATTTTTGTTTGTTTGTTTGTTTGCTTGCTTTAAACTCCTGACTGCCATATAGCAAACATGACAAAAAAACACCCTTTTTTGAGAAGCTCTGAGAATGGCTCTGCTTTGTATTATCACCTGTCACTTCACCTGAACCATTTCAATCACAAGCGATATCCTTCTGTCAGGCTTGGTAGTACTTCCCAACCTTATGTCCCCTGCAAATCTCAAAGCTCATGTGTAATTTTTAATCTTCAGCCACCATGTCCATACCGAACATATCTAACTTTGAAGTCAGCTCTGCCCTGAATAGGAGGTTGGGTTTTCAGAGGTCCCTTCCAGCCTACATTTCTCCATGAGTCTTTGCCTCCTTAGCAGCTGCAGTTTCAGAACTGTCTCTGAGAATTACCATAGGTAACGACTCCTTTGCTGGTAAGTCCCTCTTCAGTGTGAACAATTGTAAATTCCCTTTATTCACTTGCAGCCCCAAAGCCCAAATCCGTAGATAATGTATCAGAAGCTCACAGAAAGTGAAATAGATGTAATTCATCCCCTGTGTAGGGAAGAACTGGTCCTAGAAAGGAAAGCTATTAAATTATCTGGAAACAATTTAGCTCTGATAAATTATTTTGTAAATTACACATTACCCCCTCCTTCCCTGGTCTTAGCTGTTCTTGCTCCAAAACTTTGCATGGTGTTGATGTCAAACTAACAGGCCCACACTTGTCTGGATGACTCTTTACCCTCTTCTGGACAGAGGTGTATTTGTTACTCTCCCATTCTGGGGACTATCCCTGGTTTGCACAATTGTTATGCATTTTTCCTACTTGACTTGTTGTTCTGTGTGCCAATGCTGTTAATAGGCTAGGTAGATATCAGCTTTTCATTTTTCACTTGAATCGCTATAGATTGTTATTTCACCTCAGATGATGTTGCGCCTAGTGCCCTACCCTCCTTTTCAATGGGAGTCCTGTCACTGCCCTTAATATCACATTGTTGTTGCTGTTAGATGCAGGAAATAAGATTTGCAGCATTTGAGACATCAGTAACTTTTGATCTATTTTTGCCTCAAGTGTGCAACTGTCCTAATTTGTTCTCTTTGTTCCCCCTGGTTTCTGTGGCTTAAGTACCACTTACTATTATTGTTTAATTTCCTATGTGAAGGAGGTTTTTGGTCATTCTTACTTTATTTCTGCAGTTTTTAACCTCTGAAACATGCCTTTTCTCATCGCTTTTTTCCTCTTTGAATTTTGAATTTTAACTATGCCTTCTCTGCACTCAAGTCCCAGAGCTGCTTAGTCAGACTCAATTATTCATTTCCTTAGATTTCAAAGTTTGCATTTCTAAGCCTCAAAACCTTCATTCTAAACCTGGTTTTGTCTGTCGTGAAATGTAAAATGAGAAAAGTCAGCTCATGATCACACTTTATTCAAATTTTACTACATTTAAACCCATACAGGAGCCAAGTCTAAAATGGTCTTATATTTTTTCACTTTTGGGAAGAAATCCATCACATAGTATACCTCTGTGAACATAAGTGGTAATTATCTTTCAATCTTTTGCTGGGAAGTTAAAGTCTCCCATAATTCCCATTATTGTTTACGTGTCTGATAACTGTACAGAGATAATTCACTATTAGACTGGAGCTAAGAGCAAAGAGCAGGCTAGCAAGGCTGTCTATCTTTAGCAGTGATTTGCACAAAACCACTCTTTTGCTGACCCATAACATTTAATTTCTCCATCCTCTGCTTCTTGCTAACACAAAGCACCATCTTATTCCATCCATTTGCCTTGGTTTCCAGCCTTCCTGAGATTTATCAGTACTTGTATGACATTCATGCCTTTGTTTCACCCTTCCTGTGTTGACACTTGTCATAACAGTTTTAGATCCTGAACATGATCATCTCAAAGTTTGCCTGACAGTTAGGTCTTCCTCACATTGTCATAGAGTATCAGGTCTCTACCACTTGAAATAGATTGGATTGGATTAGATTATTGGCACCGTCTCTTGTGCTGGTAGTCCATTATCTTCACAGTCCGTACAACTGGCCGTCAGTGAACATGAAGTGGCCTTATCCTGCCCATTTACCTTTCTGGAAATCAGCCACTCTCTCTGCCTAGAACAGGGAATGGATTTTCCTCACCTTTCTTCAAAAGCTCTGAAGTTTTCTGTGATCTTTCCAATTGTACGGTATGATAAGCTTTTGCTGCCACTGAAGGGTAGAAGTCATTATGAATAGTGCCAACAAAACAGAAACATAACAATGAAAACGATATTTTAATTCAGAATAGGTATTTGAAAAGTTCACCTTTTCTAGCACAAATGGGGAAAAGAAAAAAAGGAAAAAAAAAAAAAAAAAAGCAGTCCTAAAACATCAAAACTGTGGCCAAAGAATTAGAAGAAACACTATTTTTCCAAAGCTGCAATGTTTTCCATTCATCTGGCTGGGCCAGCAGAGCACTGGAGACCTGGATGCACTGTACTCATGGCTGGTTCCCCTAAATGACCTGCAGGGAGATCTTCTTCTCTCTATCCCTCTGTTTCTCCTTTCAATCTCTGTTTTGTCTGTTTGTATCACTAGCTCTCAAATCGCCACTGATATATGCACGTGCAGCACCCAGCACAACCTTGTTTCAGGCTCCAGCGGGACCTTTAGGCATTACCATCCTGTAAACAAATAACAATGATAGTGAGTGTAATTACAATCGTCAAACTATTCCAGCTCCACATCATTAGCCATGCCCTGAGCTAAATAACATTTTAATCAGTTTGATATGTCATCTGTGGCTTTCTTCACTGTCACTTGCAATCCAGCAAACTCCTTCCTTCACGTTTCTAGATTAGACAGAGGGTTCTCAACTGCAGACATCCAATTCCCTGTTCAGGAAGCAGCGAGACCTTTCCTCTTCTCACAGATTTAAGATGATAGCCAAGCATCATGAGACACAGTGCGTATGTCTCCTAGGCCCATCCCATGAGAGCAGGACATTTACCACACATGAGAAGAAGACTTAATGCAGTGGCAAAGCAAAATACTCGGTGTCAAAGCCATGTCTAGATGATCATTAAAGACAGATCAAAATTACCCAATACAGGAGGAAAATCTATCGTTTGTAGAAGATTATGTTCTCTGATTATTAGTTTCAAAATTAGTTTTTCCTTTGGATTTCCTCTGAACTTAAACTTAGTTTGGAATGCCTTTGGTTTTGAATATTTCTGAAATCGTATTACTTCTCCTAAGTAAGTTGCTAGTCTGTTCTGTTTACGTGAAATTCGAATAATATTGTGAAGTATCTGCCATCAGTTTTACTGTGTGCCAGGCTGAGTTCCCTGATGAATTTCAAATTTCAGATATGAAACAGTAAAGGTTAAAAAAAAAAATGTTACAAAGGGTACTTCATGCAGTAGCATAAACTTCTGTTTTCTCAAAACTTGTATCAGTTCATCTCACCAGGACCAGCAGGGGAAGCACACTCTGCCTAGGCACTGGCAAAGGGACACAGTGAGAGTGTAGGGTCTCTTGCTGGGGCCATTCAAAATTTGACTGTACAAGCCCCTGAGCAATATGACAGGGCTTTAAAAATGGCCCTGCTTGAAGTACGCGGGTGATCTGGAGACCTCTAAGGTGCTTTCCAACAAAAGCTTTTCTATAATTGTATGAAATCACCTGCAATAGATTAACCCTGGTCATTATTCCTATCACAGGAAATAACTGTGACACCTGGGTAACAGGTGAGCTTACTGCGACACCAGGGAGAGCCTTCCTGTACTTAAAGGCAACCTGTAGGAAAGCTGGGGAGGGAGTCTTTATCAGGGCCTGGAGTGACAGGACAAGGAGTAACCGCTTTAAACTGAAAAGTAGCACCCAGAAAGAACGGAGTCACGCAACAGGATTCATTTCCAAAACCACCTCGTAGACACCTGGGCCAAAGAGCAGGGCCTTGAGCGGGTATATCACAATGACAGAGTTCATTTCCTTCCCGGTAGCTGGCACGTGCCGTTTTTTGGGATTTCGGGGCTACAGTGAGCTGCTAAGAGGGATGTCTTAGCTCTTGCAGGGCAGTGCTTCCACTAAGGCCAGGACTTTTCTGCATCTTCTACTGCCCTGCAAGCGAGGATGCTTGGGGCACACAGGAAGCTGGGAGGGGACACAGCTGCAGGGATTCCATAAGGCACAAGCAAATGCAGCCTTGGCTTGGTGACACTTTCTCTTGATTACTGCTCAACACAAATTACCTCGAGCAAGTCTACTGTGAGGACTAAAGGAAAGAGACGTATGGATGCTGCTAAGCTCTTCTAGCTTGTACCAGGTAGGAAAGATACCTCTGTAGCAGGCGTGAAGAGGATAGCACTAATTAATTAGATGAGAAGCGGAGGAAAGGCACTTAGAGGTAGTGAAAAGCAGTTAATGTGATGTTCCGGGGAAGCTTCAGTCTGCTTAAGGAGTAGCAAGAACAAGCCTAAAGTCATAGCCAAATACAAGAAAGAGAGGAGGACACGCAGCATGAGAAGCTCCCGAGAGAAAGGAGCTCTGTTTTGGGTAAAAATCAGTCCCTTTTTCTATCATGGAGACATCCAAGGGCGTAGGACACGTGCGCTTCAGGGAACCAAGAGATGCTGTGCATTTCTCTCGTCCCCCTGACACAGCCACTAGGTGACGATGCTTCCAATTCTCTCTAAAGAAACCTTGCTTTCTCAGGCCCAGGTGTCCAGCTGCACACCAAGGACGTCCCTGGCTCCCAGGCACAGTTCCCAGGCCCAAGGCCGAGCTCCCCTCCCAACCCCCATTCCAGCAGACCTTGCTCCTGGCATTGTGGAGCAGCCATTTCATGTCAGCCTTTTCTCCTGGCAGTCAGCTTAGCGCCGTAACCTCTGCCATCGGGGCGCCCGAGAGCCGTGTGAGGTCAGCAGAGAGTCACTGTCAGCCTTTGACCTCACAAAGGTGGGTGGCCATAAGTGCCCTGAGCGTCCAGCTCGCATTGAGTACTGCTGGTGGCACTCGAGGCGTGGAGGTCTGCATGGTGCAATGGGAGACGCCGATGTCCTGCTGCTGGAACAAGAGGCGCTGATGTGCTGCTGGTGCAGGAGGAGACGTGAAGGTGCTGCTGCTTAGAGGTGCTGAGGGGCGGGCAGCCTCAGCGGGCAGCTGAATCAGAGGGCAGGGAAGCCAAGCAGCTTCCTTCTCTGGGGAAGGGGGCACAGAGAAAGTGATTGGAAATGGGGTACAAGCCCTCAGCCTCTAAAAGCAATCCCTCAGATGTTTAGGCATAGTAAAGTTAGGTATATCTATTTGACTCTAGACCCCAACATGTTTGTTAGTGTTCTGGTTTGTCCACTGCTTTCTTGTGGGGGATTTGAGTTGGCCATTACTCTTTAGGTGAATGCTGACTTCATATCTATGGTGCACTTTATTCTTAAAATGGGAAGTTTCTACCAATTTCCCGTCCAAACTTGCTCATAAGCCAACTGCAGTCATCATTTCAGATGTGTCTCCCAACTTACACATTTCCTATTTCTCCTTGATATTTACTCAAGAAATTCATTTACGTAGAGACAACATATTCTTCTCTCAACTGGCATCTGGCCGGGCAGAATGATGTCCTTTCATTCCCTTCCAGGCAATAGGCAACTTGTTCCTTCTGTCTTGTGAACTCTTCCTCCTAAGTTCAATGTGAATACAAGTGGCAGAACTGTGCCTCATGTCTCAAATGAGTGTCAGGGCTGCCTTGTCCAGTGTATTCATACTGGAGGGAAAAAAAAATGAATAGCCATACACACTATATAACCACTAAACTTTTTCAGTCCTCCTTGTGCTAACAGTGCATGAACGTGAGGTTTTGTTGTCATTTTTGTTTGTTTGTTTGTTTGCTTGCTTTAAACTCCTGACTGCCATATAGCAAACATGACAAAAAAACACCCTTTTTTGAGAATCTCTGAGAATGGCTCTGCTTTGTATTATCACCTGTCACTTCACCTGAACCATTTCAATCACAAGCGATATCCTTCTGTCAGGCTTGGTAGTACTTCCCAACCTTATGTCCCCTGCAAATCTCAAAGCTCATGTGTAATTTTTAATCTTCAGCCACCATGTCCATACCGAACATATCTAACTTTGAAGTCAGCTCTGCCCTGAATAGGAGGTTGGGTTTTCAGAGGTCCCTTCCAGCCTACATTTCTCCATGAGTCTTTGCCTCCTTAGCAGCTGCAGTTTCAGAACTGTCTCTGAGAATTACCATAGGTAACGACTCCTTTGCTGGTAAGTCCCTCTTCAGTGTGAACAATTGTAAATTCCCTTTATTCACTTGCAGCCCCAAAGCCCAAATCCGTAGATAATGTATCAGAAGCTCACAGAAAGTGAAATAGATGTAATTCATCCCCTGTGTAGGGAAGAACTGGTCCTAGAAAGGAAAGCTATTAAATTATCTGGAAACAATTTAGCTCTGATAAATTATTTTGTAAATTACACATTACCCCCTCCTTCCCTGGTCTTAGCTGTTCTTGCTCCAAAACTTTGCATGGTGTTGATGTCAAACTAACAGGCCCACACTTGTCTGGATGACTCTTTACCCTCTTCTGGACAGAGGTGTATTTGTTACTCTCCCATTCTGGGGACTATCCCTGATTTGCACAATTGTTATGCATTTTTCCTACTTGACTTGTTGTTCTGTGTGCCAATGCTGTTAATAGGCTAGGTAGATATCAGCTTTTCATTTTTCACTTGAATCGCTATAGATTGTTATTTCACCTCAGATGATGTTGCGCCTAGTGCCCTACCCTCCTTTTCAATGGGAGTCCTGTCACTGCCCTTAATATCACATTGTTGTTGCTGTTAGATGCAGGAAATAAGATTTGCAGCATTTGAGACATCAGTAACGTTTGATCTATTTTTGCCTCAAGCGTGCAACTGTCCTAATTTGTTCTCTTTGTTCCCCCTGGTTTCTGTGGCTTAAGTACCACTTACTATTATTGTTTAATTTCCTATGTGAAGGAAGTTTTCGGTCATTCTTACTTTATTTCTGCAGTTTTTAACCTCTGAAACATGCCTTTTCTCATCGCTTTTTTCCTCTTTGAATTTTGAATTTTAACTATGCCTTCTCTGCACTCAAGTCCCAGAGCTGCTTAGTCAGACTCAATTATTCATTTCCTTAGATTTCAAAGTTTGCATTTCTAAGCCTCAAAACCTTCATTCTAAACCTGGTTTTGTCTGTCGTGAAATGTAAAATGAGAAAAGTCAGCTCATGATCACACTTTATTCAAATTTTACTACATTTAAACCCATACAGGAGCCAAGTCTAAAATGGTCTTATATTTTTTCACTTTTGGGAAGAAATCCATCACATAGTACACCTCTATGAACATAAGTGGTAATTATCTTTCAATCTTTTGCTGGGAAGTTAAAGTCTCCCATAATTCCCATTATTGTTTACTTGTCTGATAACTGTACAGAGATAATTCACTATTAGACTGGAGCTAAGAGCAAAGAGCAGGCTAGCAAGGCTGTCTATCTTTAGCAGTGATTTGCACAAAACCACTCTTTTGCTGACCCATAACATTTAATTTCTCCATCCTCTGCTTCTTGCTAACACAAAGCACCATCTTATTCCATCCATTTGCCTTGGTTTCCAGCCTTCCTGAGATTTATCAGTACTTGTATGACATTCATGCCTTTGTTTCACCCTTCCTGTGTTGACACTTGTCATAACAGTTTTAGATCCTGAACATGATCATCTCAAAGTTTGCCTGACAGTTAGGTCTTCCTCACATTGTCATAGAGTATCAGGTCTCTACCACTTGAAATAGATTGGATTGGATTAGATTATTGGCACCGTCTCTTGTGCTGGTAGTCCATTATCTTCACAGTCCGTACAACTGGCCATCAGTGAACATGAAGTGGCCTTATCCTGCCCATTTACCTTTCTGGAAATCAGCCACTCTGTCTGCCTAGAACAGGGAATGGATTTTCCTCACCTTTCTTCAAAAGCTCTGAAGTTTTCTGTGATCTTTCCAATTGTACGGTATGATAAGCTTTTGCTGCCACTGAAGGGTAGAAGTCATTATGAATAGTGCCAACAAAACAGAAACATAACAATGAAAACGATATTTTAATTCAGAATAGGTATTTGAAAAGTTCACCTTTACTAGCACAAATGGGGAAAAGAAAAAAAGGAAGGAAAAAAAAAAAAAAAAGCAGTCCTAAAACATCAAAACTGTGGCCAAAGAATTAGAAGAAACACTATTTTTCCAAAGCTGCAATGTTTTCCATTCATCTGGCTGGGCCAGCAGAGCACTGGAGACCTGGATGCACTGTACTCATGGCTGGTTCCCCTAAATGACCTGCAGGGAGATCTTCTTCTCTCTATCCCTCTGTTTCTCCTTTCAATCTCTGTTTTGTCTGTTTGTATCACTAGCTCTCAAATCGCCACTGATATATGCACGTGCAGCACCCAGCACAACCTTGTTTCAGGCTCCAGCGGGACCTTTAGGCATTACCATCCTGTAAACAAATAACAATGATAGTGAGTGTAATTACAATCGTCAAACTATTCCAGCTCCACATCATTAGCCATGCCCTGAGCTAAATAACATTTTAATCAGTTTGATATGTCATCTGTGGCTTTCTTCACTGTCACTTGCAATCCAGCAAACTCCTTCCTTCACGTTTCTAGATTAGACAGACGGTTCTCAACTGCAGACATCCAATTCCCTGTTCAGGAAGCAGCGAGACCTTTCCTCTTCTCACAGATTTAAGATGATAGCCAAGCATCATGAGACACAGTGCGTATGTCTCCTAGGCCCATCCCATGAGAGCAGGACATTTACCACACATGAGAAGAAGACTTAATGCAGTGGCAAAGCAAAATACTCGGTGTCAAAGCCATGTCTAGATGATCATTAAAGATAGATCAAAATTACCCAATACAGGAGGAAAATCTATCGTTTGTAGTAGATTATGTTCTCTGATTATTAGTTTCAAAATTAGTTTTTCCTTTGGATTTCCTCTGAACTTAAACTTAGTTTGGAATGCCTTTGGTTTTGAATATTTCTGAAATCGTATTACTTCTCCTAAGTAAGTTGCTAGTCTGTTCTGTTTACGTGAAATTCGAATAATATTGTGAAGTATCTGCCATCAGTTTTACTGTGTGCCAGGCTGAGTTCCCTGATGAATTTCAAATTTCAGATATGAAACAGTAAAGGTTAAAAAAAAAAAATGTTACAAAGGGTACTTCATGCAGTAGCATAAACTTCTGTTTTCTCAAAACTTGTATCAGTTCATCTCACCAGGACCAGCAGGGGAAGCACACTCTGCCTAGGCACTGGCAAAGGGACACAGTGAGAGTGTAGGGTCTCTTGCTGGGGCCATTCAAAATTTGACTGTACAAGCCCCTGAGCAATATGACAGGGCTTTAAAAATGGCCCTGCTTGAAGTACGCGGGTGATCTGGAGACCTCTAAGGTGCTTTCCAACAAAAGCTTTTCTATAATTGTATGAAATCACCTGCAATAGATTAACCCTGGTCATTATTCCTATCACAGGAAATAACTGTGACACCTGGGTAACAGGTGAGCTTACTGCGACACCAGGGAGAGCCTTCCTGTACTTAAAGGCAACCTGTAGGAAAGCTGGGGAGGGAGTCTTTATCAGGGCCTGGAGTGACAGGACAAGGAGTAACCGCTTTAAACTGAAAAGTAGCACCCAGAAAGAACGGAGTCACGCAACAGGATTCATTTCCAAAACCACCTCATAGACACCTGGGCCAAAGAGCAGGGCCTTGAGCGGGTATATCACAATGACGGAGTTCATTTCCTTCCCAGTAGCTGGCACGTGCCGTTTTTTGGGATTTCGGGGCTACAGTGAGCTGCTAAGAGGGATGTCTTAGCTCTTGCAGGGCAGTGCTTCCACTAAGGCCAGGACTTTTCTGCATCTTCTACTGCCCTGCAAGCGAGGATGCTTGGGGCACACAGGAAGCTGGGAGGGGACACAGCTGCAGGGATTCCATAAGACACAAGCAAATGCAGCCTTGGCTTGGTGACACTTTCTCTTGATTACTGCTCAACACAAATTACCTCGAGCAAGTCTACTGTGAGGACTAAAGGAAAGAGACGTATGGATGCTGCTAAGCTCTTCTAGCTTGTACCAGGTAGGAAAGATACCTCTGTAGCAGGCGTGAAGAGGATAGCACTAATTAATTAGATGAGAAGCGGAGGAAAGGCACTTAGAGGTAGTGAAAAGCAGTTAATGTGATGTTCCGGGGAAGCTTCAGTCTGCTTAAGGAGTAGCAAGAACAAGCCTAAAGTCATAGCCAAATACAAGAAAGAGAGGAGGACACGCAGCATGAGAAGCTCCCGAGAGAAAGGAGCTCTGTTTTGGGTAAAAATCAGTCCCTTTTTCTATCATGGAGACATCCAAGGGCGTAGGACACGTGCACTTCAGGGAACCAAGAGATGCTGTGCATTTCTCTCGTCCCCCTGACACAGCCACTAGGTGACGATGCTTCCAATTCTCTCTAAAGAAACCTTGCTTTCTCAGGCCCAGGTGTCCAGCTGCACACCAAGGACGTCCCTGGCTCCCAGGCACAGTTCCCAGGCCCAAGGCCGAGCTCCCCTCCGAACCCCCATTCCAGCAGACCTTGCTCCTGGCATTGTGGAGCAGCCATTTCATGTCAGCCTTTTCTCCTGGCAGTCAGCTTAGCGCCGTAACCTCTGCCATCGGGGCGCCCGAGAGCCGTGTGAGGTCAGCAGAGAGTCACTGTCAGCCTTTGACCTCACAAAGGTGGGTGGCCATAAGTGCCCTGAGCGTCCAGCTCGCATTGAGTACTGCTGGTGGCACTCGAGGCGTGGAGGTCTGCATGGTGCAATGGGAGACGCCGATGTCCTGCTGCTGGAACAAGAGGCGCTGATGTGCTGCTGGTGCAGGAGGAGACGTGAAGGTGCTGCTGCTTAGAGGTGCTGAGGGGCGGGCAGCCTCAGCGGGCAGCTGAATCAGAGGGCAGGGAAGCCAAGCAGCTTCCTTCTCTGGGGAAGGGGGCACAGAGAAAGTGATTGGAAATGGGGTACAAGCCCTCAGCCTCTAAAAGCAATCCCTCAGATGTTTAGGCATAGTAAAGTTAGGTATATCTATTTGACTCTAGACCCCAACATGTTTGTTAGTGTTCTGGTTTGTCCACTGCTTTCTTGTGGGGGATTTGAGTTGGCCATTACTCTTTAGGTGAATGCTGACTTCATATCTATGGTGCACTTTATTCTTAAAATGGGAAGTTTCTACCAATTTCCCGTCCAAACTTGCTCATAAGCCAACTGCAGTCATCATTTCAGATGTGTCTCCCAACTTACACATTTCCTATTTCTCCTTGATATTTACTCAAGAAATTCATTTACGTAGAGACAACATATTCTTCTCTCAACTGGCATCTGGCCGGGCAGAATGATGTCCTTTCATTCCCTTCCAGGCAATAGGCAACTTGTTCCTTCTGTCTTGTGAACTCTTCCTCCTAAGTTCAATGTGAATACAAGTGGCAGAACTGTGCCTCATGTCTCAAATGAGTGTCAGGGCTGCCTTGTCCAGTGTATTCATACTGGAGGGAAAAAAAAATGAATAGCCATACACACTATATAACCACTAAACTTTTTCAGTCCTCCTTGTGCTAACAGTGCATGAACGTGAGGTTTTGTTGTCATTTTTGTTTGTTTGTTTGTTTGCTTGCTTTAAACTCCTGACTGCCATATAGCAAACATGACAAAAAAACACCCTTTTTTGAGAATCTCTGAGAATGGCTCTGCTTTGTATTATCACCTGTCACTTCACCTGAACCATTTCAATCACAAGCGATATCCTTCTGTCAGGCTTGGTAGTACTTCCCAACCTTATGTCCCCTGCAAATCTCAAAGCTCATGTGTAATTTTTAATCTTCAGCCACCATGTCCATACCGAACATATCTAACTTTGAAGTCAGCTCTGCCCTGAATAGGAGGTTGGGTTTTCAGAGGTCCCTTCCAGCCTACATTTCTCCATGAGTCTTTGCCTCCTTAGCAGCTGCAGTTTCAGAACTGTCTCTGAGAATTACCATAGGTAACGACTCCTTTGCTGGTAAGTCCCTCTTCAGTGTGAACAATTGTAAATTCCCTTTATTCACTTGCAGCCCCAAAGCCCAAATCCGTAGATAATGTATCAGAAGCTCACAGAAAGTGAAATAGATGTAATTCATCCCCTGTGTAGGGAAGAACTGGTCCTAGAAAGGAAAGCTATTAAATTATCTGGAAACAATTTAGCTCTGATAAATTATTTTGTAAATTACACATTACCCCCTCCTTCCCTGGTCTTAGCTGTTCTTGCTCCAAAACTTTGCATGGTGTTGATGTCAAACTAACAGGCCCACACTTGTCTGGATGACTCTTTACCCTCTTCTGGACAGAGGTGTATTTGTTACTCTCCCATTCTGGGGACTATCCCTGATTTGCACAATTGTTATGCATTTTTCCTACTTGACTTGTTGTTCTGTGTGCCAATGCTGTTAATAGGCTAGGTAGATATCAGCTTTTCATTTTTCACTTGAATCGCTATAGATTGTTATTTCACCTCAGATGATGTTGCGCCTAGTGCCCTACCCTCCTTTTCAATGGGAGTCCTGTCACTGCCCTTAATATCACATTGTTGTTGCTGTTAGATGCAGGAAATAAGATTTGCAGCATTTGAGACATCAGTAACGTTTGATCTATTTTTGCCTCAAGCGTGCAACTGTCCTAATTTGTTCTCTTTGTTCCCCCTGGTTTCTGTGGCTTAAGTACCACTTACTATTATTGTTTAATTTCCTATGTGAAGGAAGTTTTCGGTCATTCTTACTTTATTTCTGCAGTTTTTAACCTCTGAAACATGCCTTTTCTCATCGCTTTTTTCCTCTTTGAATTTTGAATTTTAACTATGCCTTCTCTGCACTCAAGTCCCAGAGCTGCTTAGTCAGACTCAATTATTCATTTCCTTAGATTTCAAAGTTTGCATTTCTAAGCCTCAAAACCTTCATTCTAAACCTGGTTTTGTCTGTCGTGAAATGTAAAATGAGAAAAGTCAGCTCATGATCACACTTTATTCAAATTTTACTACATTTAAACCCATACAGGAGCCAAGTCTAAAATGGTCTTATATTTTTTCACTTTTGGGAAGAAATCCATCACATAGTACACCTCTATGAACATAAGTGGTAATTATCTTTCAATCTTTTGCTGGGAAGTTAAAGTCTCCCATAATTCCCATTATTGTTTACTTGTCTGATAACTGTACAGAGATAATTCACTATTAGACTGGAGCTAAGAGCAAAGAGCAGGCTAGCAAGGCTGTCTATCTTTAGCAGTGATTTGCACAAAACCACTCTTTTGCTGACCCATAACATTTAATTTCTCCATCCTCTGCTTCTTGCTAACACAAAGCACCATCTTATTCCATCCATTTGCCTTGGTTTCCAGCCTTCCTGAGATTTATCAGTACTTGTATGACATTCATGCCTTTGTTTCACCCTTCCTGTGTTGACACTTGTCATAACAGTTTTAGATCCTGAACATGATCATCTCAAAGTTTGCCTGACAGTTAGGTCTTCCTCACATTGTCATAGAGTATCAGGTCTCTACCACTTGAAATAGATTGGATTGGATTAGATTATTGGCACCGTCTCTTGTGCTGGTAGTCCATTATCTTCACAGTCCGTACAACTGGCCATCAGTGAACATGAAGTGGCCTTATCCTGCCCATTTACCTTTCTGGAAATCAGCCACTCTGTCTGCCTAGAACAGGGAATGGATTTTCCTCACCTTTCTTCAAAAGCTCTGAAGTTTTCTGTGATCTTTCCAATTGTACGGTATGATAAGCTTTTGCTGCCACTGAAGGGTAGAAGTCATTATGAATAGTGCCAACAAAACAGAAACATAACAATGAAAACGATATTTTAATTCAGAATAGGTATTTGAAAAGTTCACCTTTACTAGCACAAATGGGGAAAAGAAAAAAAGGAAGGAAAAAAAAAAAAAAAAAAAGCAGTCCTAAAACATCAAAACTGTGGCCAAAGAATTAGAAGAAACACTATTTTTCCAAAGCTGCAATGTTTTCCATTCATCTGGCTGGGCCAGCAGAGCACTGGAGACCTGGATGCACTGTACTCATGGCTGGTTCCCCTAAATGACCTGCAGGGAGATCTTCTTCTCTCTATCCCTCTGTTTCTCCTTTCAATCTCTGTTTTGTCTGTTTGTATCACTAGCTCTCAAATCGCCACTGATATATGCACGTGCAGCACCCAGCACAACCTTGTTTCAGGCTCCAGCGGGACCTTTAGGCATTACCATCCTGTAAACAAATAACAATGATAGTGAGTGTAATTACAATCGTCAAACTATTCCAGCTCCACATCATTAGCCATGCCCTGAGCTAAATAACATTTTAATCAGTTTGATATGTCATCTGTGGCTTTCTTCACTGTCACTTGCAATCCAGCAAACTCCTTCCTTCACGTTTCTAGATTAGACAGAGGGTTCTCAACTGCAGACATCCAATTCCCTGTTCAGGAAGCAGCGAGACCTTTCCTCTTCTCACAGATTTAAGATGATAGCCAAGCATCATGAGACACAGTGCGTATGTCTCCTAGGCCCATCCCATGAGAGCAGGACATTTACCACACATGAGAAGAAGACTTAATGCAGTGGCAAAGCAAAATACTCGGTGTCAAAGCCATGTCTAGATGATCATTAAAGATAGATCAAAATTACCCAATACAGGAGGAAAATCTATCGTTTGTAGTAGATTATGTTCTCTGATTATTAGTTTCAAAATTAGTTTTTCCTTTGGATTTCCTCTGAACTTAAACTTAGTTTGGAATGCCTTTGGTTTTGAATATTTCTGAAATCGTATTACTTCTCCTAAGTAAGTTGCTAGTCTGTTCTGTTTACGTGAAATTCGAATAATATTGTGAAGTATCTGCCATCAGTTTTACTGTGTGCCAGGCTGAGTTCCCTGATGAATTTCAAATTTCAGATATGAAACAGTAAAGGTTAAAAAAAAAAATGTTACAAAGGGTACTTCATGCAGTAGCATAAACTTCTGTTTTCTCAAAACTTGTATCAGTTCATCTCACCAGGACCAGCAGGGGAAGCACACTCTGCCTAGGCACTGGCAAAGGGACACAGTGAGAGTGTAGGGTCTCTTGCTGGGGCCATTCAAAATTTGACTGTACAAGCACCTGAGCAATATGACAGGGCTTTAAAAATGGCCCTGCTTGAAGTACGCGGGTGATCTGGAGACCTCTAAGGTGCTTTCCAACAAAAGCTTTTCTATAATTGTATGAAATCACCTGCAATAGATTAACCCTGGTCATTATTCCTATCACAGGAAATAACTGTGACACCTGGGTAACAGGTGAGCTTACTGCGACACCAGGGAGAGCCTTCCTGTACTTAAAGGCAACCTGTAGGAAAGCTGGGGAGGGAGTCTTTATCAGGGCCTGGAGTGACAGGACAAGGAGTAACCGCTTTAAACTGAAAAGTAGCACCCAGAAAGAACGGAGTCACGCAACAGGATTCATTTCCAAAACCACCTCATAGACACCTGGGCCAAAGAGCAGGGCCTTGAGCGGGTATATCACAATGACGGAGTTCATTTCCTTCCCAGTAGCTGGCACGTGCCGTTTTTTGGGATTTCGGGGCTACAGTGAGCTGCTAAGAGGGATGTCTTAGCTCTTGCAGGGCAGTGCTTCCACTAAGGCCAGGACTTTTCTGCATCTTCTACGGCCCTGCAAGCGAGGATGCTTGGGGCACACAGGAAGCTGGGAGGGGACACAGCTGCAGGGATTCCATAAGACACAAGCAAATGCAGCCTTGGCTTGGTGACACTTTCTCTTGATTACTGCTCAACACAAATTACCTCGAGCAAGTCTACTGTGAGGACTAAAGGAAAGAGATGTATGGATGCTGCTAAGCTCTTCTAGCTTGTACCAGGTAGGAAAGATACCTCTGTAGCAGGCGTGAAGAGGATAGCACTAATTAATTAGATGAGAAGCGGAGGAAAGGCACTTAGAGGTAGTGAAAAGCAGTTAATGTGATGTTCCGGGGAAGCTTCAGTCTGCTTAAGGAGTAGCAAGAACAAGCCTAAAGTCATAGCCAAATACAAGAAAGAGAGGAGGACACGCAGCATGAGAAGCTCCCGAGAGAAAGGAGCTCTGTTTTGGGTAAAAATCAGTCCCTTTTTCTATCATGGAGACATCCAAGGGCGTAGGACACGTGCACTTCAGGGAACCAAGAGATGCTGTGCATTTCTCTCGTCCCCCTGACACAGCCACTAGGTGACGATGCTTCCAATTCTCTCTAAAGAAACCTTGCTTTCTCAGGCCCAGGTGTCCAGCTGCACACCAAGGACGTCCCTGGCTCCCAGGCACAGTTCCCAGGCCCAAGGCCGAGCTCCGCTCCGAACCCCCATTCCAGCAGACCTTGCTCCTGGCATTGTGGAGCAGCCATTTCATGTCAGCCTTTTCTCCTGGCAGTCAGCTTAGCGCCGTAACCTCTGCCATCGGGGCGCCCGAGAGCCGTGTGAGGTCAGCAGAGAGTCACTGTCAGCCTTTGACCTCACAAAGGTGGGTGGCCATAAGTGCCCTGAGCGTCCAGCTCGCATTGAGTACTGCTCGTGGCACTCGAGGCGTGGAGGTCTGCATGGTGCAATGGGAGACGCCGATGTCCTGCTGCTGGAACAAGAGGCGCTGATGTGCTGCTGGTGCAGGAGGAGACGTGAAGGTGCTGCTGCTTAGAGGTGCTGAGGGGCGGGCAGCCTCAGCGGGCAGCTGAATCAGAGGGCAGGGAAGCCAAGCAGCTTCCTTCTCTGGGGAAGGGGACACAGAGAAAGTGATTGGAAATGGGGTACAAGCCCTCAGCCTCTAAAAGCAATCCCTCAGATGTTTAGGCATAGTAAAGTTAGGTATATCTATTTGACTCTAGACCCCAACATGTTTGTTAGTGTTCTGGTTTGTCCACTGCTTTCTTGTGGGGGATTTGAGTTGGCCATTACTGTTTAGGTGAATGCTGACTTCATATCTATGGTGCACTTTATTCTTAAAATGGGAAGTTTCTACCAATTTCCCGTCCAAACTTGCTCATAAGCCAACTGCAGTCATCATTTCAGATGTGTCTCCCAACTTACACATTTCCTATTTCTCCTTGATATTTACTCAAGAAATTCATTTACGTAGAGACAACATATTCTTCTCTCAACTGGCATCTGGCCGGGCAGAATGATGTCCTTTCATTCCCTTCCAGGCAATAGGCAGC
Source organism: Anser anser (assembly GCF_964211835.1). Classification (NCBI taxonomy): domain Eukaryota; kingdom Metazoa; phylum Chordata; class Aves; order Anseriformes; family Anatidae; genus Anser; species Anser anser. The sequence goes on along the minus strand of NC_139738.1, from coordinate 14,006,392 downwards.
TTGTTCCTTCTGTCTTGTGAACTCTTCCTCCTAAGTTCAATGTGAATACAAGTGGCAGAACTGTGCCTCATGTCTCAAATGAGTGTCAGGGCTGCCTTGTCCAGTGTATTCATACTGGAGGGAAAAAAAAATGAATAGCCATACACACTATATAACCACTAAACTTTTTCAGTCCTCCTTGTGCTAACAGTGCATGAACGTGAGGTTTTGTTGTCATTTTTGTTTGTTTGTTTGTTTGCTTGCTTTAAACTCCTGACTGCCATATAGCAAACATGACAAAAAAACACCCTTTTTTGAGAATCTCTGAGAATGGCTCTGCTTTGTATTATCACCTGTCACTTCACCTGAACCATTTCAATCACAAGCGATATCCTTCTGTCAGGCTTGGTAGTACTTCCCAACCTTATGTCCCCTGCAAATCTCAAAGCTCATGTGTAATTTTTAATCTTCAGCCACCATGTCCATACCGAACATATCTAACTTTGAAGTCAGCTCTGCCCTGAATAGGAGGTTGGGTTTTCAGAGGTCCCTTCCAGCCTACATTTCTCCATGAGTCTTTGCCTCCTTAGCAGCTGCAGTTTCAGAACTGTCTCTGAGAATTACCATAGGTAACGACTCCTTTGCTGCTAAGTCCCTCTTCAGTGTGAACAATTGTAAATTCCCTTTATTCACTTGCAGCCCCAAAGCCCAAATCCGTAGATAATGTATCAGAAGCTCACAGAAAGTGAAATAGATGTAATTCATCCCCTGTGTAGGGAAGAACTGGTCCTAGAAAGGAAAGCTATTAAATTATCTGGAAACAATTTAGCTCTGATAAATTATTTTGTAAATTACACATTACCCCCTCCTTCCCTGGTCTTAGCTGTTCTTGCTCCAAAACTTTGCATGGTGTTGATGTCAAACTAACAGGCCCACACTTGTCTGGATGACTCTTTACCCTCTTCTGGACAGAGGTGTATTTGTTACTCTCCCATTCTGGGGACTATCCCTGATTTGCACAATTGTTATGCATTTTTCCTACTTGACTTGTTGTTCTGTGTGCCAATGCTGTTAATAGGCTAGGTAGATATCAGCTTTTCATTTTTCACTTGAATCGCTATAGATTGTTATTTCACCTCAGATGATGTTGCGCCTAGTGCCCTACCCTCCTTTTCAATGGGAGTCCTGTCACTGCCCTTAATATCACATTGTTGTTGCTGTTAGATGCAGGAAATAAGATTTGCAGCATTTGAGACATCAGTAACTTTTGATCTATTTTTGCCTCAAGTGTGCAACTGTCCTAATTTGTTCTCTTTGTTCCCCCTGGTTTCTGTGGCTTAAGTACCACTTACTATTATTGTTTAATTTCCTATGTGAAGGAGGTTTTTGGTCATTCTTACTTTATTTCTGCAGGTTTTAACCTCTGAAACATGCCTTTTCTCATCGCTTTTTTCCTCTTTGAATTTTGAATTTTAACTATGCCTTCTCTGCACTCAAGTCCCAGAGCTGCTTAGTCAGACTCAATTATTCATTTCCTTAGATTTCAAAGTTTGCATTTCTAAGCCTCAAAACCTTCATTCTAAACCTGGTTTTGTCTGTCGTGAAATGTAAAATGAGAAAAGTCAGCTCATGATCACACTTTATTCAAATTTTACTACATTTAAACCCATACAGGAGCCAAGTCTAAAATGGTCTTATATTTTTTCACTTTTGGGAAGAAATCCATCACATAGTATACCTCTATGAACATAAGTGGTAATTATCTTTCAATCTTTTGCTGGGAAGTTAAAGTCTCCCATAATTCCCATTATTGTTTACGTGTCTGATAACTGTACAGAGATAATTCACTATTAGACTGGAGCTAAGAGCAAAGAGCAGGCTAGCAAGGCTGTCTATCTTTAGCAGTGATTTGCACAAAACCACTCTTTTGCTGACCCATAACATTTAATTTCTCCATCCTCTGCTTCTTGCTAACACAAAGCACCATCTTATTCCATCCATTTGCCTTGGTTTCCAGCCTTCCTGAGATTTATCAGTACTTGTATGACATTCATGCCTTTGTTTCACCCTTCCTGTGTTGACACTTGTCATAACAGTTTTAGATCCTGAACATGATCATCTCAAAGTTTGCCTGACAGTTAGGTCTTCCTCACATTGTCATAGAGTATCAGGTCTCTACCACTTGAAATAGATTGGATTGGATTAGATTATTGGCACCGTCTCTTGTGCTGGTAGTCCATTATCTTCACAGTCCGTACAACTGGCCATCAGTGAACATGAAGTGGCCTTATCCTGCCCATTTACCTTTCTGGAAATCAGCCACTCTGTCTGCCTAGAACAGGGAATGGATTTTCCTCACCTTTCTTCAAAAGCTCTGAAGTTTTCTGTGATCTTTCCAATTGTACGGTATGATAAGCTTTTGCTGCCACTGAAGGGTAGAAGTCATTATGAATAGTGCCAACAAAACAGAAACATAACAATGAAAACGATATTTTAATTCAGAATAGGTATTTGAAAAGTTCACCTTTTCTAGCACAAATGGGGAAAAGAAAAATAGGAAGGAAAAAAAAAAAAAAAAAAGCAGTCCTAAAACATCAAAAGTGTGGCCAAAGAATTAGAAGAAACACTATTTTTCCAAAGCTGCAATGTTTTCCATTCATCTGGCTGGGCCAGCAGAGCACTGGAGACCTGGATGCACTGTACTCATGGCTGGTTCCCCTAAATGACCTGCAGGGAGATCTTCTTCTCTCTATCCCTCTGTTTCTCCTTTCAATCTCTGTTTTGTCTGTTTGTATCACTAGCTCTCAAATCGCCACTGATATATGCACGTGCAGCACCCAGCACAACCTTGTTTCAGGCTCCAGCGGGACCTTTAGGCATTACCATCCTGTAAACACAATAACAATGATAGTGAGTGTAATTACAATCGTCAAACTATTCCAGCTCCACATCATTAGCCATGCCCTGAGCTAAATAACATTTTAATCAGTTTGATATGTCATCTGTGGCTTTCTTCACTGTCACTTGCAATCCAGCAAACTCCTTCCTTCACGTTTCTAGATTAGACAGAGGGTTCTCAACTGCAGACATCCAATTCCCTGTTCAGGAAGCAGCGAGACCTTTCCTCTTCTCACAGATTTAAGATGATAGCCAAGCATCATGAGACACAGTGCGTATGTCTCCTAGGCCCATCCCATGAGAGCAGGACATTTACCACACATGAGAAGAAGACTTAATGCAGTGGCAAAGCAAAATACTCGGTGTCAAAGCCATGTCTAGATGATCATTAAAGACAGATCAAAATTACCCAATACAGGAGGAAAATCTATCGTTTGTAGAAGATTATGTTCTCTGATTATTAGTTTCAAAATTAGTTTTTCCTTTGGATTTCCTCTGAACTTAAACTTAGTTTGGAATGCCTTTGGTTTTGAATATTTCTGAAATCGTATTACTTCTCCTAAGTAAGTTGCTAGTCTGTTCTATTTACGTGAAATTCGAATAATATTGTGAAGTATCTGCCATCAGTTTTACTGTGTGCCAGGCTGAGTTCCCTGATGAATTTCAAATTTCAGATATGAAACAGTAAAGGTTAAAAAAAAAAAATGTTACAAAGGGTACTTCATGCAGTAGCATAAACTTCTGTTTTCTCAAAACTTGTATCAGTTCATCTCACCAGGACCAGCAGGGGAAGCACACTCTGCCTAGGCACTGGCAAAGGGACACAGTGAGAGTGTAGGGTCTCTTGCTGGGGCCATTCAAAATTTGACTGTACAAGCCCCTGAGCAATATGACAGGGCTTTAAAAATGGCCCTGCTTGAAGTACGCGGGTGATCTGGAGACCTCTAAGGTGCTTTCCAACAAAAGCTTTTCTATAATTGTATGAAATCACCTGCAATAGATTAACCCTGGTCATTATTCCTATCACAGGAAATAACTGTGACACCTGGGTAACAGGTGAGCTTACTGCGACACCAGGGAGAGCCTTCCTGTACTTAAAGGCAACCTGTAGGAAAGCTGGGGAGGGAGTCTTTATCAGGGCCTGGAGTGACAGGACAAGGAGTAACCGCTTTAAACTGAAAAGTAGCATCCAGAAAGAACGGAGTCACGCAACAGGATTCATTTCCAAAACCACCTCATAGACACCTGGGCCAAAGAGCAGGGCCTTGAGCGGGTATATCACAATGGCAGAGTTCATTTCCTTCCCAGTAGCTGGCACGTGCCGTTTTTTGGGATTTCGGGGCTACAGTGAGCTGCTAAGGGGGATGTCTTAGCTCTTGCAGGGCAGTGCTTCCACTAAGGCCAGGACTTTTCTGCATCTTCTACTGCCCTGCAAGCGAGGATGCTTGGGGCACACAGGAAGCTGGGAGGGGACACAGCTGCAGGGATTCCATAAGACACAAGCAAATGCAGCCTTGGCTTGGTGACACTTTCTCTTGATTACTGCTCAACACAAATTACCTCGAGCAAGTCTACTGTGAGGACTAAAGGAAAGAGACGTATGGATGCTGCTAAGCTCTTCTAGCTTGTACCAGGTAGGAAAGATACCTCTGTAGCAGGCGTGAAGAGGATAGCACTAATTAATTAGATGAGAAGCGGAGGAAAGGCACTTAGAGGTAGTGAAAAGCAGTTAATGTGATGTTCCGGGGAAGCTTCAGTCTGCTTAAGGAGTAGCAAGAACAAGCCTAAAGTCATAGCCAAATACAAGAAAGAGAGGAGGACACGCAGCATGAGAAGCTCCCGAGAGAAAGGAGCTCTGTTTTGGGTAAAAATCAGTCCCTTTTTCTATCATGGAGACATCCAAGGGCGTAGGACACGTGCACTTCAGGGAACCAAGAGATGCTGTGCATTTCTCTCGTCCCCCTGACACAGCCACTAGGTGACGATGCTTCCAATTCTCTCTAAAGAAACCTTGCTTTCTCAGGCCCAGGTGTCCAGCTGCACACCAAGGACGTCCCTGGCTCCCAGGCACAGTTCCCAGGCCCAAGGCCGAGCTCCGCTCCGAACCCCCATTCCAGCAGACCTTGCTCCTGGCATTGTGGAGCAGCCATTTCATGTCAGCCTTTTCTCCTGGCAGTCAGCTTAGCGCCGTAACCTCTGCCATCGGGGCGCCCGAGAGCCGTGTGAGGTCAGCAGAGAGTCACTGTCAGCCTTTGACCTCACAAAGGTGGGTGGCCATAAGTGCCCTGAGCGTCCAGCTCGCATTGAGTACTGCTGGTGGCACTCGAGGCGTGGAGGTCTGCATGGTGCAATGGGAGACGCCGATGTCCTGCTGCTGGAACAAGAGGCGCTGATGTGCTGCTGGTGCAGGAGGAGACGTGAAGGTGCTGCTGCTTAGAGGTGCTGAGGGGCGGGCAGCCTCAGCGGGCAGCTGAATCAGAGGGCAGGGAAGCCAAGCAGCTTCCTTCTCTGGGGAAGGGGGCACAGAGAAAGTGATTGGAAATGGGGTACAAGCCCTCAGCCTCTAAAAGCAATCCCTCAGATGTTTAGGCATAGTAAAGTTAGGTATATCTATTTGACTCTAGACCCCAACATGTTTGTTAGTGTTCTGGTTTGTCCACTGCTTTCTTGTGGGGGATTTGAGTTGGCCATTACTCTTTAGGTGAATGCTGACTTCATATCTATGGTGCACTTTATTCTTAAAATGGGAAGTTTCTACCAATTTCCCGTCCAAACTTGCTCATAAGCCAACTGCAGTCATCATTTCAGATGTGTCTCCCAACTTACACATTTCCTATTTCTCCTTGATATTTACTCAAGAAATTCATTTACGTAGAGACAACATATTCTTCTCTCAACTGGCATCTGGCCGGGCAGAATGATGTCCTTTCATTCCCTTCCAGGCAATAGGCAACTTGTTCCTTCTGTCTTGTGAACTCTTCCTCCTAAGTTCAATGTGAATACAAGTGGCAGAACTGTGCCTCATGTCTCAAATGAGTGTCAGGGCTGCCTTGTCCAGTGTATTCATACTGGAGGGAAAAAAAAATGAATAGCCATACACACTATATAACCACTAAACTTTTTCAGTCCTCCTTGTGCTAACAGTGCATGAACGTGAGGTTTTGTTGTCATTTTTGTTTGTTTGTTTGTTTGCTTGCTTTAAACTCCTGACTGCCATATAGCAAACATGACAAAAAAACACCCTTTTTTGAGAATCTCTGAGAATGGCTCTGCTTTGTATTATCACCTGTCACTTCACCTGAACCATTTCAATCACAAGCGATATCCTTCTGTCAGGCTTGGTAGTACTTCCCAACCTTATGTCCCCTGCAAATCTCAAAGCTCATGTGTAATTTTTAATCTTCAGCCACCATGTCCATACCGAACATATCTAACTTTGAAGTCAGCTCTGCCCTGAATAGGAGGTTGGGTTTTCAGAGGTCCCTTCCAGCCTACATTTCTCCATGAGTCTTTGCCTCCTTAGCAGCTGCAGTTTCAGAACTGTCTCTGAGAATTACCATAGGTAACGACTCCTTTGCTGGTAAGTCCCTCTTCAGTGTGAACAATTGTAAATTCCCTTTATTCACTTGCAGCCCCAAAGCCCAAATCCGTAGATAATGTATCAGAAGCTCACAGAAAGTGAAATAGATGTAATTCATCCCCTGTGTAGGGAAGAACTGGTCCTAGAAAGGAAAGCTATTAAATTATCTGGAAACAATTTAGCTCTGATAAATTATTTTGTAAATTACACATTACCCCCTCCTTCCCTGGTCTTAGCTGTTCTTGCTCCAAAACTTTGCATGGTGTTGATGTCAAACTAACAGGCCCACACTTGTCTGGATGACTCTTTACCCTCTTCTGGACAGAGGTGTATTTGTTACTCTCCCATTCTGGGGACTATCCCTGATTTGCACAATTGTTATGCATTTTTCCTACTTGACTTGTTGTTCTGTGTGCCAATGCTGTTAATAGGCTAGGTAGATATCAGCTTTTCATTTTTCACTTGAATCGCTATAGATTGTTATTTCACCTCAGATGATGTTGCGCCTAGTGCCCTACCCTCCTTTTCAATGGGAGTCCTGTCACTGCCCTTAATATCACATTGTTGTTGCTGTTAGATGCAGGAAATAAGATTTGCAGCATTTGAGACATCAGTAACTTTTGATCTATTTTTGCCTCAAGTGTGCAACTGTCCTAATTTGTTCTCTTTGTTCCCCCTGGTTTCTGTGGCTTAAGTACCACTTACTATTATTGTTTAATTTCCTATGTGAAGGAGGTTTTTGGTCATTCTTACTTTATTTCTGCAGGTTTTAACCTCTGAAACATGCCTTTTCTCATCGCTTTTTTCCTCTTTGAATTTTGAATTTTAACTATGCCTTCTCTGCACTCAAGTCCCAGAGCTGCTTAGTCAGACTCAATTATTCATTTCCTTAGATTTCAAAGTTTGCATTTCTAAGCCTCAAAACCTTCATTCTAAACCTGGTTTTGTCTGTCGTGAAATGTAAAATGAGAAAAGTCAGCTCATGATCACACTTTATTCAAATTTTACTACATTTAAACCCATACAGGAGCCAAGTCTAAAATGGTCTTATATTTTTTCACTTTTGGGAAGAAATCCATCACATAGTATACCTCTGTGAACATAAGTGGTAATTATCTTTCAATCTTTTGCTGGGAAGTTAAAGTCTCCCATAATTCCCATTATTGTTTACGTGTCTGATAACTGTACAGAGAGAATTCACTATTAGACTGGAGCTAAGAGCAAAGAGCAGGCTAGCAAGGCTGTCTATCTTTAGCAGTGATTTGCACAAAACCACTCTTTTGCTGACCCATAACATTTAATTTCTCCATCCTCTGCTTCTTGCTAACACAAAGCACCATCTTATTCCATCCATTTGCCTTGGTTTCCAGCCTTCCTGAGATTTATCAGTACTTGTATGACATTCATGCCTTTGTTTCACCCTTCCTGTGTTGACACTTGTCATAACAGTTTTAGATCCTGAACATGATCATCTCAAAGTTTGCCTGACAGTTAGGTCTTCCTCACATTGTCATAGAGTATCAGGTCTCTACCACTTGAAATAGATTGGATTGGATTAGATTATTGGCACCGTCTCTTGTGCTGGTAGTCCATTATCTTCACAGTCCGTACAACTGGCCATCAGTGAACATGAAGTGGCCTTATCCTGCCCATTTACCTTTCTGGAAATCAGCCACTCTCTCTGCCTAGAACAGGGAATGGATTTTCCTCACCTTTCTTCAAAAGCTCTGAAGTTTTCTGTGATCTTTCCAATTGTACGGTATGATAAGCTTTTGCTGCCACTGAAGGGTAGAAGTCATTATGAATAGTGCCAACAAAACAGAAACATAACAATGAAAACGATATTTTAATTCAGAATAGGTATTTGAAAAGTTCACCTTTTCTAGCACAAATGGGGAAAAGAAAAAAAGGAAGGAAAAAAAAAAAAAAAGCAGTCCTAAAACATCAAAACTGTGGCCAAAGAATTAGAAGAAACACTATTTTTCCAAAGCTGCAATGTTTTCCATTCATCTGGCTGGGCCAGCAGAGCACTGGAGACCTGGATGCACTGTACTCATGGCTGGTTCCCCTAAATGACCTGCAGGGAGATCTTCTTCTCTCTATCCCTCTGTTTCTCCTTTCAATCTCTGTTTTGTCTGTTTGTATCACTAGCTCTCAAATCGCCACTGATATATGCACGTGCAGCACCCAGCACAACCTTGTTTCAGGCTCCAGCGGGACCTTTAGGCATTACCATCCTGTAAACAAATAACAATGATAGTGAGTGTAATTACAATCGTCAAACTATTCCAGCTCCACATCATTAGCCATGCCCTGAGCTAAATAACATTTTAATCAGTTTGATATGTCATCTGTGGCTTTCTTCACTGTCACTTGCAATCCAGCAAACTCCTTCCTTCACGTTTCTAGATTAGACAGAGGGTTCTCAACTGCAGACATCCAATTCCCTGTTCAGGAAGCAGCGAGACCTTTCCTCTTCTCACAGATTTAAGATGATAGCCAAGCATCATGAGACACAGTGCGTATGTCTCCTAGGCCCATCCCATGAGAGCAGGACATTTACCACACATGAGAAGAAGACTTAATGCAGTGGCAAAGCAAAATACTCAGTGTCAAAGCCATGTCTAGATGATCATTAAAGACAGATCAAAATTACCCAATACAGGAGGAAAATCTATCGTTTGTAGAAGATTATGTTCTCTGATTATTAGTTTCAAAATTAGTTTTTCCTTTGGATTTCCTCTGAACTTAAACTTAGTTTGGAATGCCTTTGGTTTTGAATATTTCTGAAATCGTATTACTTCTCCTAAGTAAGTTGCTAGTCTGTTCTATTTACGTGAAATTCGAATAATATTGTGAAGTATCTGCCATCAGTTTTACTGTGTGCCAGGCTGAGTTCCCTGATGAATTTCAAATTTCAGATATGAAACAGTAAAGGTTAAAAAAAAAAAATGTTACAAAGGGTACTTCATGCAGTAGCATAAACTTCTGTTTTCTCAAAACTTGTATCAGTTCATCTCACCAGGACCAGCAGGGGAAGCACACTCTGCCTAGGCACTGGCAAAGGGACACAGTGAGAGTGTAGGGTCTCTTGCTGGGGCCATTCAAAATTTGACTGTACAAGCCCCTGAGCAATATGACAGGGCTTTAAAAATGGCCCTGCTTGAAGTACGCGGGTGATCTGGAGACCTCTAAGGTGCTTTCCAACAAAAGCTTTTCTATAATTGTATGAAATCACCTGCAATAGATTAACCCTGGTCATTATTCCTATCACAGGAAATAACGGTGACACCTGGGTAACAGGTGAGCTTACTGCGACACCAGGGAGAGCCTTCCTGTACTTAAAGGCAACCTGTAGGAAAGCTGGGGAGGGAGTCTTTATCAGGGCCTGGAGTGACAGGACAAGGAGTAACCGCTTTAAACTGAAAAGTAGCACCCAGAAAGAACGGAGTCACGCAACAGGATTCATTTCCAAAACCACCTCATAGACACCTGGGCCAAAGAGCAGGGCCTTGAGCGGGTATATCACAATGACAGAGTTCATTTCCTTCCCACTAGCTGGCACGTGCCGTTTTTTGGGATTTCGGGGCTACAGTGAGCTGCTAAGAGGGATGTCTTAGCTCTTGCAGGGCAGTGCTTCCACTAAGGCCAGGACTTTTCTGCATCTTCTACTGCCCTGCAAGCGAGGATGCTTGGGGCACACAGGAAGCTGGGAGCGGACACAGCTGCAGGGATTCCATAAGACACAAGCAAATGCAGCCTTGGCTTGGTGACACTTTCTCTTGATTACTGCTCAACACAAATTACCTCGAGCAAGTCTACTGTGAGGACTAAAGGAAAGAGACGTATGGATGCTGCTAAGCTCTTCTAGCTTGTACCAGGTAGGAAAGATACCTCTGTAGCAGGCGTGAAGAGGATAGCACTAATTAATTAGATGAGAAGCGGAGGAAAGGCACTTAGAGGTAGTGAAAAGCAGTTAATGTGATGTTCCGGGGAAGCTTCAGTCTGCTTAAGGAGTAGCAAGAACAAGCCTAAAGTCATAGCCAAATACAAGAAAGAGAGGAGGACACGCAGCATGAGAAGCTCCCGAGAGAAAGGAGCTCTGTTTTGGGTAAAAATCAGTCCCTTTTTCTATCATGGAGACATCCAAGGGCGTAGGACACGTGCACTTCAGGGAACCAAGAGATGCTGTGCATTTCTCTCGTCCCCCTGACACAGCCACTAGGTGACGATGCTTCCAATTCTCTCTAAAGAAACCTTGCTTTCTCAGGCCCAGGTGTCCAGCTGCACACCAAGGACGTCCCTGGCTCCCAGGCACAGTTCCCAGGCCCAAGGCCGAGCTCCCCTCCGAACCCCCATTCCAGCAGACCTTGCTCCTGGCATTGTGGAGCAGCCATTTCATGTCAGCCTTTTCTCCTGGCAGTCAGCTTAGCGCCGTAACCTCTGCCATCGGGGCGCCCGAGAGCCGTGTGAGGTCAGCAGAGAGTCACTGTCAGCCTTTGACCTCACAAAGGTGGGTGGCCATAAGTGCCCTGAGCGTCCAGCTCGCATTGAGTACTGCTGGTGGCACTCGAGGCGTGGAGGTCTGCATGGTGCAATGGGAGACGCCGATGTCCTGCTGCTGGAACAAGAGGCGCTGATGTGCTGCTGGTGCAGGAGGAGACGTGAAGGTGCTGCTGCTTAGAGGTGCTGAGGGGCGGGCAGCCTCAGCGGGCAGCTGAATCAGAGGGCAGGGAAGCCAAGCAGCTTCCTTCTCTGGGGAAGGGGGCACAGAGAAAGTGATTGGAAATGGGGTACAAGCCCTCAGCCTCTAAAAGCAATCCCTCAGATGTTTAGGCATAGTAAAGTTAGGTATATCTATTTGACTCTAGACCCCAACATGTTTGTTAGTGTTCTGGTTTGTCCACTGCTTTCTTGTGGGGGATTTGAGTTGGCCATTACTGTTTAGGTGAATGCTGACTTCATATCTATGGTGCACTTTATTCTTAAAATGGGAAGTTTCTACCAATTTCCCGTCCAAACTTGCTCATAAGCCAACTGCAGTCATCATTTCAGATGTGTCTCCCAACTTACACATTTCCTATTTCTCCTTGATATTTACTCAAGAAATTCATTTACGTAGAGACAACATATTCTTCTCTCAACTGGCATCTGGCCGGGCAGAATGATGTCCTTTCATTCCCTTCCAGGCAATAGGCAACTTGTTCCTTCTGTCTTGTGAACTCTTCCTCCTAAGTTCAATGTGAATACAAGTGGCAGAACTGTGCCTCATGTCTCAAATGAGTGTCAGGGCTGCCTTGTCCAGTGTATTCATACTGGAGGGAAAAAAAAATGAATAGCCATACACACTATATAACCACTAAACTTTTTCAGTCCTCCTTGTGCTAACAGTGCATGAACGTGAGGTTTTGTTGTCATTTTTGTTTGTTTGTTTGTTTGCTTGCTTTAAACTCCTGACTGCCATATAGCAAACATGACAAAAAAACACCCTTTTTTGAGAATCTCTGAGAATGGCTCTGCTTTGTATTATCACCTGTCACTTCACCTGAACCATTTCAATCACAAGCGATATCCTTCTGTCAGGCTTGGTAGTACTTCCCAACCTTATGTCCCCTGCAAATCTCAAAGCTCATGTGTAATTTTTAATCTTCAGCCACCATGTCCATACCAAACATATCTAACTTTGAAGTCAGCTCTGCCCTGAATAGGAGGTTGGGTTTTCAGAGGTCCCTTCCAGCCTACATTTCTCCATGAGTCTTTGCCTCCTTAGCAGCTGCAGTTTCAGAACTGTCTCTGAGAATTACCATAGGTAACGACTCCTTTGCTGGTAAGTCCCTCTTCAGTGTGAACAATTGTAAATTCCCTTTATTCACTTGCAGCCCCAAAGCCCAAATCCGTAGATAATGTATCAGAAGCTCACAGAAAGTGAAATAGATGTAATTCATCCCCTGTGTAGGGAAGAACTGGTCCTAGAAAGGAAAGCTATTAAATTATCTGGAAACAATTTAGCTCTGATAAATTATTTTGTAAATTACACATTACCCCCTCCTTCCCTGGTCTTAGCTGTTCTTGCTCCAAAACATTGCATGGTGTTGATGTCAAACTAACAGGCCCACACTTGTCTGGATGACTCTTTACCCTCTTCTGGACAGAGGTGTATTTGTTACTCTCCCATTCTGGGGACTATCCCTGATTTGCACAATTGTTATGCATTTTTCCTACTTGACTTGTTGTTCTGTGTGCCAATGCTGTTAATAGGCTAGGTAGATATCAGCTTTTCATTTTTCACTTGAATCGCTATAGATTGTTATTTCACCTCAGATGATGTTGCGCCTAGTGCCCTACCCTCCTTTTCAATGGGAGTCCTGTCACTGCCCTTAATATCACATTGTTGTTGCTGTTAGATGCAGGAAATAAGATTTGCAGCATTTGAGACATCAGTAACTTTTGATCTATTTTTGCCTCAAGCGTGCAACTGTCCTAATTTGTTCTCTTTGTTCCCCCTGGTTTCTGTGGCTTAAGTACCACTTACTATTATTGTTTAATTTCCTATGTGAAGGAGGTTTTTGGTCATTCTTACTTTATTTCTGCAGTTTTTAACCTCTGAAACATGCCTTTTCTCATCGCTTTTTTCCTCTTTGAATTTTGAATTTTAACTATGCCTTCTCTGCACTCAAGTCCCAGAGCTGCTTAGTCAGACTCAATTATTCATTTCCTTAGATTTCAAAGTTTGCATTTCTAAGCCTCAAAACCTTCATTCTAAACCTGGTTTTGTCTGTCGTGAAATGTAAAATGAGAAAAGTCAGCTCATGATCACACTTTATTCAAATTTTACTACATTTAAACCCATACAGGAGCCAAGTCTAAAATGGTCTTATATTTTTTCACTTTTGGGAAGAAATCCATCACATAGTACACCTCTATGAACATAAGTGGTAACTATCTTTCAATCTTTTGTTGGGAAGTTAAAGTCTCCCATAATTCCCATTATTGTTTACGTGTCTGATAACTGTACAGAGATAATTCACTATTAGACTGGAGCTAAGAGCAAAGAGCAGGCTAGCAAGGCTGTCTATCTTTAGCAGTGATTTGCACAAAACCACTCTTTTGCTGACCCATAACATTTAATTTCTCCATCCTCTGCTTCTTGCTAACACAAAGCACCATCTTATTCCATCCATTTGCCTTGGTTTCCAGCCTTCCTGAGATTTATCAGTACTTGTATGACATTCATGCCTTTGTTTCACCCTTCCTGTGTTGACACTTGTCATAACAGTTTTAGATCCTGAACATGATCATCTCAAAGTTTGCCTGACAGTTAGGTCTTCCTCACATTGTCATAGAGTATCAGGTCTCTACCACTTGAAATAGATGGGATTGGATTAGATTATTGGCACCGTCTCTTGTGCTGGTAGTCCATTATCTTCACAGTCCGTACAACTGGCCATCAGTGAACATGAAGTGGCCTTATCCTGCCCATTTACCTTTCTGGAAATCAGCCACTCTCTCTGCCTAGAACAGGGAATGGATTTTCCTCACCTTTCTTCAAAAGCTCTGAAGTTTTCTGTGATCTTTCCAATTGTACGGTATGATAAGCTTTTGCTGCCACTGAAGGGTAGAAGTCATTATGAATAGTGCCAACAAAACAGAAACATAACAATGAAAACGATATTTTAATTCAGAATAGGTATTTGAAAAGTTCACCTTTTCTAGCACAAATGGGGAAAAGAAAAAAAGGAAGGGAAAAAAAAAAAAAAAAAAGCAGTCCTAAAACATCAAAAGTGTGGCCAAAGAATTAGAAGAAACACTATTTTTCCAAAGCTGCAATGTTTTCCATTCATCTGGCTGGGCCAGCAGAGCACTGGAGACCTGGATGCACTGTACTCATGGCTGGTTCCCCTAAATGACCTGCAGGGAGATCTTCTTCTCTCTATCCCTCTGTTTCTCCTTTCAATCTCTGTTTTGTCTGTTTGTATCACTAGCTCTCAAATCGCCACTGATATATGCACGTGCAGCACCCAGCACAACCTTGTTTCAGGCTCCAGCGGGACCTTTAGGCATTACCATCCTGTAAACAAATAACAATGATAGTGAGTGTAATTACAATCGTCAAACTATTCCAGCTCCACATCATTAGCCATGCCCTGAGCTAAATAACATTTTAATCAGTTTGATATGTCATCTGTGGCTTTCTTCACTGTCACTTGCAATCCAGCAAACTCCTTCCTTCACGTTTCTAGATTAGACAGAGGGTTCTCAACTGCAGACATCCAATTCCCTGTTCAGGAAGCAGCGAGACCTTTCCTCTTCTCACAGATTTAAGATGATAGCCAAGCATCATGAGACACAGTGCGTATGTCTCCTAGGCCCATCCCATGAGAGCAGGACATTTACCACACATGAGAAGAAGACTTAATGCAGTGGCAAAGCAAAATACTCAGTGTCAAAGCCATGTCTAGATGATCATTAAAGACAGATCAAAATTACCCAATACAGGAGGAAAATCTATCGTTTGTAGAAGATTATGTTCTCTGATTATTAGTTTCAAAATTAGTTTTTCCTTTGGATTTCCTCTGAACTTAAACTTAGTTTGGAATGCCTTTGGTTTTGAATATTTCTGAAATCGTATTACTTCTCCTAAGTAAGTTGCTAGTCTGTTCTATTTACGTGAAATTCGAATAATATTGTGAAGTATCTGCCATCAGTTTTACTGTGTGCCAGGCTGAGTTCCCTGATGAATTTCAAATTTCAGATATGAAACAGTAAAGGTTAAAAAAAAAAAATGTTACAAAGGGTACTTCATGCAGTAGCATAAACTTCTGTTTTCTCAAAACTTGTATCAGTTCATCTCACCAGGACCAGCAGGGGAAGCACACTCTGCCTAGGCACTGGCAAAGGGACACAGTGAGAGTGTAGGGTCTCTTGCTGGGGCCATTCAAAATTTGACTGTACAAGCCCCTGAGCAATATGACAGGGCTTTAAAAATGGCCCTGCTTGAAGTACGCGGGTGATCTGGAGACCTCTAAGGTGCTTTCCAACAAAAGCTTTTCTATAATTGTATGAAATCACCTGCAATAGATTAACCCTGGTCATTATTCCTATCACAGGAAATAACTGTGACACCTGGGTAACAGGTGAGCTTACTGCGACACCAGGGAGAGCCTTCCTGTACTTAAAGGCAACCTGTAGGAAAGCTGGGGAGGGAGTCTTTATCAGGGCCTGGAGTGACAGGACAAGGAGTAACCGCTTTAAACTGAAAAGTAGCACCCAGAAAGAACGGAGTCACGCAACAGGATTCATTTCCAAAACCACCTCATAGACACCTGGGCCAAAGAGCAGGGCCTTGAGCGGGTATATCACAATGGCAGAGTTCATTTCCTTCCCAGTAGCTGGCACGTGCCGTTTTTTGGGATTTCGGGGCTACAGTGAGCTGCTAAGAGGGATGTCTTAGCTCTTGCAGGGCAGTGCTTCCACTAAGGCCAGGACTTTTCTGCATCTTCTACTGCCCTGCAAGCGAGGATGCTTGGGGCACACAGGAAGCTGGGAGCGGACACAGCTGCAGGGATTCCATAAGACACAAGCAAATGCAGCCTTGGCTTGGTGACACTTTCTCTTGATTACTGCTCAACACAAATTACCTCGAGCAAGTCTACTGTGAGGACTAAAGGAAAGAGACGTATGGATGCTGCTAAGCTCTTCTAGCTTGTACCAGGTAGGAAAGATACCTCTGTAGCAGGCGTGAAGAGGATAGCACTAATTAATTAGATGAGAAGCGGAGGAAAGGCACTTAGAGGTAGTGAAAAGCAGTTAATGTGATGTTCCGGGGAAGCTTCAGTCTGCTTAAGGAGTAGCAAGAACAAGCCTAAAGTCATAGCCAAATACAAGAAAGAGAGGAGGACACGCAGCATGAGAAGCTCCCGAGAGAAAGGAGCTCTGTTTTGGGTAAAAATCAGTCCCTTTTTCTATCATGGAGACATCCAAGTGCGTAGGACACGTGCACTTCAGGGAACCAAGAGATGCTGTGCATTTCTCTCATCCCCCTGACACAGCCACTAGGTGACGATGCTTCCAATTCTCTCTAAAGAAACCTTGCTTTCTCAGGCCCAGGTGTCCAGCTGCACACCAAGGACGTCCCTGGCTCCCAGGCACAGTTCCCAGGCCCAAGGCCGAGCTCCCCTCCGAACCCCCATTCCAGCAGACCTTGCTCCTGGCATTGTGGAGCAGCCATTTCATGTCAGCCTTTTCTCCTGGCAGTCAGCTTAGCGCCGTAACCTCTGCCATCGGGGCGCCCGAGAGCCGTGTGAGGTCAGCAGAGAGTCACTGTCAGCCTTTGACCTCACAAAGGTGGGTGGCCGTAAGTGCCCTGAGCGTCCAGCTCACATTGAGTACTGCTGGTGGCACTCGAGGCGTGGAGGTCTGCATGGTGCAATGGGAGACGCCGATGTCCTGCTGCTGGAACAAGAGGCGCTGATGTGCTGCTGGTGCAGGAGGAGACGTGAAGGTGCTGCTGCTTAGAGGTGCTGAGGGGCGGGCAGCCTCAGCGGGCAGCTGAATCAGAGGGCAGGGAAGCCAAGCAGCTTCCTTCTCTGGGGAAGGGTGCACAGAGAAAGTGATTGTAAATGGGGTACAAGCCCTCAGCCTCTAAAAGCAATCCCTCAGATGTTTAGGCATAGTAAAGTTAGGTATATCTATTTGACTCTAGACCCCAACATGTTTGTTAGTGTTCTGGTTTGTCCACTGCTTTCTTGTGGGGGATTTGAGTTGGCCATTACTGTTTAGGTGAATGCTGACTTCATATCTATGGTGCACTTTATTCTTAAAATGGGAAGTTTCTACCAATTTCCCGTCCAAACTTGCTCATAAGCCAACTGCAGTCATCATTTCAGATGTGTCTCCCAACTTACACATTTCCTATTTCTCCTTGATATTTACTCAAGAAATTCATTTACGTAGAGACAACATATTCTTCTCTCAACTGGCATCTGGCCGGGCAGAATGATGTCCTTTCATTCCCTTCCAGGCAATAGGCAACTTGTTCCTTCTGTCTTGTGAACTCTTCCTCCTAAGTTCAATGTGAATACAAGTGGCAGAACTGTGCCTCATGTCTCAAATGAGTGTCAGGGCTGCCTTGTCCAGTGTATTCATACTGGAGGGAAAAAAAAATGAATAGCCATACACACTATATAACCACTAAACTTTTTCAGTCCTCCTTGTGCTAACAGTGCATGAACGTGAGGTTTTGTTGTCATTTTTGTTTGTTTGTTTGTTTGCTTGCTTTAAACTCCTGACTGCCATATAGCAAACATGACAAAAAAACACCCTTTTTTGAGAATCTCTGAGAATGGCTCTGCTTTGTATTATCACCTGTCACTTCACCTGAACCATTTCAATCACAAGCGATATCCTTCTGTCAGGCTTGGTAGTACTTCCCAACCTTATGTCCCCTGCAAATCTCAAAGCTCATGTGTAATTTTTAATCTTCAGCCACCATGTCCATACCGAACATATCTAACTTTGAAGTCAGCTCTGCCCTGAATAGGAGGTTGGGTTTTCAGAGGTCCCTTCCAGCCTACATTTCTCCATGAGTCTTTGCCTCCTTAGCAGCTGCAGTTTCAGAACTGTCTCTGAGAATTACCATAGGTAACGACTCCTTTGCTGGTAAGTCCCTCTTCAGTGTGAACAATTGTAAATTCCCTTTATTCACTTGCAGCCCCAAAGCCCAAATCCGTAGATAATGTATCAGAAGCTCACAGAAAGTGAAATAGATGTAATTCATCCCCTGTGTAGGGAAGAACTGGTCCTAGAAAGGAAAGCTATTAAATTATCTGGAAACAATTTAGCTCTGATAAATTATTTTGTAAATTACACATTACCCCCTCCTTCCCTGGTCTTAGCTGTTCTTGCTCCAAAACTTTGCATGGTGTTGATGTCAAACTAACAGGCCCACACTTGTCTGGATGACTCTTTACCCTCTTCTGGACAGAGGTGTATTTGTTACTCTCCCATTCTGGGGACTATCCCTGATTTGCACAATTGTTATGCATTTTTCCTACTTGACTTGTTGTTCTGTGTGCCAATGCTGTTAATAGGCTAGGTAGATATCAGCTTTTCATTTTTCACTTGAATCGCTATAGATTGTTATTTCACCTCAGATGATGTTGCGCCTAGTGCCCTACCCTCCTTTTCAATGGGAGTCCTGTCACTGCCCTTAATATCACATTGTTGTTGCTGTTAGATGCAGGAAATAAGATTTGCAGCATTTGAGACATCAGTAACTTTTGATCTATTTTTGCCTCAAGCGTGCAACTGTCCTAATTTGTTCTCTTTGTTCCCCCTGGTTTCTGTGGCTTAAGTACCACTTACTATTATTGTTTAATTTCCTATGTGAAGGAGGTTTTTGGTCATTCTTACTTTATTTCTGCAGTTTTTAACCTCTGAAACATGCCTTTTCTCATCGCTTTTTTCCTCTTTGAATTTTGAATTTTAACTATGCCTTCTCTGCACTCAAGTCCCAGAGCTGCTTAGTCAGACTCAATTATTCATTTCCTTAGATTTCAAAGTTTGCATTTCTAAGCCTCAAAACCTTCATTCTAAACCTGGTTTTGTCTGTCGTGAAATGTAAAATGAGAAAAGTCAGCTCATGATCACACTTTATTCAAATTTTACTACATTTAAACCCATACAGGAGCCAAGTCTAAAATGGTCTTATATTTTTTCACTTTTGGGAAGAAATCCATCACATAGTACACCTCTGTGAACATAAGTGGTAATTATCTTTCAATCTTTTGCTGGGAAGTTAAAGTCTCCCATAATTCCCATTATTGTTTACATGTCTGATAACTGTACAGAGATAATTCACTATTAGACTGGAGCTAAGAGCAAAGAGCAGGCTAGCAAGGCTGTCTATCTTTAGCAGTGATTTGCACAAAACCACTCTTTTGCTGACCCATAACATTTAATTTCTCCATCCTCTGCTTCTTGCTAACACAAAGCACCATCTTATTCCATCCATTTGCCTTGGTTTCCAGCCTTCCTGAGATTTATCAGTACTTGTATGACATTCATGCCTTTGTTTCACCCTTCCTGTGTTGACACTTGTCATAACAGTTTTAGATCCTGAACATGATCATCTCAAAGTTTGCCTGACAGTTAGGTCTTCCTCACATTGTCATAGAGTATCAGGTCTCTACCACTTGAAATAGATTGGATTGGATTAGATTATTGGCACCGTCTCTTGTGCTGGTAGTCCATTATCTTCACAGTCCGTACAACTGGCCATCAGTGAACATGAAGTGGCCTTATCCTGCCCATTTACCTTTCTGGAAATCAGCCACTCTCTCTGCCTAGAACAGGGAATGGATTTTCCTCACCTTTCTTCAAAAGCTCTGAAGTTTTCTGTGATCTTTCCAATTGTATGGTATGATAAGCTTTTGCTGCCACTGAAGGGTAGAAGTCATTATGAATAGTGCCAACAAAACAGAAACATAACAATGAAAACGATATTTTAATTCAGAATAGGTATTTGAAAAGTTCACCTTTTCTAGCACAAATGGGGAAAAGAAAAAAAGGAAGGGAAAAAAAAAAAAAAAAAAGCAGTCCTAAAACATCAAAAGTGTGGCCAAAGAATTAGAAGAAACACTATTTTTCCAAAGCTGCAATGTTTTCCATTCATCTGGCTGGGCCAGCAGAGCACTGGAGACCTGGATGCACTGTACTCATGGCTGGTTCCCCTAAATGACCTGCAGGGAGATCTTCTTCTCTCTATCCCTCTGTTTCTCCTTTCAATCTCTGTTTTGTCTGTTTGTATCACTAGCTCTCAAATCGCCACTGATATATGCACGTGCAGCACCCAGCACAACCTTGTTTCAGGCTCCAGCGGGACCTTTAGGCATTACCATCCTGTAAACAAATAACAATGATAGTGAGTGTAATTACAATCGTCAAACTATTCCAGCTCCACATCATTAGCCATGCCCTGAGCTAAATAACATTTTAATCAGTTTGATATGTCATCTGTGGCTTTCTTCACTGTCACTTGCAATCCAGCAAACTCCTTCCTTCACGTTTCTAGATTAGACAGAGGGTTCTCAACTGCAGACATCCAATTCCCTGTTCAGGAAGCAGCGAGACCTTTCCTCTTCTCACAGATTTAAGATGATAGCCAAGCATCATGAGACACAGTGCGTATGTCTCCTAGGCCCATCCCATGAGAGCAGGACATTTACCACACATGAGAAGAAGACTTAATGCAGTGGCAAAGCAAAATACTCGGTGTCAAAGCCATGTCTAGATGATCATTAAAGACAGATCAAAATTACCCAATACAGGAGGAAAATCTATCGTTTGTAGAAGATTATGTTCTCTGATTATTAGTTTCAAAATTAGTTTTTCCTTTGGATTTCCTCTGAACTTAAACTTAGTTTGGAATGCCTTTGGTTTTGAATATTTCTGAAATCGTATTACTTCTCCTAAGTAAGTTGCTAGTCTGTTCTGTTTACGTGAAATTCGAATAATATTGTGAAGTATCTGCCATCAGTTTTACTGTGTGCCAGGCTGAGTTCCCTGATGAATTTCAAATTTCAGATATGAAACAGTAAAGGTTAAAAAAAAAACATGTTACAAAGGGTACTTCATGCAGTAGCATAAACTTCTGTTTTCTCAAAACTTGTATCAGTTCATCTCACCAGGACCAGCAGGGGAAGCACACTCTGCCTAGGCACTGGCAAAGGGACACAGTGAGAGTGTAGGGTCTCTTGCTGGGGCCATTCAAAATTTGACTGTACAAGCCCCTGAGCAATATGACAGGGCTTTAAAAATGGCCCTGCTTGAAGTACGCGGGTGATCTGGAGACCTCTAAGGTGCTTTCCAACAAAAGCTTTTCTATAATTGTATGAAATCACCTGCAATAGATTAACCCTGGTCATTATTCCTATCACAGGAAATAACTGTGACACCTGGGTAACAGGTGAGCTTACTGCGACACCAGGGAGAGCCTTCCTGTACTTAAAGGCAACCTGTAGGAAAGCTGGGGAGGGAGTCTTTATCAGGGCCTGGAGTGACAGGACAAGGAGTAACCGCTTTAAACTGAAAAGTAGCACCCAGAAAGAACGGAGTCACGCAACAGGATTCATTTCCAAAACCACCTCATAGACACCTGGGCCAAAGAGCAGGGCCTTGAGCGGGTATATCACAATGACAGAGTTCATTTCCTTCCCAGTAGCTGGCACGTGCCGTTTTTTGGGATTTCGGGGCTACAGTGAGCTGCTAAGAGGGATGTCTTAGCTCTTGCAGGGCAGTGCTTCCACTAAGGCCAGGACTTTTCTGCATCTTCTACTGCCCTGCAAGCGAGGATGCTTGGGGCACACAGGAAGCTGGGAGCGGACACAGCTGCAGGGATTCCATAAGGCACAAGCAAATGCAGCCTTGGCTTGGTGACACTTTCTCTTGATTACTGCTCAACACAAATTACCTCGAGCAAGTCTACTGTGAGGACTAAAGGAAAGAGACGTATGGATGCTGCTAAGCTCTTCTAGCTTGTACCAGGTAGGAAAGATACCTCTGTAGCAGGCGTGAAGAGGATAGCACTAATTAATTAGATGAGAAGCGGAGGAAAGGCACTTAGAGGTAGTGAAAAGCAGTTAATGTGATGTTCCGGGGAAGCTTCAGTCTGCTTAAGGAGTAGCAAGAACAAGCCTAAAGTCATAGCCAAATACAAGAAAGAGAGGAGGACACGCAGCATGAGAAACTCCCGAGAGAAAGGAGCTCTGTTTTGGGTAAAAATCAGTCCCTTTTTCTATCATGGAGACATCCAAGGGCGTAGGACACGTGCACTTCAGGGAACCAAGAGATGCTGTGCATTTCTCTCATCCCCCTGACACAGCCACTAGGTGACGATGCTTCCAATTCTCTCTAAAGAAACCTTGCTTTCTCAGGCCCAGGTGTCCAGCTGCACACCAAGGACGTCCCTGGCTCCCAGGCACAGTTCCCAGGCCCAAGGCCGAGCTCCCCTCCGAACCCCCATTCCAGCAGACCTTGCTCCTGGCATTGTGGAGCAGCCATTTCATGTCAGCCTTTTCTCCTGGCAGTCAGCTTAGCGCCGTAACCTCTGCCATCGGGGCGCCCGAGAGCCGTGTGAGGTCAGCAGAGAGTCACTGTCAGCCTTTGACCTCACAAAGGTGGGTGGCCATAAGTGCCCTGAGCGTCCAGCTCGCATTGAGTACTGCTGGTGGCACTCGAGGCGTGGAGGTCTGCATGGTGCAATGGGAGACGCCGATGTCCTGCTGCTGGAACAAGAGGCGCTGATGTGCTGCTGGTGCAGGAGGAGACGTGAAGGTGCTGCTGCTTAGAGGTGCTGAGGGGCGGGCAGCCTCAGCGGGCAGCTGAATCAGAGGGCAGGGAAGCCAAGCAGCTTCCTTCTCTGGGGAAGGGGGCACAGAGAAAGTGATTGGAAATGGGGTACAAGCCCTCAGCCTCTAAAAGCAATCCCTCAGATGTTTAGGCATAGTAAAGTTAGGTATATCTGTTTGACTCTAGACCCCAACATGTTTGTTAGTGTTCTGGTTTGTCCACTGCTTTCTTGTGGGGGATTTGAGTTGGCCATTACTCTTTAGGTGAATGCTGACTTCATATCTATGGTGCACTTTATTCTTAAAATGGGAAGTTTCTACCAATTTCCCGTCCAAACTTGCTCATAAGCCAACTGCAGTCATCATTTCAGATGTGTCTCCCAACTTACACATTTCCTATTTCTCCTTGATATTTACTCAAGAAATTCATTTACGTAGAGACAACATATTCTTCTCTCAACTGGCATCTGGCTGGGCAGAATGATGTCCTTTCATTCCCTTCCAGGCAATAGGCAACTTGTTCCTTCTGTCTTGTGAACTCTTCCTCCTAAGTTCAATGTGAATACAAGTGGCAGAACTGTGCCTCATGTCTCAAATGAGTGTCAGGGCTGCCTTGTCCAGTGTATTCATACTGGAGGGAAAAAAAAATGAATAGCCATACACACTATATAACCACTAAACTTTTTCAGTCCTCCTTGTGCTAACAGTGCATGAACGTGAGGTTTTGTTGTCATTTTTGTTTGTTTGTTTGTTTGCTTGCTTTAAACTCCTGACTGCCATATAGCAAACATGACAAAAAAACACCCTTTTTTGAGAATCTCTGAGAATGGCTCTGCTTTGTATTATCACCTGTCACTTCACCTGAACCATTTCAATCACAAGCGATATCCTTCTGTCAGGCTTGGTAGTACTTCCCAACCTTATGTCCCCTGCAAATCTCAAAGCTCATGTGTAATTTTTAATCTTCAGCCACCATGTCCATACCGAACATATCTAACTTTGAAGTCAGCTCTGCCCTGAATAGGAGGTTGGGTTTTCAGAGGTCCCTTCCAGCCTACATTTCTCCATGAGTCTTTGCCTCCTTAGCAGCTGCAGTTTCAGAACTGTCTCTGAGAATTACCATAGGTAACGACTCCTTTGCTGGTAAGTCCCTCTTCAGTGTGAACAATTGTAAATTCCCTTTATTCACTTGCAGCCCCAAAGCCCAAATCCGTAGATAATGTATCAGAAGCTCACAGAAAGTGAAATAGATGTAATTCATCCCCTGTGTAGGGAAGAACTGGTCCTAGAAAGGAAAGCTATTAAATTATCTGGAAACAATTTAGCTCTGATAAATTATTTTGTAAATTACACATTACCCCCTCCTTCCCTGGTCTTAGCTGTTCTTGCTCCAAAACTTTGCATGGTGTTGATGTCAAACTAACAGGCCCACACTTGTCTGGATGACTCTTTACCCTCTTCTGGACAGAGGTGTATTTGTTACTCTCCCATTCTGGGGACTATCCCTGGTTTGCACAATTGTTATGCATTTTTCCTACTTGACTTGTTGTTCTGTGTGCCAATGCTGTTAATAGGCTAGGTAGATATCAGCTTTTCATTTTTCACTTGAATCGCTATAGATTGTTATTTCACCTCAGATGATGTTGCGCCTAGTGCCCTACCCTCCTTTTCAATGGGAGTCCTGTCACTGCCCTTAATATCACATTGTTGTTGCTGTTAGATGCAGGAAATAAGATTTGCAGCATTTGAGACATCAGTAACTTTTGATCTATTTTTGCCTCAAGCGTGCAACTGTCCTAATTTGTTCTCTTTGTTCCCCCTGGTTTCTGTGGCTTAAGTACCACTTACTATTATTGTTTAATTTCCTATGTGAAGGAGGTTTTTGGTCATTCTTACTTTATTTCTGCAGTTTTTAACCTCTGAAACATGCCTTTTCTCATCGCTTTTTTCCTCTTTGAATTTTGAATTTTAACTATGCCTTCTCTGCACTCAAGTCCCAGAGCTGCTTAGTCAGACTCAATTATTCATTTCCTTAGATTTCAAAGTTTGCATTTCTAAGCCTCAAAACCTTCATTCTAAACCTGGTTTTGTCTGTCGTGAAATGTAAAATGAGAAAAGTCAGCTCATGATCACACTTTATTCAAATTTTACTACATTTAAACCCATACAGGAGCCAAGTCTAAAATGGTCTTATATTTTTTCACTTTTGGGAAGAAATCCATCACATAGTATACCTCTGTGAACATAAGTGGTAATTATCTTTCAATCTTTTGCTGGGAAGTTAAAGTCTCCCATAATTCCCATTATTGTTTACGTGTCTGATAACTGTACAGAGATAATTCACTATTAGACTGGAGCTAAGAGCAAAGAGCAGGCTAGCAAGGCTGTCTATCTTTAGCAGTGATTTGCACAAAACCACTCTTTTGCTGACCCATAACATTTAATTTCTCCATCCTCTGCTTCTTGCTAACACAAAGCACCATCTTATTCCATCCATTTGCCTTGGTTTCCAGCCTTCCTGAGATTTATCAGTACTTGTATGACATTCATGCCTTTGTTTCACCCTTCCTGTGTTGACACTTGTCATAACAGTTTTAGATCCTGAACATGATCATCTCAAAGTTTGCCTGACAGTTAGGTCTTCCTCACATTGTCATAGAGTATCAGGTCTCTACCACTTGAAATAGATTGGATTGGATTAGATTATTGGCACCGTCTCTTGTGCTGGTAGTCCATTATCTTCACAGTCCGTACAACTGGCCATCAGTGAACATGAAGTGGCCTTATCCTGCCCATTTACCTTTCTGGAAATCAGCCACTCTGTCTGCCTAGAACAGGGAATGGATTTTCCTCACCTTTCTTCAAAAGCTCTGAAGTTTTCTGTGATCTTTCCAATTGTACGGTATGATAAGCTTTTGCTGCCACTGAAGGGTAGAAGTCATTATGAATAGTGCCAACAAAACAGAAACATAACAATGAAAACGATATTTTAATTCAGAATAGGTATTTGAAAAGTTCACCTTTTCTAGCACAAATGGGGAAAAGAAAAAAAGGAAGGAAAAAAAAAAAAAAAAGCAGTCCCAAAACATCAAAACTGTGGCCAAAGAATTAGAAGAAACACTATTTTTCCAAAGCTGCAATGTTTTCCATTCATCTGGCTGGGCCAGCAGAGCACTGGAGACCTGGATGCACTGTACTCATGGCTGGTTCCCCTAAATGACCTGCAGGGAGATCTTCTTCTCTCTATCCCTCTGTTTCTCCTTTCAATCTCTGTTTTGTCTGTTTGTATCACTAGCTCTCAAATCGCCACTGATATATGCACGTGCAGCACCCAGCACAACCTTGTTTCAGGCTCCAGCGGGACCTTTAGGCATTACCATCCTGTAAACAAATAACAATGATAGTGAGTGTAATTACAATCGTCAAACTATTCCAGCTCCACATCATTAGCCATGCCCTGAGCTAAATAACATTTTAATCAGTTTGATATGTCATCTGTGGCTTTCTTCACTGTCACTTGCAATCCAGCAAACTCCTTCCTTCACGTTTCTAGATTAGACAGACGGTTCTCAACTGCAGACATCCAATTCCCTGTTCAGGAAGCAGCGAGACCTTTCCTCTTCTCACAGATTTAAGATGATAGCCAAGCATCATGAGACACAGTGCGTATGTCTCCTAGGCCCATCCCATGAGAGCAGGACATTTACCACACATGAGAAGAAGACTTAATGCAGTGGCAAAGCAAAATACTCAGTGTCAAAGCCATGTCTAGATGATCATTAAAGACAGATCAAAATTACCCAATACAGGAGGAAAATCTATCGTTTGTAGAAGATTATGTTCTCTGATTATTAGTTTCAAAATTAGTTTTTCCTTTGGATTTCCTCTGAACTTAAACTTAGTTTGGAATGCCTTTGGTTTTGAATATTTCTGAAATCGTATTACTTCTCCTAAGTAAGTTGCTAGTCTGTTCTATTTACGTGAAATTCGAATAATATTGTGAAGTATCTGCCATCAGTTTTACTGTGTGCCAGGCTGAGTTCCCTGATGAATTTCAAATTTCAGATATGAAACAGTAAAGGTTAAAAAAAAAAATGTTACAAAGGGTACTTCATGCAGTAGCATAAACTTCTGTTTTCTCAAAACTTGTATCAGTTCATCTCACCAGGACCAGCAGGGGAAGCACACTCTGCCTAGGCACTGGCAAAGGCACACAGTGAGACTGTAGGGTCTCTTGCTGGGGCCATTCAAAATTTGACTGTACAAGCCCCTGAGCAATATGACAGGGCTTTAAAAATGGCCCTGCTTGAAGTACGCGGGTGATCTGGAGACCTCTAAGGTGCTTTCCAACAAAAGCTTTTCTATAATTGTATGAAATCACCTGCAATAGATTAACCCTGGTCATTATTCCTATCACAGGAAATAACTGTGACACCTGGGTAACAGGTGAGCTTACTGCGACACCAGGGAGAGCCTTCCTGTACTTAAAGGCAACCTGTAGGAAAGCTGGGGAGGGAGTCTTTATCAGGGCCTGGAGTGACAGGACAAGGAGTAACCGCTTTAAACTGAAAAGTAGCACCCAGAAAGAACGGAGTCACGCAACAGGATTCATTTCCAAAACCACCTCATAGACACCTGGGCCAAAGAGCAGGGCCTTGAGCGGGTATATCACAATGGCAGAGTTCATTTCCTTCCCAGTAGCTGGCACGTGCCGTTTTTTGGGATTTCGGGGCTACAGTGAGCTGCTAAGAGGGATGTCTTAGCTCTTGCAGGGCAGTGCTTCCACTAAGGCCAGGACTTTTCTGCATCTTCTACTGCCCTGCAAGCGAGGATGCTTGGGGCACACAGGAAGCTGGGAGGGGACACAGCTGCAGGGATTCCATAAGGCACAAGCAAATGCAGCCTTGGCTTGGTGACACTTTCTCTTGATTACTGCTCAACACAAATTGCCTCGAGCAAGTCTACTGTGAGGACTAAAGGAAAGAGACGTATGGATGCTGCTAAGCTCTTCTAGCTTGTACCAGGTAGGAAAGATACCTCTGTAGCAGGCGTGAAGAGGATAGCACTAATTAATTAGATGAGAAGCGGAGGAAAGGCACTTAGAGGTAGTGAAAAGCAGTTAATGTGATGTTCCGGGGAAGCTTCAGTCTGCTTAAGGAGTAGCAAGAACAAGCCTAAAGTCATAGCCAAATACAAGAAAGAGAGGAGGACACGCAGCATGAGAAGCTCCCGAGAGAAAGGAGCTCTGTTTTGGGTAAAAATCAGTCCCTTTTTCTATCATGGAGACATCCAAGGGCGTAGGACACGTGCACTTCAGGGAACCAAGAGATGCTGTGCATTTCTCTCGTCCCCCTGACACAGCCACTAGGTGACGATGCTTCCAATTCTCTCTAAAGAAACCTTGCTTTCTCAGGCCCAGGTGTCCAGCTGCACACCAAGGACGTCCCTGGCTCCCAGGCACAGTTCCCAGGCCCAAGGCCGAGCTCCGCTCCGAACCCCCATTCCAGCAGACCTTGCTCCTGGCATTGTGGAGCAGCCATTTCATGTCAGCCTTTTCTCCTGGCAGTCAGCTTAGCGCCGTAACCTCTGCCATCGGGGCGCCCGAGAGCCGTGTGAGGTCAGCAGAGAGTCACTGTCAGCCTTTGACCTCACAAAGGTGGGTGGCCATAAGTGCCCTGAGCGTCCAGCTCGCATTGAGTACTGCTGGTGGCACTCGAGGCGTGGAGGTCTGCATGGTGCAATGGGAGACGCCGATGTCCTGCTGCTGGAACAAGAGGCGCTGATGTGCTGCTGGTGCAGGAGGAGACGTGAAGGTGCTGCTGCTTAGAGGTGCTGAGGGGCGGGCAGCCTCAGCGGGCAGCTGAATCAGAGGGCAGGGAAGCCAAGCAGCTTCCTTCTCTGGGGAAGGGGGCACAGAGAAAGTGATTGGAAATGGGGTACAAGCCCTCAGCCTCTAAAAGCAATCCCTCAGATGTTTAGGCATAGTAAAGTTAGGTATATCTATTTGACTCTAGACCCCAACATGTTTGTTAGTGTTCTGGTTTGTCCACTGCTTTCTTGTGGGGGATTTGAGTTGGCCATTACTCTTTAGGTGAATGCTGACTTCATATCTATGGTGCACTTTATTCTTAAAATGGGAAGTTTCTACCAATTTCCCGTCCAAACTTGCTCATAAGCCAACTGCAGTCATCATTTCAGATGTGTCTCCCAACTTACACATTTCCTATTTCTCCTTGATATTTACTCAAGAAATTCATTTACGTAGAGACAACATATTCTTCTCTCAACTGGCATCTGGCCGGGCAGAATGATGTCCTTTCATTCCCTTCCAGGCAATAGGCAACTTGTTCCTTCTGTCTTGTGAACTCTTCCTCCTAAGTTCAATGTGAATACAAGTGGCAGAACTGTGCCTCATGTCTCAAATGAGTGTCAGGGCTGCCTTGTCCAGTGTATTCATACTGGAGGGAAAAAAAAATGAATAGCCATACACACTATATAACCACTAAACTTTTTCAGTCCTCCTTGTGCTAACAGTGCATGAACGTGAGGTTTTGTTGTCATTTTTGTTTGTTTGTTTGTTTGCTTGCTTTAAACTCCTGACTGCCATATAGCAAACATGACAAAAAAACACCCTTTTTTGAGAATCTCTGAGAATGGCTCTGCTTTGTATTATCACCTGTCACTTCACCTGAACCATTTCAATCACAAGCGATATCCTTCTGTCAGGCTTGGTAGTACTTCCCAACCTTATGTCCCCTGCAAATCTCAAAGCTCATGTGTAATTTTTAATCTTCAGCCACCATGTCCATACCGAACATATCTAACTTTGAAGTCAGCTCTGCCCTGAATAGGAGGTTGGGTTTTCAGAGGTCCCTTCCAGCCTACATTTCTCCATGAGTCTTTGCCTCCTTAGCAGCTGCAGTTTCAGAACTGTCTCTGAGAATTACCATAGGTAACGACTCCTTTGCTGGTAAGTCCCTCTTCAGTGTGAACAATTGTAAATTCCCTTTATTCACTTGCAGCCCCAAAGCCCAAATCCGTAGATAATGTATCAGAAGCTCACAGAAAGTGAAATAGATGTAATTCATCCCCTGTGTAGGGAAGAACTGGTCCTAGAAAGGAAAGCTATTAAATTATCTGGAAACAATTTAGCTCTGATAAATTATTTTGTAAATTACACATTACCCCCTCCTTCCCTGGTCTTAGCTGTTCTTGCTCCAAAACTTTGCATGGTGTTGATGTCAAACTAACAGGCCCACACTTGTCTGGATGACTCTTTACCCTCTTCTGGACAGAGGTGTATTTGTTACTCTCCCATTCTGGGGACTATCCCTGGTTTGCACAATTGTTATGCATTTTTCCTACTTGACTTGTTGTTCTGTGTGCCAATGCTGTTAATAGGCTAGGTAGATATCAGCTTTTCATTTTTCACTTGAATCGCTATAGATTGTTATTTCACCTCAGATGATGTTGCGCCTAGTGCCCTACCCTCCTTTTCAATGGGAGTCCTGTCACTGCCCTTAATATCACATTGTTGTTGCTGTTAGATGCAGGAAATAAGATTTGCAGCATTTGAGACATCAGTAACTTTTGATCTATTTTTGCCTCAAGCGTGCAACTGTCCTAATTTGTTCTCTTTGTTCCCCCTGGTTTCTGTGGCTTAAGTACCACTTACTATTATTGTTTAATTTCCTATGTGAAGGAGGTTTTTGGTCATTCTTACTTTATTTCTGCAGTTTTTAACCTCTGAAACATGCCTTTTCTCATCGCTTTTTTCCTCTTTGAATTTTGAATTTTAACTATGCCTTCTCTGCACTCAAGTCCCAGAGCTGCTTAGTCAGACTCAATTATTCATTTCCTTAGATTTCAAAGTTTGCATTTCTAAGCCTCAAAACCTTCATTCTAAACCTGGTTTTGTCTGTCATGAAATGTAAAATGAGAAAAGTCAGCTCATGATCACACTTTATTCAAATTTTACTACATTTAAACCCATACAGGAGCCAAGTCTAAAATGGTCTTATATTTTTTCACTTTTGGGAAGAAATCCATCACATAGTATACCTCTGTGAACATAAGTGGTAATTATCTTTCAATCTTTTGCTGGGAAGTTAAAGTCTCCCATAATTCCCATTATTGTTTACGTGTCTGATAACTGTACAGAGATAATTCACTATTAGACTGGAGCTAAGAGCAAAGAGCAGGCTAGCAAGGCTGTCTATCTTTAGCAGTGATTTGCACAAAACCACTCTTTTGCTGACCCATAACATTTAATTTCTCCATCCTCTGCTTCTTGCTAACACAAAGCACCATCTTATTCCATCCATTTGCCTTGGTTTCCAGCCTTCCTGAGATTTATCAGTACTTGTATGACATTCATGCCTTTGTTTCACCCTTCCTGTGTTGACACTTGTCATAACAGTTTTAGATCCTGAACATGATCATCTCAAAGTTTGCCTGACAGTTAGGTCTTCCTCACATTGTCATAGAGTATCAGGTCTCTACCACTTGAAATAGATTGGATTGGATTAGATTATTGGCACCGTCTCTTGTGCTGGTAGTCCATTATGTTCACAGTCCGTACAACTGGCCATCAGTGAACATGAAGTGGCCTTATCCTGCCCATTTACCTTTCTGGAAATCAGCCACTCTGTCTGCCTAGAACAGGGAATGGATTTTCCTCACCTTTCTTCAAAAGCTCTGAAGTTTTCTGTGATCTTTCCAATTGTACGGTATGATAAGCTTTTGCTGCCACTGAAGGGTAGAAGTCATTATGAATAGTGCCAACAAAACAGAAACATAACAATGAAAACGATATTTTAATTCAGAATAGGTATTTGAAAAGTTCACCTTTTCTAGCACAAATGGGGAAAAGAAAAAAAGGAAGGAAAAAAAAAAAAAAAAAGCAGTCCTAAAACATCAAAACTGTGGCCAAAGAATTAGAAGAAACACTATTTTTCCAAAGCTGCAATGTTTTCCATTCATCTGGCTGGGCCAGCAGAGCACTGGAGACCTGGATGCACTGTACTCATGGCTGGTTCCCCTAAATGACCTGCAGGGAGATCTTCTTCTCTCTATCCCTCTGTTTCTCCTTTCAATCTCTGTTTTGTCTGTTTGTATCACTAGCTCTCAAATCGCCACTGATATATGCACGTGCAGCACCCAGCACAACCTTGTTTCAGGCTCCAGCGGGACCTTTAGGCATTACCATCCTGTAAACAAATAACAATGATAGTGAGTGTAATTACAATCGTCAAACTATTCCAGCTCCACATCATTAGCCATGCCCTGAGCTAAATAACATTTTAATCAGTTTGATATGTCATCTGTGGCTTTCTTCACTGTCACTTGCAATCCAGCAAACTCCTTCCTTCACGTTTCTAGATTAGACAGAGGGTTCTCAACTGCAGACATCCAATTCCCTGTTCAGGAAGCAGCGAGACCTTTCCTCTTCTCACAGATTTAAGATGATAGCCAAGCATCATGAGACACAGTGCGTATGTCTCCTAGGCCCATCCCATGAGAGCAGGACATTTACCACACATGAGAAGAAGACTTAATGCAGTGGCAAAGCAAAATACTCGGTGTCAAAGCCATGTCTAGATGATCATTAAAGACAGATCAAAATTACCCAATACAGGAGGAAAATCTATCGTTTGTAGAAGATTATGTTCTCTGATTATTAGTTTCAAAATTAGTTTTTCCTTTGGATTTCCTCTGAACTTAAACTTAGTTTGGAATGCCTTTGGTTTTGAATATTTCTGAAATCGTATTACTTCTCCTAAGTAAGTTGCTAGTCTGTTCTGTTTACGTGAAATTCGAATAATATTGTGAAGTATCTGCCATCAGTTTTACTGTGTGCCAGGCTGAGTTCCCTGATGAATTTCAAATTTCAGATATGAAACAGTAAAGGTTAAAAAAAAAACATGTTACAAAGGGTACTTCATGCAGTAGCATAAACTTCTGTTTTCTCAAAACTTGTATCAGTTCATCTCACCAGGACCAGCAGGGGAAGCACACTCTGCCTAGGCACTGGCAAAGGGACACAGTGAGAGTGTAGGGTCTCTTGCTGGGGCCATTCAAAATTTGACTGTACAAGCCCCTGAGCAATATGACAGGGCTTTAAAAATGGCCCTGCTTGAAGTACGCGGGTGATCTGGAGACCTCTAAGGTGCTTTCCAACAAAAGCTTTTCTGTAATTGTATGAAATCACCTGCAATAGATTAACCCTGGTCATTATTCCTATCACAGGAAATAACTGTGACACCTGGGTAACAGGTGAGCTTACTGCGACACCAGGGAGAGCCTTCCTGTACTTAAAGGCAACCTGTAGGAAAGCTGGGGAGGGAGTCTTTATCAGGGCCTGGAGTGACAGGACAAGGAGTAACCGCTTTAAACTGAAAAGTAGCACCCAGAAAGAACGGAGTCACGCAACAGGATTCATTTCCAAAACCACCTCATAGACACCTGGGCCAAAGAGCAGGGCCTTGAGCGGGTATATCACAATGACAGAGTTCATTTCCTTCCCAGTAGCTGGCACGTGCCGTTTTTTGGGATTTCGGGGCTACAGTGAGCTGCTAAGAGGGATGTCTTAGCTCTTGCAGGGCAGTGCTTCCACTAAGGCCAGGACTTTTCTGCATCTTCTACTGCCCTGCAAGCGAGGATGCTTGGGGCACACAGGAAGCTGGGAGCGGACACAGCTGCAGGGATTCCATAAGACACAAGCAAATGCAGCCTTGGCTTGGTGACACTTTCTCTTGATTACTGCTCAACACAAATTACCTCGAGCAAGTCTACTGTGAGGACTAAAGGAAAGAGACGTATGGATGCTGCTAAGCTCTTCTAGCTTGTACCAGGTAGGAAAGATACCTCTGTAGCAGGCGTGAAGAGGATAGCACTAATTAATTAGATGAGAAGCGGAGGAAAGGCACTTAGAGGTAGTGAAAAGCAGTTAATGTGATGTTCCGGGGAAGCTTCAGTCTGCTTAAGGAGTAGCAAGAACAAGCCTAAAGTCATAGCCAAATACAAGAAAGAGAGGAGGACACGCAGCATGAGAAGCTCCCGAGAGAAAGGAGCTCTGTTTTGGGTAAAAATCAGTCCCTTTTTCTATCATGGAGACATCCAAGGGCGTAGGACACGTGCACTTCAGGGAACCAAGAGATGCTGTGCATTTCTCTCGTCCCCCTGACACAGCCACTAGGTGACGATGCTTCCAATTCTCTCTAAAGAAACCTTGCTTTCTCAGGCCCAGGTGTCCAGCTGCACACCAAGGACGTCCCTGGCTCCCAGGCACAGTTCCCAGGCCCAAGGCCGAGCTCCCCTCCGAACCCCCATTCCAGCAGACCTTGCTCCTGGCATTGTGGAGCAGCCATTTCATGTCAGCCTTTTCTCCTGGCAGTCAGCTTAGCGCCGTAACCTCTGCCATCGGGGCGCCCGAGAGCCGTGTGAGGTCAGCAGAGAGTCACTGTCAGCCTTTGACCTCACAAAGGTGGGTGGCCATAAGTGCCCTGAGCGTCCAGCTCGCATTGAGTACTGCTGGTGGCACTCGAGGCGTGGAGGTCTGCATGGTGCAATGGGAGACGCCGATGTCCTGCTGCTGGAACAAGAGGCGCTGATGTGCTGCTGGTGCAGGAGGAGACGTGAAGGTGCTGCTGCTTAGAGGTGCTGAGGGGCGGGCAGCCTCAGCGGGCAGCTGAATCAGAGGGCAGGGAAGCCAAGCAGCTTCCTTCTCTGGGGAAGGGGGCACAGAGAAAGTGATTGGAAATGGGGTACAAGCCCTCAGCCTCTAAAAGCAATCCCTCAGATGTTTAGGCATAGTAAAGTTAGGTATATCTATTTGACTCTAGACCCCAACATGTTTGTTAGTGTTCTGGTTTGTCCACTGCTTTCTTGTGGGGGATTTGAGTTGGCCATTACTCTTTAGGTGAATGCTGACTTCATATCTATGGTGCACTTTATTCTTAAAATGGGAAGTTTCTACCAATTTCCCGTCCAAACTTGCTCATAAGCCAACTGCAGTCATCATTTCAGATGTGTCTCCCAACTTACACATTTCCTATTTCTCCTTGATATTTACTCAAGAAATTCATTTACGTAGAGACAACATATTCTTCTCTCAACTGGCATCTGGCCGGGCAGAATGATGTCCTTTCATTCCCTTCCAGGCAATAGGCAACTTGTTCCTTCTGTCTTGTGAACTCTTCCTCCTAAGTTCAATGTGAATACAAGTGGCAGAACTGTGCCTCATGTCTCAAATGAGTGTCAGGGCTGCCTTGTCCAGTGTATTCATACTGGAGGGAAAAAAAAAAGAATAGCCATACACACTATATAACCACTAAACTTTTTCAGTCCTCCTTGTGCTAACAGTGCATGAACGTGAGGTTTTGTTGTCATTTTTGTTTGTTTGTTTGTTTGCTTGCTTTAAACTCCTGACTGCCATATAGCAAACATGACCAAAAAACACCCTTTTTTGAGAATCTCTGAGAATGGCTCTGCTTTGTATTATCACCTGTCACTTCACCTGAACCATTTCAATCACAAGCGATATCCTTCTGTCAGGCTTGGTAGTACTTCCCAACCTTATGTCCCCTGCAAATCTCAAAGCTCATGTGTAATTTTTAATCTTCAGCCACCATGTCCATACCGAACATATCTAACTTTGAAGTCAGCTCTGCCCTGAATAGGAGGTTGGGTTTTCAGAGGTCCCTTCCAGCCTACATTTCTCCATGAGTCTTTGCCTCCTTAGCAGCTGCAGTTTCAGAACTGTCTCTGAGAATTACCATAGGTAACGACTCCTTTGCTGGTAAGTCCCTCTTCAGTGTGAACAATTGTAAATTCCCTTTATTCACTTGCAGCCCCAAAGCCCAAATCCGTAGATAATGTATCAGAAGCTCACAGAAAGTGAAATAGATGTAATTCATCCCCTGTGTAGGGAAGAACTGGTCCTAGAAAGGAAAGCTATTAAATTATCTGGAAACAATTTAGCTCTGATAAATTATTTTGTAAATTACACATTACCCCCTCCTTCCCTGGTCTTAGCTGTTCTTGCTCCAAAACTTTGCATGGTGTTGATGTCAAACTAACAGGCCCACACTTGTCTGGATGACTCTTTACCCTCTTCTGGACAGAGGTGTATTTGTTACTCTCCCATTCTGGGGACTATCCCTGATTTGCACAATTGTTATGCATTTTTCCTACTTGACTTGTTGTTCTGTGTGCCAATGCTGTTAATAGGCTAGGTAGATATCAGCTTTTCATTTTTCACTTGAATCGCTATAGATTGTTATTTCACCTCAGATGATGTTGCGCCTAGTGCCCTACCCTCCTTTTCAATGGGAGTCCTGTCACTGCCCTTAATATCACATTGTTGTTGCTGTTAGATGCAGGAAATAAGATTTGCAGCATTTGAGACATCAGTAACTTTTGATCTATTTTTGCCTCAAGTGTGCAACTGTCCTAATTTGTTCTCTTTGTTCCCCCTGGTTTCTGTGGCTTAAGTACCACTTACTATTATTGTTTAATTTCCTATGTGAAGGAGGTTTTTGGTCATTCTTACTTTATTTCTGCAGGTTTTAACCTCTGAAACATGCCTTTTCTCATCGCTTTTTTCCTCTTTGAATTTTGAATTTTAACTATGCCTTCTCTGCACTCAAGTCCCAGAGCTGCTTAGTCAGACTCAATTATTCATTTCCTTAGATTTCAAAGTTTGCATTTCTAAGCCTCAAAACCTTCATTCTAAACCTGGTTTTGTCTGTCGTGAAATGTAAAATGAGAAAAGTCAGCTCATGATCACACTTTATTCAAATTTTACTACATTTAAACCCATACAGGAGCCAAGTCTAAAATGGTCTTATATTTTTTCACTTTTGGGAAGAAATCCATCACATAGTATACCTCTATGAACATAAGTGGTAATTATCTTTCAATCTTTTGCTGGGAAGTTAAAGTCTCCCATAATTCCCATTATTGTTTACGTGTCTGATAACTGTACAGAGATAATTCACTATTAGACTGGAGCTAAGAGCAAAGAGCAGGCTAGCAAGGCTGTCTATCTTTAGCAGTGATTTGCACAAAACCACTCTTTTGCTGACCCATAACATTTAATTTCTCCATCCTCTGCTTCTTGCTAACACAAAGCACCATCTTATTCCATCCATTTGCCTTGGTTTCCAGCCTTCCTGAGATTTATCAGTACTTGTATGACATTCATGCCTTTGTTTCACCCTTCCTGTGTTGACACTTGTCATAACAGTTTTAGATCCTGAACATGATCATCTCAAAGTTTGCCTGACAGTTAGGTCTTCCTCACATTGTCATAGAGTATCAGGTCTCTACCACTTGAAATAGATTGGATTGGATTAGATTATTGGCACCGTCTCTTGTGCTGGTAGTCCATTATCTTCACAGTCCGTACAACTGGCCATCAGTGAACATGAAGTGGCCTTATCCTGCCCATTTACCTTTCTGGAAATCAGCCACTCTGTCTGCCTAGAACAGGGAATGGATTTTCCTCACCTTTCTTCAAAAGCTCTGAAGTTTTCTGTGATCTTTCCAATTGTACGGTATGATAAGCTTTTGCTGCCACTGAAGGGTAGAAGTCATTATGAATAGTGCCAACAAAACAGAAACATAACAATGAAAACGATATTTTAATTCAGAATAGGTATTTGAAAAGTTCACCTTTTCTAGCACAAATGGGGAAAAGAAAAAAAGGAAGGAAAAAAAAAAAAAAAAAGCAGTCCTAAAACATCAAAACTGTGGCCAAAGAATTAGAAGAAACACTATTTTTCCAAAGCTGCAATGTTTTCCATTCATCTGGCTGGGCCAGCAGAGCACTGGAGACCTGGATGCACTGTACTCATGGCTGGTTCCCCTAAATGACCTGCAGGGAGATCTTCTTCTCTCTATCCCTCTGTTTCTCCTTTCAATCTCTGTTTTGTCTGTTTGTATCACTAGCTCTCAAATCGCCACTGATATATGCACGTGCAGCACCCAGCACAACCTTGTTTCAGGCTCCAGCGGGACCTTTAGGCATTACCATCCTGTAAACAAATAACAATGATAGTGAGTGTAATTACAATCGTCAAACTATTCCAGCTCCACATCATTAGCCATGCCCTGAGCTAAATAACATTTTAATCAGTTTGATATGTCATCTGTGGCTTTCTTCACTGTCACTTGCAATCCAGCAAACTCCTTCCTTCACGTTTCTAGATTAGACAGAGGGTTCTCAACTGCAGACATCCAATTCCCTGTTCAGGAAGCAGCGAGACCTTTCCTCTTCTCACAGATTTAAGATGATAGCCAAGCATCATGAGACACAGTGCGTATGTCTCCTAGGCCCATCCCATGAGAGCAGGACATTTACCACACATGAGAAGAAGACTTAATGCAGTGGCAAAGCAAAATACTCAGTGTCAAAGCCATGTCTAGATGATCATTAAAGACAGATCAAAATTACCCAATACAGGAGGAAAATCTATCGTTTGTAGAAGATTATGTTCTCTGATTATTAGTTTCAAAATTAGTTTTTCCTTTGGATTTCCTCTGAACTTAAACTTAGTTTGGAATGCCTTTGGTTTTGAATATTTCTGAAATCGTATTACTTCTCCTAAGTAAGTTGCTAGTCTGTTCTATTTACGTGAAATTCGAATAATATTGTGAAGTATCTGCCATCAGTTTTACTGTGTGCCAGGCTGAGTTCCCTGATGAATTTCAAATTTCAGATATGAAACAGTAAAGGTTAAAAAAAAAACATGTTACAAAGGGTACTTCATGCAGTAGCATAAACTTCTGTTTTCTCAAAACTTGTATTAGTTCATCTCACCAGGACCAGCAGGGGAAGCACACTCTGCCTAGGCACTGGCAAAGGGACACAGTGAGAGTGTAGGGTCTCTTGCTGGGGCCATTCAAAATTTGACTGTACAAGCCCCTGAGCAATATGACAGGGCTTTAAAAATGGCCCTGCTTGAAGTACGCGGGTGATCTGGAGACCTCTAAGGTGCTTTCCAACAAAAGCTTTTCTATAATTGTATGAAATCACCTGCAATAGATTAACCCTGGTCATTATTCCTATCACAGGAAATAACTGTGACACCTGGGTAACAGGTGAGCTTACTGCGACACCAGGGAGAGCCTTCCTGTACTTAAAGGCAACCTGTAGGAAAGCTGGGGAGGGAGTCTTTATCAGGGCCTGGAGTGACAGGACAAGGAGTAACCGCTTTAAACTGAAAAGTAGCACCCAGAAAGAACGGAGTCACGCAACAGGATTCATTTCCAAAACCACCTCGTAGACACCTGGGCCAAAGAGCAGGGCCTTGAGCGGGTATATCACAATGGCAGAGTTCATTTCCTTCCCAGTAGCTGGCACGTGCCGTTTTTTGGGATTTCGGGGCTACAGTGAGCTGCTAAGAGGGATGTCTTAGCTCTTGCAGGGCAGTGCTTCCACTAAGGCCAGGACTTTTCTGCATCTTCTACTGCCCTGCAAGCGAGGATGCTTGGGGCACACAGGAAGCTGGGAGGGGACACAGCTGCAGGGATTCCATAAGACACAAGCAAATGCAGCCTTGGCTTGGTGACACTTTCTCTTGATTACTGCTCAACACAAATTACCTCGAGCAAGTCTACTGTGAGGACTAAAGGAAAGAGACGTATGGATGCTGCTAAGCTCTTCTAGCTTGTACCAGGTAGGAAAGATACCTCTGTAGCAGGCGTGAAGAGGATAGCACTAATTAATTAGATGAGAAGCGGAGGAAAGGCACTTAGAGGTAGTGAAAAGCAGTTAATGTGATGTTCCGGGGAAGCTTCAGTCTGCTTAAGGAGTAGCAAGAACAAGCCTAAAGTCATAGCCAAATACAAGAAAGAGAGGAGGACACGCAGCATGAGAAGCTCCCGAGAGAAAGGAGCTCTGTTTTGGGTAAAAATCAGTCCCTTTTTCTATCATGGAGACATCCAAGGGCGTAGGACACGTGCGCTTCAGGGAACCAAGAGATGCTGTGCATTTCTCTCGTCCCCCTGACACAGCCACTAGGTGACGATGCTTCCAATTCTCTCTAAAGAAACCTTGCTTTCTCAGGCCCAGGTGTCCAGCTGCACACCAAGGACGTCCCTGGCTCCCAGGCACAGTTCCCAGGCCCAAGGCCGAGCTCCCCTCCGAACCCCCATTCCAGCAGACCTTGCTCCTGGCATTGTGGAGCAGCCATTTCATGTCAGCCTTTTCTCCTGGCAGTCAGCTTAGCGCCGTAACCTCTGCCATCGGGGCGCCCGAGAGCCGTGTGAGGTCAGCAGAGAGTCACTGTCAGCCTTTGACCTCACAAAGGTGGGTGGCCATAAGTGCCCTGAGCGTCCAGCTCGCATTGAGTACTGCTGGTGGCACTCGAGGCGTGGAGGTCTGCATGGTGCAATGGGAGACGCCGATGTCCTGCTGCTGGAACAAGAGGCGCTGATGTGCTGCTGGTGCAGGAGGAGACGTGAAGGTGCTGCTGCTTAGAGGTGCTGAGGGGCGGGCAGCCTCAGCGGGCAGCTGAATCAGAGGGCAGGGAAGCCAAGCAGCTTCCTTCTCTGGGGAAGGGGGCACAGAGAAAGTGATTGGAAATGGGGTACAAGCCCTCAGCCTCTAAAAGCAATCCCTCAGATGTTTAGGCATAGTAAAGTTAGGTATATCTATTTGACTCTAGACCCCAACATGTTTGTTAGTGTTCTGGTTTGTCCACTGCTTTCTTGTGGGGGATTTGAGTTGGCCATTACTCTTTAGGTGAATGCTGACTTCATATCTATGGTGCACTTTATTCTTAAAATGGGAAGTTTCTACCAATTTCCCGTCCAAACTTGCTCATAAGCCAACTGCAGTCATCATTTCAGATGTGTCTCCCAACTTACACATTTCCTATTTCTCCTTGATATTTACTCAAGAAATTCATTTACGTAGAGACAACATATTCTTCTCTCAACTGGCATCTGGCCGGGCAGAATGATGTCCTTTCATTCCCTTCCAGGCAATAGGCAACTTGTTCCTTCTGTCTTGTGAACTCTTCCTCCTAAGTTCAATGTGAATACAAGTGGCAGAACTGTGCCTCATGTCTCAAATGAGTGTCAGGGCTGCCTTGTCCAGTGTATTCATACTGGAGGGAAAAAAAAAAGAATAGCCATACACACTATATAACCACTAAACTTTTTCAGTCCTCCTTGTGCTAACAGTGCATGAACGTGAGGTTTTGTTGTCATTTTTGTTTGTTTGCTTGCTTTAAACTCCTGACTGCCATATAGCAAACATGACAAAAAAACACCCTTTTTTGAGAATCTCTGAGAATGGCTCTGCTTTGTATTATCACCTGTCACTTCACCTGAACCATTTCAATCACAAGCGATATCCTTCTGTCAGGCTTGGTAGTACTTCCCAACCTTATGTCCCCTGCAAATCTCAAAGCTCATGTGTAATTTTTAATCTTCAGCCACCATGTCCATACCGAACATATCTAACTTTGAAGTCAGCTCTGCCCTGAATAGGAGGTTGGGTTTTCAGAGGTCCCTTCCAGCCTACATTTCTCCATGAGTCTTTGCCTCCTTAGCAGCTGCAGTTTCAGAACTGTCTCTGAGAATTACCATAGGTAACGACTCCTTTGCTGGTAAGTCCCTCTTCAGTGTGAACAATTGTAAATTCCCTTTATTCACTTGCAGCCCCAAAGCCCAAATCCGTAGATAATGTATCAGAAGCTCACAGAAAGTGAAATAGATGTAATTCATCCCCTGTGTAAGGAAGAACTGGTCCTAGAAAGGAAAGCTATTAAATTATCTGGAAACAATTTAGCTCTGATAAATTATTTTGTAAATTACACATTACCCCCTCCTTCCCTGGTCTTAGCTGTTCTTGCTCCAAAACTTTGCATGGTGTTGATGTCAAACTAACAGGCCCACACTTGTCTGGATGACTCTTTACCCTCTTCTGGACAGAGGTGTATTTGTTACTCTCCCATTCTGGGGACTATCCCTGATTTGCACAATTGTTATGCATTTTTCCTACTTGACTTGTTGTTCTGTGTGCCAATGCTGTTAATAGGCTAGGTAGATATCAGCTTTTCATTTTTCACTTGAATCGCTATAGATTGTTATTTCACCTCAGATGATGTTGCGCCTAGTGCCCTACCCTCCTTTTCAATGGGAGTCCTGTCACTGCCCTTAATATCACATTGTTGTTGCTGTTAGATGCAGGAAATAAGATTTGCAGCATTTGAGACATCAGTAACTTTTGATCTATTTTTGCCTCAAGCGTGCAACTGTCCTAATTTGTTCTCTTTGTTCCCCCTGGTTTCTGTGGCTTAAGTACCACTTACTATTATTGTTTAATTTCCTATGTGAAGGAGGTTTTTGGTCATTCTTACTTTATTTCTGCAGTTTTTAACCTCTGAAACATGCCTTTTCTCATCGCTTTTTTCCTCTTTGAATTTTGAATTTTAACTATGCCTTCTCTGCACTCAAGTCCCAGAGCTGCTTAGTCAGACTCAATTATTCATTTCCTTAGATTTCAAAGTTTGCATTTCTAAGCCTCAAAACCTTCATTCTAAACCTGGTTTTGTCTGTCGTGAAATGTAAAATGAGAAAAGTCAGCTCATGATCACACTTTATTCAAATTTTACTACATTTAAACCCATACAGGAGCCAAGTCTAAAATGGTCTTATATTTTTTCACTTTTGGGAAGAAATCCATCACATAGTATACCTCTATGAACATAAGTGGTAATTATCTTTCAATCTTTTGCTGGGAAGTTAAAGTCTCCCATAATTCCCATTATTGTTTACGTGTCTGATAACTGTACAGAGATAATTCACTATTAGACTGGAGCTAAGAGCAAAGAGCAGGCTAGCAAGGCTGTCTATCTTTAGCAGTGATTTGCACAAAACCACTCTTTTGCTGACCCATAACATTTAATTTCTCCATCCTCTGCTTCTTGCTAACACAAAGCACCATCTTATTCCATCCATTTGCCTTGGTTTCCAGCCTTCCTGAGATTTATCAGTACTTGTATGATATTCATGACTTTGTTTCACCCTTCCTGTGTTGACACTTGTCATAACAGTTTTAGATCCTGAACATGATCATCTCAAAGTTTGCCTGACAGTTAGGTCTTCCTCACATTGTCATAGAGTATCAGGTCTCTACCACTTGAAATAGATTGGATTGGATTAGATTATTGGCACCGTCTCTTGTGCTGGTAGTCCATTATCTTCACAGTCCGTACAACTGGCCATCAGTGAACATGAAGTGGCCTTATCCTGCCCATTTACCTTTCTGGAAATCAGCCACTCTGTCTGCCTAGAACAGGGAATGGATTTTCCTCACCTTTCTTCAAAAGCTCTGAAGTTTTCTGTGATCTTTCCAATTGTACGGTATGATAAGCTTTTGCTGCCACTGAAGGGTAGAAGTCATTATGAATAGTGCCAACAAAACAGAAACATAACAATGAAAACGATATTTTAATTCAGAATAGGTATTTGAAAAGTTCACCTTTTCTAGCACAAATGGGGAAAAGAAAAAAAGGAAGGAAAAAAAAAAAAAAAAGCAGTCCTAAAACATCAAAACTGTGGCCAAAGAATTAGAAGAAACACTATTTT
Organism: Anser anser; assembly: GCF_964211835.1. Lineage (NCBI taxonomy): Eukaryota > Metazoa > Chordata > Aves > Anseriformes > Anatidae > Anser > Anser anser. The sequence goes on along the minus strand of NC_139738.1, from coordinate 13,962,985 downwards.
TCCAAAGCTGCAATGTTTTCCATTCATCTGGCTGGGCCAGCAGAGCACTGGAGACCTGGATGCACTGTACTCATGGCTGGTTCCCCTAAATGACCTGCAGGGAGATCTTCTTCTCTCTATCCCTCTGTTTCTCCTTTCAATCTCTGTTTTGTCTGTTTGTATCACTAGCTCTTAAATCGCCACTGATATATGCACGTGCAGCACCCAGCACAACCTTGTTTCAGGCTCCAGCGCGACCTTTAGGCATTACCATCCTGTAAACAAATAACAATGATAGTGAGCGTAATTACAATCGTCAAACTATTCCAGCTCCACATCATTAGCCATGCCCTGAGCTAAATAACATTTTAATCAGTTTGATATGTCATCTGTGGCTTTCTTCACTGTCACTTGCAATCCAGCAAACTCCTTCCTTCACGTTTCTAGATTAGACAGAGGGTTCTCAACTGCAGACATCCAATTCCCTGTTCAGGAAGCAGCGAGACCTTTCCTCTTCTCACAGATTTAAGATGATAGCCAAGCATCATGAGACACAGTGCGTATGTCTCCTAGGCCCATCCCATGAGAGCAGGACATTTACCACACATGAGAAGAAGACTTAATGCAGTGGCAAAGCAAAATACTCGGTGTCAAAGCCATGTCTAGATGATCATTAAAGACAGATCAAAATTACCCAATACAGGAGGAAAATCTATCGTTTGTAGAAGATTATGTTCTCTGATTATTAGTTTCAAAATTAGTTTTTCCTTTGGATTTCCTCTGAACTTAAACTTAGTTTGGAATGCCTTTGGTTTTGAATATTTCTGAAATCGTATTACTTCTCCTAAGTAAGTTGCTAGTCTGTTCTGTTTACGTGAAATTCGAATAATATTGTGAAGTATCTGCCATCAGTTTTACTGTGTGCCAGGCTGAGTTCCCTGATGAATTTCAAATTTCAGATATGAAACAGTAAAGGTTAAAAAAAAAAAATGTTACAAAGGGTACTTCATGCAGTAGCATAAACTTCTGTTTTCTCAAAACTTGTATCAGTTCATCTCACCAGGACCAGCAGGGGAAGCACACTCTGCCTAGGCACTGGCAAAGGGACACAGTGAGAGTGTAGGGTCTCTTGCTGGGGCCATTCAAAATTTGACTGTACAAGCCCCTGAGCAATATGACAGGGCTTTAAAAATGGCCCTGCTTGAAGTACGCGGGTGATCTGGAGACCTCTAAGGTGCTTTCCAACAAAAGCTTTTCTATAATTGTATGAAATCACCTGCAATAGATTAACCCTGGTCATTATTCCTATCACAGGAAATAACTGTGACACCTGGGTAACAGGTGAGCTTACTGCGACACCAGGGAGAGCCTTCCTGTACTTAAAGGCAACCTGTAGGAAAGCTGGGGAGGGAGTCTTTATCAGGGCCTGGAGTGACAGGACAAGGAGTAACCGCTTTAAACTGAAAAGTAGCACCCAGAAAGAACGGAGTCACGCAACAGGATTCATTTCCAAAACCACCTCATAGACACCTGGGCCAAAGAGCAGGGCCTTGAGCGGGTATATCACAATGGCAGAGTTCATTTCCTTCCCAGTAGCTGGCACGTGCCGTTTTTTGGGATTTCGGGGCTACAGTGAGCTGCTAAGAGGGATGTCTTAGCTCTTGCAGGGCAGTGCTTCCACTAAGGCCAGGACTTTTCTGCATCTTCTACTGCCCTGCAAGCGAGGATGCTTGGGGCACACAGGAAGCTGGGAGGGGACACAGCTGCAGGGATTCCATAAGGCACAAGCAAATGCAGCCTTGGCTTGGTGACACTTTCTCTTGATTACTGCTCAGCACAAATTACCTCGAGCAAGTCTACTGTGAGGACTAAAGGAAAGAGACGTATGGATGCTGCTAAGCTCTTCTAGCTTGTACCAGGTAGGAAAGATACCTCTGTAGCAGGCGTGAAGAGGATAGCACTAATTAATTAGATGAGAAGCGGAGGAAAGGCACTTAGAGGTAGTGAAAAGCAGTTAATGTGATGTTCCGGGGAAGCTTCAGTCTGCTTAAGGAGTAGCAAGAACAAGCCTAAAGTCATAGCCAAATACAAGAAAGAGAGGAGGACACGCAGCATGAGAAGCTCCCGAGAGAAAGGAGCTCTGTTTTGGGTAAAAATCAGTCCCTTTTTCTATCATGGAGACATCCAAGGGCGTAGGACACGTGCACTTCAGGGAACCAAGAGATGCTGTGCATTTCTCTCGTCCCCCTGACACAGCCACTAGGTGACGATGCTTCCAATTCTCTCTAAAGAAACCTTGCTTTCTCAGGCCCAGGTGTCCAGCTGCACACCAAGGACGTCCCTGGCTCCCAGGCACAGTTCCCAGGCCCAAGGCCGAGCTCCGCTCCGAACCCCCATTCCAGCAGACCTTGCTCCTGGCATTGTGGAGCAGCCATTTCATGTCAGCCTTTTCTCCTGGCAGTCAGCTTAGCGCCGTAACCTCTGCCATCGGGGCGCCCGAGAGCCGTGTGAGGTCAGCAGAGAGTCACTGTCAGCCTTTGACCTCACAAAGGTGGGTGGCCATAAGTGCCCTGAGCGTCCAGCTCGCATTGAGTACTGCTGGTGGCACTCGAGGCGTGGAGGTCTGCATGGTGCAATGGGAGACGCCGATGTCCTGCTGCTGGAACAAGAGGCGCTGATGTGCTGCTGGTGCAGGAGGAGACGTGAAGGTGCTGCTGCTTAGAGGTGCTGAGGGGCGGGCAGCCTCAGCGGGCAGCTGAATCAGAGGGCAGGGAAGCCAAGCAGCTTCCTTCTCTGGGGAAGGGGGCACAGAGAAAGTGATTGGAAATGGGGTACAAGCCCTCAGCCTCTAAAAGCAATCCCTCAGATGTTTAGGCATAGTAAAGTTAGGTATATCTATTTGACTCTAGACCCCAACATGTTTGTTAGTGTTCTGGTTTGTCCACTGCTTTCTTGTGGGGGATTTGAGTTGGCCATTACTCTTTAGGTGAATGCTGACTTCATATCTATGGTGCACTTTATTCTTAAAATGGGAAGTTTCTACCAATTTCCCGTCCAAACTTGCTCATAAGCCAACTGCAGTCATCATTTCAGATGTGTCTCCCAACTTACACATTTCCTATTTCTCCTTGATATTTACTCAAGAAATTCATTTACGTAGAGACAACATATTCTTCTCTCAACTGGCATCTGGCCGGGCAGAATGATGTCCTTTCATTCCCTTCCAGGCAATAGGCAACTTGTTCCTTCTGTCTTGTGAACTCTTCCTCCTAAGTTCAATGTGAATACAAGTGGCAGAACTGTGCCTCATGTCTCAAATGAGTGTCAGGGCTGCCTTGTCCAGTGTATTCATACTGGAGGGAAAAAAAAATGAATAGCCATACACACTATATAACCACTAAACTTTTTCAGTCCTCCTTGTGCTAACAGTGCATGAACGTGAGGTTTTGTTGTCATTTTTGTTTGTTTGCTTGCTTTAAACTCCTGACTGCCATATAGCAAACATGACAAAAAAACACCCTTTTTTGAGAATCTCTGAGAATGGCTCTGCTTTGTATTATCACCTGTCACTTCACCTGAACCATTTCAATCACAAGCGATATCCTTCTGTCAGGCTTGGTAGTACTTCCCAACCTTATGTCCCCTGCAAATCTCAAAGCTCATGTGTAATTTTTAATCTTCAGCCACCATGTCCATACCGAACATATCTAACTTTGAAGTCAGCTCTGCCCTGAATAGGAGGTTGGGTTTTCAGAGGTCCCTTCCAGCCTACATTTCTCCATGAGTCTTTGCCTCCTTAGCAGCTGCAGTTTCAGAACTGTCTCTGAGAATTACCATAGGTAACGACTCCTTTGCTGGTAAGTCCCTCTTCAGTGTGAACAATTGTAAATTCCCTTTATTCACTTGCAGCCCCAAAGCCCAAATCCGTAGATAATGTATCAGAAGCTCACAGAAAGTGAAATAGATGTAATTCATCCCCTGTGTAGGGAAGAACTGGTCCTAGAAAGGAAAGCTATTAAATTATCTGGAAACAATTTAGCTCTGATAAATTATTTTGTAAATTACACATTACCCCCTCCTTCCCTGGTCTTAGCTGTTCTTGCTCCAAAACTTTGCATGGTGTTGATGTCAAACTAACAGGCCCACACTTGTCTGGATGACTCTTTACCCTCTTCTGGACAGAGGTGTATTTGTTACTCTCCCATTCTGGGGACTATCCCTGATTTGCACAATTGTTATGCATTTTTCCTACTTGACTTGTTGTTCTGTGTGCCAATGCTGTTAATAGGCTAGGTAGATATCAGCTTTTCATTTTTCACTTGAATCGCTATAGATTGTTATTTCACCTCAGATGATGTTGCGCCTAGTGCCCTACCCTCCTTTTCAATGGGAGTCCTGTCACTGCCCTTAATATCACATTGTTGTTGCTGTTAGATGCAGGAAATAAGATTTGCAGCATTTGAGACATCAGTAACTTTTGATCTATTTTTGCCTCAAGTGTGCAACTGTCCTAATTTGTTCTCTTTGTTCCCCCTGGTTTCTGTGGCTTAAGTACCACTTACTATTATTGTTTAATTTCCTATGTGAAGGAGGTTTTTGGTCATTCTTACTTTATTTCTGCAGTTTTTAACCTCTGAAACATGCCTTTTCTCATCGCTTTTTTCCTCTTTGAATTTTGAATTTTAACTATGCCTTCTCTGCACTCAAGTCCCAGAGCTGCTTAGTCAGACTCAATTATTCATTTCCTTAGATTTCAAAGTTTGCATTTCTAAGCCTCAAAACCTTCATTCTAAACCTGGTTTTGTCTGTCGTGAAATGTAAAATGAGAAAAGTCAGCTCATGATCACACTTTATTCAAATTTTACTACATTTAAACCCATACAGGAGCCAAGTCTAAAATGGTCTTATATTTTTTCACTTTTGGGAAGAAATCCATCACATAGTACACCTCTATGAACATAAGTGGTAATTATCTTTCAATCTTTTGCTGGGAAGTTAAAGTCTCCCATAATTCCCATTATTGTTTACGTGTCTGATAACTGTACAGAGATAATTCACTATTAGACTGGAGCTAAGAGCAAAGAGCAGGCTAGCAAGGCTGTCTATCTTTAGCAGTGATTTGCACAAAACCACTCTTTTGCTGACCCATAACATTTAATTTCTCCATCCTCTGCTTCTTGCTAACACAAAGCACCATCTTATTCCATCCATTTGCCTTGGTTTCCAGCCTTCCTGAGATTTATCAGTACTTGTATGACATTCATGCCTTTGTTTCACCCTTCCTGTGTTGACACTTGTCATAACAGTTTTAGATCCTGAACATGATCATCTCAAAGTTTGCCTGACAGTTAGGTCTTCCTCACATTGTCATAGAGTATCAGGTCTCTACCACTTGAAATAGATTGGATTGGATTAGATTATTGGCACCGTCTCTTGTGCTGGTAGTCCATTATCTTCACAGTCCGTACAACTGGCCATCAGTGAACATGAAGTGGCCTTATCCTGCCCATTTACCTTTCTGGAAATCAGCCACTCTCTCTGCCTAGAACAGGGAATGGATTTTCCTCACCTTTCTTCAAAAGCTCTGAAGTTTTCTGTGATCTTTCCAATTGTACGGTATGATAAGCTTTTGCTGCCACTGAAGGGTAGAAGTCATTATGAATAGTGCCAACAAAACAGAAACATAACAATGAAAACGATATTTTAATTCAGAATAGGTATTTGAAAAGTTCACCTTTTCTAGCACAAATGGGGAAAAGAAAAAAAGGAAAAAAAAAAAAAAAAAAGCAGTCCTAAAACATCAAAACTGTGGCCAAAGAATTAGAAGAAACACTATTTATCCAAAGCTGCAATGTTTTCCATTCATCTGGCTGGGCCAGCAGAGCACTGGAGACCTGGATGCACTGTACTCATGGCTGGTTCCCCTAAATGACCTGCAGGGAGATCTTCTTCTCTCTATCCCTCTGTTTCTCCTTTCAATCTCTGTTTTGTCTGTTTGTATCACTAGCTCTCAAATCGCCACTGATATATGCACGTGCAGCACCCAGCACAACCTTGTTTCAGGCTCCAGCGGGACCTTTAGGCATTACCATCCTGTAAACAAATAACAATGATAGTGAGTGTAATTACAATCGTCAAACTATTCCAGCTCCACATCATTAGCCATGCCCTGAGCTAAATAACATTTTAATCAGTTTGATATGTCATCTGTGGCTTTCTTCACTGTCACTTGCAATCCAGCAAACTCCTTCCTTCACGTTTCTAGATTAGACAGAGGGTTCTCAACTGCAGACATCCAATTCCCTGTTCAGGAAGCAGCGAGACCTTTCCTCTTCTCACAGATTTAAGATGATAGCCAAGCATCATGAGACACAGTGCGTATGTCTCCTAGGCCCATCCCATGAGAGCAGGACATTTACCACACATGAGAAGAAGACTTAATGCAGTGGCAAAGCAAAATACTCAGTGTCAAAGCCATGTCTGGATGATCATTAAAGACAGATCAAAATTACCCAATACAGGAGGAAAATCTATCGTTTGTAGAAGATTATGTTCTCTGATTATTAGTTTCAAAATTAGTTTTTCCTTTGGATTTCCTCTGAACTTAAACTTAGTTTGGAATGCCTTTGGTTTTGAATATTTCTGAAATCGTATTACTTCTCCTAAGTAAGTTGCTAGTCTGTTCTGTTTACGTGAAATTCGAATAATATTGTGAAGTATCTGCCATCAGTTTTACTGTGTGCCAGGCTGAGTTCCCTGATGAATTTCAAATTTCAGATATGAAACAGTAAAGGTTAAAAAAAAAAAATGTTACAAAGGGTACTTCATGCAGTAGCATAAACTTCTGTTTTCTCAAAACTTGTATCAGTTCATCTCACCAGGACCAGCAGGGGAAGCACACTCTGCCTAGGCACTGGCAAAGGGACACAGTGAGAGTGTAGGGTCTCTTGCTGGGGCCATTCAAAATTTGACTGTACAAGCCCCTGAGCAATATGACAGGGCTTTAAAAATGGCCCTGCTTGAAGTACGCGGGTGATCTGGAGACCTCTAAGGTGCTTTCCAACAAAAGCTTTTCTATAATTGTATGAAATCACCTGCAATAGATTAACCCTGGTCATTATTCCTATCACAGGAAATAACTGTGACACCTGGGTAACAGGTGAGCTTACTGCGACACCAGGGAGAGCCTTCCTGTACTTAAAGGCAACCTGTAGGAAAGCTGGGGAGGGAGTCTTTATCAGGGCCTGGAGTGACAGGACAAGGAGTAACCGCTTTAAACTGAAAAGTAGCACCCAGAAAGAACGGAGTCACGCAACAGGATTCATTTCCAAAACCACCTCGTAGACACCTGGGCCAAAGAGCAGGGCCTTGAGCGGGTATATCACAATGACAGAGTTCATTTCCTTCCCGGTAGCTGGCACGTGCCGTTTTTTGGGATTTCGGGGCTACAGTGAGCTGCTAAGAGGGATGTCTTAGCTCTTGCAGGGCAGTGCTTCCACTAAGGCCAGGACTTTTCTGCATCTTCTACTGCCCTGCAAGCGAGGATGCTTGGGGCACACAGGAAGCTGGGAGGGGACACAGCTGCAGGGATTCCATAAGGCACAAGCAAATGCAGCCTTGGCTTGGTGACACTTTCTCTTGATTACTGCTCAACACAAATTACCTCGAGCAAGTCTACTGTGAGGACTAAAGGAAAGAGACGTATGGATGCTGCTAAGCTCTTCTAGCTTGTACCAGGTAGGAAAGATACCTCTGTAGCAGGCGTGAAGAGGATAGCACTAATTAATTAGATGAGAAGCGGAGGAAAGGCACTTAGAGGTAGTGAAAAGCAGTTAATGTGATGTTCCGGGGAAGCTTCAGTCTGCTTAAGGAGTAGCAAGAACAAGCCTAAAGTCATAGCCAAATACAAGAAAGAGAGGAGGACACGCAGCATGAGAAGCTCCCGAGAGAAAGGAGCTCTGTTTTGGGTAAAAATCAGTCCCTTTTTCTATCATGGAGACATCCAAGGGCGTAGGACACGTGCACTTCAGGGAACCAAGAGATGCTGTGCATTTCTCTCGTCCCCCTGACACAGCCACTAGGTGACGATGCTTCCAATTCTCTCTAAAGAAACCTTGCTTTCTCAGGCCCAGGTGTCCAGCTGCACACCAAGGACGTCCCTGGCTCCCAGGCACAGTTCCCAGGCCCAAGGCCGAGCTCCCCTCCGAACCCCCATTCCAGCAGACCTTGCTCCTGGCATTGTGGAGCAGCCATTTCATGTCAGCCTTTTCTCCTGGCAGTCAGCTTAGCGCCGTAACCTCTGCCATCGGGGCGCCCGAGAGCCGTGTGAGGTCAGCAGAGAGTCACTGTCAGCCTTTGACCTCACAAAGGTGGGTGGCCATAAGTGCCCTGAGCGTCCAGCTCGCATTGAGTACTGCTGGTGGCACTCGAGGCGTGGAGGTCTGCATGGTGCAATGGGAGACGCCGATGTCCTGCTGCTGGAACAAGAGGCGCTGATGTGCTGCTGGTGCAGGAGGAGACGTGAAGGTGCTGCTGCTTAGAGGTGCTGAGGGGCGGGCAGCCTCAGCGGGCAGCTGAATCAGAGGGCAGGGAAGCCAAGCAGCTTCCTTCTCTGGGGAAGGGGGCACAGAGAAAGTGATTGGAAATGGGGTACAAGCCCTCAGCCTCTAAAAGCAATCCCTCAGATGTTTAGGCATAGTAAAGTTAGGTATATCTATTTGACTCTAGACCCCAACATGTTTGTTAGTGTTCTGGTTTGTCCACTGCTTTCTTGTGGGGGATTTGAGTTGGCCATTACTCTTTAGGTGAATGCTGACTTCATATCTATGGTGCACTTTATTCTTAAAATGGGAAGTTTCTACCAATTTCCCGTCCAAACTTGCTCATAAGCCAACTGCAGTCATCATTTCAGATGTGTCTCCCAACTTACACATTTCCTATTTCTCCTTGATATTTACTCAAGAAATTCATTTACGTAGAGACAACATATTCTTCTCTCAACTGGCATCTGGCTGGGCAGAATGATGTCCTTTCATTCCCTTCCAGGCAATAGGCAACTTGTTCCTTCTGTCTTGTGAACTCTTCCTCCTAAGTTCAATGTGAATACAAGTGGCAGAACTGTGCCTCATGTCTCAAATGAGTGTCAGGGCTGCCTTGTCCAGTGTATTCATACTGGAGGGAAAAAAAAATGAATAGCCATACACACTATATAACCACTAAACTTTTTCAGTCCTCCTTGTGCTAACAGTGCATGAACGTGAGGTTTTGTTGTCATTTTTGTTTGTTTGTTTGTTTGCTTGCTTTAAACTCCTGACTGCCATATAGCAAACATGACAAAAAAACACCCTTTTTTGAGAAGCTCTGAGAATGGCTCTGCTTTGTATTATCACCTGTCACTTCACCTGAACCATTTCAATCACAAGCGATATCCTTCTGTCAGGCTTGGTAGTACTTCCCAACCTTATGTCCCCTGCAAATCTCAAAGCTCATGTGTAATTTTTAATCTTCAGCCACCATGTCCATACCGAACATATCTAACTTTGAAGTCAGCTCTGCCCTGAATAGGAGGTTGGGTTTTCAGAGGTCCCTTCCAGCCTACATTTCTCCATGAGTCTTTGCCTCCTTAGCAGCTGCAGTTTCAGAACTGTCTCTGAGAATTACCATAGGTAACGACTCCTTTGCTGGTAAGTCCCTCTTCAGTGTGAACAATTGTAAATTCCCTTTATTCACTTGCAGCCCCAAAGCCCAAATCCGTAGATAATGTATCAGAAGCTCACAGAAAGTGAAATAGATGTAATTCATCCCCTGTGTAGGGAAGAACTGGTCCTAGAAAGGAAAGCTATTAAATTATCTGGAAACAATTTAGCTCTGATAAATTATTTTGTAAATTACACATTACCCCCTCCTTCCCTGGTCTTAGCTGTTCTTGCTCCAAAACTTTGCATGGTGTTGATGTCAAACTAACAGGCCCACACTTGTCTGGATGACTCTTTACCCTCTTCTGGACAGAGGTGTATTTGTTACTCTCCCATTCTGGGGACTATCCCTGATTTGCACAATTGTTATGCATTTTTCCTACTTGACTTGTTGTTCTGTGTGCCAATGCTGTTAATAGGCTAGGTAGATATCAGCTTTTCATTTTTCACTTGAATCGCTATAGATTGTTATTTCACCTCAGATGATGTTGCGCCTAGTGCCCTACCCTCCTTTTCAATGGGAGTCCTGTCACTGCCCTTAATATCACATTGTTGTTGCTGTTAGATGCAGGAAATAAGATTTGCAGCATTTGAGACATCAGTAACTTTTGATCTATTTTTGCCTCAAGCGTGCAACTGTCCTAATTTGTTCTCTTTGTTCCCCCTGGTTTCTGTGGCTTAAGTACCACTTACTATTATTGTTTAATTTCCTATGTGAAGGAGGTTTTTGGTCATTCTTACTTTATTTCTGCAGTTTTTAACCTCTGAAACATGCCTTTTCTCATCGCTTTTTTCCTCTTTGAATTTTGAATTTTAACTATGCCTTCTCTGCACTCAAGTCCCAGAGCTGCTTAGTCAGACTCAATTATTCATTTCCTTAGATTTCAAAGTTTGCATTTCTAAGCCTCAAAACCTTCATTCTAAACCTGGTTTTGTCTGTCGTGAAATGTAAAATGAGAAAAGTCAGCTCATGATCACACTTTATTCAAATTTTACTACATTTAAACCCATACAGGAGCCAAGTCTAAAATGGTCTTATATTTTTTCACTTTTGGGAAGAAATCCATCACATAGTACACCTCTATGAACATAAGTGGTAATTATCTTTCAATCTTTTGCTGGGAAGTTAAAGTCTCCCATAATTCCCATTATTGTTTACGTGTCTGATAACTGTACAGAGATAATTCACTATTAGACTGGAGCTAAGAGCAAAGAGCAGGCTAGCAAGGCTGTCTATCTTTAGCAGTGATTTGCACAAAACCACTCTTTTGCTGACCCATAACATTTAATTTCTCCATCCTCTGCTTCTTGCTAACACAAAGCACCATCTTATTCCATCCATTTGCCTTGGTTTCCAGCCTTCCTGAGATTTATCAGTACTTGTATGACATTCATGCCTTTGTTTCACCCTTCCTGTGTTGACACTTGTCATAACAGTTTTAGATCCTGAACATGATCATCTCAAAGTTTGCCTGACAGTTAGGTCTTCCTCACATTGTCATAGAGTATCAGGTCTCTACCACTTGAAATAGATTGGATTGGATTAGATTATTGGCACCGTCTCTTGTGCTGGTAGTCCATTATCTTCACAGTCCGTACAACTGGCCGTCAGTGAACATGAAGTGGCCTTATCCTGCCCATTTACCTTTCTGGAAATCAGCCACTCTCTCTGCCTAGAACAGGGAATGGATTTTCCTCACCTTTCTTCAAAAGCTCTGAAGTTTTCTGTGATCTTTCCAATTGTACGGTATGATAAGCTTTTGCTGCCACTGAAGGGTAGAAGTCATTATGAATAGTGCCAACAAAACAGAAACATAACAATGAAAACGATATTTTAATTCAGAATAGGTATTTGAAAAGTTCACCTTTTCTAGCACAAATGGGGAAAAGGAAAAAAGGAAAAAAAAAAAAAAAAAGCAGTCCTAAAACATCAAAACTGTGGCCAAAGAATTAGAAGAAACACTATTTTTCCAAAGCTGCAATGTTTTCCATTCATCTGGCTGGGCCAGCAGAGCACTGGAGACCTGGATGCACTGTACTCATGGCTGGTTCCCCTAAATGACCTGCAGGGAGATCTTCTTGTCTCTATCCCTCTGTTTCTCCTTTCAATCTCTGTTTTGTCTGTTTGTATCACTAGCTCTCAAATCGCCACTGATATATGCACGTGCAGCACCCAGCACAACCTTGTTTCAGGCTCCAGCGGGACCTTTAGGCATTACCATCCTGTAAACAAATAACAATGATAGTGAGTGTAATTACAATCGTCAAACTATTCCAGCTCCACATCATTAGCCATGCCCTGAGCTAAATAACATTTTAATCAGTTTGATATGTCATCTGTGGCTTTCTTCACTGTCACTTGCAATCCAGCAAACTCCTTCCTTCACGTTTCTAGATTAGACAGAGGGTTCTCAACTGCAGACATCCAATTCCCTGTTCAGGAAGCAGCGAGACCTTTCCTCTTCTCACAGATTTAAGATGATAGCCAAGCATCATGAGACACAGTGCGTATGTCTCCTAGGCCCATCCCATGAGAGCAGGACATTTACCACACATGAGAAGAAGACTTAATGCAGTGGCAAAGCAAAATACTCGGTGTCAAAGCCATGTCTAGATGATCATTAAAGACAGATCAAAATTACCCAATACAGGAGGAAAATCTATCGTTTGTAGAAGATTATGTTCTCTGATTATTAGTTTCAAAATTAGTTTTTCCTTTGGATTTCCTCTGAACTTAAACTTAGTTTGGAATGCCTTTGGTTTTGAATATTTCTGAAATCGTATTACTTCTCCTAAGTAAGTTGCTAGTCTGTTCTGTTTACGTGAAATTCGAATAATATTGTGAAGTATCTGCCATCAGTTTTACTGTGTGCCAGGCTGAGTTCCCTGATGAATTTCAAATTTCAGATATGAAACAGTAAAGGTTAAAAAAAAAAATGTTACAAAGGGTACTTCATGCAGTAGCATAAACTTCTGTTTTCTCAAAACTTGTATCAGTTCATCTCACCAGGACCAGCAGGGGAAGCACACTCTGCCTAGGCACTGGCAAAGGGACACAGTGAGAGTGTAGGGTCTCTTGCTGGGGCCATTCAAAATTTGACTGTACAAGCCCCTGAGCAATATGACAGGGCTTTAAAAATGGCCCTGCTTGAAGTACGCGGGTGATCTGGAGACCTCTAAGGTGCTTTCCAACAAAAGCTTTTCTATAATTGTATGAAATCACCTGCAATAGATTAACCCTGGTCATTATTCCTATCACAGGAAATAACTGTGACACCTGGGTAACAGGTGAGCTTACTGCGACACCAGGGAGAGCCTTCCTGTACTTAAAGGCAACCTGTAGGAAAGCTGGGGAGGGAGTCTTTATCAGGGCCTGGAGTGACAGGACAAGGAGTAACCGCTTTAAACTGAAAAGTAGCACCCAGAAAGAACGGAGTCACGCAACAGGATTCATTTCCAAAACCACCTCGTAGACACCTGGGCCAAAGAGCAGGGCCTTGAGCGGGTATATCACAATGACAGAGTTCATTTCCTTCCCGGTAGCTGGCACGTGCCGTTTTTTGGGATTTCGGGGCTACAGTGAGCTGCTAAGAGGGATGTCTTAGCTCTTGCAGGGCAGTGCTTCCACTAAGGCCAGGACTTTTCTGCATCTTCTACTGCCCTGCAAGCGAGGATGCTTGGGGCACACAGGAAGCTGGGAGGGGACACAGCTGCAGGGATTCCATAAGGCACAAGCAAATGCAGCCTTGGCTTGGTGACACTTTCTCTTGATTACTGCTCAACACAAATTACCTCGAGCAAGTCTACTGTGAGGACTAAAGGAAAGAGACGTATGGATGCTGCTAAGCTCTTCTAGCTTGTACCAGGTAGGAAAGATACCTCTGTAGCAGGCGTGAAGAGGATAGCACTAATTAATTAGATGAGAAGCGGAGGAAAGGCACTTAGAGGTAGTGAAAAGCAGTTAATGTGATGTTCCGGGGAAGCTTCAGTCTGCTTAAGGAGCAGCAAGAACAAGCCTAAAGTCATAGCCAAATACAAGAAAGAGAGGAGGACACGCAGCATGAGAAGCTCCCGAGAGAAAGGAGCTCTGTTTTGGGTAAAAATCAGTCCCTTTTTCTATCATGGAGACATCCAAGGGCGTAGGACACGTGCGCTTCAGGGAACCAAGAGATGCTGTGCATTTCTCTCGTCCCCCTGACACAGCCACTAGGTGACGATGCTTCCAATTCTCTCTAAAGAAACCTTGCTTTCTCAGGCCCAGGTGTCCAGCTGCACACCAAGGACGTCCCTGGCTCCCAGGCACAGTTCCCAGGCCCAAGGCCGAGCTCCCCTCCGAACCCCCATTCCAGCAGACCTTGCTCCTGGCATTGTGGAGCAGCCATTTCATGTCAGCCTTTTCTCCTGGCAGTCAGCTTAGCGCCGTAACCTCTGCCATCGGGGCGCCCGAGAGCCGTGTGAGGTCAGCAGAGAGTCACTGTCAGCCTTTGACCTCACAAAGGTGGGTGGCCATAAGTGCCCTGAGCGTCCAGCTCGCATTGAGTACTGCTGGTGGCACTCGAGGCGTGGAGGTCTGCATGGTGCAATGGGAGACGCCGATGTCCTGCTGCTGGAACAAGAGGCGCTGATGTGCTGCTGGTGCAGGAGGAGACGTGAAGGTGCTGCTGCTTAGAGGTGCTGAGGGGCGGGCAGCCTCAGCGGGCAGCTGAATCAGAGGGCAGGGAAGCCAAGCAGCTTCCTTCTCTGGGGAAGGGGGCACAGAGAAAGTGATTGGAAATGGGGTACAAGCCCTCAGCCTCTAAAAGCAATCCCTCAGATGTTTAGGCATAGTAAAGTTAGGTATATCTATTTGACTCTAGACCCCAACATGTTTGTTAGTGTTCTGGTTTGTCCACTGCTTTCTTGTGGGGGATTTGAGTTGGCCATTACTCTTTAGGTGAATGCTGACTTCATATCTATGGTGCACTTTATTCTTAAAATGGGAAGTTTCTACCAATTTCCCGTCCAAACTTGCTCATAAGCCAACTGCAGTCATCATTTCAGATGTGTCTCCCAACTTACACATTTCCTATTTCTCCTTGATATTTACTCAAGAAATTCATTTACGTAGAGACAACATATTCTTCTCTCAACTGGCATCTGGCTGGGCAGAATGATGTCCTTTCATTCCCTTCCAGGCAATAGGCAACTTGTTCCTTCTGTCTTGTGAACTCTTCCTCCTAAGTTCAATGTGAATACAAGTGGCAGAACTGTGCCTCATGTCTCAAATGAGTGTCAGGGCTGCCTTGTCCAGTGTATTCATACTGGAGGGAAAAAAAAATGAATAGCCATACACACTATATAACCACTAAACTTTTTCAGTCCTCCTTGTGCTAACAGTGCATGAACGTGAGGTTTTGTTGTCATTTTTGTTTGTTTGTTTGTTTGCTTGCTTTAAACTCCTGACTGCCATATAGCAAACATGACAAAAAAACACCCTTTTTTGAGAAGCTCTGAGAATGGCTCTGCTTTGTATTATCACCTGTCACTTCACCTGAACCATTTCAATCACAAGCGATATCCTTCTGTCAGGCTTGGTAGTACTTCCCAACCTTATGTCCCCTGCAAATCTCAAAGCTCATGTGTAATTTTTAATCTTCAGCCACCATGTCCATACCGAACATATCTAACTTTGAAGTCAGCTCTGCCCTGAATAGGAGGTTGGGTTTTCAGAGGTCCCTTCCAGCCTACATTTCTCCATGAGTCTTTGCCTCCTTAGCAGCTGCAGTTTCAGAACTGTCTCTGAGAATTACCATAGGTAACGACTCCTTTGCTGGTAAGTCCCTCTTCAGTGTGAACAATTGTAAATTCCCTTTATTCACTTGCAGCCCCAAAGCCCAAATCCGTAGATAATGTATCAGAAGCTCACAGAAAGTGAAATAGATGTAATTCATCCCCTGTGTAGGGAAGAACTGGTCCTAGAAAGGAAAGCTATTAAATTATCTGGAAACAATTTAGCTCTGATAAATTATTTTGTAAATTACACATTACCCCCTCCTTCCCTGGTCTTAGCTGTTCTTGCTCCAAAACTTTGCATGGTGTTGATGTCAAACTAACAGGCCCACACTTGTCTGGATGACTCTTTACCCTCTTCTGGACAGAGGTGTATTTGTTACTCTCCCATTCTGGGGACTATCCCTGATTTGCACAATTGTTATGCATTTTTCCTACTTGACTTGTTGTTCTGTGTGCCAATGCTGTTAATAGGCTAGGTAGATATCAGCTTTTCATTTTTCACTTGAATCGCTATAGATTGTTATTTCACCTCAGATGATGTTGCGCCTAGTGCCCTACCCTCCTTTTCAATGGGAGTCCTGTCACTGCCCTTAATATCACATTGTTGTTGCTGTTAGATGCAGGAAATAAGATTTGCAGCATTTGAGACATCAGTAACTTTTGATCTATTTTTGCCTCAAGCGTGCAACTGTCCTAATTTGTTCTCTTTGTTCCCCCTGGTTTCTGTGGCTTAAGTACCACTTACTATTATTGTTTAATTTCCTATGTGAAGGAGGTTTTTGGTCATTCTTACTTTATTTCTGCAGTTTTTAACCTCTGAAACATGCCTTTTCTCATCGCTTTTTTCCTCTTTGAATTTTGAATTTTAACTATGCCTTCTCTGCACTCAAGTCCCAGAGCTGCTTAGTCAGACTCAATTATTCATTTCCTTAGATTTCAAAGTTTGCATTTCTAAGCCTCAAAACCTTCATTCTAAACCTGGTTTTGTCTGTCGTGAAATGTAAAATGAGAAAAGTCAGCTCATGATCACACTTTATTCAAATTTTACTACATTTAAACCCATACAGGAGCCAAGTCTAAAATGGTCTTATATTTTTTCACTTTTGGGAAGAAATCCATCACATAGTACACCTCTATGAACATAAGTGGTAATTATCTTTCAATCTTTTGCTGGGAAGTTAAAGTCTCCCATAATTCCCATTATTGTTTACGTGTCTGATAACTGTACAGAGATAATTCACTATTAGACTGGAGCTAAGAGCAAAGAGCAGGCTAGCAAGGCTGTCTATCTTTAGCAGTGATTTGCACAAAACCACTCTTTTGCTGACCCATAACATTTAATTTCTCCATCCTCTGCTTCTTGCTAACACAAAGCACCATCTTATTCCATCCATTTGCCTTGGTTTCCAGCCTTCCTGAGATTTATCAGTACTTGTATGACATTCATGCCTTTGTTTCACCCTTCCTGTGTTGACACTTGTCATAACAGTTTTAGATCCTGAACATGATCATCTCAAAGTTTGCCTGACAGTTAGGTCTTCCTCACATTGTCATAGAGTATCAGGTCTCTACCACTTGAAATAGATTGGATTGGATTAGATTATTGGCACCGTCTCTTGTGCTGGTAGTCCATTATCTTCACAGTCCGTACAACTGGCCGTCAGTGAACATGAAGTGGCCTTATCCTGCCCATTTACCTTTCTGGAAATCAGCCACTCTCTCTGCCTAGAACAGGGAATGGATTTTCCTCACCTTTCTTCAAAAGCTCTGAAGTTTTCTGTGATCTTTCCAATTGTACGGTATGATAAGCTTTTGCTGCCACTGAAGGGTAGAAGTCATTATGAATAGTGCCAACAAAACAGAAACATAACAATGAAAACGATATTTTAATTCAGAATAGGTATTTGAAAAGTTCACCTTTTCTAGCACAAATGGGGAAAAGGAAAAAAGGAAAAAAAAAAAAAAAAAAGCAGTCCTAAAACATCAAAACTGTGGCCAAAGAATTAGAAGAAACACTATTTTTCCAAAGCTGCAATGTTTTCCATTCATCTGGCTGGGCCAGCAGAGCACTGGAGACCTGGATGCACTGTACTCATGGCTGGTTCCCCTAAATGACCTGCAGGGAGATCTTCTTGTCTCTATCCCTCTGTTTCTCCTTTCAATCTCTGTTTTGTCTGTTTGTATCACTAGCTCTCAAATCGCCACTGATATATGCACGTGCAGCACCCAGCACAACCTTGTTTCAGGCTCCAGCGGGACCTTTAGGCATTACCATCCTGTAAACAAATAACAATGATAGTGAGTGTAATTACAATCGTCAAACTATTCCAGCTCCACATCATTAGCCATGCCCTGAGCTAAATAACATTTTAATCAGTTTGATATGTCATCTGTGGCTTTCTTCACTGTCACTTGCAATCCAGCAAACTCCTTCCTTCACGTTTCTAGATTAGACAGAGGGTTCTCAACTGCAGACATCCAATTCCCTGTTCAGGAAGCAGCGAGACCTTTCCTCTTCTCACAGATTTAAGATGATAGCCAAGCATCATGAGACACAGTGCGTATGTCTCCTAGGCCCATCCCATGAGAGCAGGACATTTACCACACATGAGAAGAAGACTTAATGCAGTGGCAAAGCAAAATACTCGGTGTCAAAGCCATGTCTAGATGATCATTAAAGACAGATCAAAATTACCCAATACAGGAGGAAAATCTATCGTTTGTAGAAGATTATGTTCTCTGATTATTAGTTTCAAAATTAGTTTTTCCTTTGGATTTCCTCTGAACTTAAACTTAGTTTGGAATGCCTTTGGTTTTGAATATTTCTGAAATCGTATTACTTCTCCTAAGTAAGTTGCTAGTCTGTTCTGTTTACGTGAAATTCGAATAATATTGTGAAGTATCTGCCATCAGTTTTACTGTGTGCCAGGCTGAGTTCCCTGATGAATTTCAAATTTCAGATATGAAACAGTAAAGGTTAAAAAAAAAAAATGTTACAAAGGGTACTTCATGCAGTAGCATAAACTTCTGTTTTCTCAAAACTTGTATCAGTTCATCTCACCAGGACCAGCAGGGGAAGCACACTCTGCCTAGGCACTGGCAAAGGGACACAGTGAGAGTGTAGGGTCTCTTGCTGGGGCCATTCAAAATTTGACTGTACAAGCCCCTGAGCAATATGACAGGGCTTTAAAAATGGCCCTGCTTGAAGTACGCGGGTGATCTGGAGACCTCTAAGGTGCTTTCCAACAAAAGCTTTTCTATAATTGTATGAAATCACCTGCAATAGATTAACCCTGGTCATTATTCCTATCACAGGAAATAACTGTGACACCTGGGTAACAGGTGAGCTTACTGCGACACCAGGGAGAGCCTTCCTGTACTTAAAGGCAACCTGTAGGAAAGCTGGGGAGGGAGTCTTTATCAGGGCCTGGAGTGACAGGACAAGGAGTAACCGCTTTAAACTGAAAAGTAGCACCCAGAAAGAACGGAGTCACGCAACAGGATTCATTTCCAAAACCACCTCGTAGACACCTGGGCCAAAGAGCAGGGCCTTGAGCGGGTATATCACAATGACAGAGTTCATTTCCTTCCCGGTAGCTGGCACGTGCCGTTTTTTGGGATTTCGGGGCTACAGTGAGCTGCTAAGAGGGATGTCTTAGCTCTTGCAGGGCAGTGCTTCCACTAAGGCCAGGACTTTTCTGCATCTTCTACTGCCCTGCAAGCGAGGATGCTTGGGGCACACAGGAAGCTGGGAGGGGACACAGCTGCAGGGATTCCATAAGGCACAAGCAAATGCAGCCTTGGCTTGGTGACACTTTCTCTTGATTACTGCTCAACACAAATTACCTCGAGCAAGTCTACTGTGAGGACTAAAGGAAAGAGACGTATGGATGCTGCTAAGCTCTTCTAGCTTGTACCAGGTAGGAAAGATACCTCTGTAGCAGGCGTGAAGAGGATAGCACTAATTAATTAGATGAGAAGCGGAGGAAAGGCACTTAGAGGTAGTGAAAAGCAGTTAATGTGATGTTCCGGGGAAGCTTCAGTCTGCTTAAGGAGCAGCAAGAACAAGCCTAAAGTCATAGCCAAATACAAGAAAGAGAGGAGGACACGCAGCATGAGAAGCTCCCGAGAGAAAGGAGCTCTGTTTTGGGTAAAAATCAGTCCCTTTTTCTATCATGGAGACATCCAAGGGCGTAGGACACGTGCGCTTCAGGGAACCAAGAGATGCTGTGCATTTCTCTCGTCCCCCTGACACAGCCACTAGGTGACGATGCTTCCAATTCTCTCTAAAGAAACCTTGCTTTCTCAGGCCCAGGTGTCCAGCTGCACACCAAGGACGTCCCTGGCTCCCAGGCACAGTTCCCAGGCCCAAGGCCGAGCTCCCCTCCGAACCCCCATTCCAGCAGACCTTGCTCCTGGCATTGTGGAGCAGCCATTTCATGTCAGCCTTTTCTCCTGGCAGTCAGCTTAGCGCCGTAACCTCTGCCATCGGGGCGCCCGAGAGCCGTGTGAGGTCAGCAGAGAGTCACTGTCAGCCTTTGACCTCACAAAGGTGGGTGGCCATAAGTGCCCTGAGCGTCCAGCTCGCATTGAGTACTGCTGGTGGCACTCGAGGCGTGGAGGTCTGCATGGTGCAATGGGAGACG
Source organism: Anser anser (assembly GCF_964211835.1). Lineage (NCBI taxonomy): Eukaryota > Metazoa > Chordata > Aves > Anseriformes > Anatidae > Anser > Anser anser. Next base: position 13,942,893 of record NC_139738.1, on the reverse strand, counting down.
CCGATGTCCTGCTGCTGGAACAAGAGGCGCTGATGTGCTGCTGGTGCAGGAGGAGACGTGAAGGTGCTGCTGCTTAGAGGTGCTGAGGGGCGGGCAGCCTCAGCGGGCAGCTGAATCAGAGGGCAGGGAAGCCAAGCAGCTTCCTTCTCTGGGGAAGGGGGCACAGAGAAAGTGATTGGAAATGGGGTACAAGCCCTCAGCCTCTAAAAGCAATCCCTCAGATGTTTAGGCATAGTAAAGTTAGGTATATCTATTTGACTCTAGACCCCAACATGTTTGTTAGTGTTCTGGTTTGTCCACTGCTTTCTTGTGGGGGATTTGAGTTGGCCATTACTGTTTAGGTGAATGCTGACTTCATATCTATGGTGCACTTTATTCTTAAAATGGGAAGTTTCTACCAATTTCCCGTCCAAACTTGCTCATAAGCCAACTGCAGTCATCATTTCAGATGTGTCTCCCAACTTACACATTTCCTATTTCTCCTTGATATTTACTCAAGAAATTCATTTACGTAGAGACAACATATTCTTCTCTCAACTGGCATCTGGCTGGGCAGAATGATGTCCTTTCATTCCCTTCCAGGCAATAGGCAACTTGTTCCTTCTGTCTTGTGAACTCTTCCTCCTAAGTTCAATGTGAATACAAGTGGCAGAACTGTGCCTCATGTCTCAAATGAGTGTCAGGGCTGCCTTGTCCAGTGTATTCATACTGGAGGGAAAAAAAAATGCATAGCCATACACACTATATAACCACTAAACTTTTTCAGTCCTCCTTGTGCTAACAGTGCATGAACGTGAGGTTTTGTTGTCATTTTTGTTTGTTTGTTTGTTTGCTTGCTTTAAACTCCTGACTGCCATATAGCAAACATGACAAAAAAACACCCTTTTTTGAGAAGCTCTGAGAATGGCTCTGCTTTGTATTATCACCTGTCACTTCACCTGAACCATTTCAATCACAAGCGATATCCTTCTGTCAGGCTTGGTAGTACTTCCCAACCTTATGTCCCCTGCAAATCTCAAAGCTCATGTGTAATTTTTAATCTTCAGCCACCATGTCCATACCGAACATATCTAACTTTGAAGTCAGCTCTGCCCTGAATAGGAGGTTGGGTTTTCAGAGGTCCCTTCCAGCCTACATTTCTCCATGAGTCTTTGCCTCCTTAGCAGCTGCAGTTTCAGAACTGTCTCTGAGAATTACCATAGGTAACGACTCCTTTGCTGGTAAGTCCCTCTTCAGTGTGAACAATTGTAAATTCCCTTTATTCACTTGCAGCCCCAAAGCCCAAATCCGTAGATAATGTATCAGAAGCTCACAGAAAGTGAAATAGATGTAATTCATCCCCTGTGTAGGGAAGAACTGGTCCTAGAAAGGAAAGCTATTAAATTATCTGGAAACAATTTAGCTCTGATAAATTATTTTGTAAATTACACATTACCCCCTCCTTCCCTGGTCTTAGCTGTTCTTGCTCCAAAACTTTGCATGGTGTTGATGTCAAACTAACAGGCCCACACTTGTCTGGATGACTCTTTACCCTCTTCTGGACAGAGGTGTATTTGTTACTCTCCCATTCTGGGGACTATCCCTGGTTTGCACAATTGTTATGCATTTTTCCTACTTGACTTGTTGTTCTGTGTGCCAATGCTGTTAATAGGCTAGGTAGATATCAGCTTTTCATTTTTCACTTGAATCACTATAGATTGTTATTTCACCTCAGATGATGTTGCGCCTAGTGCCCTACCCTCCTTTTCAATGGGAGTCCTGTCACTGCCCTTAATATCACATTGTTGTTGCTGTTAGATGCAGGAAATAAGATTTGCAGCATTTGAGACATCAGTAACTTTTGATCTATTTTTGCCTCAAGCGTGCAACTGTCCTAATTTGTTCTCTTTGTTCCCCCTGGTTTCTGTGGCTTAAGTACCACTTACTATTATTGTTTAATTTCCTATGTGAAGGAGGTTTTTGGTCATTCTTACTTTATTTCTGCAGTTTTTAACCTCTGAAACATGCCTTTTCTCATCGCTTTTTTCCTCTTTGAATTTTGAATTTTAACTATGCCTTCTCTGCACTCAAGTCCCAGAGCTGCTTAGTCAGACTCAATTATTCATTTCCTTAGATTTCAAAGTTTGCATTTCTAAGCCTCAAAACCTTCATTCTAAACCTGGTTTTGTCTGTCGTGAAATGTAAAATGAGAAAAGTCAGCTCATGATCACACTTTATTCAAATTTTACTACATTTAAACCCATACAGGAGCCAAGTCTAAAATGGTCTTATATTTTTTCACTTTTGGGAAGAAATCCATCACATAGTACACCTCTATGAACATAAGTGGTAATTATCTTTCAATCTTTTGCTGGGAAGTTAAAGTCTCCCATAATTCCCATTATTGTTTACGTGTCTGATAACTGTACAGAGATAATTCACTATTAGACTGGAGCTAAGAGCAAAGAGCAGGCTAGCAAGGCTGTCTATCTTTAGCAGTGATTTGCACAAAACCACTCTTTTGCTGACCCATAACATTTAATTTCTCCATCCTCTGCTTCTTGCTAACACAAAGCACCATCTTATTCCATCCATTTGCCTTGGTTTCCAGCCTTCCTGAGATTTATCAGTACTTGTATGACATTCATGCCTTTGTTTCACCCTTCCTGTGTTGACACTTGTCATAACAGTTTTAGATCCTGAACATGATCATCTCAAAGTTTGCCTGACAGTTAGGTCTTCCTCACATTGTCATAGAGTATCAGGTCTCTACCACTTGAAATAGATTGGATTGGATTAGATTATTGGCACCGTCTCTTGTGCTGGTAGTCCATTATCTTCACAGTCCGTACAACTGGCCGTCAGTGAACATGAAGTGGCCTTATCCTGCCCATTTACCTTTCTGGAAATCAGCCACTCTCTCTGCCTAGAACAGGGAATGGATTTTCCTCACCTTTCTTCAAAAGCTCTGAAGTTTTCTGTGATCTTTCCAATTGTACGGTATGATAAGCTTTTGCTGCCACTGAAGGGTAGAAGTCATTATGAATAGTGCCAACAAAACAGAAACATAACAATGAAAACGATATTTTAATTCAGAATAGGTATTTGAAAAGTTCACCTTTTCTAGCACAAATGGGGAAAAGAAAAAAAGGAAAAAAAAAAAAAAAAAAGCAGTCCTAAAACATCAAAACTGTGGCCAAAGAATTAGAAGAAACACTATTTTTCCAAAGCTGCAATGTTTTCCATTCATCTGGCTGGGCCAGCAGAGCACTGGAGACCTGGATGCACTGTACTCATGGCTGGTTCCCCTAAATGACCTGCAGGGAGATCTTCTTCTCTCTATCCCTCTGTTTCTCCTTTCAATCTCTGTTTTGTCTGTTTGTATCACTAGCTCTCAAATCGCCACTGATATATGCACGTGCAGCACCCAGCACAACCTTGTTTCAGGCTCCAGCGGGACCTTTAGGCATTACCATCCTGTAAACAAATAACAATGATAGTGAGTGTAATTACAATCGTCAAACTATTCCAGCTCCACATCATTAGCCATGCCCTGAGCTAAATAACATTTTAATCAGTTTGATATGTCATCTGTGGCTTTCTTCACTGTCACTTGCAATCCAGCAAACTCCTTCCTTCACGTTTCTAGATTAGACAGAGGGTTCTCAACTGCAGACATCCAATTCCCTGTTCAGGAAGCAGCGAGACCTTTCCTCTTCTCACAGATTTAAGATGATAGCCAAGCATCATGAGACACAGTGCGTATGTCTCCTAGGCCCATCCCATGAGAGCAGGACATTTACCACACATGAGAAGAAGACTTAATGCAGTGGCAAAGCAAAATACTCGGTGTCAAAGCCATGTCTAGATGATCATTAAAGACAGATCAAAATTACCCAATACAGGAGGAAAATCTATCGTTTGTAGAAGATTATGTTCTCTGATTATTAGTTTCAAAATTAGTTTTTCCTTTGGATTTCCTCTGAACTTAAACTTAGTTTGGAATGCCTTTGGTTTTGAATATTTCTGAAATCGTATTACTTCTCCTAAGTAAGTTGCTAGTCTGTTCTGTTTACGTGAAATTCGAATAATATTGTGAAGTATCTGCCATCAGTTTTACTGTGTGCCAGGCTGAGTTCCCTGATGAATTTCAAATTTCAGATATGAAACAGTAAAGGTTAAAAAAAAAAATGTTACAAAGGGTACTTCATGCAGTAGCATAAACTTCTGTTTTCTCAAAACTTGTATCAGTTCATCTCACCAGGACCAGCAGGGGAAGCACACTCTGCCTAGGCACTGGCAAAGGGACACAGTGAGAGTGTAGGGTCTCTTGCTGGGGCCATTCAAAATTTGACTGTACAAGCCCCTGAGCAATATGACAGGGCTTTAAAAATGGCCCTGCTTGAAGTACGCGGGTGATCTGGAGACCTCTAAGGTGCTTTCCAACAAAAGCTTTTCTATAATTGTATGAAATCACCTGCAATAGATTAACCCTGGTCATTATTCCTATCACAGGAAATAACTGTGACACCTGGGTAACAGGTGAGCTTACTGCGACACCAGGGAGAGCCTTCCTGTACTTAAAGGCAACCTGTAGGAAAGCTGGGGAGGGAGTCTTTATCAGGGCCTGGAGTGACAGGACAAGGAGTAACCGCTTTAAACTGAAAAGTAGCACCCAGAAAGAACGGAGTCACGCAACAGGATTCATTTCCAAAACCACCTCATAGACACCTGGGCCAAAGAGCAGGGCCTTGAGCGGGTATATCACAATGACAGAGTTCATTTCCTTCCCACTAGCTGGCACGTGCCGTTTTTTGGGATTTCGGGGCTACAGTGAGCTGCTAAGAGGGATGTCTTAGCTCTTGCAGGGCAGTGCTTCCACTAAGGCCAGGACTTTTCTGCATCTTCTACTGCCCTGCAAGCGAGGATGCTTGGGGCACACAGGAAGCTGGGAGGGGACACAGCTGCAGGGATTCCATAAGGCACAAGCAAATGCAGCCTTGGCTTGGTGACACTTTCTCTTGATTACTGCTCAACACAAATTACCTCGAGCAAGTCTACTGTGAGGACTAAAGGAAAGAGACGTATGGATGCTGCTAAGCTCTTCTAGCTTGTACCAGGTAGGAAAGATACCTCTGTAGCAGGCGTGAAGAGGATAGCACTAATTAATTAGATGAGAAGCGGAGGAAAGGCACTTAGAGGTAGTGAAAAGCAGTTAATGTGATGTTCCGGGGAAGCTTCAGTCTGCTTAAGGAGTAGCAAGAACAAGCCTAAAGTCATAGCCAAATACAAGAAAGAGAGGAGGACACGCAGCATGAGAAGCTCCCGAGAGAAAGGAGCTCTGTTTTGGGTAAAAATCAGTCCCTTTTTCTATCATGGAGACATCCAAGGGCGTAGGACACGTGCACTTCAGGGAACCAAGAGATGCTGTGCATTTCTCTCGTCCCCCTGACACAGCCACTAGGTGACGATGCTTCCAATTCTCTCTAAAGAAACCTTGCTTTCTCAGGCCCAGGTGTCCAGCTGCACACCAAGGACGTCCCTGGCTCCCAGGCACAGTTCCCAGGCCCAAGGCCGAGCTCCCCTCCGAACCCCCATTCCAGCAGACCTTGCTCCTGGCATTGTGGAGCAGCCATTTCATGTCAGCCTTTTCTCCTGGCAGTCAGCTTAGCGCCGTAACCTCTGCCATCGGGGCGCCCGAGAGCCGTGTGAGGTCAGCAGAGAGTCACTGTCAGCCTTTGACCTCACAAAGGTGGGTGGCCATAAGTGCCCTGAGCGTCCAGCTCGCATTGAGTACTGCTGGTGGCACTCGAGGCGTGGAGGTCTGCATGGTGCAATGGGAGACGCCGACGTCCTGCTGCTGGAACAAGAGGCGCTGATGTGCTGCTGGTGCAGGAGGAGACGTGAAGGTGCTGCTGCTTAGAGGTGCTGAGGGGCGGGCAGCCTCAGCGGGCAGCTGAATCAGAGGGCAGGGAAGCCAAGCAGCTTCCTTCTCTGGGGAAGGGGGCACAGAGAAAGTGATTGGAAATGGGGTACAAGCCCTCAGCCTCTAAAAGCAATCCCTCAGATGTTTAGGCATAGTAAAGTTAGGTATATCTATTTGACTCTAGACCCCAACATGTTTGTTAGTGTTCTGGTTTGTCCACTGCTTTCTTGTGGGGGATTTGAGTTGGCCATTACTGTTTAGGTGAATGCTGACTTCATATCTATGGTGCACTTTATTCTTAAAATGGGAAGTTTCTACCAATTTCCCGTCCAAACTTGCTCATAAGCCAACTGCAGTCATCATTTCAGATGTGTCTCCCAACTTACACATTTCCTATTTCTCCTTGATATTTACTCAAGAAATTCATTTACGTAGAGACAACATATTCTTCTCTCAACTGGCATCTGGCTGGGCAGAATGATGTCCTTTCATTCCCTTCCAGGCAATAGGCAACTTGTTCCTTCTGTCTTGTGAACTCTTCCTCCTAAGTTCAATGTGAATACAAGTGGCAGAACTGTGCCTCATGTCTCAAATGAGTGTCAGGGCTGCCTTGTCCAGTGTATTCATACTGGAGGGAAAAAAAAATGCATAGCCATACACACTATATAACCACTAAACTTTTTCAGTCCTCCTTGTGCTAACAGTGCATGAACGTGAGGTTTTGTTGTCATTTTTGTTTGTTTGTTTGTTTGCTTGCTTTAAACTCCTGACTGCCATATAGCAAACATGACAAAAAAACACCCTTTTTTGAGAAGCTCTGAGAATGGCTCTGCTTTGTATTATCACCTGTCACTTCACCTGAACCATTTCAATCACAAGCGATATCCTTCTGTCAGGCTTGGTAGTACTTCCCAACCTTATGTCCCCTGCAAATCTCAAAGCTCATGTGTAATTTTTAATCTTCAGCCACCATGTCCATACCGAACATATCTAACTTTGAAGTCAGCTCTGCCCTGAATAGGAGGTTGGGTTTTCAGAGGTCCCTTCCAGCCTACATTTCTCCATGAGTCTTTGCCTCCTTAGCAGCTGCAGTTTCAGAACTGTCTCTGAGAATTACCATAGGTAACGACTCCTTTGCTGGTAAGTCCCTCTTCAGTGTGAACAATTGTAAATTCCCTTTATTCACTTGCAGCCCCAAAGCCCAAATCCGTAGATAATGTATCAGAAGCTCACAGAAAGTGAAATAGATGTAATTCATCCCCTGTGTAGGGAAGAACTGGTCCTAGAAAGGAAAGCTATTAAATTATCTGGAAACAATTTAGCTCTGATAAATTATTTTGTAAATTACACATTACCCCCTCCTTCCCTGGTCTTAGCTGTTCTTGCTCCAAAACTTTGCATGGTGTTGATGTCAAACTAACAGGCCCACACTTGTCTGGATGACTCTTTACCCTCTTCTGGACAGAGGTGTATTTGTTACTCTCCCATTCTGGGGACTATCCCTGGTTTGCACAATTGTTATGCATTTTTCCTACTTGACTTGTTGTTCTGTGTGCCAATGCTGTTAATAGGCTAGGTAGATATCAGCTTTTCATTTTTCACTTGAATCGCTATAGATTGTTATTTCACCTCAGATGATGTTGCGCCTAGTGCCCTACCCTCCTTTTCAATGGGAGTCCTGTCACTGCCCTTAATATCACATTGTTGTTGCTGTTAGATGCAGGAAATAAGATTTGCAGCATTTGAGACATCAGTAACTTTTGATCTATTTTTGCCTCAAGTGTGCAACTGTCCTAATTTGTTCTCTTTGTTCCCCCTGGTTTCTGTGGCTTAAGTACCACTTACTATTATTGTTTAATTTCCTATGTGAAGGAGGTTTTTGGTCATTCTTACTTTATTTCTGCAGTTTTTAACCTCTGAAACATGCCTTTTCTCATCGCTTTTTTCCTCTTTGAATTTTGAATTTTAACTATGCCTTCTCTGCACTCAAGTCCCAGAGCTGCTTAGTCAGACTCAATTATTCATTTCCTTAGATTTCAAAGTTTGCATTTCTAAGCCTCAAAACCTTCATTCTAAACCTGGTTTTGTCTGTCGTGAAATGTAAAATGAGAAAAGTCAGCTCATGATCACACTTTATTCAAATTTTACTACATTTAAACCCATACAGGAGCCAAGTCTAAAATGGTCTTATATTTTTTCACTTTTGGGAAGAAATCCATCACATAGTATACCTCTGTGAACATAAGTGGTAATTATCTTTCAATCTTTTGCTGGGAAGTTAAAGTCTCCCATAATTCCCATTATTGTTTACGTGTCTGATAACTGTACAGAGATAATTCACTATTAGACTGGAGCTAAGAGCAAAGAGCAGGCTAGCAAGGCTGTCTATCTTTAGCAGTGATTTGCACAAAACCACTCTTTTGCTGACCCATAACATTTAATTTCTCCATCCTCTGCTTCTTGCTAACACAAAGCACCATCTTATTCCATCCATTTGCCTTGGTTTCCAGCCTTCCTGAGATTTATCAGTACTTGTATGACATTCATGCCTTTGTTTCACCCTTCCTGTGTTGACACTTGTCATAACAGTTTTAGATCCTGAACATGATCATCTCAAAGTTTGCCTGACAGTTAGGTCTTCCTCACATTGTCATAGAGTATCAGGTCTCTACCACTTGAAATAGATTGGATTGGATTAGATTATTGGCACCGTCTCTTGTGCTGGTAGTCCATTATCTTCACAGTCCGTACAACTGGCCGTCAGTGAACATGAAGTGGCCTTATCCTGCCCATTTACCTTTCTGGAAATCAGCCACTCTCTCTGCCTAGAACAGGGAATGGATTTTCCTCACCTTTCTTCAAAAGCTCTGAAGTTTTCTGTGATCTTTCCAATTGTACGGTATGATAAGCTTTTGCTGCCACTGAAGGGTAGAAGTCATTATGAATAGTGCCAACAAAACAGAAACATAACAATGAAAACGATATTTTAATTCAGAATAGGTATTTGAAAAGTTCACCTTTTCTAGCACAAATGGGGAAAAGAAAAAAAGGAAAAAAAAAAAAAAAAAAGCAGTCCTAAAACATCAAAACTGTGGCCAAAGAATTAGAAGAAACACTATTTTTCCAAAGCTGCAATGTTTTCCATTCATCTGGCTGGGCCAGCAGAGCACTGGAGACCTGGATGCACTGTACTCATGGCTGGTTCCCCTAAATGACCTGCAGGGAGATCTTCTTCTCTCTATCCCTCTGTTTCTCCTTTCAATCTCTGTTTTGTCTGTTTGTATCACTAGCTCTCAAATCGCCACTGATATATGCACGTGCAGCACCCAGCACAACCTTGTTTCAGGCTCCAGCGGGACCTTTAGGCATTACCATCCTGTAAACAAATAACAATGATAGTGAGTGTAATTACAATCGTCAAACTATTCCAGCTCCACATCATTAGCCATGCCCTGAGCTAAATAACATTTTAATCAGTTTGATATGTCATCTGTGGCTTTCTTCACTGTCACTTGCAATCCAGCAAACTCCTTCCTTCACGTTTCTAGATTAGACAGAGGGTTCTCAACTGCAGACATCCAATTCCCTGTTCAGGAAGCAGCGAGACCTTTCCTCTTCTCACAGATTTAAGATGATAGCCAAGCATCATGAGACACAGTGCGTATGTCTCCTAGGCCCATCCCATGAGAGCAGGACATTTACCACACATGAGAAGAAGACTTAATGCAGTGGCAAAGCAAAATACTCGGTGTCAAAGCCATGTCTAGATGATCATTAAAGACAGATCAAAATTACCCAATACAGGAGGAAAATCTATCGTTTGTAGAAGATTATGTTCTCTGATTATTAGTTTCAAAATTAGTTTTTCCTTTGGATTTCCTCTGAACTTAAACTTAGTTTGGAATGCCTTTGGTTTTGAATATTTCTGAAATCGTATTACTTCTCCTAAGTAAGTTGCTAGTCTGTTCTGTTTACGTGAAATTCGAATAATATTGTGAAGTATCTGCCATCAGTTTTACTGTGTGCCAGGCTGAGTTCCCTGATGAATTTCAAATTTCAGATATGAAACAGTAAAGGTTAAAAAAAAAAATGTTACAAAGGGTACTTCATGCAGTAGCATAAACTTCTGTTTTCTCAAAACTTGTATCAGTTCATCTCACCAGGACCAGCAGGGGAAGCACACTCTGCCTAGGCACTGGCAAAGGGACACAGTGAGAGTGTAGGGTCTCTTGCTGGGGCCATTCAAAATTTGACTGTACAAGCCCCTGAGCAATATGACAGGGCTTTAAAAATGGCCCTGCTTGAAGTACGCGGGTGATCTGGAGACCTCTAAGGTGCTTTCCAACAAAAGCTTTTCTATAATTGTATGAAATCACCTGCAATAGATTAACCCTGGTCATTATTCCTATCACAGGAAATAACTGTGACACCTGGGTAACAGGTGAGCTTACTGCGACACCAGGGAGAGCCTTCCTGTACTTAAAGGCAACCTGTAGGAAAGCTGGGGAGGGAGTCTTTATCAGGGCCTGGAGTGACAGGACAAGGAGTAACCGCTTTAAACTGAAAAGTAGCACCCAGAAAGAACGGAGTCACGCAACAGGATTCATTTCCAAAACCACCTCGTAGACACCTGGGCCAAAGAGCAGGGCCTTGAGCGGGTATATCACAATGACAGAGTTCATTTCCTTCCCGGTAGCTGGCACGTGCCGTTTTTTGGGATTTCGGGGCTACAGTGAGCTGCTAAGAGGGATGTCTTAGCTCTTGCAGGGCAGTGCTTCCACTAAGGCCAGGACTTTTCTGCATCTTCTACTGCCCTGCAAGCGAGGATGCTTGGGGCACACAGGAAGCTGGGAGGGGACACAGCTGCAGGGATTCCATAAGGCACAAGCAAATGCAGCCTTGGCTTGGTGACACTTTCTCTTGATTACTGCTCAACACAAATTACCTCGAGCAAGTCTACTGTGAGGACTAAAGGAAAGAGACGTATGGATGCTGCTAAGCTCTTCTAGCTTGTACCAGGTAGGAAAGATACCTCTGTAGCAGGCGTGAAGAGGATAGCACTAATTAATTAGATGAGAAGCGGAGGAAAGGCACTTAGAGGTAGTGAAAAGCAGTTAATGTGATGTTCCGGGGAAGCTTCAGTCTGCTTAAGGAGTAGCAAGAACAAGCCTAAAGTCATAGCCAAATACAAGAAAGAGAGGAGGACACGCAGCATGAGAAGCTCCCGAGAGAAAGGAGCTCTGTTTTGGGTAAAAATCAGTCCCTTTTTCTATCATGGAGACATCCAAGGGCGTAGGACACGTGCGCTTCAGGGAACCAAGAGATGCTGTGCATTTCTCTCGTCCCCCTGACACAGCCACTAGGTGACGATGCTTCCAATTCTCTCTAAAGAAACCTTGCTTTCTCAGGCCCAGGTGTCCAGCTGCACACCAAGGACGTCCCTGGCTCCCAGGCACAGTTCCCAGGCCCAAGGCCGAGCTCCCCTCCCAACCCCCATTCCAGCAGACCTTGCTCCTGGCATTGTGGAGCAGCCATTTCATGTCAGCCTTTTCTCCTGGCAGTCAGCTTAGCGCCGTAACCTCTGCCATCGGGGCGCCCGAGAGCCGTGTGAGGTCAGCAGAGAGTCACTGTCAGCCTTTGACCTCACAAAGGTGGGTGGCCATAAGTGCCCTGAGCGTCCAGCTCGCATTGAGTACTGCTGGTGGCACTCGAGGCGTGGAGGTCTGCATGGTGCAATGGGAGACGCCGATGTCCTGCTGCTGGAACAAGAGGCGCTGATGTGCTGCTGGTGCAGGAGGAGACGTGAAGGTGCTGCTGCTTAGAGGTGCTGAGGGGCGGGCAGCCTCAGCGGGCAGCTGAATCAGAGGGCAGGGAAGCCAAGCAGCTTCCTTCTCTGGGGAAGGGGGCACAGAGAAAGTGATTGGAAATGGGGTACAAGCCCTCAGCCTCTAAAAGCAATCCCTCAGATGTTTAGGCATAGTAAAGTTAGGTATATCTATTTGACTCTAGACCCCAACATGTTTGTTAGTGTTCTGGTTTGTCCACTGCTTTCTTGTGGGGGATTTGAGTTGGCCATTACTGTTTAGGTGAATGCTGACTTCATATCTATGGTGCACTTTATTCTTAAAATGGGAAGTTTCTACCAATTTCCCGTCCAAACTTGCTCATAAGCCAACTGCAGTCATCATTTCAGATGTGTCTCCCAACTTACACATTTCCTATTTCTCCTTGATATTTACTCAAGAAATTCATTTACGTAGAGACAACATATTCTTCTCTCAACTGGCATCTGGCTGGGCAGAATGATGTCCTTTCATTCCCTTCCAGGCAATAGGCAACTTGTTCCTTCTGTCTTGTGAACTCTTCCTCCTAAGTTCAATGTGAATACAAGTGGCAGAACTGTGCCTCATGTCTCAAATGAGTGTCAGGGCTGCCTTGTCCAGTGTATTCATACTGGAGGGAAAAAAAAATGAATAGCCATACACACTATATAACCACTAAACTTTTTCAGTCCTCCTTGTGCTAACAGTGCATGAACGTGAGGTTTTGTTGTCATTTTTGTTTGTTTGTTTGTTTGCTTGCTTTAAACTCCTGACTGCCATATAGCAAACATGACAAAAAAACACCCTTTTTTGAGAAGCTCTGAGAATGGCTCTGCTTTGTATTATCACCTGTCACTTCACCTGAACCATTTCAATCACAAGCGATATCCTTCTGTCAGGCTTGGTAGTACTTCCCAACCTTATGTCCCCTGCAAATCTCAAAGCTCATGTGTAATTTTTAATCTTCAGCCACCATGTCCATACCGAACATATCTAACTTTGAAGTCAGCTCTGCCCTGAATAGGAGGTTGGGTTTTCAGAGGTCCCTTCCAGCCTACATTTCTCCATGAGTCTTTGCCTCCTTAGCAGCTGCAGTTTCAGAACTGTCTCTGAGAATTACCATAGGTAACGACTCCTTTGCTGGTAAGTCCCTCTTCAGTGTGAACAATTGTAAATTCCCTTTATTCACTTGCAGCCCCAAAGCCCAAATCCGTAGATAATGTATCAGAAGCTCACAGAAAGTGAAATAGATGTAATTCATCCCCTGTGTAGGGAAGAACTGGTCCTAGAAAGGAAAGCTATTAAATTATCTGGAAACAATTTAGCTCTGATAAATTATTTTGTAAATTACACATTACCCCCTCCTTCCCTGGTCTTAGCTGTTCTTGCTCCAAAACTTTGCATGGTGTTGATGTCAAACTAACAGGCCCACACTTGTCTGGATGACTCTTTACCCTCTTCTGGACAGAGGTGTATTTGTTACTCTCCCATTCTGGGGACTATCCCTGGTTTGCACAATTGTTATGCATTTTTCCTACTTGACTTGTTGTTCTGTGTGCCAATGCTGTTAATAGGCTAGGTAGATATCAGCTTTTCATTTTTCACTTGAATCGCTATAGATTGTTATTTCACCTCAGATGATGTTGCGCCTAGTGCCCTACCCTCCTTTTCAGTGGGAGTCCTGTCACTGCCCTTAATATCACATTGTTGTTGCTGTTAGATGCAGGAAATAAGATTTGCAGCATTTGAGACATCAGTAACTTTTGATCTATTTTTGCCTCAAGCGTGCAACTGTCCTAATTTGTTCTCTTTGTTCCCCCTGGTTTCTGTGGCTTAAGTACCACTTACTATTATTGTTTAATTTCCTATGTGAAGGAGGTTTTTGGTCATTCTTACTTTATTTCTGCAGTTTTTAACCTCTGAAACATGCCTTTTCTCATCGCTTTTTTCCTCTTTGAATTTTGAATTTTAACTATGCCTTCTCTGCACTCAAGTCCCAGAGCTGCTTAGTCAGACTCAATTATTCATTTCCTTAGATTTCAAAGTTTGCATTTCTAAGCCTCAAAACCTTCATTCTAAACCTGGTTTTGTCTGTCGTGAAATGTAAAATGAGAAAAGTCAGCTCATGATCACACTTTATTCAAATTTTACTACATTTAAACCCATACAGGAGCCAAGTCTAAAATGGTCTTATATTTTTTCACTTTTGGGAAGAAATCCATCACATAGTACACCTCTGTGAACATAAGTGGTAATTATCTTTCAATCTTTTGCTGGGAAGTTAAAGTCTCCCATAATTCCCATTATTGTTTACGTGTCTGATAACTGTACAGAGATAATTCACTATTAGACTGGAGCTAAGAGCAAAGAGCAGGCTAGCAAGGCTGTCTATCTTTAGCAGTGATTTGCACAAAACCACTCTTTTGCTGACCCATAACATTTAATTTCTCCATCCTCTGCTTCTTGCTAACACAAAGCACCATCTTATTCCATCCATTTGCCTTGGTTTCCAGCCTTCCTGAGATTTATCAGTACTTGTATGACATTCATGCCTTTGTTTCACCCTTCCTGTGTTGACACTTGTCATAACAGTTTTAGATCCTGAACATGATCATCTCAAAGTTTGCCTGACAGTTAGGTCTTCCTCACATTGTCATAGAGTATCAGGTCTCTACCACTTGAAATAGATTGGATTGGATTAGATTATTGGCACCGTCTCTTGTGCTGGTAGTCCATTATCTTCACAGTCCGTACAACTGGCCGTCAGTGAACATGAAGTGGCCTTATCCTGCCCATTTACCTTTCTGGAAATCAGCCACTCTCTCTGCCTAGAACAGGGAATGGATTTTCCTCACCTTTCTTCAAAAGCTCTGAAGTTTTCTGTGATCTTTCCAATTGTACGGTATGATAAGCTTTTGCTGCCACTGAAGGGTAGAAGTCATTATGAATAGTGCCAACAAAACAGAAACATAACAATGAAAACGATATTTTAATTCAGAATAGGTATTTGAAAAGTTCACCTTTTCTAGCACAAATGGGGAAAAGAAAAAAAGGAAAAAAAAAAAAAAAAAAGCAGTCCTAAAACATCAAAACTGTGGCCAAAGAATTAGAAGAAACACTATTTTTCCAAAGCTGCAATGTTTTCCATTCATCTGGCTGGGCCAGCAGAGCACTGGAGACCTGGATGCACTGTACTCATGGCTGGTTCCCCTAAATGACCTGCAGGGAGATCTTCTTCTCTCTATCCCTCTGTTTCTCCTTTCAATCTCTGTTTTGTCTGTTTGTATCACTAGCTCTCAAATCGCCACTGATATATGCACGTGCAGCACCCAGCACAACCTTGTTTCAGGCTCCAGCGGGACCTTTAGGCATTACCATCCTGTAAACAAATAACAATGATAGTGAGTGTAATTACAATCGTCAAACTATTCCAGCTCCACATCATTAGCCATGCCCTGAGCTAAATAACATTTTAATCAGTTTGATATGTCATCTGTGGCTTTCTTCACTGTCACTTGCAATCCAGCAAACTCCTTCCTTCACGTTTCTAGATTAGACAGAGGGTTCTCAACTGCAGACATCCAATTCCCTGTTCAGGAAGCAGCGAGACCTTTCCTCTTCTCACAGATTTAAGATGATAGCCAAGCATCATGAGACACAGTGCGTATGTCTCCTAGGCCCATCCCATGAGAGCAGGACATTTACCACACATGAGAAGAAGACTTAATGCAGTGGCAAAGCAAAATACTCGGTGTCAAAGCCATGTCTAGATGATCATTAAAGACAGATCAAAATTACCCAATACAGGAGGAAAATCTATCGTTTGTAGAAGATTATGTTCTCTGATTATTAGTTTCAAAATTAGTTTTTCCTTTGGATTTCCTCTGAACTTAAACTTAGTTTGGAATGCCTTTGGTTTTGAATATTTCTGAAATCGTATTACTTCTCCTAAGTAAGTTGCTAGTCTGTTCTGTTTACGTGAAATTCGAATAATATTGTGAAGTATCTGCCATCAGTTTTACTGTGTGCCAGGCTGAGTTCCCTGATGAATTTCAAATTTCAGATATGAAACAGTAAAGGTTAAAAAAAAAAATGTTACAAAGGGTACTTCATGCAGTAGCATAAACTTCTGTTTTCTCAAAACTTGTATCAGTTCATCTCACCAGGACCAGCAGGGGAAGCACACTCTGCCTAGGCACTGGCAAAGGGACACAGTGAGAGTGTAGGGTCTCTTGCTGGGGCCATTCAAAATTTGACTGTACAAGCCCCTGAGCAATATGACAGGGCTTTAAAAATGGCCCTGCTTGAAGTACGCGGGTGATCTGGAGACCTCTAAGGTGCTTTCCAACAAAAGCTTTTCTATAATTGTATGAAATCACCTGCAATAGATTAACCCTGGTCATTATTCCTATCACAGGAAATAACTGTGACACCTGGGTAACAGGTGAGCTTACTGCGACACCAGGGAGAGCCTTCCTGTACTTAAAGGCAACCTGTAGGAAAGCTGGGGAGGGAGTCTTTATCAGGGCCTGGAGTGACAGGACAAGGAGTAACCGCTTTAAACTGAAAAGTAGCACCCAGAAAGAACGGAGTCACGCAACAGGATTCATTTCCAAAACCACCTCGTAGACACCTGGGCCAAAGAGCAGGGCCTTGAGCGGGTATATCACAATGACAGAGTTCATTTCCTTCCCGGTAGCTGGCACGTGCCGTTTTTTGGGATTTCGGGGCTACAGTGAGCTGCTAAGAGGGATGTCTTAGCTCTTGCAGGGCAGTGCTTCCACTAAGGCCAGGACTTTTCTGCATCTTCTACTGCCCTGCAAGCGAGGATGCTTGGGGCACACAGGAAGCTGGGAGGGGACACAGCTGCAGGGATTCCATAAGGCACAAGCAAATGCAGCCTTGGCTTGGTGACACTTTCTCTTGATTACTGCTCAACACAAATTACCTCGAGCAAGTCTACTGTGAGGACTAAAGGAAAGAGACGTATGGATGCTGCTAAGCTCTTCTAGCTTGTACCAGGTAGGAAAGATACCTCTGTAGCAGGCGTGAAGAGGATAGCACTAATTAATTAGATGAGAAGCGGAGGAAAGGCACTTAGAGGTAGTGAAAAGCAGTTAATGTGATGTTCCGGGGAAGCTTCAGTCTGCTTAAGGAGTAGCAAGAACAAGCCTAAAGTCATAGCCAAATACAAGAAAGAGAGGAGGACACGCAGCATGAGAAGCTCCCGAGAGAAAGGAGCTCTGTTTTGGGTAAAAATCAGTCCCTTTTTCTATCATGGAGACATCCAAGGGCGTAGGACACGTGCGCTTCAGGGAACCAAGAGATGCTGTGCATTTCTCTCGTCCCCCTGACACAGCCACTAGGTGACGATGCTTCCAATTCTCTCTAAAGAAACCTTGCTTTCTCAGGCCCAGGTGTCCAGCTGCACACCAAGGACGTCCCTGGCTCCCAGGCACAGTTCCCAGGCCCAAGGCCGAGCTCCCCTCCCAACCCCCATTCCAGCAGACCTTGCTCCTGGCATTGTGGAGCAGCCATTTCATGTCAGCCTTTTCTCCTGGCAGTCAGCTTAGCGCCGTAACCTCTGCCATCGGGGCGCCCGAGAGCCGTGTGAGGTCAGCAGAGAGTCACTGTCAGCCTTTGACCTCACAAAGGTGGGTGGCCATAAGTGCCCTGAGCGTCCAGCTCGCATTGAGTACTGCTGGTGGCACTCGAGGCGTGGAGGTCTGCATGGTGCAATGGGAGACGCCGACGTCCTGCTGCTGGAACAAGAGGCGCTGATGTGCTGCTGGTGCAGGAGGAGACGTGAAGGTGCTGCTGCTTAGAGGTGCTGAGGGGCGGGCAGCCTCAGCGGGCAGCTGAATCAGAGGGCAGGGAAGCCAAGCAGCTTCCTTCTCTGGGGAAGGGGGCACAGAGAAAGTGATTGGAAATGGGGTACAAGCCCTCAGCCTCTAAAAGCAATCCCTCAGATGTTTAGGCATAGTAAAGTTAGGTATATCTATTTGACTCTAGACCCCAACATGTTTGTTAGTGTTCTGGTTTGTCCACTGCTTTCTTGTGGGGGATTTGAGTTGGCCATTACTCTTTAGGTGAATGCTGACTTCATATCTATGGTGCACTTTATTCTTAAAATGGGAAGTTTCTACCAATTTCCCGTCCAAACTTGCTCATAAGCCAACTGCAGTCATCATTTCAGATGTGTCTCCCAACTTACACATTTCCTATTTCTCCTTGATATTTACTCAAGAAATTCATTTACGTAGAGACAACATATTCTTCTCTCAACTGGCATCTGGCTGGGCAGAATGATGTCCTTTCATTCCCTTCCAGGCAATAGGCAACTTGTTCCTTCTGTCTTGTGAACTCTTCCTCCTAAGTTCAATGTGAATACAAGTGGCAGAACTGTGCCTCATGTCTCAAATGAGTGTCAGGGCTGCCTTGTCCAGTGTATTCATACTGGAGGGAAAAAAAAATGAATAGCCATACACACTATATAACCACTAAACTTTTTCAGTCCTCCTTGTGCTAACAGTGCATGAACGTGAGGTTTTGTTGTCATTTTTGTTTGTTTGTTTGTTTGCTTGCTTTAAACTCCTGACTGCCATATAGCAAACATGACAAAAAAACACCCTTTTTTGAGAAGCTCTGAGAATGGCTCTGCTTTGTATTATCACCTGTCACTTCACCTGAACCATTTCAATCACAAGCGATATCCTTCTGTCAGGCTTGGTAGTACTTCCCAACCTTATGTCCCCTGCAAATCTCAAAGCTCATGTGTAATTTTTAATCTTCAGCCACCATGTCCATACCGAACATATCTAACTTTGAAGTCAGCTCTGCCCTGAATAGGAGGTTGGGTTTTCAGAGGTCCCTTCCAGCCTACATTTCTCCATGAGTCTTTGCCTCCTTAGCAGCTGCAGTTTCAGAACTGTCTCTGAGAATTACCATAGGTAACGACTCCTTTGCTGGTAAGTCCCTCTTCAGTGTGAACAATTGTAAATTCCCTTTATTCACTTGCAGCCCCAAAGCCCAAATCCGTAGATAATGTATCAGAAGCTCACAGAAAGTGAAATAGATGTAATTCATCCCCTGTGTAGGGAAGAACTGGTCCTAGAAAGGAAAGCTATTAAATTATCTGGAAACAATTTAGCTCTGATAAATTATTTTGTAAATTACACATTACCCCCTCCTTCCCTGGTCTTAGCTGTTCTTGCTCCAAAACTTTGCATGGTGTTGATGTCAAACTAACAGGCCCACACTTGTCTGGATGACTCTTTACCCTCTTCTGGACAGAGGTGTATTTGTTACTCTCCCATTCTGGGGACTATCCCTGATTTGCACAATTGTTATGCATTTTTCCTACTTGACTTGTTGTTCTGTGTGCCAATGCTGTTAATAGGCTAGGTAGATATCAGCTTTTCATTTTTCACTTGAATCGCTATAGATTGTTATTTCACCTCAGATGATGTTGCGCCTAGTGCCCTACCCTCCTTTTCAATGGGAGTCCTGTCACTGCCCTTAATATCACATTGTTGTTGCTGTTAGATGCAGGAAATAAGATTTGCAGCATTTGAGACATCAGTAACTTTTGATCTATTTTTGCCTCAAGTGTGCAACTGTCCTAATTTGTTCTCTTTGTTCCCCCTGGTTTCTGTGGCTTAAGTACCACTTACTATTATTGTTTAATTTCCTATGTGAAGGAGGTTTTTGGTCATTCTTACTTTATTTCTGCAGTTTTTAACCTCTGAAACATGCCTTTTCTCATCGCTTTTTTCCTCTTTGAATTTTGAATTTTAACTATGCCTTCTCTGCACTCAAGTCCCAGAGCTGCTTAGTCAGACTCAATTATTCATTTCCTTAGATTTCAAAGTTTGCATTTCTAAGCCTCAAAACCTTCATTCTAAACCTGGTTTTGTCTGTCGTGAAATGTAAAATGAGAAAAGTCAGCTCATGATCACACTTTATTCAAATTTTACTACATTTAAACCCATACAGGAGCCAAGTCTAAAATGGTCTTATATTTTTTCACTTTTGGGAAGAAATCCATCACATAGTATACCTCTGTGAACATAAGTGGTAATTATCTTTCAATCTTTTGCTGGGAAGTTAAAGTCTCCCATAATTCCCATTATTGTTTACGTGTCTGATAACTGTACAGAGATAATTCACTATTAGACTGGAGCTAAGAGCAAAGAGCAGGCTAGCAAGGCTGTCTATCTTTAGCAGTGATTTGCACAAAACCACTCTTTTGCTGACCCATAACATTTAATTTCTCCATCCTCTGCTTCTTGCTAACACAAAGCACCATCTTATTCCATCCATTTGCCTTGGTTTCCAGCCTTCCTGAGATTTATCAGTACTTGTATGACATTCATGCCTTTGTTTCACCCTTCCTGTGTTGACACTTGTCATAACAGTTTTAGATCCTGAACATGATCATCTCAAAGTTTGCCTGACAGTTAGGTCTTCCTCACATTGTCATAGAGTATCAGGTCTCTACCACTTGAAATAGATTGGATTGGATTAGATTATTGGCACCGTCTCTTGTGCTGGTAGTCCATTATCTTCACAGTCCGTACAACTGGCCGTCAGTGAACATGAAGTGGCCTTATCCTGCCCATTTACCTTTCTGGAAATCAGCCACTCTCTCTGCCTAGAACAGGGAATGGATTTTCCTCACCTTTCTTCAAAAGCTCTGAAGTTTTCTGTGATCTTTCCAATTGTACGGTATGATAAGCTTTTGCTGCCACTGAAGGGTAGAAGTCATTATGAATAGTGCCAACAAAACAGAAACATAACAATGAAAACGATATTTTAATTCAGAATAGGTATTTGAAAAGTTCACCTTTTCTAGCACAAATGGGGAAAAGAAAAAAAGGAAAAAAAAAAAAAAAAAGCAGTCCTAAAACATCAAAACTGTGGCCAAAGAATTAGAAGAAACACTATTTATCCAAAGCTGCAATGTTTTCCATTCATCTGGCTGGGCCAGCAGAGCACTGGAGACCTGGATGCACTGTACTCATGGCTGGTTCCCCTAAATGACCTGCAGGGAGATCTTCTTCTCTCTATCCCTCTGTTTCTCCTTTCAATCTCTGTTTTGTCTGTTTGTATCACTAGCTCTCAAATCGCCACTGATATATGCACGTGCAGCACCCAGCACAACCTTGTTTCAGGCTCCAGCGGGACCTTTAAGCATTACCATCCTGTAAACAAATAACAATGATAGTGAGTGTAATTACAATCGTCAAACTATTCCAGCTCCACATCATTAGCCATGCCCTGAGCTAAATAACATTTTAATCAGTTTGATATGTCATCTGTGGCTTTCTTCACTGTCACTTGCAATCCAGCAAACTCCTTCCTTCACGTTTCTAGATTAGACAGAGGGTTCTCAACTGCAGACATCCAATTCCCTGTTCAGGAAGCAGCGAGACCTTTCCTCTTCTCACAGATTTAAGATGATAGCCAAGCATCATGAGACACAGTGCGTATGTCTCCTAGGCCCATCCCATGAGAGCAGGACATTTACCACACATGAGAAGAAGACTTAATGCAGTGGCAAAGCAAAATACTCGGTGTCAAAGCCATGTCTAGATGATCATTAAAGACAGATCAAAATTACCCAATACAGGAGGAAAATCTATCGTTTGTAGAAGATTATGTTCTCTGATTATTAGTTTCAAAATTAGTTTTTCCTTTGGATTTCCTCTGAACTTAAACTTAGTTTGGAATGCCTTTGGTTTTGAATATTTCTGAAATCGTATTACTTCTCCTAAGTAAGTTGCTAGTCTGTTCTGTTTACGTGAAATTCGAATAATATTGTGAAGTATCTGCCATCAGTTTTACTGTGTGCCAGGCTGAGTTCCCTGATGAATTTCAAATTTCAGATATGAAACAGTAAAGGTTAAAAAAAAAAATGTTACAAAGGGTACTTCATGCAGTAGCATAAACTTCTGTTTTCTCAAAACTTGTATCAGTTCATCTCACCAGGACCAGCAGGGGAAGCACACTCTGCCTAGGCACTGGCAAAGGGACACAGTGAGAGTGTAGAGTCTCTTGCTGGGGCCATTCAAAATTTGACTGTACAAGCCCCTGAGCAATATGACAGGGCTTTAAAAATGGCCCTGCTTGAAGTACGCGGGTGATCTGGAGACCTCTAAGGTGCTTTCCAACAAAAGCTTTTCTATAATTGTATGAAATCACCTGCAATAGATTAACCCTGGTCATTATTCCTATCACAGGAAATAACTGTGACACCTGGGTAACAGGTGAGCTTACTGCGACACCAGGGAGAGCCTTCCTGTACTTAAAGGCAACCTGTAGGAAAGCTGGGGAGGGAGTCTTTATCAGGGCCTGGAGTGACAGGACAAGGAGTAACCGCTTTAAACTGAAAAGTAGCACCCAGAAAGAACGGAGTCACGCAACAGGATTCATTTCCAAAACCACCTCGTAGACACCTGGGCCAAAGAGCAGGGCCTTGAGCGGGTATATCACAATGACAGAGTTCATTTCCTTCCCGGTAGCTGGCACGTGCCGTTTTTTGGGATTTCGGGGCTACAGTGAGCTGCTAAGAGGGATGTCTTAGCTCTTGCAGGGCAGTGCTTCCACTAAGGCCAGGACTTTTCTGCATCTTCTACTGCCCTGCAAGCGAGGATGCTTGGGGCACACAGGAAGCTGGGAGGGGACACAGCTGCAGGGATTCCATAAGGCACAAGCAAATGCAGCCTTGGCTTGGTGACACTTTCTCTTGATTACTGCTCAACACAAATTACCTCGAGCAAGTCTACTGTGAGGACTAAAGGAAAGAGACGTATGGATGCTGCTAAGCTCTTCTAGCTTGTACCAGGTAGGAAAGATACCTCTGTAGCAGGCGTGAAGAGGATAGCACTAATTAATTAGATGAGAAGCGGAGGAAAGGCACTTAGAGGTAGTGAAAAGCAGTTAATGTGATGTTCCGGGGAAGCTTCAGTCTGCTTAAGGAGTAGCAAGAACAAGCCTAAAGTCATAGCCAAATACAAGAAAGAGAGGAGGACACGCAGCATGAGAAGCTCCCGAGAGAAAGGAGCTCTGTTTTGGGTAAAAATCAGTCCCTTTTTCTATCATGGAGACATCCAAGGGCGTAGGACACGTGCACTTCAGGGAACCAAGAGATGCTGTGCATTTCTCTCGTCCCCCTGACACAGCCACTAGGTGACGATGCTTCCAATTCTCTCTAAAGAAACCTTGCTTTCTCAGGCCCAGGTGTCCAGCTGCACACCAAGGACGTCCCTGGCTCCCAGGCACAGTTCCCAGGCCCAAGGCCGAGCTCCCCTCCGAACCCCCATTCCAGCAGACCTTGCTCCTGGCATTGTGGAGCAGCCATTTCATGTCAGCCTTTTCTCCTGGCAGTCAGCTTAGCGCCGTAACCTCTGCCATCGGGGCGCCCGAGAGCCGTGTGAGGTCAGCAGAGAGTCACTGTCAGCCTTTGACCTCACAAAGGTGGGTGGCCATAAGTGCCCTGAGCGTCCAGCTCGCATTGAGTACTGCTGGTGGCACTCGAGGCGTGGAGGTCTGCATGGTGCAATGGGAGACGCCGATGTCCTGCTGCTGGAACAAGAGGCGCTGATGTGCTGCTGGTGCAGGAGGAGACGTGAAGGTGCTGCTGCTTAGAGGTGCTGAGGGGCGGGCAGCCTCAGCGGGCAGCTGAATCAGAGGGCAGGGAAGCCAAGCAGCTTCCTTCTCTGGGGAAGGGGGCACAGAGAAAGTGATTGGAAATGGGGTACAAGCCCTCAGCCTCTAAAAGCAATCCCTCAGATGTTTAGGCATAGTAAAGTTAGGTATATCTATTTGACTCTAGACCCCAACATGTTTGTTAGTGTTCTGGTTTGTCCACTGCTTTCTTGTGGGGGATTTGAGTTGGCCATTACTCTTTAGGTGAATGCTGACTTCATATCTATGGTGCACTTTATTCTTAAAATGGGAAGTTTCTACCAATTTCCCGTCCAAACTTGCTCATAAGCCAACTGCAGTCATCATTTCAGATGTGTCTCCCAACTTACACATTTCCTATTTCTCCTTGATATTTACTCAAGAAATTCATTTACGTAGAGACAACATATTCTTCTCTCAACTGGCATCTGGCTGGGCAGAATGATGTCCTTTCATTCCCTTCCAGGCAATAGGCAACTTGTTCCTTCTGTCTTGTGAACTCTTCCTCCTAAGTTCAATGTGAATACAAGTGGCAGAACTGTGCCTCATGTCTCAAATGAGTGTCAGGGCTGCCTTGTCCAGTGTATTCATACTGGAGGGAAAAAAAAATGAATAGCCATACACACTATATAACCACTAAACTTTTTCAGTCCTCCTTGTGCTAACAGTGCATGAACGTGAGGTTTTGTTGTCACTTTTGTTTGTTTGTTTGTTTGCTTGCTTTAAACTCCTGACTGCCATATAGCAAACATGACAAAAAAACACCCTTTTTTGAGAAGCTCTGAGAATGGCTCTGCTTTGTATTATCACCTGTCACTTCACCTGAACCATTTCAATCACAAGCGATATCCTTCTGTCAGGCTTGGTAGTACTTCCCAACCTTATGTCCCCTGCAAATCTCAAAGCTCATGTGTAATTTTTAATCTTCAGCCACCATGTCCATACCGAACATATCTAACTTTGAAGTCAGCTCTGCCCTGAATAGGAGGTTGGGTTTTCAGAGGTCCCTTCCAGCCTACATTTCTCCATGAGTCTTTGCCTCCTTAGCAGCTGCAGTTTCAGAACTGTCTCTGAGAATTACCATAGGTAACGACTCCTTTGCTGGTAAGTCCCTCTTCAGTGTGAACAATTGTAAATTCCCTTTATTCACTTGCAGCCCCAAAGCCCAAATCCGTAGATAATGTATCAGAAGCTCACAGAAAGTGAAATAGATGTAATTCATCCCCTGTGTAGGGAAGAACTGGTCCTAGAAAGGAAAGCTATTAAATTATCTGGAAACAATTTAGCTCTGATAAATTATTTTGTAAATTACACATTACCCCCTCCTTCCCTGGTCTTAGCTGTTCTTGCTCCAAAACTTTGCATGGTGTTGATGTCAAACTAACAGGCCCACACTTGTCTGGATGACTCTTTACCCTCTTCTGGACAGAGGTGTATTTGTTACTCTCCCATTCTGGGGACTATCCCTGATTTGCACAATTGTTATGCATTTTTCCTACTTGACTTGTTGTTCTGTGTGCCAATGCTGTTAATAGGCTAGGTAGATATCAGCTTTTCATTTTTCACTTGAATCGCTATAGATTGTTATTTCACCTCAGATGATGTTGCGCCTAGTGCCCTACCCTCCTTTTCAATGGGAGTCCTGTCACTGCCCTTAATATCACATTGTTGTTGCTGTTAGATGCAGGAAATAAGATTTGCAGCATTTGAGACATCAGTAACTTTTGATCTATTTTTGCCTCAAGCGTGCAACTGTCCTAATTTGTTCTCTTTGTTCCCCCTGGTTTCTGGTTCTTAAGTACCACTTACTATTATTGTTTAATTTCCTATGTGAAGGAGGTTTTTGGTCATTCTTACTTTATTTCTGCAGTTTTTAACCTCTGAAACATGCCTTTTCTCATCGCTTTTTTCCTCTTTGAATTTTGAATTTTAACTATGCCTTCTCTGCACTCAAGTCCCAGAGCTGCTTAGTCAGACTCAATTATTCATTTCCTTAGATTTCAAAGTTTGCATTTCTAAGCCTCAAAACCTTCATTCTAAACCTGGTTTTGTCTGTCGTGAAATGTAAAATGAGAAAAGTCAGCTCATGATCACACTTTATTCAAATTTTACTACATTTAAACCCATACAGGAGCCAAGTCTAAAATGGTCTTATATTTTTTCACTTTTGGGAAGAAATCCATCACATAGTATACCTCTGTGAACATAAGTGGTAATTATCTTTCAATCTTTTGCTGGGAAGTTAAAGTCTCCCATAATTCCCATTATTGTTTACGTGTCTGATAACTGTACAGAGAGAATTCACTATTAGACTGGAGCTAAGAGCAAAGAGCAGGCTAGCAAGGCTGTCTGTCTTTAGCAGTGATTTGCACAAAACCACTCTTTTGCTGACCCATAACATTTAATTTCTCCATCCTCTGCTTCTTGCTAACACAAAGCACCATCTTATTCCATCCATTTGCCTTGGTTTCCAGCCTTCCTGAGATTTATCAGTACTTGTATGACATTCATGCCTTTGTTTCACCCTTCCTGTGTTGACACTTGTCATAACAGTTTTAGATCCTGAACATGATCATCTCAAAGTTTGCCTGACAGTTAGGTCTTCCTCACATTGTCATAGAGTATCAGGTCTCTACCACTTGAAATAGATTGGATTGGATTAGATTATTGGCACCGTCTCTTGTGCTGGTAGTCCATTATCTTCACAGTCCGTACAACTGGCCATCAGTGAACATGAAGTGGCCTTATCCTGCCCATTTACCTTTCTGGAAATCAGCCACTCTCTCTGCCTAGAACAGGGAATGGATTTTCCTCACCTTTCTTCAAAAGCTCTGAAGTTTTCTGTGATCTTTCCAATTGTACGGTATGATAAGCTTTTGCTGCCACTGAAGGGTAGAAGTCATTATGAATAGTGCCAACAAAACAGAAACATAACAATGAAAACGATATTTTAATTCAGAATAGGTATTTGAAAAGTTCACCTTTTCTAGCACAAATGGGGAAAAGAAAAAAAGGAAGGGAAAAAAAAAAAAAAAAAAAGCAGTCCTAAAACATCAAAACTGTGGCCAAAGAATTAGAAGAAACACTATTTTTCCAAAGCTGCAATGTTTTCCATTCATCTGGCTGGGCCAGCAGAGCACTGGAGACCTGGATGCACTGTACTCATGGCTGGTTCCCCTAAATGACCTGCAGGGAGATCTTCTTCTCTCTATCCCTCTGTTTCTCCTTTCAATCTCTGTTTTGTCTGTTTGTATCACTAGCTCTCAAATCGCCACTGATATATGCACGTGCAGCACCCAGCACAACCTTGTTTCAGGCTCCAGCGGGACCTTTAGGCATTACCATCCTGTAAACAAATAACAATGATAGTGAGTGTAATTACAATCGTCAAACTATTCCAGCTCCACATCATTAGCCATGCCCTGAGCTAAATAACATTTTAATCAGTTTGATATGTCATCTGTGGCTTTCTTCACTGTCACTTGCAATCCAGCAAACTCCTTCCTTCACGTTTCTAGATTAGACAGAGGGTTCTCAACTGCAGACATCCAATTCCCTGTTCAGGAAGCAGCGAGACCTTTCCTCTTCTCACAGATTTAAGATGATAGCCAAGCATCATGAGACACAGTGCGTATGTCTCCTAGGCCCATCCCATGAGAGCAGGACATTTACCACACATGAGAAGAAGACTTAATGCAGTGGCAAAGCAAAATACTCGGTGTCAAAGCCATGTCTAGATGATCATTAAAGACAGATCAAAATTACCCAATACAGGAGGAAAATCTATCGTTTGTAGAAGATTATGTTCTCTGATTATTAGTTTCAAAATTAGTTTTTCCTTTGGATTTCCTCTGAACTTAAACTTAGTTTGGAATGCCTTTGGTTTTGAATATTTCTGAAATCGTATTACTTCTCCTAAGTAAGTTGCTAGTCTGTTCTGTTTACGTGAAATTCGAATAATATTGTGAAGTATCTGCCATCAGTTTTACTGTGTGCCAGGCTGAGTTCCCTGATGAATTTCAAATTTCAGATATGAAACAGTAAAGGTTAAAAAAAAAAAATGTTACAAAGGGTACTTCATGCAGTAGCATAAACTTCTGTTTTCTCAAAACTTGTATCAGTTCATCTCACCAGGACCAGCAGGGGAAGCACACTCTGCCTAGGCACTGGCAAAGGGACACAGTGAGAGTGTAGGGTCTCTTGCTGGGGCCATTCAAAATTTGACTGTACAAGCCCCTGAGCAATATGACAGGGCTTTAAAAATGGCCCTGCTTGAAGTACGCGGGTGATCTGGAGACCTCTAAGGTGCTTTCCAACAAAAGCTTTTCTATAATTGTATGAAATCACCTGCAATAGATTAACCCTGGTCATTATTCCTATCACAGGAAATAACTGTGACACCTGGGTAACAGGTGAGCTTACTGCGACACCAAGGAGAGCCTTCCTGTACTTAAAGGCAACCTGTAGGAAAGCTGGGGAGGGAGTCTTTATCAGGGCCTGGAGTGACAGGACAAGGAGTAACCGCTTTAAACTGAAAAGTAGCACCCAGAAAGAACGGAGTCACACAACAGGATTCATTTCCAAAACCACCTCATAGACACCTGGGCCAAAGAGCAGGGCCTTGAGCGGGTATATCACAGTGGCGGAGTTCATTTCCTTCCCAGTAGCTGGCACGTGCCGTTTTTTGGGATTTCGGGGCTACAGTGAGCTGCTAAGAGGGATGTCTTAGCTCTTGCAGGGCAGTGCTTCCACTAAGGCCAGGACTTTTCTGCATCTTCTACTGCCCTGCAAGCGAGGATGCTTGGGGCACACAGGAAGCTGGGAGGGGACACAGCTGCAGGGATTCCATAAGACACAAGCAAATGCAGCCTTGGCTTGGTGACACTTTCTCTTGATTACTGCTCAACACAAATTACCTCGAGCAAGTCTACTGTGAGGACTAAAGGAAAGAGACGTATGGATGCTGCTAAGCTCTTCTAGCTTGTACCAGGTAGGAAAGATACCTCTGTAGCAGGCGTGAAGAGGATAGCACTAATTAATTAGATGAGAAGCGGAGGAAAGGCACTTAGAGGTAGTGAAAAGCAGTTAATGTGATGTTCCGGGGAAGCTTCAGTCTGCTTAAGGAGTAGCAAGAACAAGCCTAAAGTCATAGCCAAATACAAGAAAGAGAGGAGGACACGCAGCATGAGAAGCTCCCGAGAGAAAGGAGCTCTGTTTTGGGTAAAAATCAGTCCCTTTTTCTATCATGGAGACATCCAAGGGCGTAGGACACGTGCACTTCAGGGAACCAAGAGATGCTGTGCATTTCTCTCGTCCCCCTGACACAGCCACTAGGTGACGATGCTTCCAATTCTCTCTAAAGAAACCTTGCTTTCTCAGGCCCAGGTGTCCAGCTGCACACCAAGAACGTCCCTGGCTCCCAGGCACAGTTCCCAGGCCCAAGGCCGAGCTCCCCTCCGAACCCCCATTCCAGCAGACCTTGCTCCTGGCATTGTGGAGCAGCCATTTCATGTCAGCCTTTTCTCCTGGCAGTCAGCTTAGCGCCGTAACCTCTGCCATCGGGGCGCCCGAGAGCCGTGTGAGGTCAGCAGAGGGTCACTGTCAGCCTTTGACCTCACAAAGGTGGGTGGCCATAAGTGCCCTGAGCGTCCAGCTCGCATTGAGTACTGCTGGTGGCACTCGAGGCGTGGAGGTCTGCATGGTGCAATGGGAGACGCCGATGTCCTGCTGCTGGAACAAGAGGCGCTGATGTGCTGCTGGTGCAGGAGGAGACGTGAAGGTGCTGCTGCTTAGAGGTGCTGAGGGGCGGGCAGCCTCAGCGGGCAGCTGAATCAGAGGGCAGGGAAGCCAAGCAGCTTCCTTCTCTGGGGAAGGGGGCACAGAGAAAGTGATTGGAAATGGGGTACAAGCCCTCAGCCTCTAAAAGCAATCCCTCAGATGTTTAGGCATAGTAAAGTTAGGTATATCTATTTGACTCTAGACCCCAACATGTTTGTTAGTGTTCTGGTTTGTCCACTGCTTTCTTGTGGGGGATTTGAGTTGGCCATTACTGTTTAGGTGAATGCTGACTTCATATCTATGGTGCACTTTATTCTTAAAATGGGAAGTTTCTACCAATTTCCCGTCCAAACTTGCTCATAAGCCAACTGCAGTCATCATTTCAGATGTGTCTCCCAACTTACACATTTCCTATTTCTCCTTGATATTTACTCAAGAAATTCATTTACGTAGAGACAACATATTCTTCTCTCAACTGGCATCTGGCTGGGCAGAATGATGTCCTTTCATTCCCTTCCAGGCAATAGGCAACTTGTTCCTTCTGTCTTGTGAACTCTTCCTCCTAAGTTCAATGTGAATACAAGTGGCAGAACTGTGCCTCATGTCTCAAATGAGTGTCAGGGCTGCCTTGTCCAGTGTATTCATACTGGAGGGAAAAAAAAATGAATAGCCATACACACTATATAACCACTAAACTTTTTCAGTCCTCCTTGTGCTAACAGTGCATGAACGTGAGGTTTTGTTGTCATTTTTGTTTGTTTGTTTGTTTGCTTGCTTTAAACTCCTGACTGCCATATAGCAAACATGACAAAAAAACACCCTTTTTTGAGAAGCTCTGAGAATGGCTCTGCTTTGTATTATCACCTGTCACTTCACCTGAACCATTTCAATCACAAGCGATATCCTTCTGTCAGGCTTGGTAGTACTTCCCAACCTTATGTCCCCTGCAAATCTCAAAGCTCATGTGTAATTTTTAATCTTCAGCCACCATGTCCATACCGAACATATCTAACTTTGAAGTCAGCTCTGCCCTGAATAGGAGGTTGGGTTTTCAGAGGTCCCTTCCAGCCTACATTTCTCCATGAGTCTTTGCCTCCTTAGCAGCTGCAGTTTCAGAACTGTCTCTGAGAATTACCATAGGTAACGACTCCTTTGCTGGTAAGTCCCTCTTCAGTGTGAACAATTGTAAATTCCCTTTATTCACTTGCAGCCCCAAAGCCCAAATCCGTAGATAATGTATCAGAAGCTCACAGAAAGTGAAATAGATGTAATTCATCCCCTGTGTAGGGAAGAACTGGTCCTAGAAAGGAAAGCTATTAAATTATCTGGAAACAATTTAGCTCTGATAAATTATTTTGTAAATTACACATTACCCCCTCCTTCCCTGGTCTTAGCTGTTCTTGCTCCAAAACTTTGCATGGTGTTGATGTCAAACTAACAGGCCCACACTTGTCTGGATGACTCTTTACCCTCTTCTGGACAGAGGTGTATTTGTTACTCTCCCATTCTGGGGACTATCCCTGATTTGCACAATTGTTATGCATTTTTCCTACTTGACTTGTTGTTCTGTGTGCCAATGCTGTTAATAGGCTAGGTAGATATCAGCTTTTCATTTTTCACTTGAATCGCTATAGATTGTTATTTCACCTCAGATGATGTTGCGCCTAGTGCCCTACCCTCCTTTTCAATGGGAGTCCTGTCACTGCCCTTAATATCACATTGTTGTTGCTGTTAGATGCAGGAAATAAGATTTGCAGCATTTGAGACATCAGTAACTTTTGATCTATTTTTGCCTCAAGCGTGCAACTGTCCTAATTTGTTCTCTTTGTTCCCCCTGGTTTCTGTGGCTTAAGTACCACTTACTATTATTGTTTAATTTCCTATGTGAAGGAGGTTTTTGGTCATTCTTACTTTATTTCTGCAGTTTTTAACCTCTGAAACATGCCTTTTCTCATCGCTTTTTTCCTCTTTGAATTTTGAATTTTAACTATGCCTTCTCTGCACTCAAGTCCCAGAGCTGCTTAGTCAGACTCAATTATTCATTTCCTTAGATTTCAAAGTTTGCATTTCTAAGCCTCAAAACCTTCATTCTAAACCTGGTTTTGTCTGTCGTGAAATGTAAAATGAGAAAAGTCAGCTCATGATCACACTTTATTCAAATTTTACTACATTTAAACCCATACAGGAGCCAAGTCTAAAATGGTCTTATATTTTTTCACTTTTGGGAAGAAATCCATCACATAGTATACCT
The DNA here is from genome assembly GCF_964211835.1 of Anser anser. Classification (NCBI taxonomy): domain Eukaryota; kingdom Metazoa; phylum Chordata; class Aves; order Anseriformes; family Anatidae; genus Anser; species Anser anser. The sequence continues at coordinate 13,911,449 of NC_139738.1, read as the reverse complement.
CTGTGAACATAAGTGGTAATTATCTTTCAATCTTTTGCTGGGAAGTTAAAGTCTCCCATAATTCCCATTATTGTTTACGTGTCTGATAACTGTACAGAGAGAATTCACTATTAGACTGGAGCTAAGAGCAAAGAGCAGGCTAGCAAGGCTGTCTGTCTTTAGCAGTGATTTGCACAAAACCACTCTTTTGCTGACCCATAACATTTAATTTCTCCATCCTCTGCTTCTTGCTAACACAAAGCACCATCTTATTCCATCCATTTGCCTTGGTTTCCAGCCTTCCTGAGATTTATCAGTACTTGTATGACATTCATGCCTTTGTTTCACCCTTCCTGTGTTGACACTTGTCATAACAGTTTTAGATCCTGAACATGATCATCTCAAAGTTTGCCTGACAGTTAGGTCTTCCTCACATTGTCATAGAGTATCAGGTCTCTACCACTTGAAATAGATTGGATTGGATTAGATTATTGGCACCGTCTCTTGTGCTGGTAGTCCATTATCTTCACAGTCCGTACAACTGGCCATCAGTGAACATGAAGTGGCCTTATCCTGCCCATTTACCTTTCTGGAAATCAGCCACTCTCTCTGCCTAGAACAGGGAATGGATTTTCCTCACCTTTCTTCAAAAGCTCTGAAGTTTTCTGTGATCTTTCCAATTGTACGGTATGATAAGCTTTTGCTGCCACTGAAGGGTAGAAGTCATTATGAATAGTGCCAACAAAACAGAAACATAACAATGAAAACGATATTTTAATTCAGAATAGGTATTTGAAAAGTTCACCTTTTCTAGCACAAATGGGGAAAAGAAAAAAAGGAAGGGAAAAAAAAAAAAAAAAAAAAGCAGTCCTAAAACATCAAAACTGTGGCCAAAGAATTAGAAGAAACACTATTTTTCCAAAGCTGCAATGTTTTCCATTCATCTGGCTGGGCCAGCAGAGCACTGGAGACCTGGATGCACTGTACTCATGGCTGGTTCCCCTAAATGACCTGCAGGGAGATCTTCTTCTCTCTATCCCTCTGTTTCTCCTTTCAATCTCTGTTTTGTCTGTTTGTATCACTAGCTCTCAAATCGCCACTGATATATGCACGTGCAGCACCCAGCACAACCTTGTTTCAGGCTCCAGCGGGACCTTTAGGCATTACCATCCTGTAAACAAATAACAATGATAGTGAGTGTAATTACAATCGTCAAACTATTCCAGCTCCACATCATTAGCCATGCCCTGAGCTAAATAACATTTTAATCAGTTTGATATGTCATCTGTGGCTTTCTTCACTGTCACTTGCAATCCAGCAAACTCCTTCCTTCACGTTTCTAGATTAGACAGAGGGTTCTCAACTGCAGACATCCAATTCCCTGTTCAGGAAGCAGCGAGACCTTTCCTCTTCTCACAGATTTAAGATGATAGCCAAGCATCATGAGACACAGTGCGTATGTCTCCTAGGCCCATCCCATGAGAGCAGGACATTTACCACACATGAGAAGAAGACTTAATGCAGTGGCAAAGCAAAATACTCAGTGTCAAAGCCATGTCTAGATGATCATTAAAGACAGATCAAAATTACCCAATACAGGAGGAAAATCTATCGTTTGTAGAAGATTATGTTCTCTGATTATTAGTTTCAAAATTAGTTTTTCCTTTGGATTTCCTCTGAACTTAAACTTAGTTTGGAATGCCTTTGGTTTTGAATATTTCTGAAATCGTATTACTTCTCCTAAGTAAGTTGCTAGTCTGTTCTGTTTACGTGAAATTCGAATAATATTGTGAAGTATCTGCCATCAGTTTTACTGTGTGCCAGGCTGAGTTCCCTGATGAATTTCAAATTTCAGATATGAAACAGTAAAGGTTAAAAAAAAAAATGTTACAAAGGGTACTTCATGCAGTAGCATAAACTTCTGTTTTCTCAAAACTTGTATCAGTTCATCTCACCAGGACCAGCAGGGGAAGCACACTCTGCCTAGGCACTGGCAAAGGGACACAGTGAGAGTGTAGGGTCTCTTGCTGGGGCCATTCAAAATTTGACTGTACAAGCCCCTGAGCAATATGACAGGGCTTTAAAAATGGCCCTGCTTGAAGTACGCGGGTGATCTGGAGACCTCTAAGGTGCTTTCCAACAAAAGCTTTTCTATAATTGTATGAAATCACCTGTAATAGATTAACCCTGGTCATTATTCCTATCACAGGAAATAACTGTGACACCTGGGTAACAGGTGAGCTTACTGCGACACCAGGGAGAGCCTTCCTGTACTTAAAGGCAACCTGTAGGAAAGCTGGGGAGGGAGTCTTTATCAGGGCCTGGAGTGACAGGACAAGGAGTAACCGCTTTAAACTGAAAAGTAGCACCCAGAAAGAACGGAGTCACGCAACAGGATTCATTTCCAAAACCACCTCGTAGACACCTGGGCCAAAGAGCAGGGCCTTGAGCGGGTATATCACAATGACAGAGTTCATTTCCTTCCCGGTAGCTGGCACGTGCCGTTTTTTGGGATTTCGGGGCTACAGTGAGCTGCTAAGAGGGATGTCTGTGAAAAGCAGTTAATGTGATGTTCCGGGGAAGCTTCAGTCTGCTTAAGGAGTAGCAAGAACAAGCCTAAAGTCATAGCCAAATACAAGAAAGAGAGGAGGACACGCAGCATGAGAAGCTCCCGAGAGAAAGGAGCTCTGTTTTGGGTAAAAATCAGTCCCTTTTTCTATCATGGAGACATCCAAGGGCGTAGGACACGTGCGCTTCAGGGAACCAAGAGATGCTGTGCATTTCTCTCGTCCCCCTGACACAGCCACTAGGTGACGATGCTTCCAATTCTCTCTAAAGAAACCTTGCTTTCTCAGGCCCAGGTGTCCAGCTGCACACCAAGGACGTCCCTGGCTCCCAGGCACAGTTCCCAGGCCCAAGGCCGAGCTCCGCTCCGAACCCCCATTCCAGCAGACCTTGCTCCTGGCATTGTGGAGCAGCCATTTCATGTCAGCCTTTTCTCCTGGCAGTCAGCTTAGCGCCGTAACCTCTGCCATCGGGGCGCCCGAGAGCCGTGTGAGGTCAGCAGAGAGTCACTGTCAGCCTTTGACCTCACAAAGGTGGGTGGCCATAAGTGCCCTGAGCGTCCAGCTCGCATTGAGTACTGCTGGTGGCACTCGAGGCGTGGAGGTCTGCATGGTGCAATGGGAGACGCCGATGTCCTGCTGCTGGAACAAGAGGCGCTGATGTGCTGCTGGTGCAGGAGGAGACGTGAAGGTGCTGCTGCTTAGAGGTGCTGAGGAGCGGGCAGCCTCCGTGCCGGTGGCTGAGCATGCTGCTCTTAATTAGTGCTCTACCCTTCCTATCTTTTTACTAAGGTGGGTAGAGAGAAATGCCCATATCTGTTTATTTCCTGGTAAGAAATGTAAGAGCCTTGTATCTGCATATTCACCAGATTCATCCCAGCGCCCTTGGTACTGGCGATCTGTGTTGATCTGTAATAAAGAGCAATCTGTAGCACACCAAGTCTCCGTGACCTTGCATCTAACAGAATCGTCCAAATCCCTGTTGTGATCTCTCTCTAGCTGTGGGCTGGCTAAGCTGTCTGTTGGATGGTGAAAATGGGAAATGATTGGGATGGGAAATGATGAGTGGGCCGAGAAATCATTGCTGGGATGGGAAGACTTCCTTGGGGTGGAAAGCCATTGGGGTGGGAACTCAAAGAGATGGGAAATCTTCCCTGGGTTTGAAATCATTGGGAAGCAAAAGCGTTGGGATGGGAAATCACTCCGGGGATGGGGAAGTATTGGGATGGGAAGTCTTTAATGGGGTGGGTAACATTCACTGGGGAAGGAAGTACTTGGAAAAGTAATCAGAGGAATGGGAATTCTTTGGGATGAGATCTCTTTGGATTAAGAAACGCTTCGTGTCGATGGGAAATATCTCGTATGGGAATCTGTTATCATGTGAAATTGTAAGGATGGGAAATGACCGTTAGGATGCAAAGCTGGTACTGGGACGGGAAATGCTTGGGACGGGGAAGTGTTGGTGTGAAACCGTCCTGGGCATGGCAAATGATGCGTGGGAGGGAAAGCCCGATGGGGATGGAAAAGTCTTGCGATGGGAAGCCTGCTTGGGTCCAAAAGCTGCAGTCCTCACCAAGATGGCGGCGAGGGGCTGGTCAGCCGTTGGGACGGAACGGCCGTTGCCCGCGTTCCCCAACCGACCGCCCCACTCTCCAGCCACCATGGCAGGTACAGCAGCCGGCTCCCGCTCCTCCCGGGGCTGCGGCCCTGCTGGCGAGCCCAGCGCCCCGGATCTCACCCCAGCGCCCTTTTTCCCACAGAGGGTTTCCCCAGACGGCTTCCGCGGCTTCCGCAGACGCAAAACTCCCCCTTCGTCGTCCCAGCCGTGCCGCCAACGGTGGCTGCCTGGCTGCTGCCCTCCCTCCCCGGAGCGATGGCGCTGCCCTTGCAGCCCCCCCAGGTACCCACCCTCCCCTACGCGCTGCCCCAGGCCACCGTCTGGCACGTGGTGCCGGGGGTCCAGGGGCAGGTGCTGCAGCTCCCCGCCGGGGTGCAGCTGGCACCTGGGGGGCACCTCCCACCCGAGGGGCACCACCTGCAGCTTGGGCAGCTCCCCGCCGTGGGGCAGCTCCCTGCTGTGGGGCAGCTCCCCCACACCGCTCCTCCCTGGGCCCCCGTCTACCAGTGGGGACAGCCCGTGGGGACGGGGACGGTGCTGCCCCAGGATCCCCTCTGGCTGGGGCCCGGGGCCGTGCTCCATGGGGAGCTCCTGCACCCCGCAGGCACCTGCCTGCTGCAGGCCCCTGCCCACCCCGGCCCCCCACCACTCCTCGTCCCGGGGCCTCCGCTGCGGGGGCAGGCGCTCCCCGCGCCCCGCACCCTGACCAGCAGCCGGGGGCAGCTGCCGGAGCCCTGCGACCACGCCGTGGGGCTCAGCGAGGACCAGGGGCCCCCGCTGCCCGGCCCCACTCCCCCCGAGCCTGCCCAGGCTCCAACGACCGCCAGCACCCAGACGGTGACGCCCGACGGTGAGTTTGGGGCTGGCACAGCCGGCCGCTGGGCGCCCCACACCCAGGAGCCATGGGAAAGCTGGCATCGCCCATCCTGGGGGATTTGCTTGCTTTTTCCTCAGCGGCGACAGTTGCAGAGGTGCCTGAGGAGCCCCTGGAGCTGCTTGAGCTGGGCCCCGATGCCTTCGCCGAGGCCTTTCCCCACCTGGCAGGGGACAGCCAGCAGCTGCAGCACCTGCAGGACCAGCTCCCGGCCGACCTGGACATCTCCGGCTTGGAGGAGCTGCTCAGCTGGCTCGATGCCGTGGAGCCCCAGGACGCCTTCCCCGGTGTCCCCAGCAGTCCTGTGCTCAGCCGCTTCCTGTCTGAGCTGCCCGACCTCTGCGAGGACATCGAGGAGCCGAGCACACAGGGACTGGCAGCCACCAGAGCGCTGGGTGAGGTACCCTCAACCCCTGGGGTGCACCCCGAGAAGGTGCAGGGTGGGCGGGCGGTGCAGCCCCCTGCTGTGCCGGCAGCGAGCTCCCCCCTCAAGCCTGCAGCCAGTCCCCAGCTCAGTGCCCTCAGGAGACCCCTGCCCAACCCTCCCTTCACTCTCCCCAAAAGGCCCCCCCACCCTGAATTCCTCACTGCCCTTAGCAGACCCCTGCCCAACCCTCCCTCGCGTCCCCTCAAGAGACCCCCCGACCCTCAATTCCTTAATTCCCTTAGGAGACCCCTGCCCAAGCCTCGCCTGAGTCCCCTCAAGAGCCCCCCCGACCCTGAATTTATTAGTGCCCTTAGGAGACCCCTGCCCAATCCCCCTCTGGGTCCCCTCAAGAGCCCCCCCGGCCCTGAATTTATTAGTGCCCTTAGGAGGCCCCTGCCCAATCCCCCTCTGAGTCCCCTCAAGAGCCCCCCGCCTGCCCCTGCGCCCACCGGCACCAAGTGGGGGGCCAAGCGCCCCGCGCCCACCAGCACCCCCAGCACAGCGCAGAGCTCCCAGCACAGGAGGCCGGCGACGGAGAAAACCCCCGGCAAGGAGAAGACGACGCTGCTGGGCCAGGGTGGCCAAGGCCCCAAGACGCTGTGCCAGGGGAAGACGGGTGGCCACAGCGCGGTGGCTGGCAGCAGCGGCCAAGCGGGCGGCGGCAGGCAGCAGCCGGCGAGCGACAGCACCAGGGCGCCCAGCAAGAGGGCCCGAAGCCCGGGGGCTGCTGGGGGGCAAGGAGCAGCGGCACCGCCTCCCCGGAGAGCGCTGCTGCTGCTGGAGCCCCCCCCCATTAAGCCCCGTGCCCGTGCCCGTGCCGTACGGGCCCAGGACAGGCTCCGTCCCCAAGCCATCGGGGACAAGACGCTGCAGCGCCAGCACCCGGGGACAAAGACCCCCAGCGAGACTTTGCAGCCGCTGGGGGCCAGGGCGAAGGCGCTGGGGCCAGTGCGCCAGCCGCCCTGTGTGCAGCCGCAGCCCACCTCCAGCGGCCCCAGCAGCATGCCCAGGGCCCCGCCGACGGTGCCAGGCTCCAGCGCTGTGCCCGCTGCCCCCCGGCCCCCAGCTGGAGACAAGGCCCAGGCGGTGCCGGCACCACCAGGCAGCACGGCGCGAGCGTGGAGAGCTCCCCTGCAGCAGGCGCCCAGAGCGCCGTGCCTGCCAGCCGCGGGGGGCCAAGCGCAGCGGGAGCCTCTGCCCACGCAGCCGCGCACGCTGCAGCGTCCGGCGCAGCCCCGCGTGGACTACGTGCCCTGCGTGGGGCCCTGGGCAGGCGGCGACGCGGCGCCCACGCCGCTGGAGGAGCAGGAGGCGTCGGTGCCCATCACGCCGCAGCAGCGTCCCGAGCGGGAGCGCCTGAAGAAGCTGGCCCAGGAGGAGCGGCAGCGGGCGGCCCACCAGATGAAGATCGGCCCCGTGCAATTCTTCGTGCAGCGGCAGAAGGACCACGCCATAGCCAAGTATTACGGCTACCCGTGACCCTGCGCTCCTCGACGGCCCCCGCAGCACCCGGGCCCGCTCAGCATGCAGGCACAGAGACCTCTGCAGGCGCCTGCTCCAGCTTCAGCCACGCTCCTCAGCCCTTGCCCCTCTCGCTTGCCCTCTCCCTTCTCCAGTGCTGGAGCTAGGCAGTGTTTGCCACTGTCAGGGATGGGCAACTGGGGCAATGGGAAATGCGCGCGTCACGAATGAACGTTGCAATGGGAAGCTGTTGGGATGTTGGCAATAGCTGGGGTGGGAAAGGTTGGGCGTGGGAACTGCTTGTTGGGACACCAAATGGCTGAGATCCCAAACTTCTTTCTTCTTTCGGGTCATTTCTCTTCTTTAGTGCCTTCCTTATTAAATTCCTCTAGTGTAGGTGTTCACTCAGCAAGGCCTCTGCCTGCAGCTGTTCTGGCACTGGGATGCCGAGGGGATTTCATGCAGCCCGCTCCCGCTGCCCATGCTCAGTCCGTGCATGGATGTGGGCATGGCCAGCACGGACGGGAGAAAATGGGTGGACGGCTGGGTGGATGGGAGGGTGATGGGAGTTGGGAATTCAGCCTTGGGATCAGACACGGGAGGTTGTTGGGATAGGAAATGACCAGTGGGATGGGAAGTCACGATGGGGATAGGAATTCATTAGAATAGGACAAATTGGTTTCATTTTTATTTATTATTTTATTAATTTTAATATTTATTTTATTTATTATATTTATTAATTTTATTTATTAAATTTACTTTATTGACTGTGTTGTACAGGATGGCATTTTTTTAGGTTCTCTTCCTTTTCTACCCTATTAAACTCTCTTTATCACAACGCACTGCTTTGTACTTCATTTTTCCTTCCGAGTCGTTCTGGATTCACTCAGGATGGGGGGGACATTAGTGAACGCCTGTGTGCTTCAGATCCAAGCTCACCTTTGCCCTCAACTCAAGATACATATTTGCATCTGTTGTCATGATACAAAATTAACAGCAACAAAATAAAAGTTAACTACTTCCGAGCACCAGCTGTACGTTTGCTGGGTCTGCTCTATGCATTTTGAAGACCATTCAATACTATTCAGCACCTTCAGGAGGAAATGTGTGGTTCTAGGGAAATGCATCTTGATCTGATGCAAACCTGCGACGCACCCTGCAGCCCCTCCAACCCCTGTGATTTTACCTGCAGCCCCTGCAACCCCTGTGATTTTACCTGCAGCCCCTCCAAGCCCTGTGATTTTACCAGCAGCCACTCCAACCCTGTGACAGGCCCTACAGCTGGCTCCGGGGACTACCCCGTTGCCGTATCAGTCGCCAATACACACACAAGATGAAGGAATGGATGCAGAAGTCATCTCGTTTAGGCAGGGAAGAAAGTCCTCCGAAGAAGGGGAAGGAGCAAGAGGAAGGCGAGGCAGGCGACCCCAATGTAGGGCCATCCCAGGGAAGAGGAGGCTGTTATAAAATAGAAAAGAGAGAAAAGCAGCAGTAAGCAGGTGATCCCCATCCCTGGGCGAGCTGCGAGACATGGGACAAGATTTCAGCTGTCATGCAGGCGAGCACATTGTCACCTGGCTGCTGCGATGCTGGGATAACAGCTCCGGGAGCCTGGAATCGGAGGGCAGGGAAGCCAAGCAGCTGGGATCCTTCTCTGGGGAAGGGGGCACTGAGAAAGCGATCGGAAACGGGGCACAAGCCTCTGGAGGCGGCGCCTGTCAGGCGTGAAGGAAAGGGATCCCTTCCAGGAAGATGCTGTGGGGTTGCTGAGGGTCGAAGAACAGCAGGTGTTGCCTGCACCCACCGTGCTGCAGCAGCGGCAAGGGAGAGACGTGGTGGTTTTCCTCAGCTGGGCAGCTGAGCTCCACCTCAACCGCTCTCTCCCTGCCCCTCCTCAAAGGGAAAGGGGAGAAAATAGGATGGAAAGGGCTCAAGGGCTGAGAGAAGGACAGGGAGATCACTCCACAATGATCGTCACGGGCAAAAGAGGCTCAGCAGAGCCTGTTCCAGTCCAGCCCGGGCCTGCTCCTGCGGGGGCTCTCCACAGGCCGCGGCCTCCTCCAGGCCACATCCACCTGCTCCACCGGGGGCTCCTCCACGGGCTGCAGCGTGGAGATCTGCTCCGTGTGGGACCCGTGGGCTGCAGGGGGACAGCCTGCTCCACCAGGGGCCTCTCCCCAGGCCGCAGGGGAACTGCTGCTGTGAGCCTGGAGCACCTCCTGCCTCCTGCTGCACTCACCTTGGGGGCTGCAGAGAGGTTTCTCACTCCTCCCTGACCCAGACGCTGCTGTGCAGCAGGTTTCTTTCCCTTTCTTAGATGGGCTCTCACACAGGCGCAAACATCATCCGTTTTGTCTCACTTCTGGGCAGCAGCGGGTCCCTCTGGAGCCTCCTGGAACCGGCCCTTATCTAACATGGGGCAGCTGCTGCATTCTCCTCACAGAGGACACCCCTGCAGCCCCCCGCTACCAGAACCTGTCCTCGTAAACCCAACACAAGACACCGACCGAGCCTCCCTGATTCCCAGCAGGTGGGTCAGGCTGGGAACCCAGGCCAGTGCCCGGCAGACCCTCCTGGGCCTTGAAAAGCAAGCTTTATGGGGATGTAGCACCCAGAAAGAACGGAGTCACACAACAGGATTCATTTCCAAAACCACCTCATAGACACCTGGGCCAAAGTGCAGGGCCTTGAGCGGGTATATCACAATGACAGAGTTCATTTCCTTCCCAGTAGCTGGCACATGCCGTTTTTTGGGATTTCGGGGCTACAGTGAGCTGCTAAGAGGGATGTCTTAGCTCTTGCAGGGCAGTGCTTCCACTAAGGCCAGGACTTTTCTGCATCTTCTACTGCCCTGCAAGCGAGGATGCTTGGGGCACACAGGAAGCTGGGAGGGGACACAGCTGCAGGGATTCCATAAGACACAAGCAAATGCAGCCTTGGCTTGGTGACACTTTCTCTTGATTACTGCTCAACACAAATTACCTCGAGCAAGTCTACTGTGAGGACTAAAGGAAAGAGACGTATGGATGCTGCTAAGCTCTTCTAGCTTGTACCAGGTAGGAAAGATACCTCTGTAGCAGGCGTGAAGAGGATAGCACTAATTAATTAGATGAGAAGCGGAGGAAAGGCACTTAGAGGTAGTGAAAAGCAGTTAATGTGATGTTCCGGGGAAGCTTCAGTCTGCTTAAGGAGTAGCAAGAACAAGCCTAAAGTCATAGCCAAATACAAGAAAGAGAGGAGGACACGCAGCATGAGAAGCTCCCGAGAGAAAGGAGCTCTGTTTTGGGTAAAAATCAGTCCCTTTTTCTATCATGGAGACATCCAAGGGCGTAGGACACGTGCGCTTCAGGGAACCAAGAGATGCTGTGCATTTCTCTCGTCCCCCTGACACAGCCACTAGGTGACGATGCTTCCAATTCTCTCTAAAGAAACCTTGCTTTCTCAGGCCCAGGTGTCCAGCTGCACACCAAGGACGTCCCTGGCTCCCAGGCACAGTTCCCAGGCCCAAGGCCGAGCTCCGCTCCGAACCCCCATTCCAGCAGACCTTGCTCCTGGCATTGTGGAGCAGCCATTTCATGTCAGCCTTTTCTCCTGGCAGTCAGCTTAGCGCCGTAACCTCTGCCATCGGGGCGCCCGAGAGCCGTGTGAGGTCAGCAGAGAGTCACTGTCAGCCTTTGACCTCACAAAGGTGGGTGGCCATAAGTGCCCTGAGCGTCCAGCTCGCATTGAGTACTGCTGGTGGCACTCGAGGCGTGGAGGTCTGCATGGTGCAATGGGAGACGCCGATGTCCTGCTGCTGGAACAAGAGGCGCTGATGTGCTGCTGGTGCAGGAGGAGACGTGAAGGTGCTGCTGCTTAGAGGTGCTGAGGGGCGGGCAGCCTCCGTGCCGGTGGCTGAGCATGCTGCTCTTAATTAGTGCTCTACCCTTCCTATCTTTTTACTAAGGTGGGTAGAGAGAAATGCCCATATCTGTTTATTTCCTGGTAAGAAATGTAAGAGCCTTGTATCTGCATATTCACCAGATTCATCCCAGCGCCCTTGGTACTGGCGATCTGTGTTGATCTGTAATAAAGAGCAATCTGTAGCACACCAAGTCTCCGTGACCTTGCATCTAACAGAATCGTCCAAATCCCTGTTGTGATCTCTCTCTAGCTGTGGGCTGGCTAAGCTGTCTGTTGGATGGTGAAAATGGGAAATGATTGGGATGGGAAATGATGAGTGGGCCGAGAAATCATTGCTGGGATGGGAAGACTTCCTTGGGGTGGAAAGCCATTGGGGTGGGAACTCAAAGAGATGGGAAATCTTCCCTGGGTTTGAAATCATTGGGAAGCAAAAGCGTTGGGATGGGAAATCACTCCGGGGATGGGGAAGTATTGGGATGGGAAGTCTTTAATGGGGTGGGTAACATTCACTGGGGAAGGAAGTACTTGGAAAAGTAATCAGAGGAATGGGAATTCTTTGGGATGAGATCTCTTTGGATTAAGAAACGCTTCGTGTCGATGGGAAATATCTCGTATGGGAATCTGTTATCATGTGAAATTGTAAGGATGGGAAATGACCGTTAGGATGCAAAGCTGGTACTGGGACGGGAAATGCTTGGGACGGGGAAGTGTTGGTGTGAAACCGTCCTGGGCATGGCAAATGATGCGTGGGAGGGAAAGCCCGATGGGGATGGAAAAGTCTTGCGATGGGAAGCCTGCTTGGGTCCAAAAGCTGCAGTCCTCACCAAGATGGCGGCGAGGGGCTGGTCAGCCGTTGGGACGGAACGGCCGTTGCCCGCGTTCCCCAACCGACCGCCCCACTCTCCAGCCACCATGGCAGGTACAGCAGCCGGCTCCCGCTCCTCCCGGGGCTGCGGCCCTGCTGGCGAGCCCAGCGCCCCGGATCTCACCCCAGCGCCCTTTTTCCCACAGAGGGTTTCCCCAGACGGCTTCCGCGGCTTCCGCAGACGCAAAACTCCCCCTTCGTCGTCCCAGCCGTGCCGCCAACGGTGGCTGCCTGGCTGCTGCCCTCCCTCCCCGGAGCGATGGCGCTGCCCTTGCAGCCCCCCCAGGTACCCACCCTCCCCTACGCGCTGCCCCAGGCCACCGTCTGGCACGTGGTGCCGGGGGTCCAGGGGCAGGTGCTGCAGCTCCCCGCCGGGGTGCAGCTGGCACCTGGGGGGCACCTCCCACCCGAGGGGCACCACCTGCAGCTTGGGCAGCTCCCCGCCGTGGGGCAGCTCCCTGCTGTGGGGCAGCTCCCCCACACCGCTCCTCCCTGGGCCCCCGTCTACCAGTGGGGACAGCCCGTGGGGACGGGGACGGTGCTGCCCCAGGATCCCCTCTGGCTGGGGCCCGGGGCCGTGCTCCATGGGGAGCTCCTGCACCCCGCAGGCACCTGCCTGCTGCAGGCCCCTGCCCACCCCGGCCCCCCACCACTCCTCGTCCCGGGGCCTCCGCTGCGGGGGCAGGCGCTCCCCGCGCCCCGCACCCTGACCAGCAGCCGGGGGCAGCTGCCGGAGCCCTGCGACCACGCCGTGGGGCTCAGCGAGGACCAGGGGCCCCCGCTGCCCGGCCCCACTCCCCCCGAGCCTGCCCAGGCTCCAACGACCGCCAGCACCCAGACGGTGACGCCCAACGGTGAGTTTGGGGCTGGCACAGCCGGCCGCTGGGCGCCCCACACCCAGGAGCCATGGGAAAGCTGGCATCGCCCATCCTGGGGGATTTGCTTGCTTTTTCCTCAGCGGCGACAGTTGCAGAGGTGCCTGAGGAGCCCCTGGAGCTGCTTGAGCTGGGCCCCGATGCCTTCGCCGAGGCCTTTCCCCACCTGGCAGGGGACAGCCAGCAGCTGCAGCACCTGCAGGACCAGCTCCCGGCCGACCTGGACATCTCCGGCTTGGAGGAGCTGCTCAGCTGGCTCGATGCCGTGGAGCCTCAGGACGCCTTCCCCGGTGTCCCCAGCAGTCCTGTGCTCAGCCGCTTCCTGTCTGAGCTGCCCGACCTCTGCGAGGACATCGAGGAGCCGAGCACACAGGGACTGGCAGCCACCAGAGCGCTGGGTGAGGTACCCTCAACCCCTGGGGTGCACCCCGAGAAGGTGCAGGGTGGGCGGGCGGTGCAGCCCCCTGCTGTGCCGGCAGCGAGCTCCCCCCTCAAGCCTGCAGCCAGTCCCCAGCTCAGTGCCCTCAGGAGACCCCTGCCCAACCCTCCCTTCACTCTCCCCAAAAGGCCCCCCCACCCTGAATTCCTCACTGCCCTTAGCAGACCCCTGCCCAACCCTCCCTCGCGTCCCCTCAAGAGACCCCCCGACCCTGAATTCCTTAATTCCCTTAGGAGACCCCTGCCCAAGCCTCGCCTGAGTCCCCTCAAGAGCCCCCCCGACCCTGAATTTATTAGTGCCCTTAGGAGACCCCTGCCCAATCCCCCTCTGGGTCCCCTCAAGAGCCCCCCCGGCCCTGAATTTATTAGTGCCCTTAGGAGGCCCCTGCCCAATCCCCCTCTGAGTCCCCTCAAGAGCCCCCCGCCTGCCCCTGCGCCCACCGGCACCAAGTGGGGGGCCAAGCGCCCCGCGCCCACCAGCACCCCCAGCACAGCGCAGAGCTCCCAGCACAGGAGGCCGGCGACGGAGAAAACCCCCGGCAAGGAGAAGACGACGCTGCTGGGCCAGGGTGGCCAAGGCCCCAAGACGCTGTGCCAGGGGAAGACGGGTGGCCACAGCGCGGTGGCTGGCAGCAGCGGCCAAGCGGGCGGCGGCAGGCAGCAGCCGGCGAGCGACAGCACCAGGGCGCCCAGCAAGAGGGCCCGAAGCCCGGGGGCTGCTGGGGGGCAAGGAGCAGCGGCACCGCCTCCCCGGAGAGCGCTGCTGCTGCTGGAGCCCCCCCCCATTAAGCCCCGTGCCCGTGCCCGTGCCGTGCGGGCCCAGGACAGGCTCCGTCCCCAAGCCATCGGGGACAAGATGCTGCAGCGCCAGCACCCGGGGACAAAGACCCCCAGCGAGACTTTGCAGCCGCTGGGGGCCAGGGCGAAGGCGCTGGGGCCAGTGCGCCAGCCGCCCTGTGTGCAGCCGCAGCCCACCTCCAGCGGCCCCAGCAGCATGCCCAGGGCCCCGCCGACGGTGCCAGGCTCCAGCGCTGTGCCCGCTGCCCCCCGGCCCCCAGCTGGAGACAAGGCCCAGGCGGTGCCGGCACCACCAGGCAGCACGGCGCGAGCGTGGAGAGCTCCCCTGCAGCAGGCGCCCAGAGCGCCGTGCCTGCCAGCCGCGGGGGGCCAAGCGCAGCGGGAGCCTCTGCCCACGCAGCCGCGCACGCTGCAGCGTCCGGCGCAGCCCCGCGTGGACTACGTGCCCTGCGTGGGGCCCTGGGCAGGCGGCGACGCGGCGCCCACGCCGCTGGAGGAGCAGGAGGCGTCGGTGCCCATCACGCCGCAGCAGCGTCCCGAGCGGGAGCGCCTGAAGAAGCTGGCCCAGGAGGAGCGGCAGCGGGCGGCCCACCAGATGAAGATCGGCCCCGTGCAATTCTTCGTGCAGCGGCAGAAGGACCACGCCATAGCCAAGTATTACGGCTACCCGTGACCCTGCGCTCCTCGACGGCCCCCGCAGCACCCGGGCCCGCTCAGCATGCAGGCACAGAGACCTCTGCAGGCGCCTGCTCCAGCTTCAGCCACGCTCCTCAGCCCTTGCCCCTCTCGCTTGCCCTCTCCCTTCTCCAGTGCTGGAGCTAGGCAGTGTTTGCCACTGTCAGGGATGGGCAACTGGGGCAATGGGAAATGCGCGCGTCACGAATGAACGTTGCAATGGGAAGCTGTTGGGATGTTGGCAATAGCTGGGGTGGGAAAGGTTGGGCGTGGGAACTGCTTGTTGGGACACCAAATGGCTGAGATCCCAAACTTCTTTCTTCTTTCGGGTCATTTCTCTTCTTTAGTGCCTTCCTTATTAAATTCCTCTAGTGTAGGTGTTCACTCAGCAAGGCCTCTGCCTGCAGCTGTTCTGGCACTGGGATGCCGAGGGGATTTCATGCAGCCCGCTCCCGCTGCCCATGCTCAGTCCGTGCATGGATGTGGGCATGGCCAGCACGGACGGGAGAAAATGGGTGGACGGCTGGGTGGATGGGAGGGTGATGGGAGTTGGGAATTCAGCCTTGGGATCAGACACGGGAGGTTGTTGGGATAGGAAATGACCAGTGGGATGGGAAGTCACGATGGGGATAGGAATTCATTAGAATAGGACAAATTGGTTTCATTTTTATTTATTATTTTATTAATTTTAATATTTATTTTATTTATTATATTTATTAATTTTATTTATTAAATTTACTTTATTGACTGTGTTGTACAGGATGGCATTTTTTTAGGTTCTCTTCCTTTTCTACCCTATTAAACTCTCTTTATCACAACGCACTGCTTTGTACTTCATTTTTCCTTCCGAGTCGTTCTGGATTCACTCAGGATGGGGGGGACATTAGTGAACGCCTGTGTGCTTCAGATCCAAGCTCACCTTTGCCCTCAACTCAAGATACATATTTGCATCTGTTGTCATGATACAAAATTAACAGCAACAAAATAAAAGTTAACTACTTCCGAGCACCAGCTGTACGTTTGCTGGGTCTGCTCTATGCATTTTGAAGACCATTCAATACTATTCAGCACCTTCAGGAGGAAATGTGTGGTTCTAGGGAAATGCATCTTGATCTGATGCAAACCTGCGACGCACCCTGCAGCCCCTCCAACCCCTGTGATTTTACCTGCAGCCCCTGCAACCCCTGTGATTTTACCTGCAGCCCCTCCAAGCCCTGTGATTTTACCAGCAGCCACTCCAACCCTGTGACAGGCCCTACAGCTGGCTCCGGGGACTACCCCGTTGCCGTATCAGTCGCCAATACACACACAAGATGAAGGAATGGATGCAGAAGTCATCTCGTTTAGGCAGGGAAGAAAGTCCTCCGAAGAAGGGGAAGGAGCAAGAGGAAGGCGAGGCAGGCGACCCCAATGTAGGGCCATCCCAGGGAAGAGGAGGCTGTTATAAAATAGAAAAGAGAGAAAAGCAGCAGTAAGCAGGTGATCCCCATCCCTGGGCGAGCTGCGAGACATGGGACAAGATTTCAGCTGTCATGCAGGCGAGCACATTGTCACCTGGCTGCTGCGATGCTGGGATAACAGCTCCGGGAGCCTGGAATCGGAGGGCAGGGAAGCCAAGCAGCTGGGATCCTTCTCTGGGGAAGGGGGCACTGAGAAAGCGATCGGAAACGGGGCACAAGCCTCTGGAGGCGGCGCCTGTCAGGCGTGAAGGAAAGGGATCCCTTCCAGGAAGATGCTGTGGGGTTGCTGAGGGTCGAAGAACAGCAGGTGTTGCCTGCACCCACCGTGCTGCAGCAGCGGCAAGGGAGAGACGTGGTGGTTTTCCTCAGCTGGGCAGCTGAGCTCCACCTCAACCGCTCTCTCCCTGCCCCTCCTCAAAGGGAAAGGGGAGAAAATAGGATGGAAAGGGCTCAAGGGCTGAGAGAAGGACAGGGAGATCACTCCACAATGATCGTCACGGGCAAAAGAGGCTCAGCAGAGCCTGTTCCAGTCCAGCCCGGGCCTGCTCCTGCGGGGGCTCTCCACAGGCCGCGGCCTCCTCCAGGCCACATCCACCTGCTCCACCGGGGGCTCCTCCACGGGCTGCAGCGTGGAGATCTGCTCCGTGTGGGACCCGTGGGCTGCAGGGGGACAGCCTGCTCCACCAGGGGCCTCTCCCCAGGCCGCAGGGGAACTGCTGCTGTGAGCCTGGAGCACCTCCTGCCTCCTGCTGCACTCACCTTGGGGGCTGCAGAGAGGTTTCTCACTCCTCCCTGACCCAGACGCTGCTGTGCAGCAGGTTTCTTTCCCTTTCTTAGATGGGCTCTCACACAGGCGCAAACATCATCCGTTTTGTCTCACTTCTGGGCAGCAGCGGGTCCCTCTGGAGCCTCCTGGAACCGGCCCTTATCTAACATGGGGCAGCTGCTGCATTCTCCTCACAGAGGACACCCCTGCAGCCCCCCGCTACCAGAACCTGTCCTCGTAAACCCAACACAAGACACCGACCGAGCCTCCCTGATTCCCAGCAGGTGGGTCAGGCTGGGAACCCAGGCCAGTGCCCGGCAGACCCTCCTGGGCCTTGAAAAGCAAGCTTTATGGGGATGTAGCACCCAGAAAGAACGGAGTCACACAACAGGATTCATTTCCAAAACCACCTCATAGACACCTGGGCCAAAGAGCAGGGCCTTGAGCGGGTATATCACAATGACAGAGTTCATTTCCTTCCCAGTAGCTGGCACATGCCGTTTTTTGGGATTTCGGGGCTACAGTGAGCTGCTAAGAGGGATGTCTTAGCTCTTGCAGGGCAGTGCTTCCACTAAGGCCAGGACTTTTCTGCATCTTCTACTGCCCTGCAAGCGAGGATGCTTGGGGCACACAGGAAGCTGGGAGGGGACACAGCTGCAGGGATTCCATAAGACACAAGCAAATGCAGCCTTGGCTTGGTGACACTTTCTCTTGATTACTGCTCAACACAAATTACCTCGAGCAAGTCTACTGTGAGGACTAAAGGAAAGAGACGTATGGATGCTGCTAAGCTCTTCTAGCTTGTACCAGGTAGGAAAGATACCTCTGTAGCAGGCGTGAAGAGGATAGCACTAATTAATTAGATGAGAAGCGGAGGAAAGGCACTTAGAGGTAGTGAAAAGCAGTTAATGTGATGTTCCGGGGAAGCTTCAGTCTGCTTAAGGAGTAGCAAGAACAAGCCTAAAGTCATAGCCAAATACAAGAAAGAGAGGAGGACACGCAGCATGAGAAGCTCCCGAGAGAAAGGAGCTCTGTTTTGGGTAAAAATCAGTCCCTTTTTCTATCATGGAGACATCCAAGGGCGTAGGACACGTGCACTTCAGGGAACCAAGAGATGCTGTGCATTTCTCTCGTCCCCCTGACACAGCCACTAGGTGACGATGCTTCCAATTCTCTCTAAAGAAACCTTGCTTTCTCAGGCCCAGGTGTCCAGCTGCACACCAAGGACGTCCCTGGCTCCCAGGCACAGTTCCCAGGCCCAAGGCCGAGCTCCGCTCCGAACCCCCATTCCAGCAGACCTTGCTCCTGGCATTGTGGAGCAGCCATTTCATGTCAGCCTTTTCTCCTGGCAGTCAGCTTAGCGCCGTAACCTCTGCCATCGGGGCGCCCGAGAGCCGTGTGAGGTCAGCAGAGAGTCACTGTCAGCCTTTGACCTCACAAAGGTGGGTGGCCATAAGTGCCCTGAGCGTCCAGCTCGCATTGAGTACTGCTGGTGGCACTCGAGGCGTGGAGGTCTGCATGGTGCAATGGGAGACGCCGATGTCCTGCTGCTGGAACAAGAGGCGCTGATGTGCTGCTGGTGCAGGAGGAGACGTGAAGGTGCTGCTGCTTAGAGGTGCTGAGGAGCGGGCAGCCTCCGTGCCGGTGGCTGAGCATGCTACTCTTAATTAGTGCTCTACCCTTCCTATCTTTTTACTAAGGTGGGTAGAGAGAAATGCCCATATCTGTTTATTTCCTGGTAAGAAATGTAAGAGCCTTGTATCTGCATATTCACCAGATTCATCCCAGCGCCCTTGGTACTGGCGATCTGTGTTGATCTGTAATAAAGAGCAATTGGTAGCACACCAAGTCTCCGTGACCTTGCATCTAACAGAATCGTCCAAATCCCTGTTGTGATCTCTCTCTAGCTGTGGGCTGGCTAAGCTGTCTGTTGGATGGTGAAAATGGGAAATGATTGGGATGGGAAATGATGAGTGGGCCGAGAAATCATTGCTGGGATGGGAAGACTTCCTTGGGGTGGAAAGCCATTGGGGTGGGAACTCAAAGAGATGGGAAATCTTCCCTGGGTTTGAAATCATTGGGAAGCAAAAGCGTTGGGATGGGAAATCACTCCGGGGATGGGGAAGTATTGGGATGGGAAGTCTTTAATGGGGTGGGTAACATTCACTGGGGAAGGAAGTACTTGGAAAAGTAATCAGAGGAATGGGAATTCTTTGGGATGAGATCTCTTTGGATTAAGAAACGCTTCGTGTCGATGGGAAATATCTCGTATGGGAATCTGTTATCATGTGAAATTGTAAGGATGGGAAATGACCGTTAGGATGCAAAGCTGGTACTGGGACGGGAAATGCTTGGGACGGGGAAGTGTTGGTGTGAAACCGTCCTGGGCATGGCAAATGATGCGTGGGAGGGAAAGCCCGATGGGGATGGAAAAGTCTTGCGATGGGAAGCCTGCTTGGGTCCAAAAGCTGCAGTCCTCACCAAGATGGCGGCGAGGGGCTGGTCAGCCGTTGGGACGGAACGGCCGTTGCCCGCGTTCCCCAACCGACCGCCCCACTCTCCAGCCACCATGGCAGGTACAGCAGCCGGCTCCCGCTCCTCCCGGGGCTGCGGCCCTGCTGGCGAGCCCAGCGCCCCAGATCTCACCCCAGCGCCCTTTTTCCCACAGAGGGTTTCCCCAGACGGCTTCCGCGGCTTCCGCAGACGCAAAACTCCCCCTTCGTCGTCCCAGCCGTGCCGCCAACGGTGGCTGCCTGGCTGCTGCCCTCCCTCCCCGGAGCGATGGCGCTGCCCTTGCAGCCCCCCCAGGTACCCACCCTCCCCTACGCGCTGCCCCAGGCCACCGTCTGGCACGTGGTGCCGGGGGTCCAGGGGCAGGTGCTGCAGCTCCCCGCCGGGGTGCAGCTGGCACCTGGGGGGCACCTCCCACCCGAGGGGCACCACCTGCAGCTTGGGCAGCTCCCCGCTGTGGGGCAGCTCCCTGCTGTGGGGCAGCTCCCCCACACCGCTCCTCCCTGGGCCCCCGTCTACCAGTGGGGACAGCCCGTGGGGACGGGGACGGTGCTGCCCCAGGATCCCCTCTGGCTGGGGCCCGGGGCCGTGCTCCATGGGGAGCTCCTGCACCCCGCAGGCACCTGCCTGCTGCAGGCCCCTGCCCACCCCGGCCCCCCACCACTCCTCATCCCGGGGCCTCCGCTGCGGGGGCAGGCGCTCCCCGCGCCCCGCACCCTGACCAGCAGCCGGGGGCAGCTGCCGGAGCCCTGCGACCACGCCGTGGGGCTCAGCGAGGACCAGGGGCCCCCGCTGCCCGGCCCCACTCCCCCCGAGCCTGCCCAGGCTCCAACGACCGCCAGCACCCAGACGGTGACGCCCAACGGTGAGTTTGGGGCTGGCACAGCCGGCCGCTGGGCGCCCCACACCCAGGAGCCATGGGAAAGCTGGCATCGCCCATCCTGGGGGATTTGCTTGCTTTTTCCTCAGCGGCGACAGTTGCAGAGGTGCCTGAGGAGCCCCTGGAGCTGCTTGAGCTGGGCCCCGATGCCTTCGCCGAGGCCTTTCCCCACCTGGCAGGGGACAGCCAGCAGCTGCAGCACCTGCAGGACCAGCTCCCGGCCGACCTGGACATCTCCGGCTTGGAGGAGCTGCTCAGCTGGCTCGATGCCGTGGAGCCCCAGGACGCCTTCCCCGGTGTCCCCAGCAGTCCTGTGCTCAGCCGCTTCCTGTCTGAGCTGCCCGACCTCTGCGAGGACATCGAGGAGCCGAGCACACAGGGACTGGCAGCCACCAGAGCGCTGGGTGAGGTACCCTCAACCCCTGGGGTGCACCCCGAGAAGGTGCAGGGTGGGCGGGCGGTGCAGCCCCCTGCTGTGCCGGCAGCGAGCTCCCCCCTCAAGCCTGCAGCCAGTCCCCAGCTCAGTGCCCTCAGGAGACCCCTGCCCAACCCTCCCTTCACTCTCCCCAAAAGGCCCCCCCACCCTGAATTCCTCACTGCCCTTAGCAGACCCCTGCCCAACCCTCCCTCGCGTCCCCTCAAGAGACCCCCCGACCCTCAATTCCTTAATTCCCTTAGGAGACCCCTGCCCAAGCCTCGCCTGAGTCCCCTCAAGAGCCCCCCCGACCCTGAATTTATTAGTGCCCTTAGGAGACCCCTGCCCAATCCCCCTCTGGGTCCCCTCAAGAGCCCCCCCGGCCCTGAATTTATTAGTGCCCTTAGGAGGCCCCTGCCCAATCCCCCTCTGAGTCCCCTCAAGAGCCCCCCGCCTGCCCCTGCGCCCACCGGCACCAAGTGGGGGGCCAAGCGCCCCGCGCCCACCAGCACCCCCAGCACAGCGCAGAGCTCCCAGCACAGGAGGCCGGCGACGGAGAAAACCCCCGGCAAGGAGAAGACGACGCTGCTGGGCCAGGGTGGCCAAGGCCCCAAGACGCTGTGCCAGGGGAAGACGGGTGGCCACAGCGCGGTGGCTGGCAGCAGCGGCCAAGCGGGCGGCGGCAGGCAGCAGCCGGCGAGCGACAGCACCAGGGCGCCCAGCAAGAGGGCCCGAAGCCCGGGGGCTGCTGGGGGGCAAGGAGCAGCGGCACCGCCTCCCCGGAGAGCGCTGCTGCTGCTGGAGCCCCCCCCCATTAAGCCCCGTGCCCGTGCCCGTGCCGTGCGGGCCCAGGACAGGCTCCGTCCCCAAGCCATCGGGGACAAGACGCTGCAGCGCCAGCACCCGGGGACAAAGACCCCCAGCGAGACTTTGCAGCCGCTGGGGGCCAGGGCGAAGGCGCTGGGGCCAGTGCGCCAGCCGCCCTGTGTGCAGCCGCAGCCCACCTCCAGCGGCCCCAGCAGCATGCCCAGGGCCCCACCGACGGTGCCAGGCTCCAGCGCTGTGCCCGCTGCCCCCCGGCCCCCAGCTGGAGACAAGGCCCAGGCGGTGCCGGCACCACCAGGCAGCACGGCGCGAGCGTGGAGAGCTCCCCTGCAGCAGGCGCCCAGAGCGCCGTGCCTGCCAGCCGCGGGGGGCCAAGCGCAGCGGGAGCCTCTGCCCACGCAGCCGCGCACGCTGCAGCGTCCGGCGCAGCCCCGCGTGGACTACGTGCCCTGCGTGGGGCCCTGGGCAGGCGGCGACGCGGCGCCCACGCCGCTGGAGGAGCAGGAGGCGTCGGTGCCCATCACGCCGCAGCAGCGTCCCGAGCGGGAGCGCCTGAAGAAGCTGGCCCAGGAGGAGCGGCAGCGGGCGGCCCACCAGATGAAGATCGGCCCCGTGCAATTCTTCGTGCAGCGGCAGAAGGACCACGCCATAGCCAAGTATTACGGCTACCCGTGACCCTGCGCTCCTCGACGGCCCCCGCAGCACCCGGGCCCGCTCAGCATGCAGGCACAGAGACCTCTGCAGGCGCCTGCTCCAGCTTCAGCCACGCTCCTCAGCCCTTGCCCCTCTCGCTTGCCCTCTCCCTTCTCCAGTGCTGGAGCTAGGCAGTGTTTGCCACTGTCAGGGATGGGCAACTGGGGCAATGGGAAATGCGCGCGTCACGAATGAACGTTGCAATGGGAAGCTGTTGGGATGTTGGCAATAGCTGGGGTGGGAAAGGTTGGGCGTGGGAACTGCTTGTTGGGACACCAAATGGCTGAGATCCCAAACTTCTTTCTTCTTTCGGGTCATTTCTCTTCTTTAGTGCCTTCCTTATTAAATTCCTCTAGTGTAGGTGTTCACTCAGCAAGGCCTCTGCCTGCAGCTGTTCTGGCACTGGGATGCCGAGGGGATTTCATGCAGCCCGCTCCCGCTGCCCATGCTCAGTCCGTGCATGGATGTGGGCATGGCCAGCACGGACGGGAGAAAATGGGTGGACGGCTGGGTGGATGGGAGGGTGATGGGAGTTGGGAATTCAGCCTTGGGATCAGACACGGGAGGTTGTTGGGATAGGAAATGACCAGTGGGATGGGAAGTCACGATGGGGATAGGAATTCATTAGAATAGGACAAATTGGTTTCATTTTTATTTATTATTTTATTAATTTTAATATTTATTTTATTTATTATATTTATTAATTTTATTTATTAAATTTACTTTATTGACTGTGTTGTACAGGATGGCATTTTTTTAGGTTCTCTTCCTTTTCTACCCTATTAAACTCTCTTTATCACAACGCACTGCTTTGTACTTCATTTTTCCTTCCGAGTCGTTCTGGATTCACTCAGGATGGGGGGGACATTAGTGAACGCCTGTGTGCTTCAGATCCAAGCTCACCTTTGCCCTCAACTCAAGATACATATTTGCATCTGTTGTCATGATACAAAATTAACAGCAACAAAATAAAAGTTAACTACTTCCGAGCACCAGCTGTACGTTTGCTGGGTCTGCTCTATGCATTTTGAAGACCATTCAATACTATTCAGCACCTTCAGGAGGAAATGTGTGGTTCTAGGGAAATGCATCTTGATCTGATGCAAACCTGCGACGCACCCTGCAGCCCCTCCAACCCCTGTGATTTTACCTGCAGCCCCTGCAACCCCTGTGATTTTACCTGCAGCCCCTCCAAGCCCTGTGATTTTACCAGCAGCCACTCCAACCCTGTGACAGGCCCTACAGCTGGCTCCGGGGACTACCCCGTTGCCGTATCAGTCGCCAATACACACACAAGATGAAGGAATGGATGCAGAAGTCATCTCGTTTAGGCAGGGAAGAAAGTCCTCCGAAGAAGGGGAAGGAGCAAGAGGAAGGCGAGGCAGGCGACCCCAATGTAGGGCCATCCCAGGGAAGAGGAGGCTGTTATAAAATAGAAAAGAGAGAAAAGCAGCAGTAAGCAGGTGATCCCCATCCCTGGGCGAGCTGCGAGACATGGGACAAGATTTCAGCTGTCATGCAGGCGAGCACATTGTCACCTGGCTGCTGCGATGCTGGGATAACAGCTCCGGGAGCCTGGAATCGGAGGGCAGGGAAGCCAAGCAGCTGGGATCCTTCTCTGGGGAAGGGGGCACTGAGAAAGCGATCGGAAACGGGGCACAAGCCTCTGGAGGCGGCGCCTGTCAGGCGTGAAGGAAAGGGATCCCTTCCAGGAAGATGCTGTGGGGTTGCTGAGGGTCGAAGAACAGCAGGTGTTGCCTGCACCCACCGTGCTGCAGCAGCGGCAAGGGAGAGACGTGGTGGTTTTCCTCAGCTGGGCAGCTGAGCTCCACCTCAACCGCTCTCTCCCTGCCCCTCCTCAAAGGGAAAGGGGAGAAAATAGGATGGAAAGGGCTCAAGGGCTGAGAGAAGGACAGGGAGATCACTCCACAATGATCGTCACGGGCAAAAGAGGCTCAGCAGAGCCTGTTCCAGTCCAGCCCGGGCCTGCTCCTGCGGGGGCTCTCCACAGGCCGCGGCCTCCTCCAGGCCACATCCACCTGCTCCACCGGGGGCTCCTCCACGGGCTGCAGCGTGGAGATCTGCTCCGTGTGGGACCCGTGGGCTGCAGGGGGACAGCCTGCTCCACCAGGGGCCTCTCCCCAGGCCGCAGGGGAACTGCTGCTGTGAGCCTGGAGCACCTCCTGCCTCCTGCTGCACTCACCTTGGGGGCTGCAGAGAGGTTTCTCACTCCTCCCTGACCCAGACGCTGCTGTGCAGCAGGTTTCTTTCCCTTTCTTAGATGGGCTCTCACACAGGCGCAAACATCATCCGTTTTGTCTCACTTCTGGGCAGCAGCGGGTCCCTCTGGAGCCTCCTGGAACCGGCCCTTATCTAACATGGGGCAGCTGCTGCATTCTCCTCACAGAGGACACCCCTGCAGCCCCCCGCTACCAGAACCTGTCCTCGTAAACCCAACACAAGACACCGACCGAGCCTCCCTGATTCCCAGCAGGTGGGTCAGGCTGGGAACCCAGGCCAGTGCCCGGCAGACCCTCCTGGGCCTTGAAAAGCAAGCTTTATGGGGATGTAGCACCCAGAAAGAACGGAGTCACACAACAGGATTCATTTCCAAAACCGTCTCATAGACACCTGGGCCAAAGTGCAGGGCCTTGAGCGGGTATATCACAATGGCAGAGTTCATTTCCTTCCCAGTAGCTGGCACATGCCGTTTTTTGGGATTTCGGGGCTACAGTGAGCTGCTAAGAGGGATGTCTTAGCTCTTGCAGGGCAGTGCTTCCACTAAGGCCAGGACTTTTCTGCATCTTCTACTGCCCTGCAAGCGAGGATGCTTGGGGCACACAGGAAGCTGGGAGGGGACACAGCTGCAGGGATTCCATAAGACACAAGCAAATGCAGCCTTGGCTTGGTGACACTTTCTCTTGATTACTGCTCAACACAAATTACCTCGAGCAAGTCTACTGTGAGGACTAAAGGAAAGAGACGTATGGATGCTGCTAAGCTCTTCTAGCTTGTACCAGGTAGGAAAGATACCTCTGTAGCAGGCGTGAAGAGGATAGCACTAATTAATTAGATGAGAAGCGGAGGAAAGGCACTTAGAGGTAGTGAAAAGCAGTTAATGTGATGTTCCGGGGAAGCTTCAGTCTGCTTAAGGAGTAGCAAGAACAAGCCTAAAGTCATAGCCAAATACAAGAAAGAGAGGAGGACACGCAGCATGAGAAGCTCCCGAGAGAAAGGAGCTCTGTTTTGGGTAAAAATCAGTCCCTTTTTCTATCATGGAGACATCCAAGGGCGTAGGACACGTGCACTTCAGGGAACCAAGAGATGCTGTGCATTTCTCTCGTCCCCCTGACACAGCCACTAGGTGACGATGCTTCCAATTCTCTCTAAAGAAACCTTGCTTTCTCAGGCCCAGGTGTCCAGCTGCACACCAAGGACGTCCCTGGCTCCCAGGCACAGTTCCCAGGCCCAAGGCCGAGCTCCGCTCCGAACCCCCATTCCAGCAGACCTTGCTCCTGGCATTGTGGAGCAGCCATTTCATGTCAGCCTTTTCTCCTGGCAGTCAGCTTAGCGCCGTAACCTCTGCCATCGGGGCGCCCGAGAGCCGTGTGAGGTCAGCAGAGAGTCACTGTCAGCCTTTGACCTCACAAAGGTGGGTGGCCATAAGTGCCCTGAGCGTCCAGCTCGCATTGAGTACTGCTGGTGGCACTCGAGGCGTGGAGGTCTGCATGGTGCAATGGGAGACGCCGATGTCCTGCTGCTGGAACAAGAGGCGCTGATGTGCTGCTGGTGCAGGAGGAGACGTGAAGGTGCTGCTGCTTAGAGGTGCTGAGGAGCGGGCAGCCTCCGTGCCGGTGGCTGAGCATGCTACTCTTAATTAGTGCTCTACCCTTCCTATCTTTTTACTAAGGTGGGTAGAGAGAAATGCCCATATCTGTTTATTTCCTGGTAAGAAATGTAAGAGCCTTGTATCTGCATATTCACCAGATTCATCCCAGCGCCCTTGGTACTGGCGATCTGTGTTGATCTGTAATAAAGAGCAATCGGTAGCACACCAAGTCTCCGTGACCTTGCATCTAACAGAATCGTCCAAATCCCTGTTGTGATCTCTCTCTAGCTGTGGGCTGGCTAAGCTGTCTGTTGGATGGTGAAAATGGGAAATGATTGGGATGGGAAATGATGAGTGGGCCGAGAAATCATTGCTGGGATGGGAAGACTTCCTTGGGGTGGAAAGCCATTGGGCTAGGAACTCAAAGAGATGGGAAATCTTCCCTGGGTTTGAAATCATTGGGAAGCAAAAGCGTTGGGATGGGAAATCACTCCGGGGATGGGGAAGTATTGGGATGGGAAGTCTTTAATGGGGTGGGTAACATTCACTGGGGAAGGAAGTACTTGGAAAAGTAATCAGAGGAATGGGAATTCTTTGGGATGAGATCTCTTTGGATTAAGAAACGCTTCGTGTCGATGGGAAATATCTCGTATGGGAATCTGTTATCATGTGAAATTGTAAGGATGGGAAATGACCGTTAGGATGCAAAGCTGGTACTGGGACGGGAAATGCTTGGGACGGGGAAGTGTTGGTGTGAAACCGTCCTGGGCATGGCAAATGATGCGTGGGAGGGAAAGCCCGATGGGGATGGAAAAGTCTTGCGATGGGAAGCCTGCTTGGGTCCAAAAGCTGCAGTCCTCACCAAGATGGCGGCGAGGGGCTGGTCAGCCGTTGGGACGGAACGGCCGTTGCCCGCGTTCCCCAACCGACCGCCCCACTCTCCAGCCACCATGGCAGGTACAGCAGCCGGCTCCCGCTCCTCCCGGGGCTGCGGCCCTGCTGGCGAGCCCAGCGCCCCGGATCTCACCCCAGCGCCCTTTTTCCCACAGAGGGTTTCCCCAGACGGCTTCCGCGGCTTCCGCAGACGCAAAACTCCCCCTTCGTCGTCCCAGCCGTGCCGCCAACGGTGGCTGCCTGGCTGCTGCCCTCCCTCCCCGGAGCGATGGCGCTGCCCTTGCAGCCCCCCCAGGTACCCACCCTCCCCTACGCGCTGCCCCAGGCCACCGTCTGGCACGTGGTGCCGGGGGTCCAGGGGCAGGTGCTGCAGCTCCCCGCCGGGGTGCAGCTGGCACCTGGGGGGCACCTCCCACCCGAGGGGCACCACCTGCAGCTTGGGCAGCTCCCCGCCGTGGGGCAGCTCCCTGCTGTGGGGCAGCTCCCCCACACCGCTCCTCCCTGGGCCCCCGTCTACCAGTGGGGACAGCCCGTGGGGACGGGGACGGTGCTGCCCCAGGATCCCCTCTGGCTGGGGCCCGGGGCCGTGCTCCATGGGGAGCTCCTGCACCCCGCAGGCACCTGCCTGCTGCAGGCCCCTGCCCACCCCGGCCCCCCACCACTCCTCGTCCCGGGGCCTCCGCTGCGGGGGCAGGCGCTCCCCGCGCCCCGCACCCTGACCAGCAGCCGGGGGCAGCTGCCGGAGCCCTGCGACCACGCCGTGGGGCTCAGCGAGGACCAGGGGCCCCCGCTGCCCGGCCCCACTCCCCCCGAGCCTGCCCAGGCTCCAACGACCGCCAGCACCCAGACGGTGACGCCCAACGGTGAGTTTGGGGCTGGCACAGCCGGCCGCTGGGCGCCCCACACCCAGGAGCCATGGGAAAGCTGGCATCGCCCATCCTGGGGGATTTGCTTGCTTTTTCCTCAGCGGCGACAGTTGCAGAGGTGCCTGAGGAGCCCCTGGAGCTGCTTGAGCTGGGCCCCGATGCCTTCGCCGAGGCCTTTCCCCACCTGGCAGGGGACAGCCAGCAGCTGCAGCACCTGCAGGACCAGCTCCCGGCCGACCTGGACATCTCCGGCTTGGAGGAGCTGCTCAGCTGGCTCGATGCCGTGGAGCCCCAGGACGCCTTCCCCGGTGTCCCCAGCAGTCCTGTGCTCAGCCGCTTCCTGTCTGAGCTGCCCGACCTCTGCGAGGACATCGAGGAGCCGAGCACACAGGGACTGGCAGCCACCAGAGCGCTGGGTGAGGTACCCTCAACCCCTGGGGTGCACCCCGAGAAGGTGCAGGGTGGGCGGGTGGTGCAGCCCCCTGCTGTGCCGGCAGCGAGCTCCCCCCTCAAGCCTGCAGCCAGTCCCCAGCTCAGTGCCCTCAGGAGACCCCTGCCCAACCCTCCCTTCACTCTCCCCAAAAGGCCCCCCCACCCTGAATTCCTCACTGCCCTTAGCAGACCCCTGCCCAACCCTCCCTCGCGTCCCCTCAAGAGACCCCCCGACCCTCAATTCCTTAATTCCCTTAGGAGACCCCTGCCCAAGCCTCGCCTGAGTCCCCTCAAGAGCCCCCCCGACCCTGAATTTATTAGTGCCCTTAGGAGACCCCTGCCCAATCCCCCTCTGGGTCCCCTCAAGAGCCCCCCCGGCCCTGAATTTATTAGTGCCCTTAGGAGGCCCCTGCCCAATCCCCCTCTGAGTCCCCTCAAGAGCCCCCCGCCTGCCCCTGCGCCCACCGGCACCAAGTGGGGGGCCAAGCGCCCCGCGCCCACCAGCACCCCCAGCACAGCGCAGAGCTCCCAGCACAGGAGGCCGGCGACGGAGAAAACCCCCGGCAAGGAGAAGACGACGCTGCTGGGCCAGGGTGGCCAAGGCCCCAAGACGCTGTGCCAGGGGAAGACGGGTGGCCACAGCGCGGTGGCTGGCAGCAGCGGCCAAGCGGGCGGCGGCAGGCAGCAGCCGGCGAGCGACAGCACCAGGGCGCCCAGCAAGAGGGCCCGAAGCCCGGGGGCTGCTGGGGGGCAAGGAGCAGCGGCACCGCCTCCCCGGAGAGCGCTGCTGCTGCTGGAGCCCCCCCCCATTAAGCCCCGTGCCCGTGCCCGTGCCGTGCGGGCCCAGGACAGGCTCCGTCCCCAAGCCATCGGGGACAAGACGCTGCAGCGCCAGCACCCGGGGACAAAGACCCCCAGCGAGACTTTGCAGCCGCTGGGGGCCAGGGCGAAGGCGCTGGGGCCAGTGCGCCAGCCGCCCTGTGTGCAGCCGCAGCCCACCTCCAGCGGCCCCAGCAGCATGCCCAGGGCCCCGCCGACGGTGCCAGGCTCCAGCGCTGTGCCCGCTGCCCCCCGGCCCCCAGCTGGAGACAAGGCCCAGGCGGTGCCGGCACCACCAGGCAGCACGGCGCGAGCGTGGAGAGCTCCCCTGCAGCAGGCGCCCAGAGCGCCGTGCCTGCCAGCCGCGGGGGGCCAAGCGCAGCGGGAGCCTCTGCCCACGCAGCCGCGCACGCTGCAGCGTCCGGCGCAGCCCCGCGTGGACTACGTGCCCTGCGTGGGGCCCTGGGCAGGCGGCGACGCGGCGCCCACGCCGCTGGAGGAGCAGGAGGCGTCGGTGCCCATCACGCCGCAGCAGCGTCCCGAGCGGGAGCGCCTGAAGAAGCTGGCCCAGGAGGAGCGGCAGCGGGCGGCCCACCAGATGAAGAT
This sequence comes from Anser anser, assembly GCF_964211835.1. Classification (NCBI taxonomy): domain Eukaryota; kingdom Metazoa; phylum Chordata; class Aves; order Anseriformes; family Anatidae; genus Anser; species Anser anser. The sequence continues at coordinate 13,881,976 of NC_139738.1, read as the reverse complement.
CGGCCCCGTGCAATTCTTCGTGCAGCGGCAGAAGGACCACGCCATAGCCAAGTATTACGGCTACCCGTGACCCTGCGCTCCTCGACGGCCCCCGCAGCACCCGGGCCCGCTCAGCATGCAGGCACAGAGACCTCTGCAGGCGCCTGCTCCAGCTTCAGCCACGCTCCTCAGCCCTTGCCCCTCTCGCTTGCCCTCTCCCTTCTCCAGTGCTGGAGCTAGGCAGTGTTTGCCACTGTCAGGGATGGGCAACTGGGGCAATGGGAAATGCGCGCGTCACGAATGAACGTTGCAATGGGAAGCTGTTGGGATGTTGGCAATAGCTGGGGTGGGAAAGGTTGGGCGTGGGAACTGCTTGTTGGGACACCAAATGGCTGAGATCCCAAACTTCTTTCTTCTTTCGGGTCATTTCTCTTCTTTAGTGCCTTCCTTATTAAATTCCTCTAGTGTAGGTGTTCACTCAGCAAGGCCTCTGCCTGCAGCTGTTCTGGCACTGGGATGCCGAGGGGATTTCATGCAGCCCGCTCCCGCTGCCCATGCTCAGTCCGTGCATGGATGTGGGCATGGCCAGCACGGACGGGAGAAAATGGGTGGACGGCTGGGTGGATGGGAGGGTGATGGGAGTTGGGAATTCAGCCTTGGGATCAGACACGGGAGGTTGTTGGGATAGGAAATGACCAGTGGGATGGGAAGTCACGATGGGGATAGGAATTCATTAGAATAGGACAAATTGGTTTCATTTTTATTTATTATTTTATTAATTTTAATATTTATTTTATTTATTATATTTATTAATTTTATTTATTAAATTTACTTTATTGACTGTGTTGTACAGGATGGCATTTTTTTAGGTTCTCTTCCTTTTCTACCCTATTAAACTCTCTTTATCACAACGCACTGCTTTGTACTTCATTTTTCCTTCCGAGTCGTTCTGGATTCACTCAGGATGGGGGGGACATTAGTGAACGCCTGTGTGCTTCAGATCCAAGCTCACCTTTGCCCTCAACTCAAGATACATATTTGCATCTGTTGTCATGATACAAAATTAACAGCAACAAAATAAAAGTTAACTACTTCCGAGCACCAGCTGTACGTTTGCTGGGTCTGCTCTATGCATTTTGAAGACCATTCAATACTATTCAGCACCTTCAGGAGGAAATGTGTGGTTCTAGGGAAATGCATCTTGATCTGATGCAAACCTGCGACGCACCCTGCAGCCCCTCCAACCCCTGTGATTTTACCTGCAGCCCCTGCAACCCCTGTGATTTTACCTGCAGCCCCTCCAAGCCCTGTGATTTTACCAGCAGCCACTCCAACCCTGTGACAGGCCCTACAGCTGGCTCCGGGGACTACCCCGTTGCCGTATCAGTCGCCAATACACACACAAGATGAAGGAACGGATGCAGAAGTCATCTCGTTTAGGCAGGGAAGAAAGTCCTCCGAAGAAGGGGAAGGAGCAAGAGGAAGGCGAGGCAGGCGACCCCAATGTAGGGCCATCCCAGGGAAGAGGAGGCTGTTATAAAATAGAAAAGAGAGAAAAGCAGCAGTAAGCAGGTGATCCCCATCCCTGGGCGAGCTGCGAGACATGGGACAAGATTTCAGCTGTCATGCAGGCGAGCACATTGTCACCTGGCTGCTGCGATGCTGGGATAACAGCTCCGGGAGCCTGGAATCGGAGGGCAGGGAAGCCAAGCAGCTGGGATCCTTCTCTGGGGAAGGGGGCACTGAGAAAGCGATCGGAAACGGGGCACAAGCCTCTGGAGGCGGCGCCTGTCAGGCGTGAAGGAAAGGGATCCCTTCCAGGAAGATGCTGTGGGGTTGCTGAGGGTCGAAGAACAGCAGGTGTTGCCTGCACCCACCGTGCTGCAGCAGCGGCAAGGGAGAGACGTGGTGGTTTTCCTCAGCTGGGCAGCTGAGCTCCACCTCAACCGCTCTCTCCCTGCCCCTCCTCAAAGGGAAAGGGGAGAAAATAGGATGGAAAGGGCTCAAGGGCTGAGAGAAGGACAGGGAGATCACTCCACAATGATCGTCACGGGCAAAAGAGGCTCAGCAGAGCCTGTTCCAGTCCAGCCCGGGCCTGCTCCTGCGGGGGCTCTCCACAGGCCGCGGCCTCCTCCAGGCCACATCCACCTGCTCCACCGGGGGCTCCTCCACGGGCTGCAGCGTGGAGATCTGCTCCGTGTGGGACCCGTGGGCTGCAGGGGGACAGCCTGCTCCACCAGGGGCCTCTCCCCAGGCCGCAGGGGAACTGCTGCTGTGAGCCTGGAGCACCTCCTGCCTCCTGCTGCACTCACCTTGGGGGCTGCAGAGAGGTTTCTCACTCCTCCCTGACCCAGACGCTGCTGTGCAGCAGGTTTCTTTCCCTTTCTTAGATGGGCTCTCACACAGGCGCAAACATCATCCGTTTTGTCTCACTTCTGGGCAGCAGCGGGTCCCTCTGGAGCCTCCTGGAACCGGCCCTTATCTAACATGGGGCAGCTGCTGCATTCTCCTCACAGAGGACACCCCTGCAGCCCCCCGCTACCAGAACCTGTCCTCGTAAACCCAACACAAGACACCGACCGAGCCTCCCTGATTCCCAGCAGGTGGGTCAGGCTGGGAACCCAGGCCAGTGCCCGGCAGACCCTCCTGGGCCTTGAAAAGCAAGCTTTATGGGGACGTAGCACCCAGAAAGAACGGAGTCACACAACAGGATTCATTTCCAAAACCGTCTCATAGACACCTGGGCCAAAGTGCAGGGCCTTGAGCGGGTATATCACAATGACAGAGTTCATTTCCTTCCCAGTAGCTGGCACATGCCGTTTTTTGGGATTTCGGGGCTACAGTGAGCTGCTAAGAGGGATGTCTTAGCTCTTGCAGGGCAGTGCTTCCACTAAGGCCAGGACTTTTCTGCATCTTCTACTGCCCTGCAAGCGAGGATGCTTGGGGCACACAGGAAGCTGGGAGGGGACACAGCTGCAGGGATTCCATAAGACACAAGCAAATGCAGCCTTGGCTTGGTGACACTTTCTCTTGATTACTGCTCAACACAAATTACCTCGAGCAAGTCTACTGTGAGGACTAAAGGAAAGAGACGTATGGATGCTGCTAAGCTCTTCTAGCTTGTACCAGGTAGGAAAGATACCTCTGTAGCAGGCGTGAAGAGGATAGCACTAATTAATTAGATGAGAAGCGGAGGAAAGGCACTTAGAGGTAGTGAAAAGCAGTTAATGTGATGTTCCGGGGAAGCTTCAGTCTGCTTAAGGAGTAGCAAGAACAAGCCTAAAGTCATAGCCAAATACAAGAAAGAGAGGAGGACACGCAGCATGAGAAGCTCCCGAGAGAAAGGAGCTCTGTTTTGGGTAAAAATCAGTCCCTTTTTCTATCATGGAGACATCCAAGGGCGTAGGACACGTGCGCTTCAGGGAACCAAGAGATGCTGTGCATTTCTCTCGTCCCCCTGACACAGCCACTAGGTGACGATGCTTCCAATTCTCTCTAAAGAAACCTTGCTTTCTCAGGCCCAGGTGTCCAGCTGCACACCAAGGACGTCCCTGGCTCCCAGGCACAGTTCCCAGGCCCAAGGCCGAGCTCCGCTCCGAACCCCCATTCCAGCAGACCTTGCTCCTGGCATTGTGGAGCAGCCATTTCATGTCAGCCTTTTCTCCTGGCAGTCAGCTTAGCGCCGTAACCTCTGCCATCGGGGCGCCCGAGAGCCGTGTGAGGTCAGCAGAGAGTCACTGTCAGCCTTTGACCTCACAAAGGTGGGTGGCCATAAGTGCCCTGAGCGTCCAGCTCGCATTGAGTACTGCTGGTGGCACTCGAGGCGTGGAGGTCTGCATGGTGCAATGGGAGACGCCGATGTCCTGCTGCTGGAACAAGAGGCGCTGATGTGCTGCTGGTGCAGGAGGAGACGTGAAGGTGCTGCTGCTTAGAGGTGCTGAGGGGCGGGCAGCCTCCGTGCCGGTGGCTGAGCATGCTGCTCTTAATTAGTGCTCTACCCTTCCTATCTTTTTACTAAGGTGGGTAGAGAGAAATGCCCATATCTGTTTATTTCCTGGTAAGAAATGTAAGAGCCTTGTATCTGCATATTCACCAGATTCATCCCAGCGCCCTTGGTACTGGCGATCTGTGTTGATCTGTAATAAAGAGCAATCTGTAGCACACCAAGTCTCCGTGACCTTGCATCTAACAGAATCGTCCAAATCCCTGTTGTGATCTCTCTCTAGCTGTGGGCTGGCTAAGCTGTCTGTTGGATGGTGAAAATGGGAAATGATTGGGATGGGAAATGATGAGTGGGCCGAGAAATCATTGCTGGGATGGGAAGACTTCCTTGGGGTGGAAAGCCATTGGGGTGGGAACTCAAAGAGATGGGAAATCTTCCCTGGGTTTGAAATCATTGGGAAGCAAAAGCGTTGGGATGGGAAATCACTCCGGGGATGGGGAAGTATTGGGATGGGAAGTCTTTAATGGGGTGGGTAACATTCACTGGGGAAGGAAGTACTTGGAAAAGTAATCAGAGGAATGGGAATTCTTTGGGATGAGATCTCTTTGGATTAAGAAACGCTTCGTGTCGATGGGAAATATCTCGTATGGGAATCTGTTATCATGTGAAATTGTAAGGATGGGAAATGACCGTTAGGATGCAAAGCTGGTACTGGGACGGGAAATGCTTGGGACGGGGAAGTGTTGGTGTGAAACCGTCCTGGGCATGGCAAATGATGCGTGGGAGGGAAAGCCCGATGGGGATGGAAAAGTCTTGCGATGGGAAGCCTGCTTGGGTCCAAAAGCTGCAGTCCTCACCAAGATGGCGGCGAGGGGCTGGTCAGCCGTTGGGACGGAACGGCCGTTGCCCGCGTTCCCCAACCGACCGCCCCACTCTCCAGCCACCATGGCAGGTACAGCAGCCGGCTCCCGCTCCTCCCGGGGCTGCGGCCCTGCTGGCGAGCCCAGCGCCCCGGATCTCACCCCAGCGCCCTTTTTCCCACAGAGGGTTTCCCCAGACGGCTTCCGCGGCTTCCGCAGACGCAAAACTCCCCCTTCGTCGTCCCAGCCGTGCCGCCAACGGTGGCTGCCTGGCTGCTGCCCTCCCTCCCCGGAGCGATGGCGCTGCCCTTGCAGCCCCCCCAGGTACCCACCCTCCCCTACGCGCTGCCCCAGGCCACCGTCTGGCACGTGGTGCCGGGGGTCCAGGGGCAGGTGCTGCAGCTCCCCGCCGGGGTGCAGCTGGCACCTGGGGGGCACCTCCCACCCGAGGGGCACCACCTGCAGCTTGGGCAGCTCCCCGCCGTGGGGCAGCTCCCTGCTGTGGGGCAGCTCCCCCACACCGCTCCTCCCTGGGCCCCCGTCTACCAGTGGGGACAGCCCGTGGGGACGGGGACGGTGCTGCCCCAGGATCCCCTCTGGCTGGGGCCCGGGGCCGTGCTCCATGGGGAGCTCCTGCACCCCGCAGGCACCTGCCTGCTGCAGGCCCCTGCCCACCCCGGCCCCCCACCACTCCTCGTCCCGGGGCCTCCGCTGCGGGGGCAGGCGCTCCCCGCGCCCCGCACCCTGACCAGCAGCCGGGGGCAGCTGCCGGAGCCCTGCGACCACGCCGTGGGGCTCAGCGAGGACCAGGGGCCCCCGCTGCCCGGCCCCACTCCCCCCGAGCCTGCCCAGGCTCCAACGACCGCCAGCACCCAGACGGTGACGCCCAACGGTGAGTTTGGGGCTGGCACAGCCGGCCGCTGGGCGCCCCACACCCAGGAGCCATGGGAAAGCTGGCATCGCCCATCCTGGGGGATTTGCTTGCTTTTTCCTCAGCGGCGACAGTTGCAGAGGTGCCTGAGGAGCCCCTGGAGCTGCTTGAGCTGGGCCCCGATGCCTTCGCCGAGGCCTTTCCCCACCTGGCAGGGGACAGCCAGCAGCTGCAGCACCTGCAGGACCAGCTCCCGGCCGACCTGGACATCTCCGGCTTGGAGGAGCTGCTCAGCTGGCTCGATGCCGTGGAGCCTCAGGACGCCTTCCCCGGTGTCCCCAGCAGTCCTGTGCTCAGCCGCTTCCTGTCTGAGCTGCCCGACCTCTGCGAGGACATCGAGGAGCCGAGCACACAGGGACTGGCAGCCACCAGAGCGCTGGGTGAGGTACCCTCAACCCCTGGGGTGCACCCCGAGAAGGTGCAGGGTGGGCGGGCGGTGCAGCCCCCTGCTGTGCCGGCAGCGAGCTCCCCCCTCAAGCCTGCAGCCAGTCCCCAGCTCAGTGCCCTCAGGAGACCCCTGCCCAACCCTCCCTTCACTCTCCCCAAAAGGCCCCCCCACCCTGAATTCCTCACTGCCCTTAGCAGACCCCTGCCCAACCCTCCCTCGCGTCCCCTCAAGAGACCCCCCGACCCTGAATTCCTTAATTCCCTTAGGAGACCCCTGCCCAAGCCTCGCCTGAGTCCCCTCAAGAGCCCCCCCGACCCTGAATTTATTAGTGCCCTTAGGAGACCCCTGCCCAATCCCCCTCTGGGTCCCCTCAAGAGCCCCCCCGGCCCTGAATTTATTAGTGCCCTTAGGAGGCCCCTGCCCAATCCCCCTCTGAGTCCCCTCAAGAGCCCCCCGCCTGCCCCTGCGCCCACCGGCACCAAGTGGGGGGCCAAGCGCCCCGCGCCCACCAGCACCCCCAGCACAGCGCAGAGCTCCCAGCACAGGAGGCCGGCGACGGAGAAAACCCCCGGCAAGGAGAAGACGACGCTGCTGGGCCAGGGTGGCCAAGGCCCCAAGACGCTGTGCCAGGGGAAGACGGGTGGCCACAGCGCGGTGGCTGGCAGCAGCGGCCAAGCGGGCGGCGGCAGGCAGCAGCCGGCGAGCGACAGCACCAGGGCGCCCAGCAAGAGGGCCCGAAGCCCGGGGGCTGCTGGGGGGCAAGGAGCAGCGGCACCGCCTCCCCGGAGAGCGCTGCTGCTGCTGGAGCCCCCCCCCATTAAGCCCCGTGCCCGTGCCCGTGCCGTGCGGGCCCAGGACAGGCTCCGTCCCCAAGCCATCGGGGACAAGATGCTGCAGCGCCAGCACCCGGGGACAAAGACCCCCAGCGAGACTTTGCAGCCGCTGGGGGCCAGGGCGAAGGCGCTGGGGCCAGTGCGCCAGCCGCCCTGTGTGCAGCCGCAGCCCACCTCCAGCGGCCCCAGCAGCATGCCCAGGGCCCCGCCGACGGTGCCAGGCTCCAGCGCTGTGCCCGCTGCCCCCCGGCCCCCAGCTGGAGACAAGGCCCAGGCGGTGCCGGCACCACCAGGCAGCACGGCGCGAGCGTGGAGAGCTCCCCTGCAGCAGGCGCCCAGAGCGCCGTGCCTGCCAGCCGCGGGGGGCCAAGCGCAGCGGGAGCCTCTGCCCACGCAGCCGCGCACGCTGCAGCGTCCGGCGCAGCCCCGCGTGGACTACGTGCCCTGCGTGGGGCCCTGGGCAGGCGGCGACGCGGCGCCCACGCCGCTGGAGGAGCAGGAGGCGTCGGTGCCCATCACGCCGCAGCAGCGTCCCGAGCGGGAGCGCCTGAAGAAGCTGGCCCAGGAGGAGCGGCAGCGGGCGGCCCACCAGATGAAGATCGGCCCCGTGCAATTCTTCGTGCAGCGGCAGAAGGACCACGCCATAGCCAAGTATTACGGCTACCCGTGACCCTGCGCTCCTCGACGGCCCCCGCAGCACCCGGGCCCGCTCAGCATGCAGGCACAGAGACCTCTGCAGGCGCCTGCTCCAGCTTCAGCCACGCTCCTCAGCCCTTGCCCCTCTCGCTTGCCCTCTCCCTTCTCCAGTGCTGGAGCTAGGCAGTGTTTGCCACTGTCAGGGATGGGCAACTGGGGCAATGGGAAATGCGCGCGTCACGAATGAACGTTGCAATGGGAAGCTGTTGGGATGTTGGCAATAGCTGGGGTGGGAAAGGTTGGGCGTGGGAACTGCTTGTTGGGACACCAAATGGCTGAGATCCCAAACTTCTTTCTTCTTTCGGGTCATTTCTCTTCTTTAGTGCCTTCCTTATTAAATTCCTCTAGTGTAGGTGTTCACTCAGCAAGGCCTCTGCCTGCAGCTGTTCTGGCACTGGGATGCCGAGGGGATTTCATGCAGCCCGCTCCCGCTGCCCATGCTCAGTCCGTGCATGGATGTGGGCATGGCCAGCACGGACGGGAGAAAATGGGTGGACGGCTGGGTGGATGGGAGGGTGATGGGAGTTGGGAATTCAGCCTTGGGATCAGACACGGGAGGTTGTTGGGATAGGAAATGACCAGTGGGATGGGAAGTCACGATGGGGATAGGAATTCATTAGAATAGGACAAATTGGTTTCATTTTTATTTATTATTTTATTAATTTTAATATTTATTTTATTTATTATATTTATTAATTTTATTTATTAAATTTACTTTATTGACTGTGTTGTACAGGATGGCATTTTTTTAGGTTCTCTTCCTTTTCTACCCTATTAAACTCTCTTTATCACAACGCACTGCTTTGTACTTCATTTTTCCTTCCGAGTCGTTCTGGATTCACTCAGGATGGGGGGGACATTAGTGAACGCCTGTGTGCTTCAGATCCAAGCTCACCTTTGCCCTCAACTCAAGATACATATTTGCATCTGTTGTCATGATACAAAATTAACAGCAACAAAATAAAAGTTAACTACTTCCGAGCACCAGCTGTACGTTTGCTGGGTCTGCTCTATGCATTTTGAAGACCATTCAATACTATTCAGCACCTTCAGGAGGAAATGTGTGGTTCTAGGGAAATGCATCTTGATCTGATGCAAACCTGCGACGCACCCTGCAGCCCCTCCAACCCCTGTGATTTTACCTGCAGCCCCTGCAACCCCTGTGATTTTACCTGCAGCCCCTCCAAGCCCTGTGATTTTACCAGCAGCCACTCCAACCCTGTGACAGGCCCTACAGCTGGCTCCGGGGACTACCCCGTTGCCGTATCAGTCGCCAATACACACACAAGATGAAGGAATGGATGCAGAAGTCATCTCGTTTAGGCAGGGAAGAAAGTCCTCCGAAGAAGGGGAAGGAGCAAGAGGAAGGCGAGGCAGGCGACCCCAATGTAGGGCCATCCCAGGGAAGAGGAGGCTGTTATAAAATAGAAAAGAGAGAAAAGCAGCAGTAAGCAGGTGATCCCCATCCCTGGGCGAGCTGCGAGACATGGGACAAGATTTCAGCTGTCATGCAGGCGAGCACATTGTCACCTGGCTGCTGCGATGCTGGGATAACAGCTCCGGGAGCCTGGAATCGGAGGGCAGGGAAGCCAAGCAGCTGGGATCCTTCTCTGGGGAAGGGGGCACTGAGAAAGCGATCGGAAACGGGGCACAAGCCTCTGGAGGCGGCGCCTGTCAGGCGTGAAGGAAAGGGATCCCTTCCAGGAAGATGCTGTGGGGTTGCTGAGGGTCGAAGAACAGCAGGTGTTGCCTGCACCCACCGTGCTGCAGCAGCGGCAAGGGAGAGACGTGGTGGTTTTCCTCAGCTGGGCAGCTGAGCTCCACCTCAACCGCTCTCTCCCTGCCCCTCCTCAAAGGGAAAGGGGAGAAAATAGGATGGAAAGGGCTCAAGGGCTGAGAGAAGGACAGGGAGATCACTCCACAATGATCGTCACGGGCAAAAGAGGCTCAGCAGAGCCTGTTCCAGTCCAGCCCGGGCCTGCTCCTGCGGGGGCTCTCCACAGGCCGCGGCCTCCTCCAGGCCACATCCACCTGCTCCACCGGGGGCTCCTCCACGGGCTGCAGCGTGGAGATCTGCTCCGTGTGGGACCCGTGGGCTGCAGGGGGACAGCCTGCTCCACCAGGGGCCTCTCCCCAGGCCGCAGGGGAACTGCTGCTGTGAGCCTGGAGCACCTCCTGCCTCCTGCTGCACTCACCTTGGGGGCTGCAGAGAGGTTTCTCACTCCTCCCTGACCCAGACGCTGCTGTGCAGCAGGTTTCTTTCCCTTTCTTAGATGGGCTCTCACACAGGCGCAAACATCATCCGTTTTGTCTCACTTCTGGGCAGCAGCGGGTCCCTCTGGAGCCTCCTGGAACCGGCCCTTATCTAACATGGGGCAGCTGCTGCATTCTCCTCACAGAGGACACCCCTGCAGCCCCCCGCTACCAGAACCTGTCCTCGTAAACCCAACACAAGACACCGACCGAGCCTCCCTGATTCCCAGCAGGTGGGTCAGGCTGGGAACCCAGGCCAGTGCCCGGCAGACCCTCCTGGGCCTTGAAAAGCAAGCTTTATGGGGATGTAGCACCCAGAAAGAACGGAGTCACACAACAGGATTCATTTCCAAAACCACCTCATAGACACCTGGGCCAAAGAGCAGGGCCTTGAGCGGGTATATCACAATGACAGAGTTCATTTCCTTCCCAGTAGCTGGCACATGCCGTTTTTTGGGATTTCGGGGCTACAGTGAGCTGCTAAGAGGGATGTCTTAGCTCTTGCAGGGCAGTGCTTCCACTAAGGCCAGGACTTTTCTGCATCTTCTACTGCCCTGCAAGCGAGGATGCTTGGGGCACACAGGAAGCTGGGAGGGGACACAGCTGCAGGGATTCCATAAGACACAAGCAAATGCAGCCTTGGCTTGGTGACACTTTCTCTTGATTACTGCTCAACACAAATTACCTCGAGCAAGTCTACTGTGAGGACTAAAGGAAAGAGACGTATGGATGCTGCTAAGCTCTTCTAGCTTGTACCAGGTAGGAAAGATACCTCTGTAGCAGGCGTGAAGAGGATAGCACTAATTAATTAGATGAGAAGCGGAGGAAAGGCACTTAGAGGTAGTGAAAAGCAGTTAATGTGATGTTCCGGGGAAGCTTCAGTCTGCTTAAGGAGTAGCAAGAACAAGCCTAAAGTCATAGCCAAATACAAGAAAGAGAGGAGGACACGCAGCATGAGAAGCTCCCGAGAGAAAGGAGCTCTGTTTTGGGTAAAAATCAGTCCCTTTTTCTATCATGGAGACATCCAAGGGCGTAGGACACGTGCACTTCAGGGAACCAAGAGATGCTGTGCATTTCTCTCGTCCCCCTGACACAGCCACTAGGTGACGATGCTTCCAATTCTCTCTAAAGAAACCTTGCTTTCTCAGGCCCAGGTGTCCAGCTGCACACCAAGGACGTCCCTGGCTCCCAGGCACAGTTCCCAGGCCCAAGGCCGAGCTCCGCTCCGAACCCCCATTCCAGCAGACCTTGCTCCTGGCATTGTGGAGCAGCCATTTCATGTCAGCCTTTTCTCCTGGCAGTCAGCTTAGCGCCGTAACCTCTGCCATCGGGGCGCCCGAGAGCCGTGTGAGGTCAGCAGAGAGTCACTGTCAGCCTTTGACCTCACAAAGGTGGGTGGCCATAAGTGCCCTGAGCGTCCAGCTCGCATTGAGTACTGCTGGTGGCACTCGAGGCGTGGAGGTCTGCATGGTGCAATGGGAGACGCCGATGTCCTGCTGCTGGAACAAGAGGCGCTGATGTGCTGCTGGTGCAGGAGGAGACGTGAAGGTGCTGCTGCTTAGAGGTGCTGAGGAGCGGGCAGCCTCCGTGCCGGTGGCTGAGCATGCTACTCTTAATTAGTGCTCTACCCTTCCTATCTTTTTACTAAGGTGGGTAGAGAGAAATGCCCATATCTGTTTATTTCCTGGTAAGAAATGTAAGAGCCTTGTATCTGCATATTCACCAGATTCATCCCAGCGCCCTTGGTACTGGCGATCTGTGTTGATCTGTAATAAAGAGCAATTGGTAGCACACCAAGTCTCCGTGACCTTGCATCTAACAGAATCGTCCAAATCCCTGTTGTGATCTCTCTCTAGCTGTGGGCTGGCTAAGCTGTCTGTTGGATGGTGAAAATGGGAAATGATTGGGATGGGAAATGATGAGTGGGCCGAGAAATCATTGCTGGGATGGGAAGACTTCCTTGGGGTGGAAAGCCATTGGGGTGGGAACTCAAAGAGATGGGAAATCTTCCCTGGGTTTGAAATCATTGGGAAGCAAAAGCGTTGGGATGGGAAATCACTCCGGGGATGGGGAAGTATTGGGATGGGAAGTCTTTAATGGGGTGGGTAACATTCACTGGGGAAGGAAGTACTTGGAAAAGTAATCAGAGGAATGGGAATTCTTTGGGATGAGATCTCTTTGGATTAAGAAACGCTTCGTGTCGATGGGAAATATCTCGTATGGGAATCTGTTATCATGTGAAATTGTAAGGATGGGAAATGACCGTTAGGATGCAAAGCTGGTACTGGGACGGGAAATGCTTGGGACGGGGAAGTGTTGGTGTGAAACCGTCCTGGGCATGGCAAATGATGCGTGGGAGGGAAAGCCCGATGGGGATGGAAAAGTCTTGCGATGGGAAGCCTGCTTGGGTCCAAAAGCTGCAGTCCTCACCAAGATGGCGGCGAGGGGCTGGTCAGCCGTTGGGACGGAACGGCCGTTGCCCGCGTTCCCCAACCGACCGCCCCACTCTCCAGCCACCATGGCAGGTACAGCAGCCGGCTCCCGCTCCTCCCGGGGCTGCGGCCCTGCTGGCGAGCCCAGCGCCCCAGATCTCACCCCAGCGCCCTTTTTCCCACAGAGGGTTTCCCCAGACGGCTTCCGCGGCTTCCGCAGACGCAAAACTCCCCCTTCGTCGTCCCAGCCGTGCCGCCAACGGTGGCTGCCTGGCTGCTGCCCTCCCTCCCCGGAGCGATGGCGCTGCCCTTGCAGCCCCCCCAGGTACCCACCCTCCCCTACGCGCTGCCCCAGGCCACCGTCTGGCACGTGGTGCCGGGGGTCCAGGGGCAGGTGCTGCAGCTCCCCGCCGGGGTGCAGCTGGCACCTGGGGGGCACCTCCCACCCGAGGGGCACCACCTGCAGCTTGGGCAGCTCCCCGCTGTGGGGCAGCTCCCTGCTGTGGGGCAGCTCCCCCACACCGCTCCTCCCTGGGCCCCCGTCTACCAGTGGGGACAGCCCGTGGGGACGGGGACGGTGCTGCCCCAGGATCCCCTCTGGCTGGGGCCCGGGGCCGTGCTCCATGGGGAGCTCCTGCACCCCGCAGGCACCTGCCTGCTGCAGGCCCCTGCCCACCCCGGCCCCCCACCACTCCTCATCCCGGGGCCTCCGCTGCGGGGGCAGGCGCTCCCCGCGCCCCGCACCCTGACCAGCAGCCGGGGGCAGCTGCCGGAGCCCTGCGACCACGCCGTGGGGCTCAGCGAGGACCAGGGGCCCCCGCTGCCCGGCCCCACTCCCCCCGAGCCTGCCCAGGCTCCAACGACCGCCAGCACCCAGACGGTGACGCCCAACGGTGAGTTTGGGGCTGGCACAGCCGGCCGCTGGGCGCCCCACACCCAGGAGCCATGGGAAAGCTGGCATCGCCCATCCTGGGGGATTTGCTTGCTTTTTCCTCAGCGGCGACAGTTGCAGAGGTGCCTGAGGAGCCCCTGGAGCTGCTTGAGCTGGGCCCCGATGCCTTCGCCGAGGCCTTTCCCCACCTGGCAGGGGACAGCCAGCAGCTGCAGCACCTGCAGGACCAGCTCCCGGCCGACCTGGACATCTCCGGCTTGGAGGAGCTGCTCAGCTGGCTCGATGCCGTGGAGCCCCAGGACGCCTTCCCCGGTGTCCCCAGCAGTCCTGTGCTCAGCCGCTTCCTGTCTGAGCTGCCCGACCTCTGCGAGGACATCGAGGAGCCGAGCACACAGGGACTGGCAGCCACCAGAGCGCTGGGTGAGGTACCCTCAACCCCTGGGGTGCACCCCGAGAAGGTGCAGGGTGGGCGGGCGGTGCAGCCCCCTGCTGTGCCGGCAGCGAGCTCCCCCCTCAAGCCTGCAGCCAGTCCCCAGCTCAGTGCCCTCAGGAGACCCCTGCCCAACCCTCCCTTCACTCTCCCCAAAAGGCCCCCCCACCCTGAATTCCTCACTGCCCTTAGCAGACCCCTGCCCAACCCTCCCTCGCGTCCCCTCAAGAGACCCCCCGACCCTCAATTCCTTAATTCCCTTAGGAGACCCCTGCCCAAGCCTCGCCTGAGTCCCCTCAAGAGCCCCCCCGACCCTGAATTTATTAGTGCCCTTAGGAGACCCCTGCCCAATCCCCCTCTGGGTCCCCTCAAGAGCCCCCCCGGCCCTGAATTTATTAGTGCCCTTAGGAGGCCCCTGCCCAATCCCCCTCTGAGTCCCCTCAAGAGCCCCCCGCCTGCCCCTGCGCCCACCGGCACCAAGTGGGGGGCCAAGCGCCCCGCGCCCACCAGCACCCCCAGCACAGCGCAGAGCTCCCAGCACAGGAGGCCGGCGACGGAGAAAACCCCCGGCAAGGAGAAGACGACGCTGCTGGGCCAGGGTGGCCAAGGCCCCAAGACGCTGTGCCAGGGGAAGACGGGTGGCCACAGCGCGGTGGCTGGCAGCAGCGGCCAAGCGGGCGGCGGCAGGCAGCAGCCGGCGAGCGACAGCACCAGGGCGCCCAGCAAGAGGGCCCGAAGCCCGGGGGCTGCTGGGGGGCAAGGAGCAGCGGCACCGCCTCCCCGGAGAGCGCTGCTGCTGCTGGAGCCCCCCCCCATTAAGCCCCGTGCCCGTGCCCGTGCCGTGCGGGCCCAGGACAGGCTCCGTCCCCAAGCCATCGGGGACAAGACGCTGCAGCGCCAGCACCCGGGGACAAAGACCCCCAGCGAGACTTTGCAGCCGCTGGGGGCCAGGGCGAAGGCGCTGGGGCCAGTGCGCCAGCCGCCCTGTGTGCAGCCGCAGCCCACCTCCAGCGGCCCCAGCAGCATGCCCAGGGCCCCACCGACGGTGCCAGGCTCCAGCGCTGTGCCCGCTGCCCCCCGGCCCCCAGCTGGAGACAAGGCCCAGGCGGTGCCGGCACCACCAGGCAGCACGGCGCGAGCGTGGAGAGCTCCCCTGCAGCAGGCGCCCAGAGCGCCGTGCCTGCCAGCCGCGGGGGGCCAAGCGCAGCGGGAGCCTCTGCCCACGCAGCCGCGCACGCTGCAGCGTCCGGCGCAGCCCCGCGTGGACTACGTGCCCTGCGTGGGGCCCTGGGCAGGCGGCGACGCGGCGCCCACGCCGCTGGAGGAGCAGGAGGCGTCGGTGCCCATCACGCCGCAGCAGCGTCCCGAGCGGGAGCGCCTGAAGAAGCTGGCCCAGGAGGAGCGGCAGCGGGCGGCCCACCAGATGAAGATCGGCCCCGTGCAATTCTTCGTGCAGCGGCAGAAGGACCACGCCATAGCCAAGTATTACGGCTACCCGTGACCCTGCGCTCCTCGACGGCCCCCGCAGCACCCGGGCCCGCTCAGCATGCAGGCACAGAGACCTCTGCAGGCGCCTGCTCCAGCTTCAGCCACGCTCCTCAGCCCTTGCCCCTCTCGCTTGCCCTCTCCCTTCTCCAGTGCTGGAGCTAGGCAGTGTTTGCCACTGTCAGGGATGGGCAACTGGGGCAATGGGAAATGCGCGCGTCACGAATGAACGTTGCAATGGGAAGCTGTTGGGATGTTGGCAATAGCTGGGGTGGGAAAGGTTGGGCGTGGGAACTGCTTGTTGGGACACCAAATGGCTGAGATCCCAAACTTCTTTCTTCTTTCGGGTCATTTCTCTTCTTTAGTGCCTTCCTTATTAAATTCCTCTAGTGTAGGTGTTCACTCAGCAAGGCCTCTGCCTGCAGCTGTTCTGGCACTGGGATGCCGAGGGGATTTCATGCAGCCCGCTCCCGCTGCCCATGCTCAGTCCGTGCATGGATGTGGGCATGGCCAGCACGGACGGGAGAAAATGGGTGGACGGCTGGGTGGATGGGAGGGTGATGGGAGTTGGGAATTCAGCCTTGGGATCAGACACGGGAGGTTGTTGGGATAGGAAATGACCAGTGGGATGGGAAGTCACGATGGGGATAGGAATTCATTAGAATAGGACAAATTGGTTTCATTTTTATTTATTATTTTATTAATTTTAATATTTATTTTATTTATTATATTTATTAATTTTATTTATTAAATTTACTTTATTGACTGTGTTGTACAGGATGGCATTTTTTTAGGTTCTCTTCCTTTTCTACCCTATTAAACTCTCTTTATCACAACGCACTGCTTTGTACTTCATTTTTCCTTCCGAGTCGTTCTGGATTCACTCAGGATGGGGGGGACATTAGTGAACGCCTGTGTGCTTCAGATCCAAGCTCACCTTTGCCCTCAACTCAAGATACATATTTGCATCTGTTGTCATGATACAAAATTAACAGCAACAAAATAAAAGTTAACTACTTCCGAGCACCAGCTGTACGTTTGCTGGGTCTGCTCTATGCATTTTGAAGACCATTCAATACTATTCAGCACCTTCAGGAGGAAATGTGTGGTTCTAGGGAAATGCATCTTGATCTGATGCAAACCTGCGACGCACCCTGCAGCCCCTCCAACCCCTGTGATTTTACCTGCAGCCCCTGCAACCCCTGTGATTTTACCTGCAGCCCCTCCAAGCCCTGTGATTTTACCAGCAGCCACTCCAACCCTGTGACAGGCCCTACAGCTGGCTCCGGGGACTACCCCGTTGCCGTATCAGTCGCCAATACACACACAAGATGAAGGAATGGATGCAGAAGTCATCTCGTTTAGGCAGGGAAGAAAGTCCTCCGAAGAAGGGGAAGGAGCAAGAGGAAGGCGAGGCAGGCGACCCCAATGTAGGGCCATCCCAGGGAAGAGGAGGCTGTTATAAAATAGAAAAGAGAGAAAAGCAGCAGTAAGCAGGTGATCCCCATCCCTGGGCGAGCTGCGAGACATGGGACAAGATTTCAGCTGTCATGCAGGCGAGCACATTGTCACCTGGCTGCTGCGATGCTGGGATAACAGCTCCGGGAGCCTGGAATCGGAGGGCAGGGAAGCCAAGCAGCTGGGATCCTTCTCTGGGGAAGGGGGCACTGAGAAAGCGATCGGAAACGGGGCACAAGCCTCTGGAGGCGGCGCCTGTCAGGCGTGAAGGAAAGGGATCCCTTCCAGGAAGATGCTGTGGGGTTGCTGAGGGTCGAAGAACAGCAGGTGTTGCCTGCACCCACCGTGCTGCAGCAGCGGCAAGGGAGAGACGTGGTGGTTTTCCTCAGCTGGGCAGCTGAGCTCCACCTCAACCGCTCTCTCCCTGCCCCTCCTCAAAGGGAAAGGGGAGAAAATAGGATGGAAAGGGCTCAAGGGCTGAGAGAAGGACAGGGAGATCACTCCACAATGATCGTCACGGGCAAAAGAGGCTCAGCAGAGCCTGTTCCAGTCCAGCCCGGGCCTGCTCCTGCGGGGGCTCTCCACAGGCCGCGGCCTCCTCCAGGCCACATCCACCTGCTCCACCGGGGGCTCCTCCACGGGCTGCAGCGTGGAGATCTGCTCCGTGTGGGACCCGTGGGCTGCAGGGGGACAGCCTGCTCCACCAGGGGCCTCTCCCCAGGCCGCAGGGGAACTGCTGCTGTGAGCCTGGAGCACCTCCTGCCTCCTGCTGCACTCACCTTGGGGGCTGCAGAGAGGTTTCTCACTCCTCCCTGACCCAGACGCTGCTGTGCAGCAGGTTTCTTTCCCTTTCTTAGATGGGCTCTCACACAGGCGCAAACATCATCCGTTTTGTCTCACTTCTGGGCAGCAGCGGGTCCCTCTGGAGCCTCCTGGAACCGGCCCTTATCTAACATGGGGCAGCTGCTGCATTCTCCTCACAGAGGACACCCCTGCAGCCCCCCGCTACCAGAACCTGTCCTCGTAAACCCAACACAAGACACCGACCGAGCCTCCCTGATTCCCAGCAGGTGGGTCAGGCTGGGAACCCAGGCCAGTGCCCGGCAGACCCTCCTGGGCCTTGAAAAGCAAGCTTTATGGGGATGTAGCACCCAGAAAGAACGGAGTCACACAACAGGATTCATTTCCAAAACCGTCTCATAGACACCTGGGCCAAAGTGCAGGGCCTTGAGCGGGTATATCACAATGGCAGAGTTCATTTCCTTCCCAGTAGCTGGCACATGCCGTTTTTTGGGATTTCGGGGCTACAGTGAGCTGCTAAGAGGGATGTCTTAGCTCTTGCAGGGCAGTGCTTCCACTAAGGCCAGGACTTTTCTGCATCTTCTACTGCCCTGCAAGCGAGGATGCTTGGGGCACACAGGAAGCTGGGAGGGGACACAGCTGCAGGGATTCCATAAGACACAAGCAAATGCAGCCTTGGCTTGGTGACACTTTCTCTTGATTACTGCTCAACACAAATTACCTCGAGCAAGTCTACTGTGAGGACTAAAGGAAAGAGACGTATGGATGCTGCTAAGCTCTTCTAGCTTGTACCAGGTAGGAAAGATACCTCTGTAGCAGGCGTGAAGAGGATAGCACTAATTAATTAGATGAGAAGCGGAGGAAAGGCACTTAGAGGTAGTGAAAAGCAGTTAATGTGATGTTCCGGGGAAGCTTCAGTCTGCTTAAGGAGTAGCAAGAACAAGCCTAAAGTCATAGCCAAATACAAGAAAGAGAGGAGGACACGCAGCATGAGAAGCTCCCGAGAGAAAGGAGCTCTGTTTTGGGTAAAAATCAGTCCCTTTTTCTATCATGGAGACATCCAAGGGCGTAGGACACGTGCACTTCAGGGAACCAAGAGATGCTGTGCATTTCTCTCGTCCCCCTGACACAGCCACTAGGTGACGATGCTTCCAATTCTCTCTAAAGAAACCTTGCTTTCTCAGGCCCAGGTGTCCAGCTGCACACCAAGGACGTCCCTGGCTCCCAGGCACAGTTCCCAGGCCCAAGGCCGAGCTCCGCTCCGAACCCCCATTCCAGCAGACCTTGCTCCTGGCATTGTGGAGCAGCCATTTCATGTCAGCCTTTTCTCCTGGCAGTCAGCTTAGCGCCGTAACCTCTGCCATCGGGGCGCCCGAGAGCCGTGTGAGGTCAGCAGAGAGTCACTGTCAGCCTTTGACCTCACAAAGGTGGGTGGCCATAAGTGCCCTGAGCGTCCAGCTCGCATTGAGTACTGCTGGTGGCACTCGAGGCGTGGAGGTCTGCATGGTGCAATGGGAGACGCCGATGTCCTGCTGCTGGAACAAGAGGCGCTGATGTGCTGCTGGTGCAGGAGGAGACGTGAAGGTGCTGCTGCTTAGAGGTGCTGAGGAGCGGGCAGCCTCCGTGCCGGTGGCTGAGCATGCTACTCTTAATTAGTGCTCTACCCTTCCTATCTTTTTACTAAGGTGGGTAGAGAGAAATGCCCATATCTGTTTATTTCCTGGTAAGAAATGTAAGAGCCTTGTATCTGCATATTCACCAGATTCATCCCAGCGCCCTTGGTACTGGCGATCTGTGTTGATCTGTAATAAAGAGCAATCGGTAGCACACCAAGTCTCCGTGACCTTGCATCTAACAGAATCGTCCAAATCCCTGTTGTGATCTCTCTCTAGCTGTGGGCTGGCTAAGCTGTCTGTTGGATGGTGAAAATGGGAAATGATTGGGATGGGAAATGATGAGTGGGCCGAGAAATCATTGCTGGGATGGGAAGACTTCCTTGGGGTGGAAAGCCATTGGGGTGGGAACTCAAAGAGATGGGAAATCTTCCCTGGGTTTGAAATCATTGGGAAGCAAAAGCGTTGGGATGGGAAATCACTCCGGGGATGGGGAAGTATTGGGATGGGAAGTCTTTAATGGGGTGGGTAACATTCACTGGGGAAGGAAGTACTTGGAAAAGTAATCAGAGGAATGGGAATTCTTTGGGATGAGATCTCTTTGGATTAAGAAACGCTTCGTGTCGATGGGAAATATCTCGTATGGGAATCTGTTATCATGTGAAATTGTAAGGATGGGAAATGACCGTTAGGATGCAAAGCTGGTACTGGGACGGGAAATGCTTGGGACGGGGAAGTGTTGGTGTGAAACCGTCCTGGGCATGGCAAATGATGCGTGGGAGGGAAAGCCCGATGGGGATGGAAAAGTCTTGCGATGGGAAGCCTGCTTGGGTCCAAAAGCTGCAGTCCTCACCAAGATGGCGGCGAGGGGCTGGTCAGCCGTTGGGACGGAACGGCCGTTGCCCGCGTTCCCCAACCGACCGCCCCACTCTCCAGCCACCATGGCAGGTACAGCAGCCGGCTCCCGCTCCTCCCGGGGCTGCGGCCCTGCTGGCGAGCCCAGCGCCCCGGATCTCACCCCAGCGCCCTTTTTCCCACAGAGGGTTTCCCCAGACGGCTTCCGCGGCTTCCGCAGACGCAAAACTCCCCCTTCGTCGTCCCAGCCGTGCCGCCAACGGTGGCTGCCTGGCTGCTGCCCTCCCTCCCCGGAGCGATGGCGCTGCCCTTGCAGCCCCCCCAGGTACCCACCCTCCCCTACGCGCTGCCCCAGGCCACCGTCTGGCACGTGGTGCCGGGGGTCCAGGGGCAGGTGCTGCAGCTCCCCGCCGGGGTGCAGCTGGCACCTGGGGGGCACCTCCCACCCGAGGGGCACCACCTGCAGCTTGGGCAGCTCCCCGCCGTGGGGCAGCTCCCTGCTGTGGGGCAGCTCCCCCACACCGCTCCTCCCTGGGCCCCCGTCTACCAGTGGGGACAGCCCGTGGGGACGGGGACGGTGCTGCCCCAGGATCCCCTCTGGCTGGGGCCCGGGGCCGTGCTCCATGGGGAGCTCCTGCACCCCGCAGGCACCTGCCTGCTGCAGGCCCCTGCCCACCCCGGCCCCCCACCACTCCTCGTCCCGGGGCCTCCGCTGCGGGGGCAGGCGCTCCCCGCGCCCCGCACCCTGACCAGCAGCCGGGGGCAGCTGCCGGAGCCCTGCGACCACGCCGTGGGGCTCAGCGAGGACCAGGGGCCCCCGCTGCCCGGCCCCACTCCCCCCGAGCCTGCCCAGGCTCCAACGACCGCCAGCACCCAGACGGTGACGCCCAACGGTGAGTTTGGGGCTGGCACAGCCGGCCGCTGGGCGCCCCACACCCAGGAGCCATGGGAAAGCTGGCATCGCCCATCCTGGGGGATTTGCTTGCTTTTTCCTCAGCGGCGACAGTTGCAGAGGTGCCTGAGGAGCCCCTGGAGCTGCTTGAGCTGGGCCCCGATGCCTTCGCCGAGGCCTTTCCCCACCTGGCAGGGGACAGCCAGCAGCTGCAGCACCTGCAGGACCAGCTCCCGGCCGACCTGGACATCTCCGGCTTGGAGGAGCTGCTCAGCTGGCTCGATGCCGTGGAGCCCCAGGACGCCTTCCCCGGTGTCCCCAGCAGTCCTGTGCTCAGCCGCTTCCTGTCTGAGCTGCCCGACCTCTGCGAGGACATCGAGGAGCCGAGCACACAGGGACTGGCAGCCACCAGAGCGCTGGGTGAGGTACCCTCAACCCCTGGGGTGCACCCCGAGAAGGTGCAGGGTGGGCGGGCGGTGCAGCCCCCTGCTGTGCCGGCAGCGAGCTCCCCCCTCAAGCCTGCAGCCAGTCCCCAGCTCAGTGCCCTCAGGAGACCCCTGCCCAACCCTCCCTTCACTCTCCCCAAAAGGCCCCCCCACCCTGAATTCCTCACTGCCCTTAGCAGACCCCTGCCCAACCCTCCCTCGCGTCCCCTCAAGAGACCCCCCGACCCTCAATTCCTTAATTCCCTTAGGAGACCCCTGCCCAAGCCTCGCCTGAGTCCCCTCAAGAGCCCCCCCGACCCTGAATTTATTAGTGCCCTTAGGAGACCCCTGCCCAATCCCCCTCTGGGTCCCCTCAAGAGCCCCCCCGGCCCTGAATTTATTAGTGCCCTTAGGAGGCCCCTGCCCAATCCCCCTCTGAGTCCCCTCAAGAGCCCCCCGCCTGCCCCTGCGCCCACCGGCACCAAGTGGGGGGCCAAGCGCCCCGCGCCCACCAGCACCCCCAGCACAGCGCAGAGCTCCCAGCACAGGAGGCCGGCGACGGAGAAAACCCCCGGCAAGGAGAAGACGACGCTGCTGGGCCAGGGTGGCCAAGGCCCCAAGACGCTGTGCCAGGGGAAGACGGGTGGCCACAGCGCGGTGGCTGGCAGCAGCGGCCAAGCGGGCGGCGGCAGGCAGCAGCCGGCGAGCGACAGCACCAGGGCGCCCAGCAAGAGGGCCCGAAGCCCGGGGGCTGCTGGGGGGCAAGGAGCAGCGGCACCGCCTCCCCGGAGAGCGCTGCTGCTGCTGGAGCCCCCCCCCATTAAGCCCCGTGCCCGTGCCCGTGCCGTGCGGGCCCAGGACAGGCTCCGTCCCCAAGCCATCGGGGACAAGACGCTGCAGCGCCAGCACCCGGGGACAAAGACCCCCAGCGAGACTTTGCAGCCGCTGGGGGCCAGGGCGAAGGCGCTGGGGCCAGTGCGCCAGCCGCCCTGTGTGCAGCCGCAGCCCACCTCCAGCGGCCCCAGCAGCATGCCCAGGGCCCCGCCGACGGTGCCAGGCTCCAGCGCTGTGCCCGCTGCCCCCCGGCCCCCAGCTGGAGACAAGGCCCAGGCGGTGCCGGCACCACCAGGCAGCACGGCGCGAGCGTGGAGAGCTCCCCTGCAGCAGGCGCCCAGAGCGCCGTGCCTGCCAGCCGCGGGGGGCCAAGCGCAGCGGGAGCCTCTGCCCACGCAGCCGCGCACGCTGCAGCGTCCGGCGCAGCCCCGCGTGGACTACGTGCCCTGCGTGGGGCCCTGGGCAGGCGGCGACGCGGCGCCCACGCCGCTGGAGGAGCAGGAGGCGTCGGTGCCCATCACGCCGCAGCAGCGTCCCGAGCGGGAGCGCCTGAAGAAGCTGGCCCAGGAGGAGCGGCAGCGGGCGGCCCACCAGATGAAGATCGGCCCCGTGCAATTCTTCGTGCAGCGGCAGAAGGACCACGCCATAGCCAAGTATTACGGCTACCCGTGACCCTGCGCTCCTCGACGGCCCCCGCAGCACCCGGGCCCGCTCAGCATGCAGGCACAGAGACCTCTGCAGGCGCCTGCTCCAGCTTCAGCCACGCTCCTCAGCCCTTGCCCCTCTCGCTTGCCCTCTCCCTTCTCCAGTGCTGGAGCTAGGCAGTGTTTGCCACTGTCAGGGATGGGCAACTGGGGCAATGGGAAATGCGCGCGTCACGAATGAACGTTGCAATGGGAAGCTGTTGGGATGTTGGCAATAGCTGGGGTGGGAAAGGTTGGGCGTGGGAACTGCTTGTTGGGACACCAAATGGCTGAGATCCCAAACTTCTTTCTTCTTTCGGGTCATTTCTCTTCTTTAGTGCCTTCCTTATTAAATTCCTCTAGTGTAGGTGTTCACTCAGCAAGGCCTCTGCCTGCAGCTGTTCTGGCACTGGGATGCCGAGGGGATTTCATGCAGCCCGCTCCCGCTGCCCATGCTCAGTCCGTGCATGGATGTGGGCATGGCCAGCACGGACGGGAGAAAATGGGTGGACGGCTGGGTGGATGGGAGGGTGATGGGAGTTGGGAATTCAGCCTTGGGATCAGACACGGGAGGTTGTTGGGATAGGAAATGACCAGTGGGATGGGAAGTCACGATGGGGATAGGAATTCATTAGAATAGGACAAATTGGTTTCATTTTTATTTATTATTTTATTAATTTTAATATTTATTTTATTTATTATATTTATTAATTTTATTTATTAAATTTACTTTATTGACTGTGTTGTACAGGATGGCATTTTTTTAGGTTCTCTTCCTTTTCTACCCTATTAAACTCTCTTTATCACAACGCACTGCTTTGTACTTCATTTTTCCTTCCGAGTCGTTCTGGATTCACTCAGGATGGGGGGGACATTAGTGAACGCCTGTGTGCTTCAGATCCAAGCTCACCTTTGCCCTCAACTCAAGATACATATTTGCATCTGTTGTCATGATACAAAATTAACAGCAACAAAATAAAAGTTAACTACTTCCGAGCACCAGCTGTACGTTTGCTGGGTCTGCTCTATGCATTTTGAAGACCATTCAATACTATTCAGCACCTTCAGGAGGAAATGTGTGGTTCTAGGGAAATGCATCTTGATCTGATGCAAACCTGCGACGCACCCTGCAGCCCCTCCAACCCCTGTGATTTTACCTGCAGCCCCTGCAACCCCTGTGATTTTACCTGCAGCCCCTCCAAGCCCTGTGATTTTACCAGCAGCCACTCCAACCCTGTGACAGGCCCTACAGCTGGCTCCGGGGACTACCCCGTTGCCGTATCAGTCGCCAATACACACACAAGATGAAGGAACGGATGCAGAAGTCATCTCGTTTAGGCAGGGAAGAAAGTCCTCCGAAGAAGGGGAAGGAGCAAGAGGAAGGCGAGGCAGGCGACCCCAATGTAGGGCCATCCCAGGGAAGAGGAGGCTGTTATAAAATAGAAAAGAGAGAAAAGCAGCAGTAAGCAGGTGATCCCCATCCCTGGGCGAGCTGCGAGACATGGGACAAGATTTCAGCTGTCATGCAGGCGAGCACATTGTCACCTGGCTGCTGCGATGCTGGGATAACAGCTCCGGGAGCCTGGAATCGGAGGGCAGGGAAGCCAAGCAGCTGGGATCCTTCTCTGGGGAAGGGGGCACTGAGAAAGCGATCGGAAACGGGGCACAAGCCTCTGGAGGCGGCGCCTGTCAGGCGTGAAGGAAAGGGATCCCTTCCAGGAAGATGCTGTGGGGTTGCTGAGGGTCGAAGAACAGCAGGTGTTGCCTGCACCCACCGTGCTGCAGCAGCGGCAAGGGAGAGACGTGGTGGTTTTCCTCAGCTGGGCAGCTGAGCTCCACCTCAACCGCTCTCTCCCTGCCCCTCCTCAAAGGGAAAGGGGAGAAAATAGGATGGAAAGGGCTCAAGGGCTGAGAGAAGGACAGGGAGATCACTCCACAATGATCGTCACGGGCAAAAGAGGCTCAGCAGAGCCTGTTCCAGTCCAGCCCGGGCCTGCTCCTGCGGGGGCTCTCCACAGGCCGCGGCCTCCTCCAGGCCACATCCACCTGCTCCACCGGGGGCTCCTCCACGGGCTGCAGCGTGGAGATCTGCTCCGTGTGGGACCCGTGGGCTGCAGGGGGACAGCCTGCTCCACCAGGGGCCTCTCCCCAGGCCGCAGGGGAACTGCTGCTGTGAGCCTGGAGCACCTCCTGCCTCCTGCTGCACTCACCTTGGGGGCTGCAGAGAGGTTTCTCACTCCTCCCTGACCCAGACGCTGCTGTGCAGCAGGTTTCTTTCCCTTTCTTAGATGGGCTCTCACACAGGCGCAAACATCATCCGTTTTGTCTCACTTCTGGGCAGCAGCGGGTCCCTCTGGAGCCTCCTGGAACCGGCCCTTATCTAACATGGGGCAGCTGCTGCATTCTCCTCACAGAGGACACCCCTGCAGCCCCCCGCTACCAGAACCTGTCCTCGTAAACCCAACACAAGACACCGACCGAGCCTCCCTGATTCCCAGCAGGTGGGTCAGGCTGGGAACCCAGGCCAGTGCCCGGCAGACCCTCCTGGGCCTTGAAAAGCAAGCTTTATGGGGACGTAGCACCCAGAAAGAACGGAGTCACACAACAGGATTCATTTCCAAAACCGTCTCATAGACACCTGGGCCAAAGTGCAGGGCCTTGAGCGGGTATATCACAATGACAGAGTTCATTTCCTTCCCAGTAGCTGGCACATGCCGTTTTTTGGGATTTCGGGGCTACAGTGAGCTGCTAAGAGGGATGTCTTAGCTCTTGCAGGGCAGTGCTTCCACTAAGGCCAGGACTTTTCTGCATCTTCTACTGCCCTGCAAGCGAGGATGCTTGGGGCACACAGGAAGCTGGGAGGGGACACAGCTGCAGGGATTCCATAAGACACAAGCAAATGCAGCCTTGGCTTGGTGACACTTTCTCTTGATTACTGCTCAACACAAATTACCTCGAGCAAGTCTACTGTGAGGACTAAAGGAAAGAGACGTATGGATGCTGCTAAGCTCTTCTAGCTTGTACCAGGTAGGAAAGATACCTCTGTAGCAGGCGTGAAGAGGATAGCACTAATTAATTAGATGAGAAGCGGAGGAAAGGCACTTAGAGGTAGTGAAAAGCAGTTAATGTGATGTTCCGGGGAAGCTTCAGTCTGCTTAAGGAGTAGCAAGAACAAGCCTAAAGTCATAGCCAAATACAAGAAAGAGAGGAGGACACGCAGCATGAGAAGCTCCCGAGAGAAAGGAGCTCTGTTTTGGGTAAAAATCAGTCCCTTTTTCTATCATGGAGACATCCAAGGGCGTAGGACACGTGCACTTCAGGGAACCAAGAGATGCTGTGCATTTCTCTCGTCCCCCTGACACAGCCACTAGGTGACGATGCTTCCAATTCTCTCTAAAGAAACCTTGCTTTCTCAGGCCCAGGTGTCCAGCTGCACACCAAGGACGTCCCTGGCTCCCAGGCACAGTTCCCAGGCCCAAGGCCGAGCTCCGCTCCGAACCCCCATTCCAGCAGACCTTGCTCCTGGCATTGTGGAGCAGCCATTTCATGTCAGCCTTTTCTCCTGGCAGTCAGCTTAGCGCCGTAACCTCTGCCATCGGGGCGCCCGAGAGCCGTGTGAGGTCAGCAGAGAGTCACTGTCAGCCTTTGACCTCACAAAGGTGGGTGGCCATAAGTGCCCTGAGCGTCCAGCTCGCATTGAGTACTGCTGGTGGCACTCGAGGCGTGGAGGTCTGCATGGTGCAATGGGAGACGCCGATGTCCTGCTGCTGGAACAAGAGGCGCTGATGTGCTGCTGGTGCAGGAGGAGACGTGAAGGTGCTGCTGCTTAGAGGTGCTGAGGAGCGGGCAGCCTCCGTGCCGGTGGCTGAGCATGCTACTCTTAATTAGTGCTCTACCCTTCCTATCTTTTTACTAAGGTGGGTAGAGAGAAATGCCCATATCTGTTTATTTCCTGGTAAGAAATGTAAGAGCCTTGTATCTGCATATTCACCAGATTCATCCCAGCGCCCTTGGTACTGGCGATCTGTGTTGATCTGTAATAAAGATCAATTGGTAGCACACCAAGTCTCCGTGACCTTGCATCTAACAGAATCGTCCAAATCCCTGTTGTGATCTCTCTCTAGCTGTGGGCTGGCTAAGCTGTCTGTTGGATGGTGAAAATGGGAAATGATTGGGATGGGAAATGATGAGTGGGCCGAGAAATCATTGCTGGGATGGGAAGACTTCCTTGGGGTGGAAAGCCATTGGGCTAGGAACTCAAAGAGATGGGAAATCTTCCCTGGGTTTGAAATCATTGGGAAGCAAAAGCGTTGGGATGGGAAATCACTCCGGGGATGGGGAAGTATTGGGATGGGAAGTCTTTAATGGGGTGGGTAACATTCACTGGGGAAGGAAGTACTTGGAAAAGTAATCAGAGGAATGGGAATTCTTTGGGATGAGATCTCTTTGGATTAAGAAACGCTTCGTGTCGATGGGAAATATCTCGTATGGGAATCTGTTATCATGTGAAATTGTAAGGATGGGAAATAACCGTTAGGATGCAAAGCTGGTACTGGGACGGGAAATGCTTGGGACGGGGAAGTGTTGGTGTGAAACCGTCCTGGGCATGGCAAATGATGCGTGGGAGGGAAAGCCCGATGGGGATGGAAAAGTCTTGCGATGGGAAGCCTGCTTGGGTCCAAAAGCTGCAGTCCTCACCAAGATGGCGGCGAGGGGCTGGTCAGCCGTTGGGACGGAACGGCCGTTGCCCGCGTTCCCCAACCGACCGCCCCACTCTCCAGCCACCATGGCAGGTACAGCAGCCGGCTCCCGCTCCTCCCGGGGCTGCGGCCCTGCTGGCGAGCCCAGCGCCCCGGATCTCACCCCAGCGCCCTTTTTCCCACAGAGGGTTTCCCCAGACGGCTTCCGCGGCTTCCGCAGACGCAAAACTCCCCCTTCGTCGTCCCAGCCGTGCCGCCAACGGTGGCTGCCTGGCTGCTGCCCTCCCTCCCCGGAGCGATGGCGCTGCCCTTGCAGCCCCCCCAGGTACCCACCCTCCCCTACGCGCTGCCCCAGGCCACCGTCTGGCACGTGGTGCCGGGGGTCCAGGGGCAGGTGCTGCAGCTCCCCGCCGGGGTGCAGCTGGCACCTGGGGGGCACCTCCCACCCGAGGGGCACCACCTGCAGCTTGGGCAGCTCCCCGCCGTGGGGCAGCTCCCTGCTGTGGGGCAGCTCCCCCACACCGCTCCTCCCTGGGCCCCCGTCTACCAGTGGGGACAGCCCGTGGGGACGGGGACGGTGCTGCCCCAGGATCCCCTCTGGCTGGGGCCCGGGGCCGTGCTCCATGGGGAGCTCCTGCACCCCGCAGGCACCTGCCTGCTGCAGGCCCCTGCCCACCCCGGCCCCCCACCACTCCTCGTCCCGGGGCCTCCGCTGCGGGGGCAGGCGCTCCCCGCGCCCCGCACCCTGACCAGCAGCCGGGGGCAGCTGCCGGAGCCCTGCGACCACGCCGTGGGGCTCAGCGAGGACCAGGGGCCCCCGCTGCCCGGCCCCACTCCCCCCGAGCCTGCCCAGGCTCCAACGACCGCCAGCACCCAGACGGTGACGCCCAACGGTGAGTTTGGGGCTGGCACAGCCGGCCGCTGGGCGCCCCACACCCAGGAGCCATGGGAAAGCTGGCCCATCCTGGGGGATTTGCTTGCTTTTTCCTCAGCGGCGACAGTTGCAGAGGTGCCTGAGGAGCCCCTGGAGCTGCTTGAGCTGGGCCCCGATGCCTTCGCCGAGGCCTTTCCCCACCTGGCAGGGGACAGCCAGCAGCTGCAGCACCTGCAGGACCAGCTCCCGGCCGACCTGGACATCTCCGGCTTGGAGGAGCTGCTCAGCTGGCTCGATGCCGTGGAGCCTCAGGACGCCTTCCCCGGTGTCCCCAGCAGTCCTGTGCTCAGCCGCTTCCTGTCTGAGCTGCCCGACCTCTGCGAGGACATCGAGGAGCCGAGCACACAGGGACTGGCAGCCACCAGAGCGCTGGGTGAGGTACCCTCAACCCCTGGGGTGCACCCCGAGAAGGTGCAGGGTGGGCGGGCGATGCAGCCCCCTGCTGTGCCGGCAGCGAGCTCCCCCCTCAAGCCTGCAGCCAGTCCCCAGCTCAGTGCCCTCAGGAGACCCCTGCCCAACCCTCCCTTCACTCTCCCCAAAAGGCCCCCCCACCCTGAATTCCTCACTGCCCTTAGCAGACCCCTGCCCAACCCTCCCTCGCGTCCCCTCAAGAGACCCCCCGACCCTGAATTCCTTAATTCCCTTAGGAGACCCCTGCCCAAGCCTCGCCTGAGTCCCCTCAAGAGCCCCCCCGACCCTGAATTTATTAGTGCCCTTAGGAGACCCCTGCCCAATCCCCCTCTGGGTCCCCTCAAGAGCCCCCCCGGCCCTGAATTTATTAGTGCCCTTAGGAGGCCCCTGCCCAATCCCCCTCTGAGTCCCCTCAAGAGCCCCCCGCCTGCCCCTGCGCCCACCGGCACCAAGTGGGGGGCCAAGCGCCCCGCGCCCACCAGCACCCCCAGCACAGCGCAGAGCTCCCAGCACAGGAGGCCGGCGACGGAGAAAACCCCCGGCAAGGAGAAGACGACGCTGCTGGGCCAGGGTGGCCAAGGCCCCAAGACGCTGTGCCAGGGGAAGACGGGTGGCCACAGCGCGGTGGCTGGCAGCAGCGGCCAAGCGGGCGGCGGCAGGCAGCAGCCGGCGAGCGACAGCACCAGGGCACCCAGCAAGAGGGCCCGAAGCCCGGGGGCTGCTGGGGGGCAAGGAGCAGCGGCACCGCCTCCCCGGAGAGCGCTGCTGCTGCTGGAGCCCCCCCCCATTAAGCCCCGTGCCCGTGCCCGTGCCGTGCGGGCCCAGGACAGGCTCCGTCCCCAAGCCATCGGGGACAAGACGCTGCAGCGCCAGCACCCGGGGACAAAGACCCCCAGCGAGACTTTGCAGCCGCTGGGGGCCAGGGCGAAGGCGCTGGGGCCAGTGCGCCAGCCGCCCTGTGTGCAGCCGCAGCCCACCTCCAGCGGCCCCAGCAGCATGCCCAGGGCCCCGCCGACGGTGCCAGGCTCCAGCGCTGTGCCCGCTGCCCCCCGGCCCCCAGCTGGAGACAAGGCCCAGGCGGTGCCGGCACCACCAGGCAGCACGGCGCGAGCGTGGAGAGCTCCCCTGCAGCAGGCGCCCAGAGCGCTGTGCCTGCCAGCCGCGGGGGGCCAAGCGCAGCGGGAGCCTCTGCCCACGCAGCCGCGCACGCTGCAGCGTCCGGCGCAGCCCCGCGTGGACTACGTGCCCTGCGTGGGGCCCTGGGCAGGCGGCGACGCGGCGCCCACGCCACTGGAGGAGCAGGAGGCGTCGGTGCCCATCACGCCGCAGCAGCGTCCCGAGCGGGAGCGCCTGAAGAAGCTGGCCCAGGAGGAGCGGCAGCGGGCGGCCCACCAGATGAAGATCGGCCCCGTGCAATTCTTCGTGCAGCGGCAGAAGGACCACGCCATAGCCAAGTATTACGGCTACCCGTGACCCTGCGCTCCTCGACGGCCCCCGCAGCACCCGGGCCCGCTCAGCATGCAGGCACAGAGACCTCTGCAGGCGCCTGCTCCAGCTTCAGCCACGCTCCTCAGCCCTTGCCCCTCTCGCTTGCCCTCTCCCTTCTCCAGTGCTGGAGCTAGGCAGTGTTTGCCACTGTCAGGGATGGGCAACTGGGGCAATGGGAAATGCGCGCGTCACGAATGAACGTTGCAATGGGAAGCTGTTGGGATGTTGGCAATAGCTGGGGTGGGAAAGGTTGGGCGTGGGAACTGCTTGTTGGGACACCAAATGGCTGAGATCCCAAACTTCTTTCTTCTTTCGGGTCATTTCTCTTCTTTAGTGCCTTCCTTATTAAATTCCTCTAGTGTAGGTGTTCACTCAGCAAGGCCTCTGCCTGCAGCTGTTCTGGCACTGGGATGCCGAGGGGATTTCATGCAGCCCGCTCCCGCTGCCCATGCTCAGTCCGTGCATGGATGTGGGCATGGCCAGCACGGACGGGAGAAAATGGGTGGACGGCTGGGTGGATGGGAGGGTGATGGGAGTTGGGAATTCAGCCTTGGGATCAGACACGGGAGGTTGTTGGGATAGGAAATGACCAGTGGGATGGGAAGTCACGATGGGGATAGGAATTCATTAGAATAGGACAAATTGGTTTCATTTTTATTTATTATTTTATTAATTTTAATATTTATTTTATTTATTATATTTATTAATTTTATTTATTAAATTTACTTTATTGACTGTGTTGTACAGGATGGCATTTTTTTAGGTTCTCTTCCTTTTCTACCCTATTAAACTCTCTTTATCACAACGCACTGCTTTGTACTTCATTTTTCCTTCCGAGTCGTTCTGGATTCACTCAGGATGGGGGGGACATTAGTGAACGCCTGTGTGCTTCAGATCCAAGCTCACCTTTGCCCTCAACTCAAGATACATATTTGCATCTGTTGTCATGATACAAAATTAACAGCAACAAAATAAAAGTTAACTACTTCCGAGCACCAGCTGTACGTTTGCTGGGTCTGCTCTATGCATTTTGAAGACCATTCAATACTATTCAGCACCTTCAGGAGGAAATGTGTGGTTCTAGGGAAATGCATCTTGATCTGATGCAAACCTGCGACGCACCCTGCAGCCCCTCCAACCCCTGTGATTTTACCTGCAGCCCCTGCAACCCCTGTGATTTTACCTGCAGCCCCTCCAAGCCCTGTGATTTTACCAGCAGCCACTCCAACCCTGTGACAGGCCCTACAGCTGGCTCCGGGGACTACCCCGTTGCCGTATCAGTCGCCAATACACACACAAGATGAAGGAATGGATGCAGAAGTCATCTCGTTTAGGCAGGGAAGAAAGTCCTCCGAAGAAGGGGAAGGAGCAAGAGGAAGGCGAGGCAGGCGACCCCAATGTAGGGCCATCCCAGGGAAGAGGAGGCTGTTATAAAATAGAAAAGAGAGAAAAGCAGCAGTAAGCAGGTGATCCCCATCCCTGGGCGAGCTGCGAGACATGGGACAAGATTTCAGCTGTCATGCAGGCGAGCACATTGTCACCTGGCTGCTGCGATGCTGGGATAACAGCTCCGGGAGCCTGGAATCGGAGGGCAGGGAAGCCAAGCAGCTGGGATCCTTCTCTGGGGAAGGGGGCACTGAGAAAGCGATCGGAAACGGGGCACAAGCCTCTGGAGGCGGCGCCTGTCAGGCGTGAAGGAAAGGGATCCCTTCCAGGAAGATGCTGTGGGGTTGCTGAGGGTCGAAGAACAGCAGGTGTTGCCTGCACCCACCGTGCTGCAGCAGCGGCAAGGGAGAGACGTGGTGGTTTTCCTCAGCTGGGCAGCTGAGCTCCACCTCAACCGCTCTCTCCCTGCCCCTCCTCAAAGGGAAAGGGGAGAAAATAGGATGGAAAGGGCTCAAGGGCTGAGAGAAGGACAGGGAGATCACTCCACAATGATCGTCACGGGCAAAAGAGGCTCAGCAGAGCCTGTTCCAGTCCAGCCCGGGCCTGCTCCTGCGGGGGCTCTCCACAGGCCGCGGCCTCCTCCAGGCCACATCCACCTGCTCCACCGGGGGCTCCTCCACGGGCTGCAGCGTGGAGATCTGCTCCGTGTGGGACCCGTGGGCTGCAGGGGGACAGCCTGCTCCACCAGGGGCCTCTCCCCAGGCCGCAGGGGAACTGCTGCTGTGAGCCTGGAGCACCTCCTGCCTCCTGCTGCACTCACCTTGGGGGCTGCAGAGAGGTTTCTCACTCCTCCCTGACCCAGACGCTGCTGTGCAGCAGGTTTCTTTCCCTTTCTTAGATGGGCTCTCACACAGGCGCAAACATCATCCGTTTTGTCTCACTTCTGGGCAGCAGCGGGTCCCTCTGGAGCCTCCTGGAACCGGCCCTTATCTAACATGGGGCAGCTGCTGCATTCTCCTCACAGAGGACACCCCTGCAGCCCCCCGCTACCAGAACCTGTCCTCGTAAACCCAACACAAGACACCGACCGAGCCTCCCTGATTCCCAGCAGGTGGGTCAGGCTGGGAACCCAGGCCAGTGCCCGGCAGACCCTCCTGGGCCTTGAAAAGCAAGCTTTATGGGGACGTATCTGGAGACCTCTAAGGTGCTTTCCAACAAAAGCTTTTCTATAATTGTATGAAATCACCTGCAATAGATTAACCCTGGTCATTATTCCTATCACAGGAAATAACTGTGACACCTGGGTAACAGGTGAGCTTACTGCGACACCAGGGAGAGCCTTCCTGTACTTAAAGGCAACCTGTAGGAAAGCTGGGGAGGGAGTCTTTATCAGGGCCTGGAGTGACAGGACAAGGAGTAACCGCTTTAAACTGAAAAGTAGCACCCAGAAAGAACGGAGTCACGCAACAGGATTCATTTCCAAAACCACCTCGTAGACACCTGGGCCAAAGAGCAGGGCCTTGAGCGGGTATATCACAATGGCAGAGTTCATTTCCTTCCCAGTAGCTGGCACGTGCCGTTTTTTGGGATTTCGGGGCTACAGTGAGCTGCTAAGAGGGATGTCTTAGCTCTTGCAGGGCAGTGCTTCCACTAAGGCCAGGACTTTTCTGCATCTTCTACTGCCCTGCAAGCGAGGATGCTTGGGGCACACAGGAAGCTGGGAGGGGACACAGCTGCAGGGATTCCATAAGGCACAAGCAAATGCAGCCTTGGCTTGGTGACACTTTCTCTTGATTACTGCTCAACACAAATTACCTCGAGCAAGTCTACTGTGAGGACTAAAGGAAAGAGACGTATGGATGCTGCTAAGCTCTTCTAGCTTGTACCAGGTAGGAAAGATACCTCTGTAGCAGGCGTGAAGAGGATAGCACTAATTAATTAGATGAGAAGCGGAGGAAAGGCACTTAGAGGTAGTGAAAAGCAGTTAATGTGATGTTCCGGGGAAGCTTCAGTCTGCTTAAGGAGTAGCAAGAACAAGCCTAAAGTCATAGCCAAATACAAGAAAGAGAGGAGGACACGCAGCATGAGAAGCTCCCGAGAGAAAGGAGCTCTGTTTTGGGTAAAAATCAGTCCCTTTTTCTATCATGGAGACATCCAAGGGCGTAGGACACGTGCACTTCAGGGAACCAAGAGATGCTGTGCATTTCTCTCGTCCCCCTGACACAGCCACTAGGTGACGATGCTTCCAATTCTCTCTAAAGAAACCTTGCTTTCTCAGGCCCAGGTGTCCAGCTGCACACCAAGGACGTCCCTGGCTCCCAGGCACAGTTCCCAGGCCCAAGGCCGAGCTCCGCTCCGAACCCCCATTCCAGCAGACCTTGCTCCTGGCATTGTGGAGCAGCCATTTCATGTCAGCCTTTTCTCCTGGCAGTCAGCTTAGCGCCGTAACCTCTGCCATCGGGGCGCCCGAGAGCCGTGTGAGGTCAGCAGAGAGTCACTGTCAGCCTTTGACCTCACAAAGGTGGGTGGCCATAAGTGCCCTGAGCGTCCAGCTCGCATTGAGTACTGCTGGTGGCACTCGAGGCGTGGAGGTCTGCATGGTGCAATGGGAGACGCCGATGTCCTGCTGCTGGAACAAGAGGCGCTGATGTGCTGCTGGTGCAGGAGGAGACGTGAAGGTGCTGCTGCTTAGAGGTGCTGAGGAGCGGGCAGCCTCCGTGCCGGTGGCTGAGCATGCTACTCTTAATTAGTGCTCTACCCTTCCTATCTTTTTACTAAGGTGGGTAGAGAGAAATGCCCATATCTGTTTATTTCCTGGTAAGAAATGTAAGAGCCTTGTATCTGCATATTCACCAGATTCATCCCAGCGCCCTTGGTACTGGCGATCTGTGTTGATCTGTAATAAAGAGCAATCGGTAGCACACCAAGTCTCCGTGACCTTGCATCTAACAGAATCGTCCAAATCCCTGTTGTGATCTCTCTCTAGCTGTGGGCTGGCTAAGCTGTCTGTTGGATGGTGAAAATGGGAAATGATTGGGATGGGAAATGATGAGTGGGCCGAGAAATCATTGCTGGGATGGGAAGACTTCCTTGGGGTGGAAAGCCATTGGGCTAGGAACTCAAAGAGATGGGAAATCTTCCCTGGGTTTGAAATCATTGGGAAGCAAAAGCGTTGGGATGGGAAATCACTCCGGGGATGGGGAAGTATTGGGATGGGAAGTCTTTAATGGGGTGGGTAACATTCACTGGGGAAGGAAGTACTTGGAAAAGTAATCAGAGGAATGGGAATTCTTTGGGATGAGATCTCTTTGGATTAAGAAACGCTTCGTGTCGATGGGAAATATCTCGTATGGGAATCTGTTATCATGTGAAATTGTAAGGATGGGAAATGACCGTTAGGATGCAAAGCTGGTACTGGGACGGGAAATGCTTGGGACGGGGAAGTGTTGGTGTGAAACCGTCCTGGGCATGGCAAATGATGCGTGGGAGGGAAAGCCCGATGGGGATGGAAAAGTCTTGCGATGGGAAGCCTGCTTGGGTCCAAAAGCTGCAGTCCTCACCAAGATGGCGGCGAGGGGCTGGTCAGCCGTTGGGACGGAACGGCCGTTGCCCGCGTTCCCCAACCGACCGCCCCACTCTCCAGCCACCATGGCAGGTACAGCAGCCGGCTCCCGCTCCTCCCGGGGCTGCGGCCCTGCTGGCGAGCCCAGCGCCCCGGATCTCACCCCAGCGCCCTTTTTCCCACAGAGGGTTTCCCCAGACGGCTTCCGCGGCTTCCGCAGACGCAAAACTCCCCCTTCGTCGTCCCAGCCGTGCCGCCAACGGTGGCTGCCTGGCTGCTGCCCTCCCTCCCCGGAGCGATGGCGCTGCCCTTGCAGCCCCCCCAGGTACCCACCCTCCCCTACGCGCTGCCCCAGGCCACCGTCTGGCACGTGGTGCCGGGGGTCCAGGGGCAGGTGCTGCAGCTCCCCGCCGGGGTGCAGCTGGCACCTGGGGGGCACCTCCCACCCGAGGGGCACCACCTGCAGCTTGGGCAGCTCCCCGCCGTGGGGCAGCTCCCTGCTGTGGGGCAGCTCCCCCACACCGCTCCTCCCTGGGCCCCCGTCTACCAGTGGGGACAGCCCGTGGGGACGGGGACGGTGCTGCCCCAGGATCCCCTCTGGCTGGGGCCCGGGGCCGTGCTCCATGGGGAGCTCCTGCACCCCGCAGGCACCTGCCTGCTGCAGGCCCCTGCCCACCCCGGCCCCCCACCACTCCTCGTCCCGGGGCCTCCGCTGCGGGGGCAGGCGCTCCCCGCGCCCCGCACCCTGACCAGCAGCCGGGGGCAGCTGCCGGAGCCCTGCGACCACGCCGTGGGGCTCAGCGAGGACCAGGGGCCCCCGCTGCCCGGCCCCACTCCCCCCGAGCCTGCCCAGGCTCCAACGACCGCCAGCACCCAGACGGTGACGCCCGACGGTGAGTTTGGGGCTGGCACAGCCGGCCGCTGGGCGCCCCACACCCAGGAGCCATGGGAAAGCTGGCATCGCCCATCCTGGGGGATTTGCTTGCTTTTTCCTCAGCGGCGACAGTTGCAGAGGTGCCTGAGGAGCCCCTGGAGCTGCTTGAGCTGGGCCCCGATGCCTTCGCCGAGGCCTTTCCCCACCTGGCAGGGGACAGCCAGCAGCTGCAGCACCTGCAGGACCAGCTCCCGGCCGACCTGGACATCTCCGGCTTGGAGGAGCTGCTCAGCTGGCTCGATGCCGTGGAGCCCCAGGACGCCTTCCCCGGTGTCCCCAGCAGTCCTGTGCTCAGCCGCTTCCTGTCTGAGCTGCCCGACCTCTGCGAGGACATCGAGGAGCCGAGCACACAGGGACTGGCAGCCACCAGAGCGCTGGGTGAGGTACCCTCAACCCCTGGGGTGCACCCCGAGAAGGTGCAGGGTGGGCGGGCGGTGCAGCCCCCTGCTGTGCCGGCAGCGAGCTCCCCCCTCAAGCCTGCAGCCAGTCCCCAGCTCAGTGCCCTCAGGAGACCCCTGCCCAACCCTCCCTTCACTCTCCCCAAAAGGCCCCCCCACCCTGAATTCCTCACTGCCCTTAGCAGACCCCTGCCCAACCCTCCCTCGCGTCCCCTCAAGAGACCCCCCGACCCTCAATTCCTTAATTCCCTTAGGAGACCCCTGCCCAAGCCTCGCCTGAGTCCCCTCAAGAGCCCCCCCGACCCTGAATTTATTAGTGCTCTTAGGAGACCCCTGCCCAATCCCCCTCTGGGTCCCCTCAAGAGCCCCCCCGGCCCTGAATTTATTAGTGCCCTTAGGAGGCCCCTGCCCAATCCCCCTCTGAGTCCCCTCAAGAGCCCCCCGCCTGCCCCTGCGCCCACCGGCACCAAGTGGGGGGCCAAGCGCCCCGCGCCCACCAGCACCCCCAGCACAGCGCAGAGCTCCCAGCACAGGAGGCCGGCGACGGAGAAAACCCCCGGCAAGGAGAAGACGACGCTGCTGGGCCAGGGTGGCCAAGGCCCCAAGACGCTGTGCCAGGGGAAGACGGGTGGCCACAGCGCGGTGGCTGGCAGCAGCGGCCAAGCGGGCGGCGGCAGGCAGCAGCCGGCGAGCGACAGCACCAGGGCGCCCAGCAAGAGGGCCCGAAGCCCGGGGGCTGCTGGGGGGCAAGGAGCAGCGGCACCGCCTCCCCGGAGAGCGCTGCTGCTGCTGGAGCCCCCCCCCATTAAGCCCCGTGCCCGTGCCCGTGCCGTGCGGGCCCAGGACAGGCTCCGTCCCCAAGCCATCGGGGACAAGACGCTGCAGCGCCAGCACCCGGGGACAAAGACCCCCAGCGAGACTTTGCAGCCGCTGGGGGCCAGGGCGAAGGCGCTGGGGCCAGTGCGCCAGCCGCCCTGTGTGCAGCCGCAGCCCACCTCCAGCGGCCCCAGCAGCATGCCCAGGGCCCCGCCGACGGTGCCAGGCTCCAGCGCTGTGCCCGCTGCCCCCCGGCCCCCAGCTGGAGACAAGGCCCAGGCGGTGCCGGCACCACCAGGCAGCACGGCGCGAGCGTGGAGAGCTCCCCTGCAGCAGGCGCCCAGAGCGCCGTGCCTGCCAGCCGCGGGGGGCCAAGCGCAGCGGGAGCCTCTGCCCACGCAGCCGCGCACGCTGCAGCGTCCGGCGCAGCCCCGCGTGGACTACGTGCCCTGCGTGGGGCCCTGGGCAGGCGGCGACGCGGCGCCCACGCCGCTGGAGGAGCAGGAGGCGTCGGTGCCCATCACGCCGCAGCAGCGTCCCGAGCGGGAGCGCCTGAAGAAGCTGGCCCAGGAGGAGCGGCAGCGGGCGGCCCACCAGATGAAGATCGGCCCCGTGCAATTCTTCGTGCAGCGGCAGAAGGACCACGCCATAGCCAAGTATTACGGCTACCCGTGACCCTGCGCTCCTCGACGGCCCCCGCAGCACCCGGGCCCGCTCAGCATGCAGGCACAGAGACCTCTGCAGGCGCCTGCTCCAGCTTCAGCCACGCTCCTCAGCCCTTGCCCCTCTCGCTTGCCCTCTCCCTTCTCCAGTGCTGCAGCTAGGCAGTGTTTGCCACTGTCAGGGATGGGCAACTGGGGCAATGGGAAATGCGCGCGTCACGAATGAACGTTGCAATGGGAAGCTGTTGGGATGTTGGCAATAGCTGGGGTGGGAAAGGTTGGGCGTGGGAACTGCTTGTTGGGACACCAAATGGCTGAGATCCCAAACTTCTTTCTTCTTTCGGGTCATTTCTCTTCTTTAGTGCCTTCCTTATTAAATTCCTCTAGTGTAGGTGTTCACTCAGCAAGGCCTCTGCCTGCAGCTGTTCTGGCACTGGGATGCCGAGGGGATTTCATGCAGCCCGCTCCCGCTGCCCATGCTCAGTCCGTGCATGGATGTGGGCATGGCCAGCACGGACGGGAGAAAATGGGTGGACGGCTGGGTGGATGGGAGGGTGATGGGAGTTGGGAATTCAGCCTTGGGATCAGACACGGGAGGTTGTTGGGATAGGAAATGACCAGTGGGATGGGAAGTCACGATGGGGATAGGAATTCATTAGAATAGGACAAATTGGTTTCATTTTTATTTATTATTTTATTAATTTTAATATTTATTTTATTTATTATATTTATTAATTTTATTTATTAAATTTACTTTATTGACTGTGTTGTACAGGATGGCATTTTTTTAGGTTCTCTTCCTTTTCTACCCTATTAAACTCTCTTTATCACAACGCACTGCTTTGTACTTCATTTTTCCTTCCGAGTCGTTCTGGATTCACTCAGGATGGGGGGGACATTAGTGAACGCCTGTGTGCTTCAGATCCAAGCTCACCTTTGCCCTCAACTCAAGATACATATTTGCATCTGTTGTCATGATACAAAATTAACAGCAACAAAATAAAAGTTAACTACTTCCGAGCACCAGCTGTACGTTTGCTGGGTCTGCTCTATGCATTTTGAAGACCATTCAATACTATTCAGCACCTTCAGGAGGAAATGTGTGGTTCTAGGGAAATGCATCTTGATCTGATGCAAACCTGCGACGCACCCTGCAGCCCCTCCAACCCCTGTGATTTTACCTGCAGCCCCTGCAACCCCTGTGATTTTACCTGCAGCCCCTCCAAGCCCTGTGATTTTACCAGCAGCCACTCCAACCCTGTGACAGGCCCTACAGCTGGCTCCGGGGACTACCCCGTTGCCGTATCAGTCGCCAATACACACACAAGATGAAGGAATGGATGCAGAAGTCATCTCGTTTAGGCAGGGAAGAAAGTCCTCCGAAGAAGGGGAAGGAGCAAGAGGAAGGCGAGGCAGGCGACCCCAATGTAGGGCCATCCCAGGGAAGAGGAGGCTGTTATAAAATAGAAAAGAGAGAAAAGCAGCAGTAAGCAGGTGATCCCCATCCCTGGGCGAGCTGCGAGACATGGGACAAGATTTCAGCTGTCATGCAGGCGAGCACATTGTCACCTGGCTGCTGCGATGCTGGGATAACAGCTCCGGGAGCCTGGAATCGGAGGGCAGGGAAGCCAAGCAGCTGGGATCCTTCTCTGGGGAAGGGGGCACTGAGAAAGCGATCGGAAACGGGGCACAAGCCTCTGGAGGCGGCGCCTGTCAGGCGTGAAGGAAAGGGATCCCTTCCAGGAAGATGCTGTGGGGTTGCTGAGGGTCGAAGAACAGCAGGTGTTGCCTGCACCCACCGTGCTGCAGCAGCGGCAAGGGAGAGACATGGTGGTTTTCCTCAGCTGGGCAGCTGAGCTCCACCTCAACCGCTCTCTCCCTGCCCCTCCTCAAAGGGAAAGGGGAGAAAATAGGATGGAAAGGGCTCAAGGGCTGAGAGAAGGACAGGGAGATCACTCCACAATGATCGTCACGGGCAAAAGAGGCTCAGCAGAGCCTGTTCCAGTCCAGCCCGGGCCTGCTCCTGCGGGGGCTCTCCACAGGCCGCGGCCTCCTCCAGGCCACATCCACCTGCTCCACCGGGGGCTCCTCCACGGGCTGCAGCGTGGAGATCTGCTCCGTGTGGGACCCGTGGGCTGCAGGGGGACAGCCTGCTCCACCAGGGGCCTCTCCCCAGGCCGCAGGGGAACTGCTGCTGTGAGCCTGGAGCACCTCCTGCCTCCTGCTGCACTCACCTTGGGGGCTGCAGAGAGGTTTCTCACTCCTCCCTGACCCAGACGCTGCTGTGCAGCAGGTTTCTTTCCCTTTCTTAGATGGGCTCTCACACAGGCGCAAACATCATCCGTTTTGTCTCACTTCTGGGCAGCAGCGGGTCCCTCTGGAGCCTCCTGGAACCGGCCCTTATCTAACATGGGGCAGCTGCTGCATTCTCCTCACAGAGGACACCCCTGCAGCCCCCCGCTACCAGAACCTGTCCTCGTAAACCCAACACAAGACACCGACCGAGCCTCCCTGATTCCCAGCAGGTGGGTCAGGCTGGGAACCCAGGCCAGTGCCCGGCAGACCCTCCTGGGCCTTGAAAAGCAAGCTTTATGGGGACGTAGCACCCAGAAAGAACGGAGTCACACAACAGGATTCATTTCCAAAACCGTCTCATAGACACCTGGGCCAAAGTGCAGGGCCTTGAGCGGGTATATCACAATGACAGAGTTCATTTCCTTCCCAGTAGCTGGCACATGCCGTTTTTTGGGATTTCGGGGCTACAGTGAGCTGCTAAGAGGGATGTCTTAGCTCTTGCAGGGCAGTGCTTCCACTAAGGCCAGGACTTTTCTGCATCTTCTACTGCCCTGCAAGCGAGGATGCTTGGGGCACACAGGAAGCTGGGAGGGGACACAGCTGCAGGGATTCCATAAGACACAAGCAAATGCAGCCTTGGCTTGGTGACACTTTCTCTTGATTACTGCTCAACACAAATTACCTCGAGCAAGTCTACTGTGAGGACTAAAGGAAAGAGACGTATGGATGCTGCTAAGCTCTTCTAGCTTGTACCAGGTAGGAAAGATACCTCTGTAGCAGGCGTGAAGAGGATAGCACTAATTAATTAGATGAGAAGCGGAGGAAAGGCACTTAGAGGTAGTGAAAAGCAGTTAATGTGATGTTCCGGGGAAGCTTCAGTCTGCTTAAGGAGTAGCAAGAACAAGCCTAAAGTCATAGCCAAATACAAGAAAGAGAGGAGGACACGCAGCATGAGAAGCTCCCGAGAGAAAGGAGCTCTGTTTTGGGTAAAAATCAGTCCCTTTTTCTATCATGGAGACATCCAAGGGCGTAGGACACGTGCACTTCAGGGAACCAAGAGATGCTGTGCATTTCTCTCGTCCCCCTGACACAGCCACTAGGTGACGATGCTTCCAATTCTCTCTAAAGAAACCTTGCTTTCTCAGGCCCAGGTGTCCAGCTGCACACCAAGGACGTCCCTGGCTCCCAGGCACAGTTCCCAGGCCCAAGGCCGAGCTCCCCTCCGAACCCCCATTCCAGCAGACCTTGCTCCTGGCATTGTGGAGCAGCCATTTCATGTCAGCCTTTTCTCCTGGCAGTCAGCTTAGCGCCGTAACCTCTGCCATCGGGGCGCCCGAGAGCCGTGTGAGGTCAGCAGAGAGTCACTGTCAGCCTTTGACCTCACAAAGGTGGGTGGCCATAAGTGCCCTGAGCGTCCAGCTCGCATTGAGTACTGCTGGTGGCACTCGAGGCGTGGAGGTCTGCATGGTGCAATGGGAGACGCCGATGTCCTGCTGCTGGAACAAGAGGCGCTGATGTGCTGCTGGTGCAGGAGGAGACGTGAAGGTGCTGCTGCTTAGAGGTGCTGAGGGGCGGGCAGCCTCAGCGGGCAGCTGAATCAGAGGGCAGGGAAGCCAAGCAGCTTCCTTCTCTGGGGAAGGGGGCACAGAGAAAGTGATTGGAAATGGGGTACAAGCCCTCAGCCTCTAAAAGCAATCCCTCAGATGTTTAGGCATAGTAAAGTTAGGTATATCTATTTGACTCTAGACCCCAACATGTTTGTTAGTGTTCTGGTTTGTCCACTGCTTTCTTGTGGGGGATTTGAGTTGGCCATTACTGTTTAGGTGAATGCTGACTTCATATCTATGGTGCACTTTATTCTTAAAATGGGAAGTTTCTACCAATTTCCCGTCCAAACTTGCTCATA
Source organism: Anser anser (assembly GCF_964211835.1). Lineage (NCBI taxonomy): Eukaryota > Metazoa > Chordata > Aves > Anseriformes > Anatidae > Anser > Anser anser. The sequence goes on along the minus strand of NC_139738.1, from coordinate 13,839,801 downwards.
AGCCAACTGCAGTCATCATTTCAGATGTGTCTCCCAACTTACACATTTCCTATTTCTCCTTGATATTTACTCAAGAAATTCATTTACGTAGAGACAACATATTCTTCTCTCAACTGGCATCTGGCTGGGCAGAATGATGTCCTTTCATTCCCTTCCAGGCAATAGGCAACTTGTTCCTTCTGTCTTGTGAACTCTTCCTCCTAAGTTCAATGTGAATACAAGTGGCAGAACTGTGCCTCATGTCTCAAATGAGTGTCAGGGCTGCCTTGTCCAGTGTATTCATACTGGAGGGAAAAAAAAATGAATAGCCATACACACTATATAACCACTAAACTTTTTCAGTCCTCCTTGTGCTAACAGTGCATGAACGTGAGGTTTTGTTGTCATTTTTGTTTGTTTGTTTGTTTGCTTGCTTTAAACTCCTGACTGCCATATAGCAAACATGACAAAAAAACACCCTTTTTTGAGAATCTCTGAGAATGGCTCTGCTTTGTATTATCACCTGTCACTTCACCTGAACCATTTCAATCACAAGCGATATCCTTCTGTCAGGCTTGGTAGTACTTCCCAACCTTATGTCCCCTGCAAATCTCAAAGCTCATGTGTAATTTTTAATCTTCAGCCACCATGTCCATACCGAACATATCTAACTTTGAAGTCAGCTCTGCCCTGAATAGGAGGTTGGGTTTTCAGAGGTCCCTTCCAGCCTACATTTCTCCATGAGTCTTTGCCTCCTTAGCAGCTGCAGTTTCAGAACTGTCTCTGAGAATTACCATAGGTAACGACTCCTTTGCTGGTAAGTCCCTCTTCAGTGTGAACAATTGTAAATTCCCTTTATTCACTTGCAGCCCCAAAGCCCAAATCCGTAGATAATGTATCAGAAGCTCACAGAAAGTGAAATAGATGTAATTCATCCCCTGTGTAGGGAAGAACTGGTCCTAGAAAGGAAAGCTATTAAATTATCTGGAAACAATTTAGCTCTGATAAATTATTTTGTAAATTACACATTACCCCCTCCTTCCCTGGTCTTAGCTGTTCTTGCTCCAAAACTTTGCATGGTGTTGATGTCAAACTAACAGGCCCACACTTGTCTGGATGACTCTTTACCCTCTTCTGGACAGAGGTGTATTTGTTACTCTCCCATTCTGGGGACTATCCCTGATTTGCACAATTGTTATGCATTTTTCCTACTTGACTTGTTGTTCTGTGTGCCAATGCTGTTAATAGGCTAGGTAGATATCAGCTTTTCATTTTTCACTTGAATCGCTATAGATTGTTATTTCACCTCAGATGATGTTGCGCCTAGTGCCCTACCCTCCTTTTCAATGGGAGTCCTGTCACTGCCCTTAATATCACATTGTTGTTGCTGTTAGATGCAGGAAATAAGATTTGCAGCATTTGAGACATCAGTAACGTTTGATCTATTTTTGCCTCAAGCGTGCAACTGTCCTAATTTGTTCTCTTTGTTCCCCCTGGTTTCTGTGGCTTAAGTACCACTTACTATTATTGTTTAATTTCCTATGTGAAGGAGGTTTTTGGTCATTCTTACTTTATTTCTGCAGTTTTTAACCTCTGAAACATGCCTTTTCTCATCGCTTTTTTCCTCTTTGAATTTTGAATTTTAACTATGCCTTCTCTGCACTCAAGTCCCAGAGCTGCTTAGTCAGACTCAATTATTCATTTCCTTAGATTTCAAAGTTTGCATTTCTAAGCCTCAAAACCTTCATTCTAAACCTGGTTTTGTCTGTCGTGAAATGTAAAATGAGAAAAGTCAGCTCATGATCACACTTTATTCAAATTTTACTACATTTAAACCCATACAGGAGCCAAGTCTAAAATGGTCTTATATTTTTTCACTTTTGGGAAGAAATCCATCACATAGTACACCTCTGTGAACATAAGTGGTAATTATCTTTCAATCTTTTGCTGGGAAGTTAAAGTCTCCCATAATTCCCATTATTGTTTACGTGTCTGATAACTGTACAGAGATAATTCACTATTAGACTGGAGCTAAGAGCAAAGAGCAGGCTAGCAAGGCTGTCTATCTTTAGCAGTGATTTGCACAAAACCACTCTTTTGCTGACCCATAACATTTAATTTCTCCATCCTCTGCTTCTTGCTAACACAAAGCACCATCTTATTCCATCCATTTGCCTTGGTTTCCAGCCTTCCTGAGATTTATCAGTACTTGTATGACATTCATGCCTTTGTTTCACCCTTCCTGTGTTGACACTTGTCATAACAGTTTTAGATCCTGAACATGATCATCTCAAAGTTTGCCTGACAGTTAGGTCTTCCTCACATTGTCATAGAGTATCAGGTCTCTACCACTTGAAATAGGTTGGATTGGATTAGATTATTGGCACCGTCTCTTGTGCTGGTAGTCCATTATGTTCACAGTCCGTACAACTGGCCATCAGTGAACATGAAGTGGCCTTATCCTGCCCATTTACCTTTCTGGAAATCAGCCACTCTCTCTGCCTAGAACAGGGAATGGATTTTCCTCACCTTTCTTCAAAAGCTCTGAAGTTTTCTGTGATCTTTCCAATTGTACGGTATGATAAGCTTTTGCTGCCACTGAAGGGTAGAAGTCATTATGAATAGTGCCAACAAAACAGAAACATAACAATGAAAACGATATTTTAATTCAGAATAGGTATTTGAAAAGTTCACCTTTTCTAGCACAAATGGGGAAAAGAAAAAAAGGAAGGAAAAAAAAAAAAAAAAAGCAGTCCTAAAACATCAAAACTGTGGCCAAAGAATTAGAAGAAACACTATTTTTCCAAAGCTGCAATGTTTTCCATTCATCTGGCTGGGCCAGCAGAGCACTGGAGACCTGGATGCACTGTACTCATGGCTGGTTCCCCTAAATGACCTGCAGGGAGATCTTCTTCTCTCTATCCCTCTGTTTCTCCTTTCAATCTCTGTTTTGTCTGTTTGTATCACTAGCTCTCAAATCGCCACTGATATATGCACGTGCAGCACCCAGCACAACCTTGTTTCAGGCTCCAGCGGGACCTTTAGGCATTACCATCCTGTAAACAAATAACAATGATAGTGAGTGTAATTACAATCGTCAAACTATTCCAGCTCCACATCATTAGCCATGCCCTGAGCTAAATAACATTTTAATCAGTTTGATATGTCATCTGTGGCTTTCTTCACTGTCACTTGCAATCCAGCAAACTCCTTCCTTCACGTTTCTAGATTAGACAGAGGGTTCTCAACTGCAGACATCCAATTCCCTGTTCAGGAAGCAGCGAGACCTTTCCTCTTCTCACAGATTTAAGATGATAGCCAAGCATCATGAGACACAGTGCGTATGTCTCCTAGGCCCATCCCATGAGAGCAGGACATTTACCACACATGAGAAGAAGACTTAATGCAGTGGCAAAGCAAAATACTCGGTGTCAAAGCCATGTCTAGATGATCATTAAAGACAGATCAAAATTACCCAATACAGGAGGAAAATCTATCGTTTGTAGAAGATTATGTTCTCTGATTATTAGTTTCAAAATTAGTTTTTCCTTTGGATTTCCTCTGAACTTAAACTTAGTTTGGAATGCCTTTGGTTTTGAATATTTCTGAAATCGTATTACTTCTCCTAAGTAAGTTGCTAGTCTGTTCTATTTACGTGAAATTCGAATAATATTGTGAAGTATCTGCCATCAGTTTTACTGTGTGCCAGGCTGAGTTCCCTGATGAATTTCAAATTTCAGATATGAAACAGTAAAGGTTAAAAAAAAAAAATGTTACAAAGGGTACTTCATGCAGTAGCATAAACTTCTGTTTTCTCAAAACTTGTATCAGTTCATCTCACCAGGACCAGCAGGGGAAGCACACTCTGCCTAGGCACTGGCAAAGGGACACAGTGAGAGTGTAGGGTCTCTTGCTGGGGCCATTCAAAATTTGACTGTACAAGCCCCTGAGCAATATGACAGGGCTTTAAAAATGGCCCTGCTTGAAGTACGCGGGTGATCTGGAGACCTCTAAGGTGCTTTCCAACAAAAGCTTTTCTATAATTGTATGAAATCACCTGCAATAGATTAACCCTGGTCATTATTCCTATCACAGGAAATAACTGTGACACCTGGGTAACAGGTGAGCTTACTGCGACACCAGGGAGAGCCTTCCTGTACTTAAAGGCAACCTGTAGGAAAGCTGGGGAGGGAGTCTTTATCAGGGCCTGGAGTGACAGGACAAGGAGTAACCGCTTTAAACTGAAAAGTAGCACCCAGAAAGAACGGAGTCACGCAACAGGATTCATTTCCAAAACCACCTCATAGACACCTGGGCCAAAGAGCAGGGCCTTGAGCGGGTATATCACAATGACGGAGTTCATTTCCTTCCCAGTAGCTGGCACGTGCCGTTTTTTGGGATTTCGGGGCTACAGTGAGCTGCTAAGAGGGATGTCTTAGCTCTTGCAGGGCAGTGCTTCCACTAAGGCCAGGACTTTTCTGCATCTTCTACTGCCCTGCAAGCGAGGATGCTTGGGGCACACAGGAAGCTGGGAGGGGACACAGCTGCAGGGATTCCATAAGACACAAGCAAATGCAGCCTTGGCTTGGTGACACTTTCTCTTGATTACTGCTCAACACAAATTACCTCGAGCAAGTCTACTGTGAGGACTAAAGGAAAGAGACGTATGGATGCTGCTAAGCTCTTCTAGCTTGTACCAGGTAGGAAAGATACCTCTGTAGCAGGCGTGAAGAGGATAGCACTAATTAATTAGATGAGAAGCGGAGGAAAGGCACTTAGAGGTAGTGAAAAGCAGTTAATGTGATGTTCCGGGGAAGCTTCAGTCTGCTTAAGGAGTAGCAAGAACAAGCCTAAAGTCATAGCCAAATACAAGAAAGAGAGGAGGACACGCAGCATGAGAAGCTCCCGAGAGAAAGGAGCTCTGTTTTGGGTAAAAATCAGTCCCTTTTTCTATCATGGAGACATCCAAGGGCGTAGGACACGTGCACTTCAGGGAACCAAGAGATGCTGTGCATTTCTCTCGTCCCCCTGACACAGCCACTAGGTGACGATGCTTCCAATTCTCTCTAAAGAAACCTTGCTTTCTCAGGCCCAGGTGTCCAGCTGCACACCAAGGACGTCCCTGGCTCCCAGGCACAGTTCCCAGGCCCAAGGCCGAGCTCCCCTCCGAACCCCCATTCCAGCAGACCTTGCTCCTGGCATTGTGGAGCAGCCATTTCATGTCAGCCTTTTCTCCTGGCAGTCAGCTTAGCGCCGTAACCTCTGCCATCGGGGCGCCCGAGAGCCGTGTGAGGTCAGCAGAGAGTCACTGTCAGCCTTTGACCTCACAAAGGTGGGTGGCCATAAGTGCCCTGAGCGTCCAGCTCGCATTGAGTACTGCTGGTGGCACTCGAGGCGTGGAGGTCTGCATGGTGCAATGGGAGACGCCGATGTCCTGCTGCTGGAACAAGAGGCGCTGATGTGCTGCTGGTGCAGGAGGAGACGTGAAGGTGCTGCTGCTTAGAGGTGCTGAGGAGCGGGCAGCCTCAGCGGGCAGCTGAATCAGAGGGCAGGGAAGCCAAGCAGCTTCCTTCTCTGGGGAAGGGGGCACAGAGAAAGTGATTGGAAATGGGGTACAAGCCCTCAGCCTCTAAAAGCAATCCCTCAGATGTTTAGGCATAGTAAAGTTAGGTATATCTATTTGACTCTAGACCCCAACATGTTTGTTAGTGTTCTGGTTTGTCCACTGCTTTCTTGTGGGGGATTTGAGTTGGCCATTACTGTTTAGGTGAATGCTGACTTCATATCTATGGTGCACTTTATTCTTAAAATGGGAAGTTTCTACCAATTTCCCGTCCAAACTTGCTCATAAGCCAACTGCAGTCATCATTTCAGATGTGTCTCCCAACTTACACATTTCCTATTTCTCCTTGATATTTACTCAAGAAATTCATTTACGTAGAGACAACATATTCTTCTCTCAACTGGCATCTGGCCGGGCAGAATGATGTCCTTTCATTCCCTTCCAGGCAATAGGCAACTTGTTCCTTCTGTCTTGTGAACTCTTCCTCCTAAGTTCAATGTGAATACAAGTGGCAGAACTGTGCCTCATGTCTCAAATGAGTGTCAGGGCTGCCTTGTCCAGTGTATTCATACTGGAGGGAAAAAAAAATGCATAGCCATACACACTATATAACCACTAAACTTTTTCAGTCCTCCTTGTGCTAACAGTGCATGAACGTGAGGTTTTGTTGTCATTTTTGTTTGTTTGTTTGTTTGCTTGCTTTAAACTCCTGACTGCCATATAGCAAACATGACAAAAAAACACCCTTTTTTGAGAATCTCTGAGAATGGCTCTGCTTTGTATTATCACCTGTCACTTCACCTGAACCATTTCAATCACAAGCGATATCCTTCTGTCAGGCTTGGTAGTACTTCCCAACCTTATGTCCCCTGCAAATCTCAAAGCTCATGTGTAATTTTTAATCTTCAGCCACCATGTCCATACCGAACATATCTAACTTTGAAGTCAGCTCTGCCCTGAATAGGAGGTTGGGTTTTCAGAGGTCCCTTCCAGCCTACATTTCTCCATGAGTCTTTGCCTCCTTAGCAGCTGCAGTTTCAGAACTGTCTCTGAGAATTACCATAGGTAACGACTCCTTTGCTGGTAAGTCCCTCTTCAGTGTGAACAATTGTAAATTCCCTTTATTCACTTGCAGCCCCAAAGCCCAAATCCGTAGATAATGTATCAGAAGCTCACAGAAAGTGAAATAGATGTAATTCATCCCCTGTGTAGGGAAGAACTGGTCCTAGAAAGGAAAGCTATTAAATTATCTGGAAACAATTTAGCTCTGATAAATTATTTTGTAAATTACACATTACCCCCTCCTTCCCTGGTCTTAGCTGTTCTTGCTCCAAAACTTTGCATGGTGTTGATGTCAAACTAACAGGCCCACACTTGTCTGGATGACTCTTTACCCTCTTCTGGACAGAGGTGTATTTGTTACTCTCCCATTCTGGGGACTATCCCTGATTTGCACAATTGTTATGCATTTTTCCTACTTGACTTGTTGTTCTGTGTGCCAATGCTGTTAATAGGCTAGGTAGATATCAGCTTTTCATTTTTCACTTGAATCGCTATAGATTGTTATTTCACCTCAGATGATGTTGCGCCTAGTGCCCTACCCTCCTTTTCAATGGGAGTCCTGTCACTGCCCTTAATATCACATTGTTGTTGCTGTTAGATGCAGGAAATAAGATTTGCAGCATTTGAGACATCAGTAACTTTTGATCTATTTTTGCCTCAAGCGTGCAACTGTCCTAATTTGTTCTCTTTGTTCCCCCTGGTTTCTGTGGCTTAAGTACCACTTACTATTATTGTTTAATTTCCTATGTGAAGGAGGTTTTTGGTCATTCTTACTTTATTTCTGCAGTTTTTAACCTCTGAAACATGCCTTTTCTCATCGCTTTTTTCCTCTTTGAATTTTGAATTTTAACTATGCCTTCTCTGCACTCAAGTCCCAGAGCTGCTTAGTCAGACTCAATTATTCATTTCCTTAGATTTCAAAGTTTGCATTTCTAAGCCTCAAAACCTTCATTCTAAACCTGGTTTTGTCTGTCGTGAAATGTAAAATGAGAAAAGTCAGCTCATGATCACACTTTATTCAAATTTTACTACATTTAAACCCATACAGGAGCCAAGTCTAAAATGGTCTTATATTTTTTCACTTTTGGGAAGAAATCCATCACATAGTATACCTCTGTGAACATAAGTGGTAATTATCTTTCAATCTTTTGCTGGGAAGTTAAAGTCTCCCATAATTCCCATTATTGTTTACGTGTCTGATAACTGTACAGAGATAATTCACTATTAGACTGGAGCTAAGAGCAAAGAGCAGGCTAGCAAGGCTGTCTATCTTTAGCAGTGATTTGCACAAAACCACTCTTTTGCTGACCCATAACATTTAATTTCTCCATCCTCTGCTTCTTGCTAACACAAAGCACCATCTTATTCCATCCATTTGCCTTGGTTTCCAGCCTTCCTGAGATTTATCAGTACTTGTATGACATTCATGCCTTTGTTTCACCCTTCCTGTGTTGACACTTGTCATAACAGTTTTAGATCCTGAACATGATCATCTCAAAGTTTGCCTGACAGTTAGGTCTTCCTCACATTGTCATAGAGTATCAGGTCTCTACCACTTGAAATAGATGGGATTGGATTAGATTATTGGCACCGTCTCTTGTGCTGGTAGTCCATTATCTTCACAGTCCGTACAACTGGCCATCAGTGAACATGAAGTGGCCTTATCCTGCCCATTTACCTTTCTGGAAATCAGCCACTCTCTCTGCCTAGAACAGGGAATGGATTTTCCTCACCTTTCTTCAAAAGCTCTGAAGTTTTCTGTGATCTTTCCAATTGTACGGTATGATAAGCTTTTGCTGCCACTGAAGGGTAGAAGTCATTATGAATAGTGCCAACAAAACAGAAACATAACAATGAAAACGATATTTTAATTCAGAATAGGTATTTGAAAAGTTCACCTTTTCTAGCACAAATGGGGAAAAGAAAAAAAGGAAGGAAAAAAAAAAAAAAAAGCAGTCCTAAAACATCAAAACTGTGGCCAAAGAATTAGAAGAAACACTATTTTTCCAAAGCTGCAATGTTTTCCATTCATCTGGCTGGGCCAGCAGAGCACTGGAGACCTGGATGCACTGTACTCATGGCTGGTTCCCCTAAATGACCTGCAGGGAGATCTTCTTCTCTCTATCCCTCTGTTTCTCCTTTCAATCTCTGTTTTGTCTGTTTGTATCACTAGCTCTCAAATCGCCACTGATATATGCACGTGCAGCACCCAGCACAACCTTGTTTCAGGCTCCAGCGGGACCTTTAGGCATTACCATCCTGTAAACAAATAACAATGATAGTGAGTGTAATTACAATCGTCAAACTATTCCAGCTCCACATCATTAGCCATGCCCTGAGCTAAATAACATTTTAATCAGTTTGATATGTCATCTGTGGCTTTCTTCACTGTCACTTGCAATCCAGCAAACTCCTTCCTTCACGTTTCTAGATTAGACAGAGGGTTCTCAACTGCAGACATCCAATTCCCTGTTCAGGAAGCAGCGAGACCTTTCCTCTTCTCACAGATTTAAGATGATAGCCAAGCATCATGAGACACAGTGCGTATGTCTCCTAGGCCCATCCCATGAGAGCAGGACATTTACCACACATGAGAAGAAGACTTAATGCAGTGGCAAAGCAAAATACTCGGTGTCAAAGCCATGTCTAGATGATCATTAAAGACAGATCAAAATTACCCAATACAGGAGGAAAATCTATCGTTTGTAGAAGATTATGTTCTCTGATTATTAGTTTCAAAATTAGTTTTTCCTTTGGATTTCCTCTGAACTTAAACTTAGTTTGGAATGCCTTTGGTTTTGAATATTTCTGAAATCGTATTACTTCTCCTAAGTAAGTTGCTAGTCTGTTCTGTTTACGTGAAATTCGAATAATATTGTGAAGTATCTGCCATCAGTTTTACTGTGTGCCAGGCTGAGTTCCCTGATGAATTTCAAATTTCAGATATGAAACAGTAAAGGTTAAAAAAAAAAATGTTACAAAGGGTACTTCATGCAGTAGCATAAACTTCTGTTTTCTCAAAACTTGTATCAGTTCATCTCACCAGGACCAGCAGGGGAAGCACACTCTGCCTAGGCACTGGCAAAGGGACACAGTGAGAGTGTAGGGTCTCTTGCTGGGGCCATTCAAAATTTGACTGTACAAGCCCCTGAGCAATATGACAGGGCTTTAAAAATGGCCCTGCTTGAAGTACGCGGGTGATCTGGAGACCTCTAAGGTGCTTTCCAACAAAAGCTTTTCTATAATTGTATGAAATCACCTGCAATAGATTAACCCTGGTCATTATTCCTATCACAGGAAATAACTGTGACACCTGGGTAACAGGTGAGCTTACTGCGACACCAGGGAGAGCCTTCCTGTACTTAAAGGCAACCTGTAGGAAAGCTGGGGAGGGAGTCTTTATCAGGGCCTGGAGTGACAGGACAAGGAGTAACCGCTTTAAACTGAAAAGTAGCACCCAGAAAGAACGGAGTCACGCAACAGGATTCATTTCCAAAACCACCTCATAGACACCTGGGCCAAAGAGCAGGGCCTTGAGCGGGTATATCACAATGGCAGAGTTCATTTCCTTCCCAGTAGCTGGCACGTGCCGTTTTTTGGGATTTCGGGGCTACAGTGAGCTGCTAAGAGGGATGTCTTAGCTCTTGCAGGGCAGTGCTTCCACTAAGGCCAGGACTTTTCTGCATCTTCTACGGCCCTGCAAGCGAGGATGCTTGGGGCACACAGGAAGCTGGGAGGGGACACAGCTGCAGGGATTCCATAAGACACAAGCAAATGCAGCCTTGGCTTGGTGACACTTTCTCTTGATTACTGCTCAACACAAATTACCTCGAGCAAGTCTACTGTGAGGACTAAAGGAAAGAGACGTATGGATGCTGCTAAGCTCTTCTAGCTTGTACCAGGTAGGAAAGATACCTCTGTAGCAGGCGTGAAGAGGATAGCACTAATTAATTAGATGAGAAGCGGAGGAAAGGCACTTAGAGGTAGTGAAAAGCAGTTAATGTGATGTTCCGGGGAAGCTTCAGTCTGCTTAAGGAGTAGCAAGAACAAGCCTAAAGTCATAGCCAAATACAAGAAAGAGAGGAGGACACGCAGCATGAGAAGCTCCCGAGAGAAAGGAGCTCTGTTTTGGGTAAAAATCAGTCCCTTTTTCTATCATGGAGACATCCAAGGGCGTAGGACACGTGCACTTCAGGGAACCAAGAGATGCTGTGCATTTCTCTCGTCCCCCTGACACAGCCACTAGGTGACGATGCTTCCAATTCTCTCTAAAGAAACCTTGCTTTCTCAGGCCCAGGTGTCCAGCTGCACACCAAGGACGTCCCTGGCTCCCAGGCACAGTTCCCAGGCCCAAGGCCGAGCTCCGCTCCGAACCCCCATTCCAGCAGACCTTGCTCCTGGCATTGTGGAGCAGCCATTTCATGTCAGCCTTTTCTCCTGGCAGTCAGCTTAGCGCCGTAACCTCTGCCATCGGGGCGCCCGAGAGCCGTGTGAGGTCAGCAGAGAGTCACTGTCAGCCTTTGACCTCACAAAGGTGGGTGGCCATAAGTGCCCTGAGCGTCCAGCTCGCATTGAGTACTGCTGGTGGCACTCGAGGCGTGGAGGTCTGCATGGTGCAATGGGAGACGCCGATGTCCTGCTGCTGGAACAAGAGGCGCTGATGTGCTGCTGGTGCAGGAGGAGACGTGAAGGTGCTGCTGCTTAGAGGTGCTGAGGGGCGGGCAGCCTCAGCGGGCAGCTGAATCAGAGGGCAGGGAAGCCAAGCAGCTTCCTTCTCTGGGGAAGGGGGCACAGAGAAAGTGATTGGAAATGGGGTACAAGCCCTCAGCCTCTAAAAGCAATCCCTCAGATGTTTAGGCATAGTAAAGTTAGGTATATCTATTTGACTCTAGACCCCAACATGTTTGTTAGTTTTCTGGTTTGTCCACTGCTTTCTTGTGGGGGATTTGAGTTGGCCATTACTCTTTAGGTGAATGCTGACTTCATATCTATGGTGCACTTTATTCTTAAAATGGGAAGTTTCTACCAATTTCCCGTCCAAACTTGCTCATAAGCCAACTGCAGTCATCATTTCAGATGTGTCTCCCAACTTACACATTTCCTATTTCTCCTTGATATTTACTCAAGAAATTCATTTACGTAGAGACAACATATTCTTCTCTCAACTGGCATCTGGCTGGGCAGAATGATGTCCTTTCATTCCCTTCCAGGCAATAGGCAACTTGTTCCTTCTGTCTTGTGAACTCTTCCTCCTAAGTTCAATGTGAATACAAGTGGCAGAACTGTGCCTCATGTCTCAAATGAGTGTCAGGGCTGCCTTGTCCAGTGTATTCATACTGGAGGGAAAAAAAAATGAATAGCCATACACACTATATAACCACTAAACTTTTTCAGTCCTCCTTGTGCTAACAGTGCATGAACGTGAGGTTTTGTTGTCATTTTTGTTTGTTTGTTTGTTTGCTTGCTTTAAACTCCTGACTGCCATATAGCAAACATGACCAAAAAACACCCTTTTTTGAGAATCTCTGAGAATGGCTCTGCTTTGTATTATCACCTGTCACTTCACCTGAACCATTTCAATCACAAGCGATATCCTTCTGTCAGGCTTGGTAGTACTTCCCAACCTTATGTCCCCTGCAAATCTCAAAGCTCATGTGTAATTTTTAATCTTCAGCCACCATGTCCATACCGAACATATCTAACTTTGAAGTCAGCTCTGCCCTGAATAGGAGGTTGGGTTTTCAGAGGTCCCTTCCAGCCTACATTTCTCCATGAGTCTTTGCCTCCTTAGCAGCTGCAGTTTCAGAACTGTCTCTGAGAATTACCATAGGTAACGACTCCTTTGCTGGTAAGTCCCTCTTCAGTGTGAACAATTGTAAATTCCCTTTATTCACTTGCAGCCCCAAAGCCCAAATCCGTAGATAATGTATCAGAAGCTCACAGAAAGTGAAATAGATGTAATTCATCCCCTGTGTAGGGAAGAACTGGTCCTAGAAAGGAAAGCTATTAAATTATCTGGAAACAATTTAGCTCTGATAAATTATTTTGTAAATTACACATTACCCCCTCCTTCCCTGGTCTTAGCTGTTCTTGCTCCAAAACTTTGCATGGTGTTGATGTCAAACTAACAGGCCCACACTTGTCTGGATGACTCTTTACCCTCTTCTGGACAGAGGTGTATTTGTTACTCTCCCATTCTGGGGACTATCCCTGATTTGCACAATTGTTATGCATTTTTCCTACTTGACTTGTTGTTCTGTGTGCCAATGCTGTTAATAGGCTAGGTAGATATCAGCTTTTCATTTTTCACTTGAATCGCTATAGATTGTTATTTCACCTCAGATGATGTTGCGCCTAGTGCCCTACCCTCCTTTTCAATGGGAGTCCTGTCACTGCCCTTAATATCACATTGTTGTTGCTGTTAGATGCAGGAAATAAGATTTGCAGCATTTGAGACATCAGTAACTTTTGATCTATTTTTGCCTCAAGCGTGCAACTGTCCTAATTTGTTCTCTTTGTTCCCCCTGGTTTCTGTGGCTTAAGTACCACTTACTATTATTGTTTAATTTCCTATGTGAAGGAGGTTTTTGGTCATTCTTACTTTATTTCTGCAGTTTTTAACCTCTGAAACATGCCTTTTCTCATCGCTTTTTTCCTCTTTGAATTTTGAATTTTAACTATGCCTTCTCTGCACTCAAGTCCCAGAGCTGCTTAGTCAGACTCAATTATTCATTTCCTTAGATTTCAAAGTTTGCATTTCTAAGCCTCAAAACCTTCATTCTAAACCTGGTTTTGTCTGTCGTGAAATGTAAAATGAGAAAAGTCAGCTCATGATCACACTTTATTCAAATTTTACTACATTTAAACCCATACAGGAGCCAAGTCTAAAATGGTCTTATATTTTTTCACTTTTGGGAAGAAATCCATCACATAGTATACCTCTGTGAACATAAGTGGTAACTATCTTTCAATCTTTTGCTGGGAAGTTAAAGTCTCCCATAATTCCCATTATTGTTTACGTGTCTGATAACTGTACAGAGATAATTCACTATTAGACTGGAGCTAAGAGCAAAGAGCAGGCTAGCAAGGCTGTCTATCTTTAGCAGTGATTTGCACAAAACCACTCTTTTGCTGACCCATAACATTTAATTTCTCCATCCTCTGCTTCTTGCTAACACAAAGCACCATCTTATTCCATCCATTTGCCTTGGTTTCCAGCCTTCCTGAGATTTATCAGTACTTGTATGACATTCATGCCTTTGTTTCACCCTTCCTGTGTTGACACTTGTCATAACAGTTTTAGATCCTGAACATGATCATCTCAAAGTTTGCCTGACAGTTAGGTCTTCCTCACATTGTCATAGAGTATCAGGTCTCTACCACTTGAAATAGATTGGATTGGATTAGATTATTGGCACCGTCTCTTGTGCTGGTAGTCCATTATCTTCACAGTCCGTACAACTGGCCATCAGTGAACATGAAGTGGCCTTATCCTGCCCATTTACCTTTCTGGAAATCAGCCACTCTCTCTGCCTAGAACAGGGAATGGATTTTCCTCACCTTTCTTCAAAAGCTCTGAAGTTTTCTGTGATCTTTCCAATTGTACGGTATGATAAGCTTTTGCTGCCACTGAAGGGTAGAAGTCATTATGAATAGTGCCAACAAAACAGAAACATAACAATGAAAACGATATTTTAATTCAGAATAGGTATTTGAAAAGTTCACCTTTTCTAGCACAAATGGGGAAAAGAAAAAAAGGAAGGAAAAAAAAAAAAAAAAGCAGTCCTAAAACATCAAAAGTGTGGCCAAAGAATTAGAAGAAACACTATTTTTCCAAAGCTGCAATGTTTTCCATTCATCTGGCTGGGCCAGCAGAGCACTGGAGACCTGGATGCACTGTACTCATGGCTGGTTCCCCTAAATGACCTGCAGGGAGATCTTCTTCTCTCTATCCCTCTGTTTCTCCTTTCAATCTCTGTTTTGTCTGTTTGTATCACTAGCTCTCAAATCGCCACTGATATATGCACGTGCAGCACCCAGCACAACCTTGTTTCAGGCTCCAGCGGGACCTTTAGGCATTACCATCCTGTAAACAAATAACAATGATAGTGAGTGTAATTACAATCGTCAAACTATTCCAGCTCCACATCATTAGCCATGCCCTGAGCTAAATAACATTTTAATCAGTTTGATATGTCATCTGTGGCTTTCTTCACTGTCACTTGCAATCCAGCAAACTCCTTCCTTCACGTTTCTAGATTAGACAGAGGGTTCTCAACTGCAGACATCCAATTCCCTGTTCAGGAAGCAGCGAGACCTTTCCTCTTCTCACAGATTTAAGATGATAGCCAAGCATCATGAGACACAGTGCGTATGTCTCCTAGGCCCATCCCATGAGAGCAGGACATTTACCACACATGAGAAGAAGACTTAATGCAGTGGCAAAGCAAAATACTCGGTGTCAAAGCCATGTCTAGATGATCATTAAAGACAGATCAAAATTACCCAATACAGGAGGAAAATCTATCGTTTGTAGAAGATTATGTTCTCTGATTATTAGTTTCAAAATTAGTTTTTCCTTTGGATTTCCTCTGAACTTAAACTTAGTTTGGAATGCCTTTGGTTTTGAATATTTCTGAAATCGTATTACTTCTCCTAAGTAAGTTGCTAGTCTGTTCTATTTACGTGAAATTCGAATAATATTGTGAAGTATCTGCCATCAGTTTTACTGTGTGCCAGGCTGAGTTCCCTGATGAATTTCAAATTTCAGATATGAAACAGTAAAGGTTAAAAAAAAAAAATGTTACAAAGGGTACTTCATGCAGTAGCATAAACTTCTGTTTTCTCAAAACTTGTATCAGTTCATCTCACCAGGACCAGCAGGGGAAGCACACTCTGCCTAGGCACTGGCAAAGGGACACAGTGAGAGTGTAGGGTCTCTTGCTGGGGCCATTCAAAATTTGACTGTACAAGCCCCTGAGCAATATGACAGGGCTTTAAAAATGGCCCTGCTTGAAGTACGCGGGTGATCTGGAGACCTCTAAGGTGCTTTCCAACAAAAGCTTTTCTATAATTGTATGAAATCACCTGCAATAGATTAACCCTGGTCATTATTCCTATCACAGGAAATAACTGTGACACCTGGGTAACAGGTGAGCTTACTGCGACACCAGGGAGAGCCTTCCTGTACTTAAAGGCAACCTGTAGGAAAGCTGGGGAGGGAGTCTTTATCAGGGCCTGGAGTGACAGGACAAGGAGTAACCGCTTTAAACTGAAAAGTAGCACCCAGAAAGAACGGAGTCACGCAACAGGATTCATTTCCAAAACCACCTCATAGACACCTGGGCCAAAGAGCAGGGACTTGAGCGGGTATATCACAATGGCGGAGTTCATTTCCTTCCCAGTAGCTGGCACGTGCCGTTTTTTGGGATTTCGGGGCTACAGTGAGCTGCTAAGAGGGATGTCTTAGCTCTTGCAGGGCAGTGCTTCCACTAAGGCCAGGACTTTTCTGCATCTTCTACGGCCCTGCAAGCGAGGATGCTTGGGGCACACAGGAAGCTGGGAGGGGACACAGCTGCAGGGATTCCATAAGGCACAAGCAAATGCAGCCTTGGCTTGGTGACACTTTCTCTTGATTACTGCTCAACACAAATTACCTCGAGCAAGTCTACTGTGAGGACTAAAGGAAAGAGACGTATGGATGCTGCTAAGCTCTTCTAGCTTGTACCAGGTAGGAAAGATACCTCTGTAGCAGGCGTGAAGAGGATAGCACTAATTAATTAGATGAGAAGCGGAGGAAAGGCACTTAGAGGTAGTGAAAAGCAGTTAATGTGATGTTCCGGGGAAGCTTCAGTCTGCTTAAGGAGTAGCAAGAACAAGCCTAAAGTCATAGCCAAATACAAGAAAGAGAGGAGGACACGCAGCATGAGAAGCTCCCGAGAGAAAGGAGCTCTGTTTTGGGTAAAAATCAGTCCCTTTTTCTATCATGGAGACATCCAAGGGCGTAGGACACGTGCACTTCAGGGAACCAAGAGATGCTGTGCATTTCTCTCGTCCCCCTGACACAGCCACTAGGTGACGATGCTTCCAATTCTCTCTAAAGAAACCTTGCTTTCTCAGGCCCAGGTGTCCAGCTGCACACCAAGGACGTCCCTGGCTCCCAGGCACAGTTCCCAGGCCCAAGGCCGAGCTCCGCTCCGAACCCCCATTCCAGCAGACCTTGCTCCTGGCATTGTGGAGCAGCCATTTCATGTCAGCCTTTTCTCCTGGCAGTCAGCTTAGCGCCGTAACCTCTGCCATCGGGGCGCCCGAGAGCCGTGTGAGGTCAGCAGAGGGTCACTGTCAGCCTTTGACCTCACAAAGGTGGGTGGCCATAAGTGCCCGGAGCGTCCAGCTCGCATTGAGTACTGCTGGTGGCACTCGAGGCGTGGAGGTCTGCATGGTGCAATGGGAGACGCCGATGTCCTGCTGCTGGAACAAGAGGCGCTGATGTGCTGCTGGTGCAGGAGGAGACGTGAAGGTGCTGCTGCTTAGAGGTGCTGAGGGGCGGGCAGCCTCAGCGGGCAGCTGAATCAGAGGGCAGGGAAGCCAAGCAGCTTCCTTCTCTGGGGAAGGGGGCACAGAGAAAGTGATTGGAAATGGGGTACAAGCCCTCAGCCTCTAAAAGCAATCCCTCAGATGTTTAGGCATAGTAAAGTTAGGTATATCTATTTGACTCTAGACCCCAACATGTTTGTTAGTTTTCTGGTTTGTCCACTGCTTTCTTGTGGGGGATTTGAGTTGGCCATTACTGTTTAGGTGAATGCTGACTTCATATCTATGGTGCACTTTATTCTTAAAATGGGAAGTTTCTACCAATTTCCCGTCCAAACTTGCTCATAAGCCAACTGCAGTCATCATTTCAGATGTGTCTCCCAACTTACACATTTCCTATTTCTCCTTGATATTTACTCAAGAAATTCATTTAGGTAGAGACAACATATTCTTCTCTCAACTGGCATCTGGCTGGGCAGAATGATGTCCTTTCATTCCCTTCCAGGCAATAGGCAACTTGTTCCTTCTGTCTTGTGAACTCTTCCTCCTAAGTTCAATGTGAATACAAGTGGCAGAACTGTGCCTCATGTCTCAAATGAGTGTCAGGGCTGCCTTGTCCAGTGTATTCATACTGGAGGGAAAAAAAAATGAATAGCCATACACACTATATAACCACTAAACTTTTTCAGTCCTCCTTGTGCTAACAGTGCATGAACGTGAGGTTTTGTTGTCATTTTTGTTTGTTTGTTTGTTTGCTTGCTTTAAACTCCTGACTGCCATATAGCAAACATGACAAAAAAACACCCTTTTTTGAGAATCTCTGAGAATGGCTCTGCTTTGTATTATCACCTGTCACTTCACCTGAACCATTTCAATCACAAGCGATATCCTTCTGTCAGGCTTGGTAGTACTTCCCAACCTTATGTCCCCTGCAAATCTCAAAGCTCATGTGTAATTTTTAATCTTCAGCCACCATGTCCATACCGAACATATCTAACTTTGAAGTCAGCTCTGCCCTGAATAGGAGGTTGGGTTTTCAGAGGTCCCTTCCAGCCTACATTTCTCCATGAGTCTTTGCCTCCTTAGCAGCTGCAGTTTCAGAACTGTCTCTGAGAATTACCATAGGTAACGACTCCTTTGCTGGTAAGTCCCTCTTCAGTGTGAACAATTGTAAATTCCCTTTATTCACTTGCAGCCCCAAAGCCCAAATCCGTAGATAATGTATCAGAAGCTCACAGAAAGTGAAATAGATGTAATTCATCCCCTGTGTAGGGAAGAACTGGTCCTAGAAAGGAAAGCTATTAAATTATCTGGAAACAATTTAGCTCTGATAAATTATTTTGTAAATTACACATTACCCCCTCCTTCCCTGGTCTTAGCTGTTCTTGCTCCAAAACTTTGCATGGTGTTGATGTCAAACTAACAGGCCCACACTTGTCTGGATGACTCTTTACCCTCTTCTGGACAGAGGTGTATTTGTTACTCTCCCATTCTGGGGACTATCCCTGATTTGCACAATTGTTATGCATTTTTCCTACTTGACTTGTTGTTCTGTGTGCCAATGCTGTTAATAGGCTAGGTAGATATCAGCTTTTCATTTTTCACTTGAATCGCTATAGATTGTTATTTCACCTCAGATGATGTTGCGCCTAGTGCCCTACCCTCCTTTTCAATGGGAGTCCTGTCACTGCCCTTAATATCACATTGTTGTTGCTGTTAGATGCAGGAAATAAGATTTGCAGCATTTGAGACATCAGTAACTTTTGATCTATTTTTGCCTCAAGCGTGCAACTGTCCTAATTTGTTCTCTTTGTTCCCCCTGGTTTCTGTGGCTTAAGTACCACTTACTATTATTGTTTAATTTCCTATGTGAAGGAGGTTTTTGGTCATTCTTACTTTATTTCTGCAGTTTTTAACCTCTGAAACATGCCTTTTCTCATCGCTTTTTTCCTCTTTGAATTTTGAATTTTAACTATGCCTTCTCTGCACTCAAGTCCCAGAGCTGCTTAGTCAGACTCAATTATTCATTTCCTTAGATTTCAAAGTTTGCATTTCTAAGCCTCAAAACCTTCATTCTAAACCTGGTTTTGTCTGTCGTGAAATGTAAAATGAGAAAAGTCAGCTCATGATCACACTTTATTCAAATTTTACTACATTTAAACCCATACAGGAGCCAAGTCTAAAATGGTCTTATATTTTTTCACTTTTGGGAAGAAATCCATCACATAGTACACCTCTATGAACATAAGTGGTAATTATCTTTCAATCTTTTGCTGGGAAGTTAAAGTCTCCCATAATTCCCATTATTGTTTACGTGTCTGATAACTGTACAGAGATAATTCACTATTAGACTGGAGCTAAGAGCAAAGAGCAGGCTAGCAAGGCTGTCTATCTTTAGCAGTGATTTGCACAAAACCACTCTTTTGCTGACCCATAACATTTAATTTCTCCATCCTCTGCTTCTTGCTAACACAAAGCACCATCTTATTCCATCCATTTGCCTTGGTTTCCAGCCTTCCTGAGATTTATCAGTACTTGTATGACATTCATGCCTTTGTTTCACCCTTCCTGTGTTGACACTTGTCATAACAGTTTTAGATCCTGAACATGATCATCTCAAAGTTTGCCTGACAGTTAGGTCTTCCTCACATTGTCATAGAGTATCAGGTCTCTACCACTTGAAATAGATTGGATTGGATTAGATTATTGGCACCGTCTCTTGTGCTGGTAATCCATTATCTTCACAGTCCGTACAACTGGCCATCAGTGAACATGAAGTGGCCTTATCCTGCCCATTTACCTTTCTGGAAATCAGCCACTCTCTCTGCCTAGAACAGGGAATGGATTTTCCTCACCTTTCTTCAAAAGCTCTGAAGTTTTCTGTGATCTTTCCAATTGTACGGTATGATAAGCTTTTGCTGCCACTGAAGGGTAGAAGTCATTATGAATAGTGCCAACAAAACAGAAACATAACAATGAAAACGATATTTTAATTCAGAATAGGTATTTGAAAAGTTCACCTTTTCTAGCACAAATGGGGAAAAGAAAAAAAGGAAAAAAAAAAAAAAAAAGCAGTCCTAAAACATCAAAAGTGTGGCCAAAGAATTAGAAGAAACACTATTTTTCCAAAGCTGCAATGTTTTCCATTCATCTGGCTGGGCCAGCAGAGCACTGGAGACCTGGATGCACTGTACTCATGGCTGGTTCCCCTAAATGACCTGCAGGGAGATCTTCTTCTCTCTATCCCTCTGTTTCTCCTTTCAATCTCCGTTTTGTCTGTTTGTATCACTAGCTCTCAAATCGCCACTGATATATGCACGTGCAGCACCCAGCACAACCTTGTTTCAGGCTCCAGCGGGACCTTTAGGCATTACCATCCTGTAAACAAATAACAATGATAGTGAGTGTAATTACAATCGTCAAACTATTCCAGCTCCACATCATTAGCCATGCCCTGAGCTAAATAACATTTTAATCAGTTTGATATGTCATCTGTGGCTTTCTTCACTGTCACTTGCAATCCAGCAAACTCCTTCCTTCACGTTTCTAGATTAGACAGAGGGTTCTCAACTGCAGACATCCAATTCCCTGTTCAGGAAGCAGCGAGACCTTTCCTCTTCTCACAGATTTAAGATGATAGCCAAGCATCATGAGACACAGTGCGTATGTCTCCTAGGCCCATCCCATGAGAGCAGGACATTTACCACACATGAGAAGAAGACTTAATGCAGTGGCAAAGCAAAATACTCAGTGTCAAAGCCATGTCTAGATGATCATTAAAGACAGATCAAAATTACCCAATACAGGAGGAAAATCTATCGTTTGTAGAAGATTATGTTCTCTGATTATTAGTTTCAAAATTAGTTTTTCCTTTGGATTTCCTCTGAACTTAAACTTAGTTTGGAATGCCTTTGGTTTTGAATATTTCTGAAATCGTATTACTTCTCCTAAGTAAGTTGCTAGTCTGTTCTATTTACGTGAAATTCGAATAATATTGTGAAGTATCTGCCATCAGTTTTACTGTGTGCCAGGCTGAGTTCCCTGATGAATTTCAAATTTCAGATATGAAACAGTAAAGGTTAAAAAAAAAAAATGTTACAAAGGGTACTTCATGCAGTAGCATAAACTTCTGTTTTCTCAAAACTTGTATCAGTTCATCTCACCAGGACCAGCAGGGGAAGCACACTCTGCCTAGGCACTGGCAAAGGGACACAGTGAGAGTGTAGGGTCTCTTGCTGGGGCCATTCAAAATTTGACTGTACAAGCCCCTGAGCAATATGACAGGGCTTTAAAAATGGCCCTGCTTGAAGTACGCGGGTGATCTGGAGACCTCTAAGGTGCTTTCCAACAAAAGCTTTTCTATAATTGTATGAAATCACCTGCAATAGATTAACCCTGGTCATTATTCCTATCACAAGAAATAACTGTGACACCTGGGTAACAGGTGAGCTTACTGCGACACCAGGGAGAGCCTTCCTGTACTTAAAGGCAACCTGTAGGAAAGCTGGGGAGGGAGTCTTTATCAGGGCCTGGAGTGACAGGACAAGGAGTAACCGCTTTAAACTGAAAAGTAGCACCCAGAAAGAACGGAGTCACGCAACAGGATTCATTTCCAAAACCACCTCATAGACACCTGGGCCAAAGAGCAGGGCCTTGAGCGGGTATATCACAATGGCAGAGTTCATTTCCTTCCCAGTAGCTGGCACGTGCCGTTTTTTGGGATTTCGGGGCTACAGTGAGCTGCTAAGAGGGATGTCTTAGCTCTTGCAGGGCAGTGCTTCCACTAAGGCCAGGACTTTTCTGCATCTTCTACTGCCCTGCAAGCGAGGATGCTTGGGGCACACAGGAAGCTGGGAGGGGACACAGCTGCAGGGATTCCATAAGACACAAGCAAATGCAGCCTTGGCTTGGTGACACTTTCTCTTGATTACTGCTCAACACAAATTACCTCGAGCAAGTCTACTGTGAGGACTAAAGGAAAGAGACGTATGGATGCTGCTAAGCTCTTCTAGCTTGTACCAGGTAGGAAAGATACCTCTGTAGCAGGCGTGAAGAGGATAGCACTAATTAATTAGATGAGAAGCGGAGGAAAGGCACTTAGAGGTAGTGAAAAGCAGTTAATGTGATGTTCCGGGGAAGCTTCAGTCTGCTTAAGGAGTAGCAAGAACAAGCCTAAAGTCATAGCCAAATACAAGAAAGAGAGGAGGACACGCAGCATGAGAAGCTCCCGAGAGAAAGGAGCTCTGTTTTGGGTAAAAATCAGTCCCTTTTTCTATCATGGAGACATCCAAGGGCGTAGGACACGTGCACTTCAGGGAACCAAGAGATGCTGTGCATTTCTCTCGTCCCCCTGACACAGCCACTAGGTGACGATGCTTCCAATTCTCTCTAAAGAAACCTTGCTTTCTCAGGCCCAGGTGTCCAGCTGCACACCAAGGACGTCCCTGGCTCCCAGGCACAGTTCCCAGGCCCAAGGCCGAGCTCCGCTCCGAACCCCCATTCCAGCAGACCTTGCTCCTGGCATTGTGGAGCAGCCATTTCATGTCAGCCTTTTCTCCTGGCAGTCAGCTTAGCGCCGTAACCTCTGCCATCGGGGCGCCCGAGAGCCGTGTGAGGTCAGCAGAGAGTCACTGTCAGCCTTTGACCTCACAAAGGTGGGTGGCCATAAGTGCCCTGAGCGTCCAGCTCGCATTGAGTACTGCTGGTGGCACTCGAGGCGTGGAGGTCTGCATGGTGCAACGGGAGACGCCGATGTCCTGCTGCTGGAACAAGAGGCGCTGATGTGCTGCTGGTGCAGGAGGAGACGTGAAGGTGCTGCTGCTTAGAGGTGCTGAGGGGCGGGCAGCCTCAGCGGGCAGCTGAATCAGAGGGCAGGGAAGCCAAGCAGCTTCCTTCTCTGGGGAAGGGGGCACAGAGAAAGTGATTGGAAATGGGGTGTAAGCCCTCAGCCTCTAAAAGCAATCCCTCAGATGTTTAGGCATAGTAAAGTTAGGTATATCTATTTGACTCTAGACCCCAACATGTTTGTTAGTGTTCTGGTTTGTCCACTGCTTTCTTGTGGGGGATTTGAGTTGGCCATTACTCTTTAGGTGAATGCTGACTTCATATCTATGGTGCACTTTATTCTTAAAATGGGAAGTTTCTACCAATTTCCCGTCCAAACTTGCTCATAAGCCAACTGCAGTCATCATTTCAGATGTGTCTCCCAACTTACACATTTCCTATTTCTCCTTGATATTTACTCAAGAAATTCATTTACGTAGAGACAACATATTCTTCTCTCAACTGGCATCTGGCCGGGCAGAATGATGTCCTTTCATTCCCTTCCAGGCAATAGGCAACTTGTTCCTTCTGTCTTGTGAACTCTTCCTCCTAAGTTCAATGTGAATACAAGTGGCAGAACTGTGCCTCATGTCTCAAATGAGTGTCAGGGCTGCCTTGTCCAGTGTATTCATACTGGAGGGAAAAAAAAATGAATAGCCATACACACTATATAACCACTAAACTTTTTCAGTCCTCCTTGTGCTAACAGTGCATGAACGTGAGGTTTTGTTGTCATTTTTGTTTGTTTGTTTGTTTGCTTGCTTTAAACTCCTGACTGCCATATAGCAAACATGACAAAAAAACACCCTTTTTTGAGAATCTCTGAGAATGGCTCTGCTTTGTATTATCACCTGTCACTTCACCTGAACCATTTCAATCACAAGCGATATCCTTCTGTCAGGCTTGGTAGTACTTCCCAACCTTATGTCCCCTGCAAATCTCAAAGCTCATGTGTAATTTTTAATCTTCAGCCACCATGTCCATACCGAACATATCTAACTTTGAAGTCAGCTCTGCCCTGAATAGGAGGTTGGGTTTTCAGAGGTCCCTTCCAGCCTACATTTCTCCATGAGTCTTTGCCTCCTTAGCAGCTGCAGTTTCAGAACTGTCTCTGAGAATTACCATAGGTAACGACTCCTTTGCTGGTAAGTCCCTCTTCAGTGTGAACAATTGTAAATTCCCTTTATTCGCTTGCAGCCCCAAAGCCTAAATCCGTAGATAATGTATCAGAAGCTCACAGAAAGTGAAATAGATGTAATTCATCCCCTGTGTAGGGAAGAACTGGTCCTAGAAAGGAAAGCTATTAAATTATCTGGAAACAATTTAGCTCTGATAAATTATTTTGTAAATTACACATTACCCCCTCCTTCCCTGGTCTTAGCTGTTCTTGCTCCAAAACTTTGCATGGTGTTGATGTCAAACTAACAGGCCCACACTTGTCTGGATGACTCTTTACCCTCTTCTGGACAGAGGTGTATTTGTTACTCTCCCATTCTGGGGACTATCCCTGATTTGCACAATTGTTATGCATTTTTCCTACTTGACTTGTTGTTCTGTGTGCCAATGCTGTTAATAGGCTAGGTAGATATCAGCTTTTCATTTTTCACTTGAATCGCTATAGATTGTTATTTCACCTCAGATGATGTTGCGCCTAGTGCCCTACCCTCCTTTTCAATGGGAGTCCTGTCACTGCCCTTAATATCACATTGTTGTTGCTGTTAGATGCAGGAAATAAGATTTGCAGCATTTGAGACATCAGTAACTTTTGATCTATTTTTGCCTCAAGTGTGCAACTGTCCTAATTTGTTCTCTTTGTTCCCCCTGGTTTCTGTGGCTTAAGTACCACTTACTATTATTGTTTAATTTCCTATGTGAAGGAAGTTTTCGGTCATTCTTACTTTATTTCTGCAGTTTTTAACCTCTGAAACATGCCTTTTCTCATCGCTTTTTTCCTCTTTGAATTTTGAATTTTAACTATGCCTTCTCTGCACTCAAGTCCCAGAGCTGCTTAGTCAGACTCAATTATTCATTTCCTTAGATTTCAAAGTTTGCATTTCTAAGCCTCAAAACCTTCATTCTAAACCTGGTTTTGTCTGTCGTGAAATGTAAAATGAGAAAAGTCAGCTCATGATCACACTTTATTCAAATTTTACTACATTTAAACCCATACAGGAGCCAAGTCTAAAATGGTCTTATATTTTTTCACTTTTGGGAAGAAATCCATCACATAGTACACCTCTATGAACATAAGTGGTAATTATCTTTCAATCTTTTGCTGGGAAGTTAAAGTCTCCCATAATTCCCATTATTGTTTACGTGTCTGATAACTGTACAGAGATAATTCACTATTAGACTGGAGCTAAGAGCAAAGAGCAGGCTAGCAAGGCTGTCTATCTTTAGCAGTGATTTGCACAAAACCACTCTTTTGCTGACCCATAACATTTAATTTCTCCATCCTCTGCTTCTTGCTAACACAAAGCACCATCTTATTCCATCCATTTGCCTTGGTTTCCAGCCTTCCTGAGATTTATCAGTACTTGTATGACATTCATGCCTTTGTTTCACCCTTCCTGTGTTGACACTTGTCATAACAGTTTTAGATCCTGAACATGATCATCTCAAAGTTTGCCTGACAGTTAGGTCTTCCTCACATTGTCATAGAGTATCAGGTCTCTACCACTTGAAATAGATGGGATTGGATTAGATTATTGGCACCGTCTCTTGTGCTGGTAGTCCATTATCTTCACAGTCCGTACAACTGGCCATCAGTGAACATGAAGTGGCCTTATCCTGCCCATTTACCTTTCTGGAAATCAGCCACTCTCTCTGCCTAGAACAGGGAATGGATTTTCCTCACCTTTCTTCAAAAGCTCTGAAGTTTTCTGTGATCTTTCCAATTGTACGGTATGATAAGCTTTTGCTGCCACTGAAGGGTAGAAGTCATTATGAATAGTGCCAACAAAACAGAAACATAACAATGAAAACGATATTTTAATTCAGAATAGGTATTTGAAAAGTTCACCTTTTCTAGCACAAATGGGGAAAAGAAAAAAAGGAAAAAAAAAAAAAAAAAGCAGTCCTAAAACATCAAAAGTGTGGCCAAAGAATTAGAAGAAACACTATTTTTCCAAAGCTGCAATGTTTTCCATTCATCTGGCTGGGCCAGCAGAGCACTGGAGACCTGGATGCACTGTACTCATGGCTGGTTCCCCTAAATGACCTGCAGGGAGATCTTCTTCTCTCTATCCCTCTGTTTCTCCTTTCAATCTCCGTTTTGTCTGTTTGTATCACTAGCTCTCAAATCGCCACTGATATATGCACGTGCAGCACCCAGCACAACCTTGTTTCAGGCTCCAGCGGGACCTTTAGGCATTACCATCCTGTAAACAAATAACAATGATAGTGAGTGTAATTACAATCGTCAAACTATTCCAGCTCCACATCATTAGCCATGCCCTGAGCTAAATAACATTTTAATCAGTTTGATATGTCATCTGTGGCTTTCTTCACTGTCACTTGCAATCCAGCAAACTCCTTCCTTCACGTTTCTAGATTAGACAGAGGGTTCTCAACTGCAGACATCCAATTCCCTGTTCAGGAAGCAGCGAGACCTTTCCTCTTCTCACAGATTTAAGATGATAGCCAAGCATCATGAGACACAGTGCGTATGTCTCCTAGGCCCATCCCATGAGAGCAGGACATTTACCACACATGAGAAGAAGACTTAATGCAGTGGCAAAGCAAAATACTCGGTGTCAAAGCCATGTCTAGATGATCATTAACGACAGATCAAAATTACCCAATACAGGAGGAAAATCTATCGTTTGTAGAAGATTATGTTCTCTGATTATTAGTTTCAAAATTAGTTTTTCCTTTGGATTTCCTCTGAACTTAAACTTAGTTTGGAATGCCTTTGGTTTTGAATATTTCTGAAATCGTATTACTTCTCCTAAGTAAGTTGCTAGTCTGTTCTATTTACGTGAAATTCGAATAATATTGTGAAGTATCTGCCATCAGTTTTACTGTGTGCCAGGCTGAGTTCCCTGATGAATTTCAAATTTCAGATATGAAACAGTAAAGGTTAAAAAAAAAACATGTTACAAAGGGTACTTCATGCAGTAGCATAAACTTCTGTTTTCTCAAAACTTGTATCAGTTCATCTCACCAGGACCAGCAGGGGAAGCACACTCTGCCTAGGCACTGGCAAAGGGACACAGTGAGAGTGTAGGGTCTCTTGCTGGGGCCATTCAAAATTTGACTGTACAAGCCCCTGAGCAATATGACAGGGCTTTAAAAATGGCCCTGCTTGAAGTACGCGGGTGATCTGGAGACCTCTAAGGTGCTTTCCAACAAAAGCTTTTCTATAATTGTATGAAATCACCTGCAATAGATTAACCCTGGTCATTATTCCTATCACAGGAAATAACTGTGACACCTGGGTAACAGGTGAGCTTACTGCGACACCAGGGAGAGCCTTCCTGTACTTAAAGGCAACCTGTAGGAAAGCTGGGGAGGGAGTCTTTATCAGGGCCTGGAGTGACAGGACAAGGAGTAACCGCTTTAAACTGAAAAGTAGCACCCAGAAAGAACGGAGTCACGCAACAGGATTCATTTCCAAAACCACCTCATAGACACCTGGGCCAAAGAGCAGGGCCTTGAGCGGGTATATCACAATGGCGGAGTTCATTTCCTTCCCAGTAGCTGGCACGTGCCGTTTTTTGGGATTTCGGGGCTACAGTGAGCTGCTAAGAGGGATGTCTTAGCTCTTGCAGGGCAGTGCTTCCACTAAGGCCAGGACTTTTCTGCATCTTCTACTGCCCTGCAAGCGAGGATGCTTGGGGCACACAGGAAGCTGGGAGGGGACACAGCTGCAGGGATTCCATAAGGCACAAGCAAATGCAGCCTTGGCTTGGTGACACTTTCTCTTGATTACTGCTCAACACAAATTACCTCGAGCAAGTCTACTGTGAGGACTAAAGGAAAGAGACGTATGGATGCTGCTAAGCTCTTCTAGCTTGTACCAGGTAGGAAAGATACCTCTGTAGCAGGCGTGAAGAGGATAGCACTAATTAATTAGATGAGAAGCGGAGGAAAGGCACTTAGAGGTAGTGAAAAGCAGTTAATGTGATGTTCCGGGGAAGCTTCAGTCTGCTTAAGGAGTAGCAAGAACAAGCCTAAAGTCATAGCCAAATACAAGAAAGAGAGGAGGACACGCAGCGTGAGAAGCTCCCGAGAGAAAGGAGCTCTGTTTTGGGTAAAAATCAGTCCCTTTTTCTATCATGGAGACATCCAAGGGCGTAGGACACGTGCACTTCAGGGAACCAAGAGATGCTGTGCATTTCTCTCGTCCCCCTGACACAGCCACTAGGTGACGATGCTTCCAATTCTCTCTAAAGAAACCTTGCTTTCTCAGGCCCAGGTGTCCAGCTGCACACCAAGGACGTCCCTGGCTCCCAGGCACAGTTCCCAGGCCCAAGGCCGAGCTCCGCTCCGAACCCCCATTCCAGCAGACCTTGCTCCTGGCATTGTGGAGCAGCCATTTCATGTCAGCCTTTTCTCCTGGCAGTCAGCTTAGCGCCGTAACCTCTGCCATCGGGGCGCCCGAGAGCCGTGTGAGGTCAGCAGAGAGTCACTGTCAGCCTTTGACCTCACAAAGGTGGGTGGCCATAAGTGCCCTGAGCGTCCAGCTCGCATTGAGTACTGCTGGTGGCACTCGAGGCGTGGAGGTCTGCATGGTGCAATGGGAGACGCCGATGTCCTGCTGCTGGAACAAGAGGCGCTGATGTGCTGCTGGTGCAGGAGGAGACGTGAAGGTGCTGCTGCTTAGAGGTGCTGAGGAGCGGGCAGCCTCAGCGGGCAGCTGAATCAGAGGGCAGGGAAGCCAAGCAGCTTCCTTCTCTGGGGAAGGGGGCACAGAGAAAGTGATTGGAAATGGGGTACAAGCCCTCAGCCTCTAAAAGCAATCCCTCAGATGTTTAGGCATAGTAAAGTTAGGTATATCTATTTGACTCTAGACCCCAACATGTTTGTTAGTGTTCTGGTTTGTCCACTGCTTTCTTGTGGGGGATTTGAGTTGGCCATTACTGTTTAGGTGAATGCTGACTTCATATCTATGGTGCACTTTATTCTTAAAATGGGAAGTTTCTACCAATTTCCCGTCCAAACTTGCTCATAAGCCAACTGCAGTCATCATTTCAGATGTGTCTCCCAACTTACACATTTCCTATTTCTCCTTGATATTTACTCAAGAAATTCATTTACGTAGAGACAACATATTCTTCTCTCAACTGGCATCTGGCCGGGCAGAATGATGTCCTTTCATTCCCTTCCAGGCAATAGGCAACTTGTTCCTTCTGTCTTGTGAACTCTTCCTCCTAAGTTCAATGTGAATACAAGTGGCAGAACTGTGCCTCATGTCTCAAATGAGTGTCAGGGCTGCCTTGTCCAGTGTATTCATACTGGAGGGAAAAAAAAATGAATAGCCATACACACTATATAACCACTAAACTTTTTCAGTCCTCCTTGTGCTAACAGTGCATGAACGTGAGGTTTTGTTGTCATTTTTGTTTGTTTGTTTGTTTGCTTGCTTTAAACTCCTGACTGCCATATAGCAAACATGACCAAAAAACACCCTTTTTTGAGAATCTCTGAGAATGGCTCTGCTTTGTATTATCACCTGTCACTTCACCTGAACCATTTCAATCACAAGCGATATCCTTCTGTCAGGCTTGGTAGTACTTCCCAACCTTATGTCCCCTGCAAATCTCAAAGCTCATGTGTAATTTTTAATCTTCAGCCACCATGTCCATACCGAACATATCTAACTTTGAAGTCAGCTCTGCCCTGAATAGGAGGTTGGGTTTTCAGAGGTCCCTTCCAGCCTACATTTCTCCATGAGTCTTTGCCTCCTTAGCAGCTGCAGTTTCAGAACTGTCTCTGAGAATTACCATAGGTAACGACTCCTTTGCTGGTAAGTCCCTCTTCAGTGTGAACAATTGTAAATTCCCTTTATTCACTTGCAGCCCCAAAGCCCAAATCCGTAGATAATGTATCAGAAGCTCACAGAAAGTGAAATAGATGTAATTCATCCCCTGTGTAGGGAAGAACTGGTCCTAGAAAGGAAAGCTATTAAATTATCTGGAAACAATTTAGCTCTGATAAATTATTTTGTAAATTACACATTACCCCCTCCTTCCCTGGTCTTAGCTGTTCTTGCTCCAAAACTTTGCATGGTGTTGATGTCAAACTAACAGGCCCACACTTGTCTGGATGACTCTTTACCCTCTTCTGGACAGAGGTGTATTTGTTACTCTCCCATTCTGGGGACTATCCCTGATTTGCACAATTGTTATGCATTTTTCCTACTTGACTTGTTGTTCTGTGTGCCAATGCTGTTAATAGGCTAGGTAGATATCAGCTTTTCATTTTTCACTTGAATCGCTATAGATTGTTATTTCACCTCAGATGATGTTGCGCCTAGTGCCCTACCCTCCTTTTCAATGGGAGTCCTGTCACTGCCCTTAATATCACATTGTTGTTGCTGTTAGATGCAGGAAATAAGATTTGCAGCATTTGAGACTGTTGTGGTTTAACCCGGCTGGCAGCTAAACACCACACAGCCGTTCGCTCACCCTCCCCCCTCCCTCTCTGGGATGGGGGAGAGAAACGGGAAAGTGAAGCCTGTGAGTTGAGATAAAGACAGTTTATTAAGACAGGAAAATAATAATAACAATAATAATAATAATAGTGATAATGGTAATAGTATTAACAATAATAATGTGTAAGAAAACAAGTGATGCACAATGCAATTGCTCACCACCCGCTGACCGATGCCCAGCCTATTCCCGAGCAGCCGGCCCCCCCACCCCGGCCAGCCACCCCTATATATCGTTTAGCATGACGTCAGATGGTATGGAATACCCCTTTGGCCAGTTTGGGTCAGCTGTCCTGGGTCTGTCCCCTCCCAGCTCCTGCTGCACCCCCAGCCTGCTCGCTGGCAGGACAGAGCAAGAAGCCGAAAAGTCCTTGGCCTGGTGTAAACACTGCTCTGCAACAATTAAAACATCAGCATGTTATCAGCGCTCTTCTCATCCTAATCCAAAACATAGCACCCTACCAGCTACTATGAGCTACTTAACTCTGTCCTAACTGGAACCAGGACAGAGACATCAGTAACTTTTGATCTATTTTTGCCTCAAGCGTGCAACTGTCCTAATTTGTTCTCTTTGTTCCCCCTGGTTTCTGTGGCTTAAGTACCACTTACTATTATTGTTTAATTTCCTATGTGAAGGAAGTTTTCAGTCATTCTTACTTTATTTCTGCAGTTTTTAACCTCTGAAACATGCCTTTTCTCATCGCTTTTTTCCTCTTTGAATTTTGAATTTTAACTATGCCTTCTCTGCACTCAAGTCCCAGAGCTGCTTAGTCAGACTCAATTATTCATTTCCTTAGATTTCAAAGTTTGCATTTCTAAGCCTCAAAACCTTCATTCTAAACCTGGTTTTGTCTGTCGTGAAATGTAAAATGAGAAAAGTCAGCTCATGATCACACTTTATTCAAATTTTACTACATTTAAACCCATACAGGAGCCAAGTCTAAAATGGTCTTATATTTTTTCACTTTTGGGAAGAAATCCATCACATAGTACACCTCTGTGAACATAAGTGGTAATTATCTTTCAATCTTTTGCTGGGAAGTTAAAGTCTCCCATAATTCCCATTATTGTTTACGTGTCTGATAACTGTACAGAGATAATTCACTATTAGACTGGAGCTAAGAGCAAAGAGCAGGCTAGCAAGGCTGTCTATCTTTAGCAGTGATTTGCACAAAACCACTCTTTTGCTGACCCATAACATTTAATTTCTCCATCCTCTGCTTCTTGCTAACACAAAGCACCATCTTATTCCATCCATTTGCCTTGGTTTCCAGCCTTCCTGAGATTTATCAGTACTTGTATGACATTCATGCCTTTGTTTCACCCTTCCTGTGTTGACACTTGTCATAACAGTTTTAGATCCTGAACATGATCATCTCAAAGTTTGCCTGACAGTTAGGTCTTCCTCACATTGTCATAGAGTATCAGGTCTCTACCACTTGAAATAGATTGGATTGGATTAGATTATTGGCACCGTCTCTTGTGCTGGTAGTCCGTTATCTTCACAGTCCGTACAACTGGCCATCAGTGAACATGAAGTGGCCTTATCCTGCCCATTTACCTTTCTGGAAATCAGCCACTCTCTCTGCCTAGAACAGGGAATGGATTTTCCTCACCTTTCTTCAAAAGCTCTGAAGTTTTCTGTGATCTTTCCAATTGTACGGTATGATAAGCTTTTGCTGCCACTGAAGGGTAGAAGTCATTATGAATAGTGCCAACAAAACAGAAACATAACAATGAAAACGATATTTTAATTCAGAATAGGTATTTGAAAAGTTCACCTTTTCTAGCACAAATGGGGAAAAGAAAAAAAGGAAGGGAAAAAAAAAAAAAAAAAAAGCAGTCCTAAAACATCAAAAGTGTGGCCAAAGAATTAGAAGAAACACTATTTTTCCAAAGCTGCAATGTTTTCCATTCATCTGGCTGGGCCAGCAGAGCACTGGAGACCTGGATGCACTGTACTCATGGCTGGTTCCCCTAAATGACCTGCAGGGAGATCTTCTTCTCTCTATCCCTCTGTTTCTCCTTTCAATCTCTGTTTTGTCTGTTTGTATCACTAGCTCTCAAATCGCCACTGATATATGCACGTGCAGCACCCAGCACAACCTTGTTTCAGGCTCCAGCGGGACCTTTAGGCATTACCATCCTGTAAACAAATAACAATGATAGTGAGTGTAATTACAATCGTCAAACTATTCCAGCTCCACATCATTAGCCATGCCCTGAGCTAAATAACATTTTAATCAGTTTGATATGTCATCTGTGGCTTTCTTCACTGTCACTTGCAATCCAGCAAACTCCTTCCTTCACGTTTCTAGATTAGACAGAGGGTTCTCAACTGCAGACATCCAATTCCCTGTTCAGGAAGCAGCGAGACCTTTCCTCTTCTCACAGATTTAAGATGATAGCCAAGCATCATGAGACACAGTGCGTATGTCTCCTAGGCCCATCCCATGAGAGCAGGACATTTACCACACATGAGAAGAAGACTTAATGCAGTGGCAAAGCAAAATACTCAGTGTCAAAGCCATGTCTAGATGATCATTAAAGACAGATCAAAATTACCCAATACAGGAGGAAAATCTATCGTTTGTAGAAGATTATGTTCTCTGATTATTAGTTTCAAAATTAGTTTTTCCTTTGGATTTCCTCTGAACTTAAACTTAGTTTGGAATGCCTTTGGTTTTGAATATTTCTGAAATCGTATTACTTCTCCTAAGTAAGTTGCTAGTCTGTTCTGTTTACGTGAAATTCGAATAATATTGTGAAGTATCTGCCATCAGTTTTACTGTGTGCCAGGCTGAGTTCCCTGATGAATTTCAAATTTCAGATATGAAACAGTAAAGGTTAAAAAAAAAACATGTTACAAAGGGTACTTCATGCAGTAGCATAAACTTCTGTTTTCTCAAAACTTGTATCAGTTCATCTCACCAGGACCAGCAGGGGAAGCACACTCTGCCTAGGCACTGGCAAAGGGACACAGTGAGAGTGTAGGGTCTCTTGCTGGGGCCATTCAAAATTTGACTGTACAAGCCCCTGAGCAATATGACAGGGCTTTAAAAATGGCCCTGCTTGAAGTACGCGGGTGATCTGGAGACCTCTAAGGTGCTTTCCAACAAAAGCTTTTCTATAATTGTATGAAATCACCTGCAATAGATTAACCCTGGTCATTATTCCTATCACAGGAAATAACTGTGACACCTGGGTAACAGGTGAGCTTACTGCGACACCAGGGAGAGCCTTCCTGTACTTAAAGGCAACCTGTAGGAAAGCTGGGGAGGGAGTCTTTATCAGGGCCTGGAGTGACAGGACAAGGAGTAACCGCTTTAAACTGAAAAGTAGCACCCAGAAAGAACGGAGTCACGCAACAGGATTCATTTCCAAAACCACCTCATAGACACCTGGGCCAAAGAGCAGGGCCTTGAGCGGGTATATCACAATGGCGGAGTTCATTTCCTTCCCAGTAGCTGGCACGTGCCGTTTTTTGGGATTTCGGGGCTACAGTGAGCTGCTAAGAGGGATGTCTTAGCTCTTGCAGGGCAGTGCTTCCACTAAGGCCAGGACTTTTCTGCATCTTCTACTGCCCTGCAAGCGAGGATGCTTGGGGCACACAGGAAGCTGGGAGGGGACACAGCTGCAGGGATTCCATAAGGCACAAGCAAATGCAGCCTTGGCTTGGTGACACTTTCTCTTGATTACTGCTCAACACAAATTACCTCGAGCAAGTCTACTGTGAGGACTAAAGGAAAGAGACGTATGGATGCTGCTAAGCTCTTCTAGCTTGTACCAGGTAGGAAAGATACCTCTGTAGCAGGCGTGAAGAGGATAGCACTAATTAATTAGATGAGAAGCGGAGGAAAGGCACTTAGAGGTAGTGAAAAGCAGTTAATGTGATGTTCCGGGGAAGCTTCAGTCTGCTTAAGGAGCAGCAAGAACAAGCCTAAAGTCATAGCCAAATACAAGAAAGAGAGGAGGACACGCAGCATGAGAAGCTCCCGAGAGAAAGGAGCTCTGTTTTGGGTAAAAATCAGTCCCTTTTTCTATCATGGAGACATCCAAGGGCGTAGGACACGTGCACTTCAGGGAACCAAGAGATGCTGTGCATTTCTCTCGTCCCCCTGACACAGCCACTAGGTGACGATGCTTCCAATTCTCTCTAAAGAAACCTTGCTTTCTCAGGCCCAGGTGTCCAGCTGCACACCAAGGACGTCCCTGGCTCCCAGGCAGAGTTCCCAGGCCCAAGGCCGAGCTCCGCTCCGAACCCCCATTCCAGCAGACCTTGCTCCTGGCATTGTGGAGCAGCCATTTCATGTCAGCCTTTTCTCCTGGCAGTCAGCTTAGCGCCGTAACCTCTGCCATCGGGGCGCCCGAGAGCCGTGTGAGGTCAGCAGAGAGTCACTGTCAGCCTTTGACCTCACAAAGGTGGGTGGCCATAAGTGCCCTGAGCGTCCAGCTCGCATTGAGTACTGCTGGTGGCACTCGAGGCGTGGAGGTCTGCATGGTGCAATGGGAGACGCCGATGTCCTGCTGCTGGAACAAGAGGCGCTGATGTGCTGCTGGTGCAGGAGGAGACGTGAAGGTGCTGCTGCTTAGAGGTGCTGAGGAGCGGGCAGCCTCCGTGCCGGTGGCTGAGCATGCTACTCTTAATTAGTGCTCTACCCTTCCTATCTTTTTACTAAGGTGGGTAGAGAGAAATGCCCATATCTGTTTATTTCCTGGTAAGAAATGTAAGAGCCTTGTATCTGCATATTCACCAGATTCATCCCAGCGCCCTTGGTACTGGCGATCTGTGTTGATCTGTAATAAAGAGCAATTGGTAGCACACCAAGTCTCCGTGACCTTGCATCTAACAGAATCGTCCAAATCCCTGTTGTGATCTCTCTCTAGCTGTGGGCTGGCTAAGCTGTCTGTTGGATGGTGAAAATGGGAAATGATTGGGATGGGAAATGATGAGTGGGCCGAGAAATCATTGCTGGGATGGGAAGACTTCCTTGGGGTGGAAAGCCATTGGGCTAGGAACTCAAAGAGATGGGAAATCTTCCCTGGGTTTGAAATCATTGGGAAGCAAAAGCGTTGGGATGGGAAATCACTCCGGGGATGGGGAAGTATTGGGATGGGAAGTCTTTAATGGGGTGGGTAACATTCACTGGGGAAGGAAGTACTTGGAAAAGTAATCAGAGGAATGGGAATTCTTTGGGATGAGATCTCTTTGGATTAAGAAACGCTTCGTGTCGATGGGAAATATCTCGTATGGGAATCTGTTATCATGTGAAATTGTAAGGATGGGAAATGACCGTTAGGATGCAAAGCTGGTACTGGGACGGGAAATGCTTGGGACGGGGAAGTGTTGGTGTGAAACCGTCCTGGGCATGGCAAATGATGCGTGGGAGGGAAAGCCTGATGGGGATGGAAAAGTCTTGCGATGGGAAGCCTGCTTGGGTCCAAAAGCTGCAGTCCTCACCAAGATGGCGGCGAGGGGCTGGT
This sequence comes from Anser anser, assembly GCF_964211835.1. Lineage (NCBI taxonomy): Eukaryota > Metazoa > Chordata > Aves > Anseriformes > Anatidae > Anser > Anser anser. Next base: position 13,803,703 of record NC_139738.1, on the reverse strand, counting down.
CAGCCGTTGGGACGGAACGGCCGTTGCCCGCGTTCCCCAACCGACCGCCCCACTCTCCAGCCACCATGGCAGGTACAGCAGCCGGCTCCCGCTCCTCCCGGGGCTGCGGCCCTGCTGGCGAGCCCAGCGCCCCGGATCTCACCCCAGCGCCCTTTTTCCCACAGAGGGTTTCCCCAGACGGCTTCCGCGGCTTCCGCAGACGCAAAACTCCCCCTTCGTCGTCCCAGCCGTGCCGCCAACGGTGGCTGCCTGGCTGCTGCCCTCCCTCCCCGGAGCGATGGCGCTGCCCTTGCAGCCCCCCCAGGTACCCACCCTCCCCTACGCGCTGCCCCAGGCCACCGTCTGGCACGTGGTGCCGGGGGTCCAGGGGCAGGTGCTGCAGCTCCCCGCCGGGGTGCAGCTGGCACCTGGGGGGCACCTCCCACCCGAGGGGCACCACCTGCAGCTTGGGCAGCTCCCCGCCGTGGGGCAGCTCCCTGCTGTGGGGCAGCTCCCCCACACCGCTCCTCCCTGGGCCCCCGTCTACCAGTGGGGACAGCCCGTGGGGACGGGGACGGTGCTGCCCCAGGATCCCCTCTGGCTGGGGCCCGGGGCCGTGCTCCATGGGGAGCTCCTGCACCCCGCAGGCACCTGCCTGCTGCAGGCCCCTGCCCACCCCGGCCCCCCACCACTCCTCGTCCCGGGGCCTCCGCTGCGGGGGCAGGCGCTCCCCGCGCCCCGCACCCTGACCAGCAGCCGGGGGCAGCTGCCGGAGCCCTGCGACCACGCCGTGGGGCTCAGCGAGGACCAGGGGCCCCCGCTGCCCGGCCCCACTCCCCCCGAGCCTGCCCAGGCTCCAACGACCGCCAGCACCCAGACGGTGACGCCCAACGGTGAGTTTGGGGCTGGCACAGCCGGCCGCTGGGCGCCCCACACCCAGGAGCCATGGGAAAGCTGGCATCGCCCATCCTGGGGGATTTGCTTGCTTTTTCCTCAGCGGCGACAGTTGCAGAGGTGCCTGAGGAGCCCCTGGAGCTGCTTGAGCTGGGCCCCGATGCCTTCGCCGAGGCCTTTCCCCACCTGGCAGGGGACAGCCAGCAGCTGCAGCACCTGCAGGACCAGCTCCCGGCCGACCTGGACATCTCCGGCTTGGAGGAGCTGCTCAGCTGGCTCGATGCCGTGGAGCCCCAGGACGCCTTCCCCGGTGTCCCCAGCAGTCCTGTGCTCAGCCGCTTCCTGTCTGAGCTGCCCGACCTCTGCGAGGACATCGAGGAGCCGAGCACACAGGGACTGGCAGCCACCAGAGCGCTGGGTGAGGTACCCTCAACCCCTGGGGTGCACCCCGAGAAGGTGCAGGGTGGGCGGGCGGTGCAGCCCCCTGCTGTGCCGGCAGCGAGCTCCCCCCTCAAGCCTGCAGCCAGTCCCCAGCTCAGTGCCCTCAGGAGACCCCTGCCCAACCCTCCCTTCACTCTCCCCAAAAGGCCCCCCCACCCTGAATTCCTCACTGCCCTTAGCAGACCCCTGCCCAACCCTCCCTCGCGTCCCCTCAAGAGACCCCCCGACCCTCAATTCCTTAATTCCCTTAGGAGACCCCTGCCCAAGCCTCGCCTGAGTCCCCTCAAGAGCCCCCCCGACCCTGAATTTATTAGTGCCCTTAGGAGACCCCTGCCCAATCCCCCTCTGGGTCCCCTCAAGAGCCCCCCCGGCCCTGAATTTATTAGTGCCCTTAGGAGGCCCCTGCCCAATCCCCCTCTGAGTCCCCTCAAGAGCCCCCCGCCTGCCCCTGCGCCCACCGGCACCAAGTGGGGGGCCAAGCGCCCCGCGCCCACCAGCACCCCCAGCACAGCGCAGAGCTCCCAGCACAGGAGGCCGGCGACGGAGAAAACCCCCGGCAAGGAGAAGACGACGCTGCTGGGCCAGGGTGGCCAAGGCCCCAAGACGCTGTGCCAGGGGAAGACGGGTGGCCACAGCGCGGTGGCTGGCAGCAGCGGCCAAGCGGGCGGCGGCAGGCAGCAGCCGGCGAGCGACAGCACCAGGGCGCCCAGCAAGAGGGCCCGAAGCCCGGGGGCTGCTGGGGGGCAAGGAGCAGCGGCACCGCCTCCCCGGAGAGCGCTGCTGCTGCTGGAGCCCCCCCCCATTAAGCCCCGTGCCCGTGCCCGTGCCGTGCGGGCCCAGGACAGGCTCCGTCCCCAAGCCATCGGGGACAAGACGCTGCAGCGCCAGCACCCGGGGACAAAGACCCCCAGCGAGACTTTGCAGCCGCTGGGGGCCAGGGCGAAGGCGCTGGGGACAGTGCGCCAGCCGCCCTGTGTGCAGCCGCAGCCCACCTCCAGCGGCCCCAGCAGCATGCCCAGGGCCCCGCCGACGGTGCCAGGCTCCAGCGCTGTGCCCGCTGCCCCCCGGCCCCCAGCTGGAGACAAGGCCCAGGCGGTGCCGGCACCACCAGGCAGCACGGCGCGAGCGTGGAGAGCTCCCCTGCAGCAGGCGCCCAGAGCGCCGTGCCTGCCAGCCGCGGGGGGCCAAGCGCAGCGGGAGCCTCTGCCCACGCAGCCGCGCACGCTGCAGCGTCCGGCGCAGCCCCGCGTGGACTACGTGCCCTGCGTGGGGCCCTGGGCGGGCGGCGACGCGGCGCCCACGCCGCTGGAGGAGCAGGAGGCGTCGGTGCCCATCACGCCGCAGCAGCGTCCCGAGCGGGAGCGCCTGAAGAAGCTGGCCCAGGAGGAGCGGCAGCGGGCGGCCCACCAGATGAAGATCGGCCCCGTGCAATTCTTCGTGCAGCGGCAGAAGGACCACGCCATAGCCAAGTATTACGGCTACCCGTGACCCTGCGCTCCTCGACGGCCCCCGCAGCACCCGGGCCCGCTCAGCATGCAGGCACAGAGACCTCTGCAGGCGCCTGCTCCAGCTTCAGCCACGCTCCTCAGCCCTTGCCCCTCTCGCTTGCCCTCTCCCTTCTCCAGTGCTGGAGCTAGGCAGTGTTTGCCACTGTCAGGGATGGGCAACTGGGGCAATGGGAAATGCGCGCGTCACGAATGAACGTTGCAATGGGAAGCTGTTGGGATGTTGGCAATAGCTGGGGTGGGAAAGGTTGGGCGTGGGAACTGCTTGTTGGGACACCAAATGGCTGAGATCCCAAACTTCTTTCTTCTTTCGGGTCATTTCTCTTCTTTAGTGCCTTCCTTATTAAATTCCTCTAGTGTAGGTGTTCACTCAGCAAGGCCTCTGCCTGCAGCTGTTCTGGCACTGGGATGCCGAGGGGATTTCATGCAGCCCGCTCCCGCTGCCCATGCTCAGTCCGTGCATGGATGTGGGCATGGCCAGCACGGACGGGAGAAAATGGGTGGACGGCTGGGTGGATGGGAGGGTGATGGGAGTTGGGAATTCAGCCTTGGGATCAGACACGGGAGGTTGTTGGGATAGGAAATGACCAGTGGGATGGGAAGTCACGATGGGGATAGGAATTCATTAGAATAGGACAAATTGGTTTCATTTTTATTTATTATTTTATTAATTTTAATATTTATTTTATTTATTATATTTATTAATTTTATTTATTAAATTTACTTTATTGACTGTGTTGTACAGGATGGCATTTTTTTAGGTTCTCTTCCTTTTCTACCCTATTAAACTCTCTTTATCACAACGCACTGCTTTGTACTTCATTTTTCCTTCCGAGTCGTTCTGGATTCACTCAGGATGGGGGGGACATTAGTGAACGCCTGTGTGCTTCAGATCCAAGCTCACCTTTGCCCTCAACTCAAGATACATATTTGCATCTGTTGTCATGATACAAAATTAACAGCAACAAAATAAAAGTTAACTACTTCCGAGCACCAGCTGTACGTTTGCTGGGTCTGCTCTATGCATTTTGAAGACCATTCAATACTATTCAGCACCTTCAGGAGGAAATGTGTGGTTCTAGGGAAATGCATCTTGATCTGATGCAAACCTGCGACGCACCCTGCAGCCCCTCCAACCCCTGTGATTTTACCTGCAGCCCCTGCAACCCCTGTGATTTTACCTGCAGCCCCTCCAAGCCCTGTGATTTTACCAGCAGCCACTCCAACCCTGTGACAGGCCCTACAGCTGGCTCCGGGGACTACCCCGTTGCCGTATCAGTCGCCAATACACACACAAGATGAAGGAATGGATGCAGAAGTCATCTCGTTTAGGCAGGGAAGAAAGTCCTCCGAAGAAGGGGAAGGAGCAAGAGGAAGGCGAGGCAGGCGACCCCAATGTAGGGCCATCCCAGGGAAGAGGAGGCTGTTATAAAATAGAAAAGAGAGAAAAGCAGCAGTAAGCAGGTGATCCCCATCCCTGGGCGAGCTGCGAGACATGGGACAAGATTTCAGCTGTCATGCAGGCGAGCACATTGTCACCTGGCTGCTGCGATGCTGGGATAACAGCTCCGGGAGCCTGGAATCGGAGGGCAGGGAAGCCAAGCAGCTGGGATCCTTCTCTGGGGAAGGGGGCACTGAGAAAGCGATCGGAAACGGGGCACAAGCCTCTGGAGGCGGCGCCTGTCAGGCGTGAAGGAAAGGGATCCCTTCCAGGAAGATGCTGTGGGGTTGCTGAGGGTCGAAGAACAGCAGGTGTTGCCTGCACCCACCGTGCTGCAGCAGCGGCAAGGGAGAGACGTGGTGGTTTTCCTCAGCTGGGCAGCTGAGCTCCACCTCAACCGCTCTCTCCCTGCCCCTCCTCAAAGGGAAAGGGGAGAAAATAGGATGGAAAGGGCTCAAGGGCTGAGAGAAGGACAGGGAGATCACTCCACAATGATCGTCACGGGCAAAAGAGGCTCAGCAGAGCCTGTTCCAGTCCAGCCCGGGCCTGCTCCTGCGGGGGCTCTCCACAGGCCGCGGCCTCCTCCAGGCCACATCCACCTGCTCCACCGGGGGCTCCTCCACGGGCTGCAGCGTGGAGATCTGCTCCGTGTGGGACCCGTGGGCTGCAGGGGGACAGCCTGCTCCACCAGGGGCCTCTCCCCAGGCCGCAGGGGAACTGCTGCTGTGAGCCTGGAGCACCTCCTGCCTCCTGCTGCACTCACCTTGGGGGCTGCAGAGAGGTTTCTCACTCCTCCCTGACCCAGACGCTGCTGTGCAGCAGGTTTCTTTCCCTTTCTTAGATGGGCTCTCACACAGGCGCAAACATCATCCGTTTTGTCTCACTTCTGGGCAGCAGCGGGTCCCTCTGGAGCCTCCTGGAACCGGCCCTTATCTAACATGGGGCAGCTGCTGCATTCTCCTCACAGAGGACACCCCTGCAGCCCCCCGCTACCAGAACCTGTCCTCGTAAACCCAACACAAGACACCGACCGAGCCTCCCTGATTCCCAGCAGGTGGGTCAGGCTGGGAACCCAGGCCAGTGCCCGGCAGACCCTCCTGGGCCTTGAAAAGCAAGCTTTATGGGGATGTAGCACCCAGAAAGAACGGAGTCACACAACAGGATTCATTTCCAAAACCGTCTCATAGACACCTGGGCCAAAGTGCAGGGCCTTGAGCGGGTATATCACAATGACAGAGTTCATTTCCTTCCCAGTAGCTGGCACATGCCGTTTTTTGGGATTTCGGGGCTACAGTGAGCTGCTAAGAGGGATGTCTTAGCTCTTGCAGGGCAGTGCTTCCACTAAGGCCAGGACTTTTCTGCATCTTCTACTGCCCTGCAAGCGAGGATGCTTGGGGCACACAGGAAGCTGGGAGGGGACACAGCTGCAGGGATTCCATAAGACACAAGCAAATGTAGCCTTGGCTTGGTGACACTTTCTCTTGATTACTGCTCAACACAAATTACCTCGAGCAAGTCTACTGTGAGGACTAAAGGAAAGAGACGTATGGATGCTGCTAAGCTCTTCTAGCTTGTACCAGGTAGGAAAGATACCTCTGTAGCAGGCGTGAAGAGGATAGCACTAATTAATTAGATGAGAAGCGGAGGAAAGGCACTTAGAGGTAGTGAAAAGCAGTTAATGTGATGTTCCGGGGAAGCTTCAGTCTGCTTAAGGAGTAGCAAGAACAAGCCTAAAGTCATAGCCAAATACAAGAAAGAGAGGAGGACACGCAGCATGAGAAGCTCCCGAGAGAAAGGAGCTCTGTTTTGGGTAAAAATCAGTCCCTTTTTCTATCATGGAGACATCCAAGGGCGTAGGACACGTGCACTTCAGGGAACCAAGAGATGCTGTGCATTTCTCTCGTCCCCCTGACACAGCCACTAGGTGACGATGCTTCCAATTCTCTCTAAAGAAACCTTGCTTTCTCAGGCCCAGGTGTCCAGCTGCACACCAAGGACGTCCCTGGCTCCCAGGCACAGTTCCCAGGCCCAAGGCCGAGCTCCCCTCCGAACCCCCATTCCAGCAGACCTTGCTCCTGGCATTGTGGAGCAGCCATTTCATGTCAGCCTTTTCTCCTGGCAGTCAGCTTAGCGCCGTAACCTCTGCCATCGGGGCGCCCGAGAGCCGTGTGAGGTCAGCAGAGAGTCACTGTCAGCCTTTGACCTCACAAAGGTGGGTGGCCATAAGTGCCCTGAGCGTCCAGCTCGCATTGAGTACTGCTGGTGGCACTCGAGGCGTGGAGGTCTGCATGGTGCAATGGGAGACGCCGATGTCCTGCTGCTGGAACAAGAGGCGCTGATGTGCTGCTGGTGCAGGAGGAGACGTGAAGGTGCTGCTGCTTAGAGGTGCTGAGGAGCGGGCAGCCTCCGTGCCGGTGGCTGAGCATGCTACTCTTAATTAGTGCTCTACCCTTCCTATCTTTTTACTAAGGTGGGTAGAGAGAAATGCCCATATCTGTTTATTTCCTGGTAAGAAATGTAAGAGCCTTGTATCTGCATATTCACCAGATTCATCCCAGCGCCCTTGGTACTGGCGATCTGTGTTGATCTGTAATAAAGAGCAATCGGTAGCACACCAAGTCTCCGTGACCTTGCATCTAACAGAATCGTCCAAATCCCTGTTGTGATCTCTCTCTAGCTGTGGGCTGGCTAAGCTGTCTGTTGGATGGTGAAAATGGGAAATGATTGGGATGGGAAATGATGAGTGGGCCGAGAAATCATTGCTGGGATGGGAAGACTTCCTTGGGGTGGAAAGCCATTGGGCTAGGAACTCAAAGAGATGGGAAATCTTCCCTGGGTTTGAAATCATTGGGAAGCAAAAGCGTTGGGATGGGAAATCACTCCGGGGATGGGGAAGTATTGGGATGGGAAGTCTTTAATGGGGTGGGTAACATTCACTGGGGAAGGAAGTACTTGGAAAAGTAATCAGAGGAATGGGAATTCTTTGGGATGAGATCTCTTTGGATTAAGAAAGGCTTCGTGTCGATGGGAAATATCTCGTATGGGAATCTGTTATCATGTGAAATTGTAAGGATGGGAAATGACCGTTAGGATGCAAAGCTGGTACTGGGACGGGAAATGCTTGGGACGGGGAAGTGTTGGTGTGAAACCGTCCTGGGCATGGCAAATGATGCGTGGGAGGGAAAGCTCGATGGGGATGGAAAAGTCTTGCGATGGGAAGCCTGCTTGGGTCCAAAAGCTGCAGTCCTCACCAAGATGGCGGCGAGGGGCTGGTCAGCCGTTGGGACGGAACGGCCGTTGCCCGCGTTCCCCAACCGACCGCCCCACTCTCCAGCCACCATGGCAGGTACAGCAGCCGGCTCCCGCTCCTCCCGGGGCTGCGGCCCTGCTGGCGAGCCCAGCGCCCCGGATCTCACCCCAGCGCCCTTTTTCGCACAGAGGGTTTCCCCAGACGGCTTCCGCGGCTTCCGCAGACGCAAAACTCCCCCTTCGTCGTCCCAGCCGTGCCGCCAACGATGGCTGCCTGGCTGCTGCCCTCCCTCCCCGGAGCGATGGCGCTGCCCTTGCAGCCCCCCCAGGTACCCACCCTCCCCTACGCGCTGCCCCAGGCCACCGTCTGGCACGTGGTGCCGGGGGTCCAGGGGCAGGTGCTGCAGCTCCCCGCCGGGGTGCAGCTGGCACCTGGGGGGCACCTCCCACCCGAGGGGCACCACCTGCAGCTTGGGCAGCTCCCCGCCGTGGGGCAGCTCCCTGCTGTGGGGCAGCTCCCCCACACCGCTCCTCCCTGGGCCCCCGTCTACCAGTGGGGACAGCCCGTGGGGACGGGGACGGTGCTGCCCCAGGATCCCCTCTGGCTGGGGCCCGGGGCCGTGCTCCATGGGGAGCTCCTGCACCCCGCAGGCACCTGCCTGCTGCAGGCCCCTGCCCACCCCGGCCCCCCACCACTCCTCGTCCCGGGGCCTCCGCTGCGGGGGCAGGCGCTCCCCGCGCCCCGCACCCTGACCAGCAGCCGGGGGCAGCTGCCGGAGCCCTGCGACTACGCCGTGGGGCTCAGCGAGGACCAGGGGCCCCCGCTGCCCGGCCCCACTCCCCCTGAGCCTGCCCAGGCTCCAACGACCGCCAGCACCCAGACGGTGACGCCCAACGGTGAGTTTGGGGCTGGCACAGCCGGCCGCTGGGCGCCCCACACCCAGGAGCCATGGGAAAGCTGGCATCGCCCATCCTGGGGGATTTGCTTGCTTTTTCCTCAGCGGCGACAGTTGCAGAGGTGCCTGAGGAGCCCCTGGAGCTGCTTGAGCTGGGCCCCGATGCCTTCGCCGAGGCCTTTCCCCACCTGGCAGGGGACAGCCAGCAGCTGCAGCACCTGCAGGACCAGCTCCCGGCCGACCTGGACATCTCCGGCTTGGAGGAGCTGCTCAGCTGGCTCGATGCCGTGGAGCCCCAGGACGCCTTCCCCGGTGTCCCCAGCAGTCCTGTGCTCAGCCGCTTCCTGTCTGAGCTGCCCGACCTCTGCGAGGACATCGAGGAGCCGAGCACACAGGGACTGGCAGCCACCAGAGCGCTGGGTGAGGTACCCTCAACCCCTGGGGTGCACCCCGAGAAGGTGCAGGGTGGGCGGGCGGTGCAGCCCCCTGCTGTGCCGGCAGCGAGCTGCCCCCTCAAGCCTGCAGCCAGTCCCCAGCTCAGTGCCCTCAGGAGACCCCTGCCCAACCCTCCCTTCACTCCCCCCAAAAGGCCCCCCCACCCTGAATTCCTCACTGCCCTTAGCAGACCCCTGCCCAACCCTCCCTCGCGTCCCCTCAAGAGACCCCCCGACCCTCAATTCCTTAATTCCCTTAGGAGACCCCTGCCCAAGCCTCGCCTGAGTCCCCTCAAGAGCCCCCCCGACCCTGAATTTATTAGTGCCCTTAGGAGACCCCTGCCCAATCCCCCTCTGGGTCCCCTCAAGAGCCCCCCCGGCCCTGAATTTATTAGTGCCCTTAGGAGGCCCCTGCCCAATCCCCCTCTGAGTCCCCTCAAGAGCCCCCCGCCTGCCCCTGCGCCCACCGGCACCAAGTGGGGGGCCAAGCGCCCCGCGCCCACCAGCACCCCCAGCACAGCGCAGAGCTCCCAGCACAGGAGGCCGGCGACGGAGAAAACCCCCGGCAAGGAGAAGACGACGCTGCTGGGCCAGGGTGGCCAAGGCCCCAAGACGCTGTGCCAGGGGAAGACGGGTGGCCACAGCGCGGTGGCTGGTAGCAGCGGCCAAGCGGGCGGCGGCAGGCAGCAGCCGGCAAGCGACAGCACCAGGGCGCCCAGCAAGAGGGCCCGAAGCCCGGGGGCTGCTGGGGGGCAAGGAGCAGCGGCACCGCCTCCCCGGAGAGCGCTGCTGCTGCTGGAGCCCCCCCCCATTAAGCCCCGTGCCCGTGCCCGTGCCGTGCGGGCCCAGGACAGGCTCCGTCCCCAAGCCATCGGGGACAAGACGCTGCAGCGCCAGCACCCGGGGACAAAGACCCCCAGCGAGACTTTGCAGCCGCTGGGGGCCAGGGCGAAGGCGCTGGGGCCAGTGCGCCAGCCGCCCTGTGTGCAGCCGCAGCCCACCTCCAGCGGCCCCAGCAGCATGCCCAGGGCCCCGCCGACGGTGCCAGGCTCCAGCGCTGTGCCCGCTGCCCCCCGGCCCCCAGCTGGAGACAAGGCCCAGGCGGTGCCGGCACCACCAGGCAGCACAGCGCGAGCGTGGAGAGCTCCCCTGCAGCAGGCGCCCAGAGCGCCGTGCCTGCCAGCCGCGGGGGGCCAAGCGCAGCGGGAGCCTCTGCCCACGCAGCCGCGCACGCTGCAGCGTCCGGCGCAGCCCCGCGTGGACTACGTGCCCTGCGTGGGGCCCTGGGCAGGCGGCGACGCGGCGCCCACGCCGCTGGAGGAGCAGGAGGCGTCGGTGCCCATCACGCCGCAGCAGCGTCCCGAGCGGGAGCGCCTGAAGAAGCTGGCCCAGGAGGAGCGGCAGCGGGCGGCCCACCAGATGAAGATCGGCCCCGTGCAATTCTTCGTGCAGCGGCAGAAGGACCACGCCATAGCCAAGTATTACGGCTACCCGTGACCCTGCGCTCCTCGACGGCCCCCGCAGCACCCGGGCCCGCTCAGCATGCAGGCACAGAGACCTCTGCAGGCGCCTGCTCCAGCTTCAGCCACGCTCCTCAGCCCTTGCCCCTCTCGCTTGCCCTCTCCCTTCTCCAGTGCTGCAGCTAGGCAGTGTTTGCCACTGTCAGGGATGGGCAACTGGGGCAATGGGAAATGCGCGCGTCACGAATGAACGTTGCAATGGGAAGCTGTTGGGATGTTGGCAATAGCTGGGGTGGGAAAGGTTGGGCGTGGGAACTGCTTGTTGGGACACCAAATGGCTGAGATCCCAAACTTCTTTCTTCTTTCGGGTCATTTCTCTTCTTTAGTGCCTTCCTTATTAAATTCCTCTAGTGTAGGTGTTCACTCAGCAAGGCCTCTGCCTGCAGCTGTTCTGGCACTGGGATGCCGAGGGGATTTCATGCAGCCCGCTCCCGCTGCCCATGCTCAGTCCGTGCATGGATGTGGGCATGGCCAGCACGGACGGGAGAAAATGGGTGGACGGCTGGGTGGATGGGAGGGTGATGGGAGTTGGGAATTCAGCCTTGGGATCAGACACGGGAGGTTGTTGGGATAGGAAATGACCAGTGGGATGGGAAGTCACGATGGGGATAGGAATTCATTAGAATAGGACAAATTGGTTTCATTTTTATTTATTATTTTATTAATTTTAATATTTATTTTATTTATTATATTTATTAATTTTATTTATTAAATTTACTTTATTGACTGTGTTGTACAGGATGGCATTTTTTTAGGTTCTCTTCCTTTTCTACCCTATTAAACTCTCTTTATCACAACGCACTGCTTTGTACTTCATTTTTCCTTCCGAGTCGTTCTGGATTCACTCAGGATGGGGGGGACATTAGTGAACGCCTGTGTGCTTCAGATCCAAGCTCACCTTTGCCCTCAACTCAAGATACATATTTGCATCTGTTGTCATGATACAAAATTAACAGCAACAAAATAAAAGTTAACTACTTCCGAGCACCAGCTGTACGTTTGCTGGGTCTGCTCTATGCATTTTGAAGACCATTCAATACTATTCAGCACCTTCAGGAGGAAATGTGTGGTTCTAGGGAAATGCATCTTGATCTGATGCAAACCTGCGACGCACCCTGCAGCCCCTCCAACCCCTGTGATTTTACCTGCAGCCCCTGCAACCCCTGTGATTTTACCTGCAGCCCCTCCAAGCCCTGTGATTTTACCAGCAGCCACTCCAACCCTGTGACAGGCCCTACAGCTGGCTCCGGGGACTACCCCGTTGCCGTATCAGTCGCCAATACACACACAAGATGAAGGAATGGATGCAGAAGTCATCTCGTTTAGGCAGGGAAGAAAGTCCTCCGAAGAAGGGGAAGGAGCAACAGGAAGGCGAGGCAGGCGACCCCAATGTAGGGCCATCCCAGGGAAGAGGAGGCTGTTATAAAATAGAAAAGAGAGAAAAGCAGCAGTAAGCAGGTGATCCCCATCCCTGGGCGAGCTGCGAGACATGGGACAAGATTTCAGCTGTCATGCAGGCGAGCACATTGTCACCTGGCTGCTGCGATGCTGGGATAACAGCTCCGGGAGCCTGGAATCGGAGGGCAGGGAAGCCAAGCAGCTGGGATCCTTCTCTGGGGAAGGGGGCACTGAGAAAGCGATCGGAAACGGGGCACAAGCCTCTGGAGGCGGCGCCTGTCAGGCGTGAAGGAAAGGGATCCCTTCCAGGAAGATGCTGTGGGGTTGCTGAGGGTCGAAGAACAGCAGGTGTTGCCTGCACCCACCGTGCTGCAGCAGCGGCAAGGGAGAGACGTGGTGGTTTTCCTCAGCTGGGCAGCTGAGCTCCACCTCAACCGCTCTCTCCCTGCCCCTCCTCAAAGGGAAAGGGGAGAAAATAGGATGGAAAGGGCTCAAGGGCTGAGAGAAGGACAGGGAGATCACTCCACAATGATCGTCACGGGCAAAAGAGGCTCAGCAGAGCCTGTTCCAGTCCAGCCCGGGCCTGCTCCTGCGGGGGCTCTCCACAGGCCGCGGCCTCCTCCAGGCCACATCCACCTGCTCCACCGGGGGCTCCTCCACGGGCTGCAGCGTGGAGATCTGCTCCGTGTGGGACCCGTGGGCTGCAGGGGGACAGCCTGCTCCACCAGGGGCCTCTCCCCAGGCCGCAGGGGAACTGCTGCTGTGAGCCTGGAGCACCTCCTGCCTCCTGCTGCACTCACCTTGGGGGCTGCAGAGAGGTTTCTCACTCCTCCCTGACCCAGACGCTGCTGTGCAGCAGGTTTCTTTCCCTTTCTTAGATGGGCTCTCACACAGGCGCAAACATCATCCGTTTTGTCTCACTTCTGGGCAGCAGCGGGTCCCTCTGGAGCCTCCTGGAACCGGCCCTTATCTAACATGGGGCAGCTGCTGCATTCTCCTCACAGAGGACACCCCTGCAGCCCCCCGCTACCAGAACCTGTCCTCGTAAACCCAACACAAGACACCGACCGAGCCTCCCTGATTCCCAGCAGGTGGGTCAGGCTGGGAACCCAGGCCAGTGCCCGGCAGACCCTCCTGGGCCTTGAAAAGCAAGCTTTATGGGGATGTAGCACCCAGAAAGAACGGAGTCACACAACAGGATTCATTTCCAAAACCGTCTCATAGACACCTGGGCCAAAGTGCAGGGCCTTGAGCGGGTATATCACAATGACAGAGTTCATTTCCTTCCCAGTAGCTGGCACATGCCGTTTTTTGGGATTTCGGGGCTACAGTGAGCTGCTAAGAGGGATGTCTTAGCTCTTGCAGGGCAGTGCTTCCACTAAGGCCAGGACTTTTCTGCATCTTCTACTGCCCTGCAAGCGAGGATGCTTGGGGCACACAGGAAGCTGGGAGGGGACACAGCTGCAGGGATTCCATAAGACACAAGCAAATGCAGCCTTGGCTTGGTGACACTTTCTCTTGATTACTGCTCAACACAAATTACCTCGAGCAAGTCTACTGTGAGGACTAAAGGAAAGAGACGTATGGATGCTGCTAAGCTCTTCTAGCTTGTACCAGGTAGGAAAGATACCTCTGTAGCAGGCGTGAAGAGGATAGCACTAATTAATTAGATGAGAAGCGGAGGAAAGGCACTTAGAGGTAGTGAAAAGCAGTTAATGTGATGTTCCGGGGAAGCTTCAGTCTGCTTAAGGAGTAGCAAGAACAAGCCTAAAGTCATAGCCAAATACAAGAAAGAGAGGAGGACACGCAGCATGAGAAGCTCCCGAGAGAAAGGAGCTCTGTTTTGGGTAAAAATCAGTCCCTTTTTCTATCATGGAGACATCCAAGGGCGTAGGACACGTGCACTTCAGGGAACCAAGAGATGCTGTGCATTTCTCTCGTCCCCCTGACACAGCCACTAGGTGACGATGCTTCCAATTCTCTCTAAAGAAACCTTGCTTTCTCAGGCCCAGGTGTCCAGCTGCACACCAAGGACGTCCCTGGCTCCCAGGCACAGTTCCCAGGCCCAAGGCCGAGCTCCCCTCCGAACCCCCATTCCAGCAGACCTTGCTCCTGGCATTGTGGAGCAGCCATTTCATGTCAGCCTTTTCTCCTGGCAGTCAGCTTAGCGCCGTAACCTCTGCCATCGGGGCGCCCGAGAGCCGTGTGAGGTCAGCAGAGAGTCACTGTCAGCCTTTGACCTCACAAAGGTGGGTGGCCATAAGTGCCCTGAGCGTCCAGCTCGCATTGAGTACTGCTGGTGGCACTCGAGGCGTGGAGGTCTGCATGGTGCAATGGGAGACGCCGATGTCCTGCTGCTGGAACAAGAGGCGCTGATGTGCTGCTGGTGCAGGAGGAGACGTGAAGGTGCTGCTGCTTAGAGGTGCTGAGGAGCGGGCAGCCTCCGTGCCGGTGGCTGAGCATGCTACTCTTAATTAGTGCTCTACCCTTCCTATCTTTTTACTAAGGTGGGTAGAGAGAAATGCCCATATCTGTTTATTTCCTGGTAAGAAATGTAAGAGCCTTGTATCTGCATATTCACCAGATTCATCCCAGCGCCCTTGGTACTGGCGATCTGTGTTGATCTGTAATAAAGAGCAATTGGTAGCACACCAAGTCTCCGTGACCTTGCATCTAACAGAATCGTCCAAATCCCTGTTGTGATCTCTCTCTAGCTGTGGGCTGGCTAAGCTGTCTGTTGGATGGTGAAAATGGGAAATGATTGGGATGGGAAATGATGAGTGGGCCGAGAAATCATTGCTGGGATGGGAAGACTTCCTTGGGGTGGAAAGCCATTGGGCTAGGAACTCAAAGAGATGGGAAATCTTCCCTGGGTTTGAAATCATTGGGAAGCAAAAGCGTTGGGATGGGAAATCACTCCGGGGATGGGGAAGTATTGGGATGGGAAGTCTTTAATGGGGTGGGTAACATTCACTGGGGAAGGAAGTACTTGGAAAAGTAATCAGAGGAATGGGAATTCTTTGGGATGAGATCTCTTTGGATTAAGAAAGGCTTCGTGTCGATGGGAAATATCTCGTATGGGAATCTGTTATCATGTGAAATTGTAAGGATGGGAAATGACCGTTAGGATGCAAAGCTGGTACTGGGACGGGAAATGCTTGGGACGGGGAAGTGTTGGTGTGAAACCGTCCTGGGCATGGCAAATGATGCGTGGGAGGGAAAGCCCGATGGGGATGGAAAAGTCTTGCGATGGGAAGCCTGCTTGGGTCCAAAAGCTGCAGTCCTCACCAAGATGGCGGCGAGGGGCTGGTCAGCCGTTGGGACGGAACGGCCGTTGCCCGCGTTCCCCAACCGACCGCCCCACTCTCCAGCCACCATGGCAGGTACAGCAGCCGGCTCCCGCTCCTCCCGGGGCTGCGGCCCTGCTGGCGAGCCCAGCGCCCCGGATCTCACCCCAGCGCCCTTTTTCCCACAGAGGGTTTCCCCAGACGGCTTCCGCGGCTTCCGCAGACGCAAAACTCCCCCTTCGTCGTCCCAGCCGTGCCGCCAACGGTGGCTGCCTGGCTGCTGCCCTCCCTCCCCGGAGCGATGGCGCTGCCCTTGCAGCCCCCCCAGGTACCCACCCTCCCCTACGCGCTGCCCCAGGCCACCGTCTGGCACGTGGTGCCGGGGGTCCAGGGGCAGGTGCTGCAGCTCCCCGCCGGGGTGCAGCTGGCACCTGGGGGGCACCTCCCACCCGAGGGGCACCACCTGCAGCTTGGGCAGCTCCCCGCCGTGGGGCAGCTCCCTGCTGTGGGGCAGCTCCCCCACACCGCTCCTCCCTGGGCCCCCGTCTACCAGTGGGGACAGCCCGTGGGGACGGGGACGGTGCTGCCCCAGGATCCCCTCTGGCTGGGGCCCGGGGCCGTGCTCCATGGGGAGCTCCTGCACCCCGCAGGCACCTGCCTGCTGCAGGCCCCTGCCCACCCCGGCCCCCCACCCCTCCTCGTCCCGGGGCCTCCGCTGCGGGGGCAGGCGCTCCCCGCACCCCGCACCCTGACCAGCAGCCGGGGGCAGCTGCCGGAGCCCTGCGACCACGCCGTGGGGCTCAGCGAGGACCAGGGGCCCCCGCTGCCCGGCCCCACTCCCCCCGAGCCTGCCCAGGCTCCAACGACCGCCAGCACCCAGACGGTGACGCCCAACGGTGAGTTTGGGGCTGGCACAGCCGGCCGCTGGGCGCCCCACACCCAGGAGCCATGGGAAAGCTGGCATCGCCCATCCTGGGGGATTTGCTTGCTTTTTCCTCAGCGGCGACAGTTGCAGAGGTGCCTGAGGAGCCCCTGGAGCTGCTTGAGCTGGGCCCCGATGCCTTCGCCGAGGCCTTTCCCCACCTGGCAGGGGACAGCCAGCAGCTGCAGCACCTGCAGGACCAGCTCCCGGCCGACCTGGACATCTCCGGCTTGGAGGAGCTGCTCAGCTGGCTCGATGCCGTGGAGCCCCAGGACGCCTTCCCCGGTGTCCCCAGCAGTCCTGTGCTCAGCCGCTTCCTGTCTGAGCTGCCCGACCTCTGCGAGGACATCGAGGAGCCGAGCACACAGGGACTGGCAGCCACCAGAGCGCTGGGTGAGGTACCCTCAACCCCTGGGGTGCACCCCGAGAAGGTGCAGGGTGGGCGGGCGGTGCAGCCCCCTGCTGTGCCGGCAGCGAGCTCCCCCCTCAAGCCTGCAGCCAGTCCCCAGCTCAGTGCCCTCAGGAGACCCCTGCCCAACCCTCCCTTCACTCTCCCCAAAAGGCCCCCCCACCCTGAATTCCTCACTGCCCTTAGCAGACCCCTGCCCAACCCTCCCTCGCGTCCCCTCAAGAGACCCCCCGACCCTCAATTCCTTAATTCCCTTAGGAGACCCCTGCCCAAGCCTCGCCTGAGTCCCCTCAAGAGCCCCCCCGACCCTGAATTTATTAGTGCCCTTAGGAGACCCCTGCCCAATCCCCCTCTGGGTCCCCTCAAGAGCCCCCCCGGCCCTGAATTTATTAGTGCCCTTAGGAGGCCCCTGCCCAATCCCCCTCTGAGTCCCCTCAAGAGCCCCCCGCCTGCCCCTGCGCCCACCGGCACCAAGTGGGGGGCCAAGCGCCCCGCGCCCACCAGCACCCCCAGCACAGCGCAGAGCTCCCAGCACAGGAGGCCGGCGACGGAGAAAACCCCCGGCAAGGAGAAGACGACGCTGCTGGGCCAGGGTGGCCAAGGCCCCAAGACGCTGTGCCAGGGGAAGACGGGTGGCCACAGCGCGGTGGCTGGCAGCAGCGGCCAAGCGGGCGGCGGCAGGCAGCAGCCGGCGAGCGACAGCACCAGGGCGCCCAGCAAGAGGGCCCGAAGCCCGGGGGCTGCTGGGGGGCAAGGAGCAGCGGCACCGCCTCCCCGGAGAGCGCTGCTGCTGCTGGAGCCCCCCCCCATTAAGCCCCGTGCCCGCGCCCGTGCCGTGCGGGCCCAGGACAGGCTCCGTCCCCAAGCCATCGGGGACAAGACGCTGCAGCGCCAGCACCCGGGGACAAAGACCCCCAGCGAGACTTTGCAGCCGCTGGGGGCCAGGGCGAAGGCGCTGGGGCCAGTGCGCCAGCCGCCCTGTGTGCAGCCGCAGCCCACCTCCAGCGGTCCCAGCAGCATGCCCAGGGCCCCGCCGACGGTGCCAGGCTCCAGCGCTGTGCCCGCTGCCCCCCGGCCCCCAGCTGGCGACAAGGCCCAGGCGGTGCCGGCACCACCAGGCAGCACGGCGCGAGCGTGGAGAGCTCCCCTGCAGCAGGCGCCCAGAGCGCCGTGCCTGCCAGCCGCGGGGGGCCAAGCGCAGCGGGAGCCTCTGCCCACGCAGCCGCGCACGCTGCAGCGTCCGGCGCAGCCCCGCGTGGACTACGTGCCCTGCGTGGGGCCCTGGGCGGGCGGCGACGCGGCGCCCACGCCGCTGGAGGAGCAGGAGGCGTCGGTGCCCATCACGCCGCAGCAGCGTCCCGAGCGGGAGCGCCTGAAGAAGCTGGCCCAGGAGGAGCGGCAGCGGGCGGCCCACCAGATGAAGATCGGCCCCGTGCAATTCTTCGTGCAGCGGCAGAAGGACCACGCCATAGCCAAGTATTACGGCTACCCGTGACCCTGCGCTCCTCGACGGCCCCCGCAGCACCCGGGCCCGCTCAGCATGCAGGCACAGAGACCTCTGCAGGCGCCTGCTCCAGCTTCAGCCACGCTCCTCAGCCCTTGCCCCTCTCGCTTGCCCTCTCCCTTCTCCAGTGCTGCAGCTAGGCAGTGTTTGCCACTGTCAGGGATGGGCAACTGGGGCAATGGGAAATGCGCGCGTCACGAATGAACGTTGCAATGGGAAGCTGTTGGGATGTTGGCAATAGCTGGGGTGGGAAAGGTTGGGCGTGGGAACTGCTTGTTGGGACACCAAATGGCTGAGATCCCAAACTTCTTTCTTCTTTCGGGTCATTTCTCTTCTTTAGTGCCTTCCTTATTAAATTCCTCTAGTGTAGGTGTTCACTCAGCAAGGCCTCTGCCTGCAGCTGTTCTGGCACTGGGATGCCGAGGGGATTTCATGCAGCCCGCTCCCGCTGCCCATGCTCAGTCCGTGCATGGATGTGGGCATGGCCAGCACGGACGGGAGAAAATGGGTGGACGGCTGGGTGGATGGGAGGGTGATGGGAGTTGGGAATTCAGCCTTGGGATCAGACACGGGAGGTTGTTGGGATAGGAAATGACCAGTGGGATGGGAAGTCACGATGGGGATAGGAATTCATTAGAATAGGACAAATTGGTTTCATTTTTATTTATTATTTTATTAATTTTAATATTTATTTTATTTATTATATTTATTAATTTTATTTATTAAATTTACTTTATTGACTGTGTTGTACAGGATGGCATTTTTTTAGGTTCTCTTCCTTTTCTACCCTATTAAACTCTCTTTATCACAACGCACTGCTTTGTACTTCATTTTTCCTTCCGAGTCGTTCTGGATTCACTCAGGATGGGGGGGACATTAGTGAACGCCTGTGTGCTTCAGATCCAAGCTCACCTTTGCCCTCAACTCAAGATACATATTTGCATCTGTTGTCATGATACAAAATTAACAGCAACAAAATAAAAGTTAACTACTTCCGAGCACCAGCTGTACGTTTGCTGGGTCTGCTCTATGCATTTTGAAGACCATTCAATACTATTCAGCACCTTCAGGAGGAAATGTGTGGTTCTAGGGAAATGCATCTTGATCTGATGCAAACCTGCGACGCACCCTGCAGCCCCTCCAACCCCTGTGATTTTACCTGCAGCCCCTGCAACCCCTGTGATTTTACCTGCAGCCCCTCCAAGCCCTGTGATTTTACCAGCAGCCACTCCAACCCTGTGACAGGCCCTACAGCTGGCTCCGGGGACTACCCCGTTGCCGTATCAGTCGCCAATACACACACAAGATGAAGGAATGGATGCAGAAATCATCTCGTTTAGGCAGGGAAGAAAGTCCTCCGAAGAAGGGGAAGGAGCAATAGGAAGGCGAGGCAGGCGACCCCAATGTAGGGCCATCCCAGGGAAGAGGAGGCTGTTATAAAATAGAAAAGAGAGAAAAGCAGCAGTAAGCAGGTGATCCCCATCCCTGGGCGAGCTGCGAGTCATGGGACAAGATTTCAGCTGTCATGCAGGCGAGCACATTGTCACCTGGCTGCTGCGATGCTGGGATAACAGCTCCGGGAGCCTGGAATCGGAGGGCAGGGAAGCCAAGCAGCTGGGATCCTTCTCTGGGGAAGGGGGCACTGAGAAAGCGATCGGAAACGGGGCACAAGCCTCTGGAGGCGGCGCCTGTCAGGCGTGAAGGAAAGGGATCCCTTCCAGGAAGATGCTGTGGGGTTGCTGAGGGTCGAAGAACAGCAGGTGTTGCCTGCACCCACCGTGCTGCAGCAGCGGCAAGGGAGAGACGTGGTGGTTTTCCTCAGCTGGGCAGCTGAGCTCCACCTCAACCGCTCTCTCCCTGCCCCTCCTCAAAGGGAAAGGGGAGAAAATAGGATGGAAAGGGCTCAAGGGCTGAGAGAAGGACAGGGAGATCACTCCACAATGATCGTCACGGGCAAAAGAGGCTCAGCAGAGCCTGTTCCAGTCCAGCCCGGGCCTGCTCCTGCGGGGGCTCTCCACAGGCCGCGGCCTCCTCCAGGCCACATCCACCTGCTCCACCGGGGACTCCTCCACGGGCTGCAGCGTGGAGATCTGCTCCGTGTGGGACCCGTGGGCTGCAGGGGGACAGCCTGCTCCACCAGGGGCCTCTCCCCAGGCCGCAGGGGAACTGCTGCTGTGAGCCTGGAGCACCTCCTGCCTCCTGCTGCACTCACCTTGGGGGCTGCAGAGAGGTTTCTCACTCCTCCCTGACCCAGACGCTGCTGTGCAGCAGGTTTCTTTCCCTTTCTTAGATGGGCTCTCACACAGGCGCAAACATCATCCGTTTTGTCTCACTTCTGGGCAGCAGCGGGTCCCTCTGGAGCCTCCTGGAACTGGCCCTTATCTAACATGGGGCAGCTGCTGCATTCTCCTCACAGAGGACACCCCTGCAGCCCCCCGCTACCAGAACCTGTCCTCGTAAACCCAACACAAGACACCGACCGAGCCTCCCTGATTCCCAGCAGGTGGGTCAGGCTGGGAACCCAGGCCAGTGCCCGGCAGACCCTCCTGGGCCTTGAAAAGCAAGCTTTATGGGGATGTAGCACCCAGAAAGAACGGAGTCACACAACAGGATTCATTTCCAAAACCGTCTCATAGACACCTGGGCCAAAGTGCAGGGCCTTGAGCGGGTATATCACAATGGCAGAGTTCATTTCCTTCCCAGTAGCTGGCACATGCCGTTTTTTGGGATTTCGGGGCTACAGTGAGCTGCTAAGAGGGATGTCTTAGCTCTTGCAGGGCAGTGCTTCCACTAAGGCCAGGACTTTTCTGCATCTTCTACTGCCCTGCAAGCGAGGATGCTTGGGGCACACAGGAAGCTGGGAGGGGACACAGCTGCAGGGATTCCATAAGACACAAGCAAATGCAGCCTTGGCTTGGTGACACTTTCTCTTGATTACTGCTCAACACAAATTACCTCGAGCAAGTCTACTGTGAGGACTAAAGGAAAGAGACGTATGGATGCTGCTAAGCTCTTCTAGCTTGTACCAGGTAGGAAAGATACCTCTGTAGCAGGCGTGAAGAGGATAGCACTAATTAATTAGATGAGAAGCGGAGGAAAGGCACTTAGAGGTAGTGAAAAGCAGTTAAAGCGATGTTCCGGGGAAGCTTCAGTCTGCTTAAGGAGTAGCAAGAACAAGCCTAAAGTCATAGCCAAATACAAGAAAGAGAGGAGGACACGCAGCATGAGAAGCTCCCGAGAGAAAGGAGCTCTGTTTTGGGTAAAAATCAGTCCCTTTTTCTATCATGGAGACATCCAAGGGCGTAGGACACGTGCACTTCAGGGAACCAAGAGATGCTGTGCATTTCTCTCGTCCCCCTGACACAGCCACTAGGTGACGATGCTTCCAATTCTCTCTAAAGAAACCTTGCTTTCTCAGGCCCAGGTGTCCAGCTGCACACCAAGGACGTCCCTGGCTCCCAGGCACAGTTCCCAGGCCCAAGGCCGAGCTCCCCTCCGAACCCCCATTCCAGCAGACCTTGCTCCTGGCATTGTGGAGCAGCCATTTCATGTCAGCCTTTTCTCCTGGCAGTCAGCTTAGCGCCGTAACCTCTGCCATCGGGGCGCCCGAGAGCCGTGTGAGGTCAGCAGAGAGTCACTGTCAGCCTTTGACCTCACAAAGGTGGGTGGCCATAAGTGCCCTGAGCGTCCAGCTCGCATTGAGTACTGCTGGTGGCACTCGAGGCGTGGAGGTCTGCATGGTGCAATGGGAGACGCCGATGTCCTGCTGCTGGAACAAGAGGCGCTGATGTGCTGCTGGTGCAGGAGGAGACGTGAAGGTGCTGCTGCTTAGAGGTGCTGAGGAGCGGGCAGCCTCCGTGCCGGTGGCTGAGCATGCTACTCTTAATTAGTGCTCTACCCTTCCTATCTTTTTACTAAGGTGGGTAGAGAGAAATGCCCATATCTGTTTATTTCCTGGTAAGAAATGTAAGAGCCTTGTATCTGCATATTCACCAGATTCATCCCAGCGCCCTTGGTACTGGCGATCTGTGTTGATCTGTAATAAAGAGCAATCGGTAGCACACCAAGTCTCCGTGACCTTGCATCTAACAGAATCGTCCAAATCCCTGTTGTGATCTCTCTCTAGCTGTGGGCTGGCTAAGCTGTCTGTTGGATGGTGAAAATGGGAAATGATTGGGATGGGAAATGATGAGTGGGCCGAGAAATCATTGCTGGGATGGGAAGACTTCCTTGGGGTGGAAAGCCATTGGGCTAGGAACTCAAAGAGATGGGAAATCTTCCCTGGGTTTGAAATCATTGGGAAGCAAAAGCGTTGGGATGGGAAATCACTCCGGGGATGGGGAAGTATTGGGATGGGAAGTCTTTAATGGGGTGGGTAACATTCACTGGGGAAGGAAGTACTTGGAAAAGTAATCAGAGGAATGGGAATTCTTTGGGATGAGATCTCTTTGGATTAAGAAAGGCTTCGTGTCGATGGGAAATATCTCGTATGGGAATCTGTTATCATGTGAAATTGTAAGGATGGGAAATGACCGTTAGGATGCAAAGCTGGTACTGGGACGGGAAATGCTTGGGACGGGGAAGTGTTGGTGTGAAACCGTCCTGGGCATGGCAAATGATGCGTGGGAGGGAAAGCCCGATGGGGATGGAAAAGTCTTGCGATGGGAAGCCTGCTTGGGTCCAAAAGCTGCAGTCCTCACCAAGATGGCGGCGAGGGGCTGGTCAGCCGTTGGGACGGAACGGCCGTTGCCCGCGTTCCCCAACCGACCGCCCCACTCTCCAGCCACCATGGCAGGTACAGCAGCCGGCTCCCGCTCCTCCCGGGGCTGCGGCCCTGCTGGCGAGCCCAGCGCCCCAGATCTCACCCCAGCGCCCTTTTTCCCACAGAGGGTTTCCCCAGACGGCTTCCGCGGCTTCCGCAGACGCAAAACTCCCCCTTCGTCGTCCCAGCCGTGCCGCCAACGGTGGCTGCCTGGCTGCTGCCCTCCCTCCCCGGAGCGATGGCGCTGCCCTTGCAGCCCCCCCAGGTACCCACCCTCCCCTACGCGCTGCCCCAGGCCACCGTCTGGCACGTGGTGCCGGGGGTCCAGGGGCAGGTGCTGCAGCTCCCCGCCGGGGTGCAGCTGGCACCTGGGGGGCACCTCCCACCCGAGGGGCACCACCTGCAGCTTGGGCAGCTCCCCGCCGTGGGGCAGCTCCCTGCTGTGGGGCAGCTCCCCCACACCGCTCCTCCCTGGGCCCCCGTCTACCAGTGGGGACAGCCCGTGGGGACGGGGACGGTGCTGCCCCAGGATCCCCTCTGGCTGGGGCCCGGGGCCGTGCTCCATGGGGAGCTCCTGCACCCCGCAGGCACCTGCCTGCTGCAGGCCCCTGCCCACCCCGGCCCCCCACCACTCCTCGTCCCGGGGCCTCCGCTGCGGGGGCAGGCGCTCCCCGCGCCCCGCACCCTGACCAGCAGCCGGGGGCAGCTGCCGGAGCCCTGCGACCACGCCGTGGGGCTCAGCGAGGACCAGGGGCCCCCGCTGCCCGGCCCCACTCCCCCCGAGCCTGCCCAGGCTCCAACGACCGCCAGCACCCAGACGGTGACGCCCAACGGTGAGTTTGGGGCTGGCACAGCCGGCCGCTGGGCGCCCCACACCCAGGAGCCATGGGAAAGCTGGCATCGCCCATCCTGGGGGATTTGCTTGCTTTTTCCTCAGCGGCGACAGTTGCAGAGGTGCCTGAGGAGCCCCTGGAGCTGCTTGAGCTGGGCCCCGATGCCTTCGCCGAGGCCTTTCCCCACCTGGCAGGGGACAGCCAGCAGCTGCAGCACCTGCAGGACCAGCTCCCGGCCGACCTGGACATCTCCGGCTTGGAGGAGCTGCTCAGCTGGCTCGATGCCGTGGAGCCCCAGGACGCCTTCCCCGGTGTCCCCAGCAGTCCTGTGCTCAGCCGCTTCCTGTCTGAGCTGCCCGACCTCTGCGAGGACATCGAGGAGCCGAGCACACAGGGACTGGCAGCCACCAGAGCGCTGGGTGAGGTACCCTCAACCCCTGGGGTGCACCCCGAGAAGGTGCAGGGTGGGCGGGCGGTGCAGCCCCCTGCTGTGCCGGCAGCGAGCTCCCCCCTCAAGCCTGCAGCCAGTCCCCAGCTCAGTGCCCTCAGGAGACCCCTGCCCAACCCTCCCTTCACTCTCCCCAAAAGGCCCCCCCACCCTGAATTCCTCACTGCCCTTAGCAGACCCCTGCCCAACCCTCCCTCGCGTCCCCTCAAGAGACCCCCCGACCCTCAATTCCTTAATTCCCTTAGGAGACCCCTGCCCAAGCCTCGCCTGAGTCCCCTCAAGAGCCCCCCCGACCCTGAATTTATTAGTGCCCTTAGGAGACCCCTGCCCAATCCCCCTCTGGGTCCCCTCAAGAGCCCCCCCGGCCCTGAATTTATTAGTGCCCTTAGGAGGCCCCTGCCCAATCCCCCTCTGAGTCCCCTCAAGAGCCCCCCGCCTGCCCCTGCGCCCACCGGCACCAAGTGGGGGGCCAAGCGCCCCGCGCCCACCAGCACCCCCAGCACAGCGCAGAGCTCCCAGCACAGGAGGCCGGCGACGGAGAAAACCCCCGGCAAGGAGAAGACGACGCTGCTGGGCCAGGGTGGCCAAGGCCCCAAGACGCTGTGCCAGGGGAAGACGGGTGGCCACAGCGCGGTGGCTGGCAGCAGCGGCCAAGCGGGCGGCGGCAGGCAGCAGCCGGCGAGCGACAGCACCAGGGCGCCCAGCAAGAGGGCCCGAAGCCCGGGGGCTGCTGGGGGGCAAGGAGCAGCGGCACCGCCTCCCCGGAGAGCGCTGCTGCTGCTGGAGCCCCCCCCCATTAAGCCCCGTGCCCGTGCCCGTGCCGTGCGGGCCCAGGACAGGCTCCGTCCCCAAGCCATCGGGGACAAGACGCTGCAGCGCCAGCACCCGGGGACAAAGACCCCCAGCGAGACTTTGCAGCCGCTGGGGGCCAGGGCGAAGGCGCTGGGGACAGTGCGCCAGCCGCCCTGTGTGCAGCCGCAGCCCACCTCCAGCGGCCCCAGCAGCATGCCCAGGGCCCCGCCGACGGTGCCAGGCTCCAGCGCTGTGCCCGCTGCCCCCCGGCCCCCAGCTGGAGACAAGGCCCAGGCGGTGCCGGCACCACCAGGCAGCACGGCGCGAGCGTGGAGAGCTCCCCTGCAGCAGGCGCCCAGAGCGCCGTGCCTGCCAGCCGCGGGGGGCCAAGCGCAGCGGGAGCCTCTGCCCACGCAGCCGCGCACGCTGCAGCGTCCGGCGCAGCCCCGCGTGGACTACGTGCCCTGCGTGGGGCCCTGGGCAGGCGGCGACGCGGCGCCCACGCCGCTGGAGGAGCAGGAGGCGTCGGTGCCCATCACGCCGCAGCAGCGTCCCGAGCGGGAGCGCCTGAAGAAGCTGGCCCAGGAGGAGCGGCAGCGGGCGGCCCACCAGATGAAGATCGGCCCCGTGCAATTCTTCGTGCAGCGGCAGAAGGACCACGCCATAGCCAAGTATTACGGCTACCCGTGACCCTGCGCTCCTCGACGGCCCCCGCAGCACCCGGGCCCGCTCAGCATGCAGGCACAGAGACCTCTGCAGGCGCCTGCTCCAGCTTCAGCCACGCTCCTCAGCCCTTGCCCCTCTCGCTTGCCCTCTCCCTTCTCCAGTGCTGCAGCTAGGCAGTGTTTGCCACTGTCAGGGATGGGCAACTGGGGCAATGGGAAATGCGCGCGTCACGAATGAACGTTGCAATGGGAAGCTGTTGGGATGTTGGCAATAGCTGGGGTGGGAAAGGTTGGGCGTGGGAACTGCTTGTTGGGACACCAAATGGCTGAGATCCCAAACTTCTTTCTTCTTTCGGGTCATTTCTCTTCTTTAGTGCCTTCCTTATTAAATTCCTCTAGTGTAGGTGTTCACTCAGCAAGGCCTCTGCCTGCAGCTGTTCTGGCACTGGGATGCCGAGGGGATTTCATGCAGCCCGCTCCCGCTGCCCATGCTCAGTCCGTGCATGGATGTGGGCATGGCCAGCACGGACGGGAGAAAATGGGTGGACGGCTGGGTGGATGGGAGGGTGATGGGAGTTGGGAATTCAGCCTTGGGATCAGACACGGGAGGTTGTTGGGATAGGAAATGACCAGTGGGATGGGAAGTCACGATGGGGATAGGAATTCATTAGAATAGGACAAATTGGTTTCATTTTTATTTATTATTTTATTAATTTTAATATTTATTTTATTTATTATATTTATTAATTTTATTTATTAAATTTACTTTATTGACTGTGTTGTACAGGATGGCATTTTTTTAGGTTCTCTTCCTTTTCTACCCTATTAAACTCTCTTTATCACAACGCACTGCTTTGTACTTCATTTTTCCTTCCGAGTCGTTCTGGATTCACTCAGGATGGGGGGGACATTAGTGAACGCCTGTGTGCTTCAGATCCAAGCTCACCTTTGCCCTCAACTCAAGATACATATTTGCATCTGTTGTCATGATACAAAATTAACAGCAACAAAATAAAAGTTAACTACTTCCGAGCACCAGCTGTACGTTTGCTGGGTCTGCTCTATGCATTTTGAAGACCATTCAATACTATTCAGCACCTTCAGGAGGAAATGTGTGGTTCTAGGGAAATGCATCTTGATCTGATGCAAACCTGCGACGCACCCTGCAGCCCCTCCAACCCCTGTGATTTTACCTGCAGCCCCTGCAACCCCTGTGATTTTACCTGCAGCCCCTCCAAGCCCTGTGATTTTACCAGCAGCCACTCCAACCCTGTGACAGGCCCTACAGCTGGCTCCGGGGACTACCCCGTTGCCGTATCAGTCGCCAATACACACACAAGATGAAGGAATGGATGCAGAAGTCATCTCGTTTAGGCAGGGAAGAAAGTCCTCCGAAGAAGGGGAAGGAGCAACAGGAAGGCGAGGCAGGCGACCCCAATGTAGGGCCATCCCAGGGAAGAGGAGGCTGTTATAAAATAGAAAAGAGAGAAAAGCAGCAGTAAGCAGGTGATCCCCATCCCTGGGCGAGCTGCGAGACATGGGACAAGATTTCAGCTGTCATGCAGGCGAGCACATTGTCACCTGGCTGCTGCGATGCTGGGATAACAGCTCCGGGAGCCTGGAATCGGAGGGCAGGGAAGCCAAGCAGCTGGGATCCTTCTCTGGGGAAGGGGGCACTGAGAAAGCGATCGGAAACGGGGCACAAGCCTCTGGAGGCGGCGCCTGTCAGGCGTGAAGGAAAGGGATCCCTTCCAGGAAGATGCTGTGGGGTTGCTGAGGGTCGAAGAACAGCAGGTGTTGCCTGCACCCACCGTGCTGCAGCAGCGGCAAGGGAGAGACGTGGTGGTTTTCCTCAGCTGGGCAGCTGAGCTCCACCTCAACCGCTCTCTCCCTGCCCCTCCTCAAAGGGAAAGGGGAGAAAATAGGATGGAAAGGGCTCAAGGGCTGAGAGAAGGACAGGGAGATCACTCCACAATGATCGTCACGGGCAAAAGAGGCTCAGCAGAGCCTGTTCCAGTCCAGCCCGGGCCTGCTCCTGCGGGGGCTCTCCACAGGCCGCAGCCTCCTCCAGGCCACATCCACCTGCTCCACCGGGGGCTCCTCCACGGGCTGCAGCGTGGAGATCTGCTCCGTGTGGGACCCGTGGGCTGCAGGGGGACAGCCTGCTCCACCAGGGGCCTCTCCCCAGGCCGCAGGGGAACTGCTGCTGTGAGCCTGGAGCACCTCCTGCCTCCTGCTGCACTCACCTTGGGGGCTGCAGAGAGGTTTCTCACTCCTCCCTGACCCAGACGCTGCTGTGCAGCAGGTTTCTTTCCCTTTCTTAGATGGGCTCTCACACAGGCGCAAACATCATCCGTTTTGTCTCACTTCTGGGCAGCAGCGGGTCCCTCTGGAGCCTCCTGGAACCGGCCCTTATCTAACATGGGGCAGCTGCTGCATTCTCCTCACAGAGGACACCCCTGCAGCCCCCCGCTACCAGAACCTGTCCTCGTAAACCCAACACAAGACACCGACCGAGCCTCCCTGATTCCCAGCAGGTGGGTCAGGCTGGGAACCCAGGCCAGTGCCCGGCAGACCCTCCTGGGCCTTGAAAAGCAAGCTTTATGGGGATGTAGCACCCAGAAAGAACGGAGTCACACAACAGGATTCATTTCCAAAACCGTCTCATAGACACCTGGGCCAAAGTGCAGGGCCTTGAGCGGGTATATCACAATGGCAGAGTTCATTTCCTTCCCAGTAGCTGGCACATGCCGTTTTTTGGGATTTCGGGGCTACAGTGAGCTGCTAAGAGGGATGTCTTAGCTCTTGCAGGGCAGTGCTTCCACTAAGGCCAGGACTTTTCTGCATCTTCTACTGCCCTGCAAGCGAGGATGCTTGGGGCACACAGGAAGCTGGGAGGGGACACAGCTGCAGGGATTCCATAAGACACAAGCAAATGCAGCCTTGGCTTGGTGACACTTTCTCTTGATTACTGCTCAACACAAATTACCTCGAGCAAGTCTACTGTGAGGACTAAAGGAAAGAGACGTATGGATGCTGCTAAGCTCTTCTAGCTTGTACCAGGTAGGAAAGATACCTCTGTAGCAGGCGTGAAGAGGATAGCACTAATTAATTAGATGAGAAGCGGAGGAAAGGCACTTAGAGGTAGTGAAAAGCAGTTAATGTGATGTTCCGGGGAAGCTTCAGTCTGCTTAAGGAGTAGCAAGAACAAGCCTAAAGTCATAGCCAAATACAAGAAAGAGAGGAGGACACGCAGCATGAGAAGCTCCCGAGAGAAAGGAGCTCTGTTTTGGGTAAAAATCAGTCCCTTTTTCTATCATGGAGACATCCAAGGGCGTAGGACACGTGCACTTCAGGGAACCAAGAGATGCTGTGCATTTCTCTCGTCCCCCTGACACAGCCACTAGGTGACGATGCTTCCAATTCTCTCTAAAGAAACCTTGCTTTCTCAGGCCCAGGTGTCCAGCTGCACACCAAGGACGTCCCTGGCTCCCAGGCACAGTTCCCAGGCCCAAGGCCGAGCTCCCCTCCGAACCCCCATTCCAGCAGACCTTGCTCCTGGCATTGTGGAGCAGCCATTTCATGTCAGCCTTTTCTCCTGGCAGTCAGCTTAGCGCCGTAACCTCTGCCATCGGGGCGCCCGAGAGCCGTGTGAGGTCAGCAGAGAGTCACTGTCAGCCTTTGACCTCACAAAGGTGGGTGGCCATAAGTGCCCTGAGCGTCCAGCTCGCATTGAGTACTGCTGGTGGCACTCGAGGCGTGGAGGTCTGCATGGTGCAATGGGAGACGCCGATGTCCTGCTGCTGGAACAAGAGGCGCTGATGTGCTGCTGGTGCAGGAGGAGACGTGAAGGTGCTGCTGCTTAGAGGTGCTGAGGAGCGGGCAGCCTCCGTGCCGGTGGCTGAGCATGCTGCTCTTAATTAGTGCTCTACCCTTCCTATCTTTTTACTAAGGTGGGTAGAGAGAAATGCCCATATCTGTTTATTTCCTGGTAAGAAATGTAAGAGCCTTGTATCTGCATATTCACCAGATTCATCCCAGCGCCCTTGGTACTGGCGATCTGTGTTGATCTGTAATAAAGAGCAATTGGTAGCACACCAAGTCTCCGTGACCTTGCATCTAACAGAATCGTCCAAATCCCTGTTGTGATCTCTCTCTAGCTGTGGGCTGGCTAAGCTGTCTGTTGGATGGTGAAAATGGGAAATGATTGGGATGGGAAATGATGAGTGGGCCGAGAAATCATTGCTGGGATGGGAAGACTTCCTTGGGGTGGAAAGCCATTGGGCTAGGAACTCAAAGAGATGGGAAATCTTCCCTGGGTTTGAAATCATTGGGAAGCAAAAGCGTTGGGATGGGAAATCACTCCGGGGATGGGGAAGTATTGGGATGGGAAGTCTTTAATGGGGTGGGTAACATTCACTGGGGAAGGAAGTACTTGGAAAAGTAATCAGAGGAATGGGAATTCTTTGGGATGAGATCTCTTTGGATTAAGAAAGGCTTCGTGTCGATGGGAAATATCTCGTATGGGAATCTGTTATCATGTGAAATTGTAAGGATGGGAAATGACCGTTAGGATGCAAAGCTGGTACTGGGACGGGAAATGCTTGGGACGGGGAAGTGTTGGTGTGAAACCGTCCTGGGCATGGCAAATGATGCGTGGGAGGGAAAGCCCGATGGGGATGGAAAAGTCTTGCGATGGGAAGCCTGCTTGGGTCCAAAAGCTGCAGTCCTCACCAAGATGGCGGCGAGGGGCTGGTCAGCCGTTGGGACGGAACGGCCGTTGCCCGCGTTCCCCAACCGACCGCCCCACTCTCCAGCCACCATGGCAGGTACAGCAGCCGGCTCCCGCTCCTCCCGGGGCTGCAGCCCTGCTGGCGAGCCCAGCGCCCCGGATCTCACCCCAGCGCCCTTTTTCCCACAGAGGGTTTCCCCAGACGGCTTCCGCGGCTTCCGCAGACGCAAAACTCCCCGTTCGTCGTCCCAGCCGTGCCGCCAACGGTGGCTGCCTGGCTGCTGCCCTCCCTCCCCGGAGCGATGGCGCTGCCCTTGCAGCCCCCCCAGGTACCCACCCTCCCCTACGCGCTGCCCCAGGCCACCGTCTGGCACGTGGTGCCGGGGGTCCAGGGGCAGGTGCTGCAGCTCCCCGCCGGGGTGCAGCTGGCACCTGGGGGGCACCTCCCACCCGAGGGGCACCACCTGCAGCTTGGGCAGCTCCCCGCTGTGGGGCAGCTCCCTGCTGTGGGGCAGCTCCCCCACACCGCTCCTCCCTGGGCCCCCGTCTACCAGTGGGGACAGCCCGTGGGGACGGGGACGGTGCTGCCCCAGGATCCCCTCTGGCTGGGGCCCGGGGCCGTGCTCCATGGGGAGCTCCTGCACCCCGCAGGCACCTGCCTGCTGCAGGCCCCTGCCCACCCCGGCCCCCCACCACTCCTCGTCCCGGGGCCTCCGCTGCGGGGGCAGGCGCTCCCCGCGCCCCGCACCCTGACCAGCAGCCGGGGGCAGCTGCCGGAGCCCTGCGACCACGCCGTGGGGCTCAGCGAGGACCAGGGGCCCCCGCTGCCCGGCTCCACTCCCCCCGAGCCTGCCCAGGCTCCAACGACCGCCAGCACCCAGACGGTGACGCCCAACGGTGAGTTTGGGGCTGGCACAGCCGGCCGCTGGGCGCCCCACACCCAGGAGCCATGGGAAAGCTGGCATCGCCCATCCTGGGGGATTTGCTTGCTTTTTCCTCAGCGGCGACAGTTGCAGAGGTGCCTGAGGAGCCCCTGGAGCTGCTTGAGCTGGGCCCCGATGCCTTCGCCGAGGCCTTTCCCCACCTGGCAGGGGACAGCCAGCAGCTGCAGCACCTGCAGGACCAGCTCCCGGCCGACCTGGACATCTCCGGCTTGGAGGAGCTGCTCAGCTGGCTCGATGCCGTGGAGCCCCAGGACGCCTTCCCCGGTGTCCCCAGCAGTCCTGTGCTCAGCCGCTTCCTGTCTGAGCTGCCCGACCTCTGCGAGGACATCAAGGAGCCGAGCACACAGGGACTGGCAGCCACCAGAGCGCTGGGTGAGGTACCCTCAACCCCTGGGGTGCACCCCGAGAAGGTGCAGGGTGGGCGGGCGGTGCAGCCCCCTGCTGTGCCGGCAGCGAGCTCCCCCCTCAAGCCTGCAGCCAGTCCCCAGCTCAGTGCCCTCAGGAGACCCCTGCCCAACCCTCCCTTCACTCTCCCCAAAAGGCCCCCCCACCCTGAATTCCTCACTGCCCTTAGCAGACCCCTGCCCAACCCTCCCTCGCGTCCCCTCAAGAGACCCCCCGACCCTCAATTCCTTAATTCCCTTAGGAGACCCCTGCCCAAGCCTCGCCTGAGTCCCCTCAAGAGCCCCCCCGACCCTGAATTTATTAGTGCCCTTAGGAGACCCCTGCCCAATCCCCCTCTGGGTCCCCTCAAGAGCCCCCCCGGCCCTGAATTTATTAGTGCCCTTAGGAGGCCCCTGCCCAATCCCCCTCTGAGTCCCCTCAAGAGCCCCCCGCCTGCCCCTGCGCCCACCGGCACCAAGTGGGGGGCCAAGCGCCCCGCGCCCACCAGCACCCCCAGCACAGCGCAGAGCTCCCAGCACAGGAGGCCGGCGACGGAGAAAACCCCCGGCAAGGAGAAGACGACGCTGCTGGGCCAGGGTGGCCAAGGCCCCAAGACGCTGTGCCAGGGGAAGACGGGTGGCCACAGCGCGGTGGCTGGCAGCAGCGGCCAAGCGGGCGGCGGCAGGCAGCAGCCGGCGAGCGACAGCACCAGGGCGCCCAGCAAGAGGGCCCGAAGCCCGGGGGCTGCTGGGGGGCAAGGAGCAGCGGCACCGCCTCCCCGGAGAGCGCTGCTGCTGCTGGAGCCCCCCCCCATTAAGCCCCGTGCCCGTGCCCGTGCCGTGCGGGCCCAGGACAGGCTCCGTCCCCAAGCCATCGGGGACAAGACGCTGCAGCGCCAGCACCCGGGGACAAAGACCCCCAGCGAGACTTTGCAGCCGCTGGGGGCCAGGGCGAAGGCGCTGGGGCCAGTGCGCCAGCCGCCCTGTGTGCAGCCGCAGCCCACCTCCAGCGGCCCCAGCAGCATGCCCAGGGCCCCGCCGACGGTGCCAGGCTCCAGCGCTGTGCCCGCTGCCCCCCGGCCCCCAGCTGGAGAGAAGGCCCAGGCGGTGCCGGCACCACCAGGCAGCACGGCGCGAGCGTGGAGAGCTCCCCTGCAGCAGGCGCCCAGAGCGCCGTGCCTGCCAGCCGCGGGGGGCCAAGCGCAGCGGGAGCCTCTGCCCACGCAGCCGCGCACGCTGCAGCGTCCGGCGCAGCCCCGCGTGGACTACGTGCCCTGCGTGGGGCCCTGGGCGGGCGGCGACGCGGCGCCCACGCCGCTGGAGGAGCAGGAGGCGTCGGTGCCCATCACGCCGCAGCAGCGTCCCGAGCGGGAGCGCCTGAAGAAGCTGGCCCAGGAGGAGCGGCAGCGGGCGGCCCACCAGATGAAGATCGGCCCCGTGCAATTCTTCGTGCAGCGGCAGAAGGACCACGCCATAGCCAAGTATTACGGCTACCCGTGACCCTGCGCTCCTCGACGGCCCCCGCAGCACCCGGGCCCGCTCAGCATGCAGGCACAGAGACCTCTGCAGGCGCCTGCTCCAGCTTCAGCCACGCTCCTCAGCCCTTGCCCCTCTCGCTTGCCCTCTCCCTTCTCCAGTGCTGCAGCTAGGCAGTGTTTGCCACTGTCAGGGATGGGCAACTGGGGCAATGGGAAATGCGCGCGTCACGAATGAACGTTGCAATGGGAAGCTGTTGGGATGTTGGCAATAGCTGGGGTGGGAAAGGTTGGGCGTGGGAACTGCTTGTTGGGACACCAAATGGCTGAGATCCCAAACTTCTTTCTTCTTTCGGGTCATTTCTCTTCTTTAGTGCCTTCCTTATTAAATTCCTCTAGTGTAGGTGTTCACTCAGCAAGGCCTCTGCCTGCAGCTGTTCTGGCACTGGGATGCCGAGGGGCTTTCATGCAGCCCGCTCCCGCTGCCCATGCTCAGTCCGTGCATGGATGTGGGCATGGCCAGCACGGACGGGAGAAAATGGGTGGACGGCTGGGTGGATGGGAGGGTGATGGGAGTTGGGAATTCAGCCTTGGGATCAGACACGGGAGGTTGTTGGGATAGGAAATGACCAGTGGGATGGGAAGTCACGATGGGGATAGGAATTCATTAGAATAGGACAAATTGGTTTCATTTTTATTTATTATTTTATTAATTTTAATATTTATTTTATTTATTATATTTATTAATTTTATTTATTAAATTTACTTTATTGACTGTGTTGTACAGGAT
This sequence comes from Anser anser, assembly GCF_964211835.1. Lineage (NCBI taxonomy): Eukaryota > Metazoa > Chordata > Aves > Anseriformes > Anatidae > Anser > Anser anser. Next base: position 13,770,000 of record NC_139738.1, on the reverse strand, counting down.
GGCATTTTTTTAGGTTCTCTTCCTTTTCTACCCTATTAAACTCTCTTTATCACAACGCACTGCTTTGTACTTCATTTTTCCTTCCGAGTCGTTCTGGATTCACTCAGGATGGGGGGGACATTAGTGAACGCCTGTGTGCTTCAGATCCAAGCTCACCTTTGCCCTCAACTCAAGATACATATTTGCATCTGTTGTCATGATACAAAATTAACAGCAACAAAATAAAAGTTAACTACTTCCGAGCACCAGCTGTACGTTTGCTGGGTCTGCTCTATGCATTTTGAAGACCATTCAATACTATTCAGCACCTTCAGGAGGAAATGTGTGGTTCTAGGGAAATGCATCTTGATCTGATGCAAACCTGCGACGCACCCTGCAGCCCCTCCAACCCCTGTGATTTTACCTGCAGCCCCTGCAACCCCTGTGATTTTACCTGCAGCCCCTCCAAGCCCTGTGATTTTACCAGCAGCCACTCCAACCCTGTGACAGGCCCTACAGCTGGCTCCGGGGACTACCCCGTTGCCGTATCAGTCGCCAATACACACACAAGATGAAGGAATGGATGCAGAAGTCATCTCGTTTAGGCAGGGAAGAAAGTCCTCCGAAGAAGGGGAAGGAGCAACAGGAAGGCGAGGCAGGCGACCCCAATGTAGGGCCATCCCAGGGAAGAGGAGGCTGTTATAAAATAGAAAAGAGAGAAAAAGCAGCAGTAAGCAGGTGATCCCCATCCCTGGGCGAGCTGCGAGACATGGGACAAGATTTCAGCTGTCATGCAGGCGAGCACATTGTCACCTGGCTGCTGCGATGCTGGGATAACAGCTCCGGGAGCCTGGAATCGGAGGGCAGGGAAGCCAAGCAGCTGGGATCCTTCTCTGGGGAAGGGGGCACTGAGAAAGCGATCGGAAACGGGGCACAAGCCTCTGGAGGCGGCGCCTGTCAGGCGTGAAGGAAAGGGATCCCTTCCAGGAAGATGCTGTGGGGTTGCTGAGGGTCGAAGAACAGCAGGTGTTGCCTGCACCCACCGTGCTGCAGCAGCGGCAAGGGAGAGACGTGGTGGTTTTCCTCAGCTGGGCAGCTGAGCTCCACCTCAACCGCTCTCTCCCTGCCCCTCCTCAAAGGGAAAGGGGAGAAAATAGGATGGAAAGGGCTCAAGGGCTGAGAGAAGGACAGGGAGATCACTCCACAATGATCGTCACGGGCAAAAGAGGCTCAGCAGAGCCTGTTCCAGTCCAGCCCGGGCCTGCTCCTGCGGGGGCTCTCCACAGGCCGCGGCCTCCTCCAGGCCACATCCACCTGCTCCACCGGGGGCTCCTCCACGGGCTGCAGCGTGGAGATCTGCTCCGTGTGGGACCCGTGGGCTGCAGGGGGACAGCCTGCTCCACCAGGGGCCTCTCCCCAGGCCGCAGGGGAACTGCTGCTGTGAGCCTGGAGCACCTCCTGCCTCCTGCTGCACTCACCTTGGGGGCTGCAGAGAGGTTTCTCACTCCTCCCTGACCCAGACGCTGCTGTGCAGCAGGTTTCTTTCCCTTTCTTAGATGGGCTCTCACACAGGCGCAAACATCATCCGTTTTGTCTCACTTCTGGGCAGCAGCGGGTCCCTCTGGAGCCTCCTGGAACCGGCCCTTATCTAACATGGGGCAGCTGCTGCATTCTCCTCACAGAGGACACCCCTGCAGCCCCCCGCTACCAGAACCTGTCCTCGTAAACCCAACACAAGACACCGACCGAGCCTCCCTGATTCCCAGCAGGTGGGTCAGGCTGGGAACCCAGGCCAGTGCCCGGCAGACCCTCCTGGGCCTTGAAAAGCAAGCTTTATGGGGATGTAGCACCCAGAAAGAACGGAGTCACACAACAGGATTCATTTCCAAAACCGTCTCATAGACACCTGGGCCAAAGTGCAGGGCCTTGAGCGGGTATATCACAATGGCAGAGTTCATTTCCTTCCCAGTAGCTGGCACATGCCGTTTTTTGGGATTTCGGGGCTACAGTGAGCTGCTAAGAGGGATGTCTTAGCTCTTGCAGGGCAGTGCTTCCACTAAGGCCAGGACTTTTCTGCATCTTCTACTGCCCTGCAAGCGAGGATGCTTGGGGCACACAGGAAGCTGGGAGGGGACACAGCTGCAGGGATTCCATAAGACACAAGCAAATGCAGCCTTGGCTTGGTGACACTTTCTCTTGATTACTGCTCAACACAAATTACCTCGAGCAAGTCTACTGTGAGGACTAAAGGAAAGAGACGTATGGATGCTGCTAAGCTCTTCTAGCTTGTACCAGGTAGGAAAGATACCTCTGTAGCAGGCGTGAAGAGGATAGCACTAATTAATTAGATGAGAAGCGGAGGAAAGGCACTTAGAGGTAGTGAAAAGCAGTTAATGTGATGTTCCGGGGAAGCTTCAGTCTGCTTAAGGAGTAGCAAGAACAAGCCTAAAGTCATAGCCAAATACAAGAAAGAGAGGAGGACACGCAGCATGAGAAGCTCCCGAGAGAAAGGAGCTCTGTTTTGGGTAAAAATCAGTCCCTTTTTCTATCATGGAGACATCCAAGGGCGTAGGACACGTGCACTTCAGGGAACCAAGAGATGCTGTGCATTTCTCTCGTCCCCCTGACACAGCCACTAGGTGACGATGCTTCCAATTCTCTCTAAAGAAACCTTGCTTTCTCAGGCCCAGGTGTCCAGCTGCACACCAAGGACGTCCCTGGCTCCCAGGCACAGTTCCCAGGCCCAAGGCCGAGCTCCGCTCCGAACCCCCATTCCAGCAGACCTTGCTCCTGGCATTGTGGAGCAGCCATTTCATGTCAGCCTTTTCTCCTGGCAGTCAGCTTAGCGCCGTAACCTCTGCCATCGGGGCGCCCGAGAGCCGTGTGAGGTCAGCAGAGAGTCACTGTCAGCCTTTGACCTCACAAAGGTGGGTGGCCATAAGTGCCCTGAGCGTCCAGCTCGCATTGAGTACTGCTGGTGGCACTCGAGGCGTGGAGGTCTGCATGGTGCAATGGGAGATGCCGATGTCCTGCTGCTGGAACAAGAGACGCTGATGTGCTGCTGGTGCAGGAGGAGACGTGAAGGTGCTGCTGCTTAGAGGTGCTGAGGAGCAGGCAGCCTCCGTGCCGGTGGCTGAGCATGCTACTCTTAATTAGTGCTCTACCCTTCCTATCTTTTTACTAAGGTGGGTAGAGAGAAATGCCCATATCTGTTTATTTCCTGGTAAGAAATGTAAGAGCCTTGTATCTGCATATTCACCAGATTCATCCCAGCGCCCTTGGTACTGGCGATCTGTGTTGATCTGTAATAAAGAGCAATTGGTAGCACACCAAGTCTCCGTGACCTTGCATCTAACAGAATCGTCCAAATCCCTGTTGTGATCTCTCTCTAGCTGTGGGCTGGCTAAGCTGTCTGTTGGATGGTGAAAATGGGAAATGATTGGGATGGGAAATGATGAGTGGGCCGAGAAATCATTGCTGGGATGGGAAGACTTCCTTGGGGTGGAAAGCCATTGGGCTAGGAACTCAAAGAGATGGGAAATCTTCCCTGGGTTTGAAATCATTGGGAAGCAAAAGCGTTGGGATGGGAAATCACTCCGGGGATGGGGAAGTATTGGGATGGGAAGTCTTTAATGGGGTGGGTAACATTCACTGGGGAAGGAAGTACTTGGAAAAGTAATCAGAGGAATGGGAATTCTTTGGGATGAGATCTCTTTGGATTAAGAAAGGCTTCGTGTCGATGGGAAATATCTCGTATGGGAATCTGTTATCATGTGAAATTGTAAGGATGGGAAATGACCGTTAGGATGCAAAGCTGGTACTGGGACGGGAAATGCTTGGGACGGGGAAGTGTTGGTGTGAAACCGTCCTGGGCATGGCAAATGATGCGTGGGAGGGAAAGCCCGATGGGGATGGAAAAGTCTTGCGATGGGAAGCCTGCTTGGGTCCAAAAGCTGCAGTCCTCACCAAGATGGCGGCGAGGGGCTGGTCAGCCGTTGGGACGGAACGGCCGTTGCCCGCGTTCCCCAACCGACCGCCCCACTCTCCAGCCACCATGGCAGGTACAGCAGCCGGCTCCCGCTCCTCCCGGGGCTGCGGCCCTGCTGGCGAGCCCAGCGCCCCGGATCTCACCCCAGCGCCCTTTTTCGCACAGAGGGTTTCCCCAGACGGCTTCCGCGGCTTCCGCAGACGCAAAACTCCCCCTTCGTCGTCCCAGCCGTGCCGCCAACGGTGGCTGCCTGGCTGCTGCCCTCCCTCCCCGGAGCGATGGCGCTGCCCTTGCAGCCCCCCCAGGTACCCACCCTCCCCTACGCGCTGCCCCAGGCCACCGTCTGGCACGTGGTGCCGGGGGTCCAGGGGCAGGTGCTGCAGCTCCCCGCCGGGGTGCAGCTGGCACCTGGGGGGCACCTCCCACCCGAGGGGCACCACCTGCAGCTTGGGCAGCTCCCCGCCGTGGGGCAGCTCCCTGCTGTGGGGCAGCTCCCCCACACCGCTCCTCCCTGGGCCCCCGTCTACCAGTGGGGACAGCCCGTGGGGACGGGGACGGTGCTGCCCCAGGATCCCCTCTGGCTGGGGCCCGGGGCCGTGCTCCATGGGGAGCTCCTGCACCCCGCAGGCACCTGCCTGCTGCAGGCCCCTGCCCACCCCGGCCCCCCACCACTCCTCGTCCCGGGGCCTCCGCTGCGGGGGCAGGCGCTCCCCGCGCCCCGCACCCTGACCAGCAGCCGGGGGCAGCTGCCGGAGCCCTGCGACCACGCCGTGGGGCTCAGCGAGGACCAGGGGCCCCCGCTGCCCGGCCCCACTCCCCCCGAGCCTGCCCAGGCTCCAACGACCGCCAGCACCCAGACGGTGACGCCCAACGGTGAGTTTGGGGCTGGCACAGCCGGCCGCTGGGCGCCCCACACCCAGGAGCCATGGGAAAGCTGGCATCGCCCATCCTGGGGGATTTGCTTGCTTTTTCCTCAGCGGCGACAGTTGCAGAGGTGCCTGAGGAGCCCCTGGAGCTGCTTGAGCTGGGCCCCGATGCCTTCGCCGAGGCCTTTCCCCACCTGGCAGGGGACAGCCAGCAGCTGCAGCACCTGCAGGACCAGCTCCCGGCCGACCTGGACATCTCCGGCTTGGAGGAGCTGCTCAGCTGGCTCGATGCCGTGGAGCCCCAGGACGCCTTCCCCGGTGTCCCCAGCAGTCCTGTGCTCAGCCGCTTCCTGTCTGAGCTGCCCGACCTCTGCGAGGACATCGAGGAGCCGAGCACACAGGGACTGGCAGCCACCAGAGCGCTGGGTGAGGTACCCTCAACCCCTGGGGTGCACCCCGAGAAGGTGCAGGGTGGGCGGGCGGTGCAGCCCCCTGCTGTGCCGGCAGCGAGCTCCCCCCTCAAGCCTGCAGCCAGTCCCCAGCTCAGTGCCCTCAGGAGACCCCTGCCCAACCCTCCCTTCACTCTCCCCAAAAGGCCCCCCCACCCTGAATTCCTCACTGCCCTTAGCAGACCCCTGCCCAACCCTCCCTCGCGTCCCCTCAAGAGACCCCCCGACCCTCAATTCCTTAATTCCCTTAGGAGACCCCTGCCCAAGCCTCGCCTGAGTCCCCTCAAGAGCCCCCCCGACCCTGAATTTATTAGTGCCCTTAGGAGACCCCTGCCCAATCCCCCTCTGGGTCCCCTCAAGAGCCCCCCCGGCCCTGAATTTATTAGTGCCCTTAGGAGGCCCCTGCCCAATCCCCCTCTGAGTCCCCTCAAGAGCCCCCCGCCTGCCCCTGCGCCCACCGGCACCAAGTGGGGGGCCAAGCGCCCCGCGCCCACCAGCACCCCCAGCACAGCGCAGAGCTCCCAGCACAGGAGGCCGGCGACGGAGAAAACCCCCGGCAAGGAGAAGACGACGCTGCTGGGCCAGGGTGGCCAAGGCCCCAAGACGCTGTGCCAGGGGAAGACGGGTGGCCACAGCGCGGTGGCTGGCAGCAGCGGCCAAGCGGGCGGCGGCAGGCAGCAGCCGGCGAGCGACAGCACCAGGGCGCCCAGCAAGAGGGCCCGAAGCCCGGGGGCTGCTGGGGGGCAAGGAGCAGCGGCACCGCCTCCCCGGAGAGCGCTGCTGCTGCTGGAGCCCCCCCCCATTAAGCCCCGTGCCCGTGCCCGTGCCGTGCGGGCCCAGGACAGGCTCCGTCCCCAAGCCATCGGGGACAAGACGCTGCAGCGCCAGCACCCGGGGACAAAGACCCCCAGCGAGACTTTGCAGCCGCTGGGGGCCAGGGCGAAGGCGCTGGGGCCAGTGCGCCAGCCGCCCTGTGTGCAGCCGCAGCCCACCTCCAGCGGCCCCAGCAGCATGCCCAGGGCCCCGCCGACGGTGCCAGGCTCCAGCGCTGTGCCCGCTGCCCCCCGGCCCCCAGCTGGAGAGAAGGCCCAGGCGGTGCCGGCACCACCAGGCAGCACGGCGCGAGCGTGGAGAGCTCCCCTGCAGCAGGCGCCCAGAGCGCCGTGCCTGCCAGCCGCGGGGGGCCAAGCGCAGCGGGAGCCTCTGCCCACGCAGCCGCGCACGCTGCAGCGTCCGGCGCAGCCCCGCGTGGACTACGTGCCCTGCGTGGGGCCCTGGGCGGGCGGCGACGCGGCGCCCACGCCGCTGGAGGAGCAGGAGGCGTCGGTGCCCATCACGCCGCAGCAGCGTCCCGAGCGGGAGCGCCTGAAGAAGCTGGCCCAGGAGGAGCGGCAGCGGGCGGCCCACCAGATGAAGATCGGCCCCGTGCAATTCTTCGTGCAGCGGCAGAAGGACCACGCCATAGCCAAGTATTACGGCTACCCGTGACCCTGCGCTCCTCGACGGCCCCCGCAGCACCCGGGCCCGCTCAGCATGCAGGCACAGAGACCTCTGCAGGCGCCTGCTCCAGCTTCAGCCACGCTCCTCAGCCCTTGCCCCTCTCGCTTGCCCTCTCCCTTCTCCAGTGCTGCAGCTAGGCAGTGTTTGCCACTGTCAGGGATGGGCAACTGGGGCAATGGGAAATGCGCGCGTCACGAATGAACGTTGCAATGGGAAGCTGTTGGGATGTTGGCAATAGCTGGGGTGGGAAAGGTTGGGCGTGGGAACTGCTTGTTGGGACACCAAATGGCTGAGATCCCAAACTTCTTTCTTCTTTCGGGTCATTTCTCTTCTTTAGTGCCTTCCTTATTAAATTCCTCTAGTGTAGGTGTTCACTCAGCAAGGCCTCTGCCTGCAGCTGTTCTGGCACTGGGATGCCGAGGGGATTTCATGCAGCCCGCTCCCGCTGCCCATGCTCAGTCCGTGCATGGATGTGGGCATGGCCAGCACGGACGGGAGAAAATGGGTGGACGGCTGGGTGGATGGGAGGGTGATGGGAGTTGGGAATTCAGCCTTGGGATCAGACACGGGAGGTTGTTGGGATAGGAAATGACCAGTGGGATGGGAAGTCACGATGGGGATAGGAATTCATTAGAATAGGACAAATTGGTTTCATTTTTATTTATTATTTTATTAATTTTAATATTTATTTTATTTATTATATTTATTAATTTTATTTATTAAATTTACTTTATTGACTGTGTTGTACAGGATGGCATTTTTTTAGGTTCTCTTCCTTTTCTACCCTATTAAACTCTCTTTATCACAACGCACTGCTTTGTACTTCATTTTTCCTTCCGAGTCGTTCTGGATTCACTCAGGATGGGGGGGACATTAGTGAACGCCTGTGTGCTTCAGATCCAAGCTCACCTTTGCCCTCAACTCAAGATACATATTTGCATCTGTTGTCATGATACAAAATTAACAGCAACAAAATAAAAGTTAACTACTTCCGAGCACCAGCTGTACGTTTGCTGGGTCTGCTCTATGCATTTTGAAGACCATTCAATACTATTCAGCACCTTCAGGAGGAAATGTGTGGTTCTAGGGAAATGCATCTTGATCTGATGCAAACCTGCGACGCACCCTGCAGCCCCTCCAACCCCTGTGATTTTACCTGCAGCCCCTGCAACCCCTGTGATTTTACCTGCAGCCCCTCCAAGCCCTGTGATTTTACCAGCAGCCACTCCAACCCTGTGACAGGCCCTACAGCTGGCTCCGGGGACTACCCCGTTGCCGTATCAGTCGCCAATACACACACAAGATGAAGGAATGGATGCAGAAGTCATCTCGTTTAGGCAGGGAAGAAAGTCCTCCGAAGAAGGGGAAGGAGCAACAGGAAGGCGAGGCAGGCGACCCCAATGTAGGGCCATCCCAGGGAAGAGGAGGCTGTTATAAAATAGAAAAGAGAGAAAAGCAGCAGTAAGCAGGTGATCCCCATCCCTGGGCGAGCTGCGAGACATGGGACAAGATTTCAGCTGTCATGCAGGCGAGCACATTGTCACCTGGCTGCTGCGATGCTGGGATAACAGCTCCGGGAGCCTGGAATCGGAGGGCAGGGAAGCCAAGCAGCTGGGATCCTTCTCTGGGGAAGGGGGCACTGAGAAAGCGATCGGAAACGGGGCACAAGCCTCTGGAGGCGGCGCCTGTCAGGCGTGAAGGAAAGGGATCCCTTCCAGGAAGATGCTGTGGGGTTGCTGAGGGTCGAAGAACAGCAGGTGTTGCCTGCACCCACCTTGCTGCAGCAGCGGCAAGGGAGAGACGTGGTGGTTTTCCTCAGCTGGGCAGCTGAGCTCCACCTCAACCGCTCTCTCCCTGCCCCTCCTCAAAGGGAAAGGGGAGAAAATAGGATGGAAAGGGCTCAAGGGCTGAGAGAAGGACAGGGAGATCACTCCACAATGATCGTCACGGGCAAAAGAGGCTCAGCAGAGCCTGTTCCAGTCCAGCCCGGGCCTGCTCCTGCGGGGGCTCTCCACAGGCCGCGGCCTCCTCCAGGCCACATCCACCTGCTCCACCGGGGGCTCCTCCACGGGCTGCAGCGTGGAGATCTGCTCCGTGTGGGACCCGTGGGCTGCAGGGGGACAGCCTGCTCCACCAGGGGCCTCTCCCCAGGCCGCAGGGGAACTGCTGCTGTGAGCCTGGAGCACCTCCTGCCTCCTGCTGCACTCACCTTGGGGGCTGCAGAGAGGTTTCTCACTCCTCCCTGACCCAGACGCTGCTGTGCAGCAGGTTTCTTTCCCTTTCTTAGATGGGCTCTCACACAGGCGCAAACATCATCCGTTTTGTCTCACTTCTGGGCAGCAGCGGGTCCCTCTGGAGCCTCCTGGAACCGGCCCTTATCTAACATGGGGCAGCTGCTGCATTCTCCTCACAGAGGACACCCCTGCAGCCCCCCGCTACCAGAACCTGTCCTCGTAAACCCAACACAAGACACCAACCGAGCCTCCCTGATTCCCAGCAGGTGGGTCAGGCTGGGAACCCAGGCCAGTGCCCGGCAGACCCTCCTGGGCCTTGAAAAGCAAGCTTTATGGGGATGTAGCACCCAGAAAGAACGGAGTCACACAACAGGATTCATTTCCAAAACCGTCTCATAGACACCTGGGCCAAAGTGCAGGGCCTTGAGCGGGTATATCACAATGACAGAGTTCATTTCCTTCCCAGTAGCTGGCACATGCCGTTTTTTGGGATTTCGGGGCTACAGTGAGCTGCTAAGAGGGATGTCTTAGCTCTTGCAGGGCAGTGCTTCCACTAAGGCCAGGACTTTTCTGCATCTTCTACTGCCCTGCAAGCGAGGATGCTTGGGGCACACAGGAAGCTGGGAGGGGACACAGCTGCAGGGATTCCATAAGACACAAGCAAATGCAGCCTTGGCTTGGTGACACTTTCTCTTGATTACTGCTCAACACAAATTACCTCGAGCAAGTCTACTGTGAGGACTAAAGGAAAGAGACGTATGGATGCTGCTAAGCTCTTCTAGCTTGTACCAGGTAGGAAAGATACCTCTGTAGCAGGCGTGAAGAGGATAGCACTAATTAATTAGATGAGAAGCGGAGGAAAGGCACTTAGAGGTAGTGAAAAGCAGTTAATGTGATGTTCCGGGGAAGCTTCAGTCTGCTTAAGGAGTAGCAAGAACAAGCCTAAAGTCATAGCCAAATACAAGAAAGAGAGGAGGACACGCAGCATGAGAAGCTCCCGAGAGAAAGGAGCTCTGTTTTGGGTAAAAATCAGTCCCTTTTTCTATCATGGAGACATCCAAGGGCGTAGGACACGTGCACTTCAGGGAACCAAGAGATGCTGTGCATTTCTCTCGTCCCCCTGACACAGCCACTAGGTGACGATGCTTCCAATTCTCTCTAAAGAAACCTTGCTTTCTCAGGCCCAGGTGTCCAGCTGCACACCAAGGACGTCCCTGGCTCCCAGGCACAGTTCCCAGGCCCAAGGCCGAGCTCCCCTCCGAACCCCCATTCCAGCAGACCTTGCTCCTGGCATTGTGGAGCAGCCATTTCATGTCAGCCTTTTCTCCTGGCAGTCAGCTTAGCGCCGTAACCTCTGCCATCGGGGCGCCCGAGAGCCGTGTGAGGTCAGCAGAGAGTCACTGTCAGCCTTTGACCTCACAAAGGTGGGTGGCCATAAGTGCCCTGAGCGTCCAGCTCGCATTGAGTACTGCTGGTGGCACTCGAGGCGTGGAGGTCTGCATGGTGCAATGGGAGACGCCGATGTCCTGCTGCTGGAACAAGAGGCGCTGATGTGCTGCTGGTGCAGGAGGAGACGTGAAGGTGCTGCTGCTTAGAGGTGCTGAGGGGCGGGCAGCCTCAGCGGGCAGCTGAATCAGAGGGCAGGGAAGCCAAGCAGCTTCCTTCTCTGGGGAAGGGGGCACAGAGAAAGTGATTGGAAATGGGGTACAAGCCCTCAGCCTCTAAAAGCAATCCCTCAGATGTTTAGGCATAGTAAAGTTAGGTATATCTATTTGACTCTAGACCCCAACATGTTTGTTAGTGTTCTGGTTTGTCCACTGCTTTCTTGTGGGGGATTTGAGTTGGCCATTACTCTTTAGGTGAATGCTGACTTCATATCTATGGTGCACTTTATTCTTAAAATGGGAAGTTTCTACCAATTTCCCGTCCAAACTTGCTCATAAGCCAACTGCAGTCATCATTTCAGATGTGTCTCCCAACTTACACATTTCCTATTTCTCCTTGATATTTACTCAAGAAATTCATTTACGTAGAGACAACATATTCTTCTCTCAACTGGCATCTGGCTGGGCAGAATGATGTCCTTTCATTCCCTTCCAGGCAATAGGCAACTTGTTCCTTCTGTCTTGTGAACTCTTCCTCCTAAGTTCAATGTGAATACAAGTGGCAGAACTGTGCCTCATGTCTCAAATGAGTGTCAGGGCTGCCTTGTCCAGTGTATTCATACTGGAGGGAAAAAAAAATGAATAGCCATACACACTATATAACCACTAAACTTTTTCAGTCCTCCTTGTGCTAACAGTGCATGAACGTGAGGTTTTGTTGTCATTTTTGTTTGTTTGTTTGTTTGCTTGCTTTAAACTCCTGACTGCCATATAGCAAACATGACAAAAAAACACCCTTTTTTGAGAATCTCTGAGAATGGCTCTGCTTTGTATTATCACCTGTCACTTCACCTGAACCATTTCAATCACAAGCGATATCCTTCTGTCAGGCTTGGTAGTACTTCCCAACCTTATGTCCCCTGCAAATCTCAAAGCTCATGTGTAATTTTTAATCTTCAGCCACCATGTCCATACCGAACATATCTAACTTTGAAGTCAGCTCTGCCCTGAATAGGAGGTTGGGTTTTCAGAGGTCCCTTCCAGCCTACATTTCTCCATGAGTCTTTGCCTCCTTAGCAGCTGCAGTTTCAGAACTGTCTCTGAGAATTACCATAGGTAACGACTCCTTTGCTGGTAAGTCCCTCTTCAGTGTGAACAATTGTAAATTCCCTTTATTCACTTGCAGCCCCAAAGCCCAAATCCGTAGATAATGTATCAGAAGCTCACAGAAAGTGAAATAGATGTAATTCATCCCCTGTGTAGGGAAGAACTGGTCCTAGAAAGGAAAGCTATTAAATTATCTGGAAACAATTTAGCTCTGATAAATTATTTTGTAAATTACACATTACCCCCTCCTTCCCTGGTCTTAGCTGTTCTTGCTCCAAAACTTTGCATGGTGTTGATGTCAAACTAACAGGCCCACACTTGTCTGGATGACTCTTTACCCTCTTCTGGACAGAGGTGTATTTGTTACTCTCCCATTCTGGGGACTATCCCTGATTTGCACAATTGTTATGCATTTTTCCTACTTGACTTGTTGTTCTGTGTGCCAATGCTGTTAATAGGCTAGGTAGATATCAGCTTTTCATTTTTCACTTGAATCGCTATAGATTGTTATTTCACCTCAGATGATGTTGCGCCTAGTGCCCTACCCTCCTTTTCAATGGGAGTCCTGTCACTGCCCTTAATATCACATTGTTGTTGCTGTTAGATGCAGGAAATAAGATTTGCAGCATTTGAGACATCAGTAACTTTTGATCTATTTTTGCCTCAAGCGTGCAACTGTCCTAATTTGTTCTCTTTGTTCCCCCTGGTTTCTGTGGCTTAAGTACCACTTACTATTATTGTTTAATTTCCTATGTGAAGGAGGTTTTTGGTCATTCTTACTTTATTTCTGCAGTTTTTAACCTCTGAAACATGCCTTTTCTCATCGCTTTTTTCCTCTTTGAATTTTGAATTTTAACTATGCCTTCTCTGCACTCAAGTCCCAGAGCTGCTTAGTCAGACTCAATTATTCATTTCCTTAGATTTCAAAGTTTGCATTTCTAAGCCTCAAAACCTTCATTCTAAACCTGGTTTTGTCTGTCGTGAAATGTAAAATGAGAAAAGTCAGCTCATGATCACACTTTATTCAAATTTTACTACATTTAAACCCATACAGGAGCCAAGTCTAAAATGGTCTTATATTTTTTCACTTTTGGGAAGAAATCCATCACATAGTATACCTCTGTGAACATAAGTGGTAATTATCTTTCAATCTTTTGCTGGGAAGTTAAAGTCTCCCATAATTCCCATTATTGTTTACGTGTCTGATAACTGTACAGAGATAATTCACTATTAGACTGGAGCTAAGAGCAAAGAGCAGGCTAGCAAGGCTGTCTATCTTTAGCAGTGATTTGCACAAAACCACTCTTTTGCTGACCCATAACATTTAATTTCTCCATCCTCTGCTTCTTGCTAACACAAAGCACCATCTTATTCCATCCATTTGCCTTGGTTTCCAGCCTTCCTGAGATTTATCAGTACTTGTATGACATTCATGCCTTTGTTTCACCCTTCCTGTGTTGACACTTGTCATAACAGTTTTAGATCCTGAACATGATCATCTCAAAGTTTGCCTGACAGTTAGGTCTTCCTCACATTGTCATAGAGTATCAGGTCTCTACCACTTGAAATAGATTGGATTGGATTAGATTATTGGCACCGTCTCTTGTGCTGGTAGTCCATTATCTTCACAGTCCGTACAACTGGCCATCAGTGAACATGAAGTGGCCTTATCCTGCCCATTTACCTTTCTGGAAATCAGCCACTCTCTCTGCCTAGAACAGGGAATGGATTTTCCTCACCTTTCTTCAAAAGCTCTGAAGTTTTCTGTGATCTTTCCAATTGTACGGTATGATAAGCTTTTGCTGCCACTGAAGGGTAGAAGTCATTATGAATAGTGCCAACAAAACAGAAACATAACAATGAAAACGATATTTTAATTCAGAATAGGTATTTGAAAAGTTCACCTTTTCTAGCACAAATGGGGAAAAGAAAAAAAGGAAGGAAAAAAAAAAAAAAAAAAAGCAGTCCTAAAACATCAAAACTGTGGCCAAAGAATTAGAAGAAACACTATTTTTCCAAAGCTGCAATGTTTTCCATTCATCTGGCTGGGCCAGCAGAGCACTGGAGACCTGGATGCACTGTACTCATGGCTGGTTCCCCTAAATGACCTGCAGGGAGATCTTCTTCTCTCTATCCCTCTGTTTCTCCTTTCAATCTCTGTTTTGTCTGTTTGTATCACTAGCTCTCAAATCGCCACTGATATATGCACGTGCAGCACCCAGCACAACCTTGTTTCAGGCTCCAGCGGGACCTTTAGGCATTACCATCCTGTAAACAAATAACAATGATAGTGAGCGTAATTACAATCGTCAAACTATTCCAGCTCCACATCATTAGCCATGCCCTGAGCTAAATAACATTTTAATCAGTTTGATATGTCATCTGTGGCTTTCTTCACTGTCACTTGCAATCCAGCAAACTCCTTCCTTCACGTTTCTAGATTAGACAGACGGTTCTCAACTGCAGACATCCAATTCCCTGTTCAGGAAGCAGCGAGACCTTTCGTCTTCTCACAGATTTAAGATGATAGCCAAGCATCATGAGACACAGTGCGTATGTCTCCTAGGCCCATCCCATGAGAGCAGGACATTTACCACACATGAGAAGAAGACTTAATGCAGTGGCAAAGCAAAATACTCAGTGTCAAAGCCATGTCTAGATGATCATTAAAGACAGATCAAAATTACCCAATACAGGAGGAAAATCTATCGTTTGTAGAAGATTATGTTCTCTGATTATTAGTTTCAAAATTAGTTTTTCCTTTGGATTTCCTCTGAACTTAAACTTAGTTTGGAATGCCTTTGGTTTTGAATATTTCTGAAATCGTATTACTTCTCCTAAGTAAGTTGCTAGTCTGTTCTGTTTACGTGAAATTCGAATAATATTGTGAAGTATCTGCCATCAGTTTTACTGTGTGCCAGGCTGAGTTCCCTGATGAATTTCAAATTTCAGATATGAAACAGTAAAGGTTAAAAAAAAAAATGTTACAAAGGGTACTTCATGCAGTAGCATAAACTTCTGTTTTCTCAAAACTTGTATCAGTTCATCTCACCAGGACCAGCAGGGGAAGCACACTCTGCCTAGGCACTGGCAAAGGCACACAGTGAGACTGTAGGGTCTCTTGCTGGGGCCATTCAAAATTTGACTGTACAAGCCCCTGAGCAATATGACAGGGCTTTAAAAATGGCCCTGCTTGAAGTACGCGGGTGATCTGGAGACCTCTAAGGTGCTTTCCAACAAAAGCTTTTCTATAATTGTATGAAATCACCTGCAATAGATTAACCCTGGTCATTATTCCTATCACAGGAAATAACTGTGACACCTGGGTAACAGGTGAGCTTACTGCGACACCAGGGAGAGCCTTCCTGTACTTAAAGGCAACCTGTAGGAAAGCTGGGGAGGGAGTCTTTATCAGGGCCTGGAGTGACAGGACAAGGAGTAACCGCTTTAAACTGAAAAGTAGCACCCAGAAAGAACGGAGTCACGCAACAGGATTCATTTCCAAAACCACCTCGTAGACACCTGGGCCAAAGAGCAGGGCCTTGAGCGGGTATATCACAATGGCAGAGTTCATTTCCTTCCCAGTAGCTGGCACGTGCCGTTTTTTGGGATTTCGGGGCTACAGTGAGCTGCTAAGAGGGATGTCTTAGCTCTTGCAGGGCAGTGCTTCCACTAAGGCCAGGACTTTTCTGCATCTTCTACTGCCCTGCAAGCGAGGATGCTTGGGGCACACAGGAAGCTGGGAGGGGACACAGCTGCAGGGATTCCATAAGACACAAGCAAATGCAGCCTTGGCTTGGTGACACTTTCTCTTGATTACTGCTCAACACAAATTACCTCGAGCAAGTCTACTGTGAGGACTAAAGGAAAGAGACGTATGGATGCTGCTAAGCTCTTCTAGCTTGTACCAGGTAGGAAAGATACCTCTGTAGCAGGCGTGAAGAGGATAGCACTAATTAATTAGATGAGAAGCGGAGGAAAGGCACTTAGAGGTAGTGAAAAGCAGTTAATGTGATGTTCCGGGGAAGCTTCAGTCTGCTTAAGGAGTAGCAAGAACAAGCCTAAAGTCATAGCCAAATACAAGAAAGAGAGGAGGACACGCAGCATGAGAAGCTCCCGAGAGAAAGGAGCTCTGTTTTGGGTAAAAATCAGTCCCTTTTTCTATCATGGAGACATCCAAGGGCGTAGGACACGTGCACTTCAGGGAACCAAGAGATGCTGTGCATTTCTCTCGTCCCCCTGACACAGCCACTAGGTGACGATGCTTTCAATTCTCTCTAAAGAAACCTTGCTTTCTCAGGCCCAGGTGTCCAGCTGCACACCAAGGACGTCCCTGGCTCCCAGGCACAGTTCCCAGGCCCAAGGCCGAGCTCCCCTCCGAACCCCCATTCCAGCAGACCTTGCTCCTGGCATTGTGGAGCAGCCATTTCATGTCAGCCTTTTCTCCTGGCAGTCAGCTTAGCGCCGTAACCTCTGCCATCGGGGCGCCCGAGAGCCGTGTGAGGTCAGCAGAGAGTCACTGTCAGCCTTTGACCTCACAAAGGTGGGTGGCCATAAGTGCCCTGAGCGTCCAGCTCGCATTGAGTACTGCTGGTGGCACTCGAGGCGTGGAGGTCTGCATGGTGCAATGGGAGACGCCGATGTCCTGCTGCTGGAACAAGAGGCGCTGATGTGCTGCTGGTGCAGGAGGAGACGTGAAGGTGCTGCTGCTTAGAGGTGCTGAGGGGCGGGCAGCCTCAGCGGGCAGCTGAATCAGAGGGCAGGGAAGCCAAGCAGCTTCCTTCTCTGGGGAAGGGGGCACAGAGAAAGTGATTGGAAATGGGGTACAAGCCCTCAGCCTCTAAAAGCAATCCCTCAGATGTTTAGGCATAGTAAAGTTAGGTATATCTATTTGACTCTAGACCCCAACATGTTTGTTAGTGTTCTGGTTTGTCCACTGCTTTCTTGTGGGGGATTTGAGTTGGCCATTACTCTTTAGGTGAATGCTGACTTCATATCTATGGTGCACTTTATTCTTAAAATGGGAAGTTTCTACCAATTTCCCGTCCAAACTTGCTCATAAGCCAACTGCAGTCATCATTTCAGATGTGTCTCCCAACTTACACATTTCCTATTTCTCCTTGATATTTACTCAAGAAATTCATTTACGTAGAGACAACATATTCTTCTCTCAACTGGCATCTGGCTGGGCAGAATGATGTCCTTTCATTCCCTTCCAGGCAATAGGCAACTTGTTCCTTCTGTCTTGTGAACTCTTCCTCCTAAGTTCAATGTGAATACAAGTGGCAGAACTGTGCCTCATGTCTCAAATGAGTGTCAGGGCTGCCTTGTCCAGTGTATTCATACTGGAGGGAAAAAAAAATGAATAGCCATACACACTATATAACCACTAAACTTTTTCAGTCCTCCTTGTGCTAACAGTGCATGAACGTGAGGTTTTGTTGTCATTTTTGTTTGTTTGTTTGTTTGCTTGCTTTAAACTCCTGACTGCCATATAGCAAACATGACCAAAAAACACCCTTTTTTGAGAATCTCTGAGAATGGCTCTGCTTTGTATTATCACCTGTCACTTCACCTGAACCATTTCAATCACAAGCGATATCCTTCTGTCAGGCTTGGTAGTACTTCCCAACCTTATGTCCCCTGCAAATCTCAAAGCTCATGTGTAATTTTTAATCTTCAGCCACCATGTCCATACCGAACATATCTAACTTTGAAGTCAGCTCTGCCCTGAATAGGAGGTTGGGTTTTCAGAGGTCCCTTCCAGCCTACATTTCTCCATGAGTCTTTGCCTCCTTAGCAGCTGCAGTTTCAGAACTGTCTCTGAGAATTACCATAGGTAACGACTCCTTTGCTGGTAAGTCCCTCTTCAGTGTGAACAATTGTAAATTCCCTTTATTCACTTGCAGCCCCAAAGCCCAAATCCGTAGATAATGTATCAGAAGCTCACAGAAAGTGAAATAGATGTAATTCATCCCCTGTGTAGGGAAGAACTGGTCCTAGAAAGGAAAGCTATTAAATTATCTGGAAACAATTTAGCTCTGATAAATTATTTTGTAAATTACACATTACCCCCTCCTTCCCTGGTCTTAGCTGTTCTTGCTCCAAAACTTTGCATGGTGTTGATGTCAAACTAACAGGCCCACACTTGTCTGGATGACTCTTTACCCTCTTCTGGACAGAGGTGTATTTGTTACTCTCCCATTCTGGGGACTATCCCTGATTTGCACAATTGTTATGCATTTTTCCTACTTGACTTGTTGTTCTGTGTGCCAATGCTGTTAATAGGCTAGGTAGATATCAGCTTTTCATTTTTCACTTGAATCGCTATAGATTGTTATTTCACCTCAGATGATGTTGCGCCTAGTGCCCTACCCTCCTTTTCAATGGGAGTCCTGTCACTGCCCTTAATATCACATTGTTGTTGCTGTTAGATGCAGGAAATAAGATTTGCAGCATTTGAGACATCAGTAACTTTTGATCTATTTTTGCCTCAAGCGTGCAACTGTCCTAATTTGTTCTCTTTGTTCCCCCTGGTTTCTGTGGCTTAAGTACCACTTACTATTATTGTTTAATTTCCTATGTGAAGGAGGTTTTTGGTCATTCTTACTTTATTTCTGCAGTTTTTAACCTCTGAAACATGCCTTTTCTCATCGCTTTTTTCCTCTTTGAATTTTGAATTTTAACTATGCCTTCTCTGCACTCAAGTCCCAGAGCTGCTTAGTCAGACTCAATTATTCATTTCCTTAGATTTCAAAGTTTGCATTTCTAAGCCTCAAAACCTTCATTCTAAACCTGGTTTTGTCTGTCGTGAAATGTAAAATGAGAAAAGTCAGCTCATGATCACACTTTATTCAAATTTTACTACATTTAAACCCATACAGGAGCCAAGTCTAAAATGGTCTTATATTTTTTCACTTTTGGGAAGAAATCCATCACATAGTATACCTCTGTGAACATAAGTGGTAATTATCTTTCAATCTTTTGCTGGGAAGTTAAAGTCTCCCATAATTCCCATTATTGTTTACGTGTCTGATAACTGTACAGAGAGAATTCACTATTAGACTGGAGCTAAGAGCAAAGAGCAGGCTAGCAAGGCTGTCTATCTTTAGCAGTGATTTGCACAAAACCACTCTTTTGCTGACCCATAACATTTAATTTCTCCATCCTCTGCTTCTTGCTAACACAAAGCACCATCTTATTCCATCCATTTGCCTTGGTTTCCAGCCTTCCTGAGATTTATCAGTACTTGTATGACATTCATGCCTTTGTTTCACCCTTCCTGTGTTGACACTTGTCATAACAGTTTTAGATCCTGAACATGATCATCTCAAAGTTTGCCTGACAGTTAGGTCTTCCTCACATTGTCATAGAGTATCAGGTCTCTACCACTTGAAATAGATTGGATTGGATTAGATTATTGGCACCGTCTCTTGTGCTGGTAGTCCATTATCTTCACAGTCCGTACAACTGGCCATCAGTGAACATGAAGTGGCCTTATCCTGCCCATTTACCTTTCTGGAAATCAGCCACTCTCTCTGCCTAGAACAGGGAATGGATTTTCCTCACCTTTCTTCAAAAGCTCTGAAGTTTTCTGTGATCTTTCCAATTGTACGGTATGATAAGCTTTTGCTGCCACTGAAGGGTAGAAGTCATTATGAATAGTGCCAACAAAACAGAAACATAACAATGAAAATGATATTTTAATTCAGAATAGGTATTTGAAAAGTTCACCTTTTCTAGCACAAATGGGGAAAAGAAAAAAAGGAAAAAAAAAAAAAAAAAAAGCAGTCCTAAAACATCAAAACTGTGGCCAAAGAATTAGAAGAAACACTATTTTTCCAAAGCTGCAATGTTTTCCATTCATCTGGCTGGGCCAGCAGAGCACTGGAGACCTGGATGCACTGTACTCATGGCTGGTTCCCCTAAATGACCTGCAGGGAGATCTTCTTCTCTCTATCCCTCTGTTTCTCCTTTCAATCTCTGTTTTGTCTGTTTGTATCACTAGCTCTCAAATCGCCACTGATATATGCACGTGCAGCACCCAGCACAACCTTGTTTCAGGCTCCAGCGGGACCTTTAGGCATTACCATCCTGTAAACAAATAACAATGATAGTGAGCGTAATTACAATCGTCAAACTATTCCAGCTCCACATCATTAGCCATGCCCTGAGCTAAATAACATTTTAATCAGTTTGATATGTCATCTGTGGCTTTCTTCACTGTCACTTGCAATCCAGCAAACTCCTTCCTTCACATTTCTAGATTAGACAGAGGGTTCTCAACTGCAGACATCCAATTCCCTGTTCAGGAAGCAGCGAGACCTTTCGTCTTCTCACAGATTTAAGATGATAGCCAAGCATCATGAGACACAGTGCGTATGTCTCCTAGGCCCATCCCATGAGAGCAGGACATTTACCACACATGAGAAGAAGACTTAATGCAGTGGCAAAGCAAAATACTCAGTGTCAAAGCCATGTCTAGATGATCATTAAAGACAGATCAAAATTACCCAATACAGGAGGAAAATCTATCGTTTGTAGAAGATTATGTTCTCTGATTATTAGTTTCAAAATTAGTTTTTCCTTTGGATTTCCTCTGAACTTAAACTTAGTTTGGAATGCCTTTGGTTTTGAATATTTCTGAAATCGTATTACTTCTCCTAAGTAAGTTGCTAGTCTGTTCTATTTACGTGAAATTCGAATAATATTGTGAAGTATCTGCCATCAGTTTTACTGTGTGCCAGGCTGAGTTCCCTGATGAATTTCAAATTTCAGATATGAAACAGTAAAGGTTAAAAAAAAAAATGTTACAAAGGGTACTTCATGCAGTAGCATAAACTTCTGTTTTCTCAAAACTTGTATCAGTTCATCTCACCAGGACCAGCAGGGGAAGCACACTCTGCCTAGGCACTGGCAAAGGCACACAGTGAGACTGTAGGGTCTCTTGCTGGGGCCATTCAAAATTTGACTGTACAAGCCCCTGAGCAATATGACAGGGCTTTAAAAATGGCCCTGCTTGAAGTACGCGGGTGATCTGGAGACCTCTAAGGTGCTTTCCAACAAAAGCTTTTCTATAATTGTATGAAATCACCTGCAATAGATTAACCCTGGTCATTATTCCTATCACAGGAAATAACTGTGACACCTGGGTAACAGGTGAGCTTACTGCGACACCAGGGAGAGCCTTCCTGTACTTAAAGGCAACCTGTAGGAAAGCTGGGGAGGGAGTCTTTATCAGGGCCTGGAGTGACAGGACAAGGAGTAACCGCTTTAAACTGAAAAGTAGCACCCAGAAAGAACGGAGTCACGCAACAGGATTCATTTCCAAAACCACCTCATAGACACCTGGGCCAAAGAGCAGGGCCTTGAGCGGGTATATCACAATGGCAGAGTTCATTTCCTTCCCAGTAGCTGGCACGTGCCGTTTTTTGGGATTTCGGGGCTACAGTGAGCTGCTAAGAGGGATGTCTTAGCTCTTGCAGGGCAGTGCTTCCACTAAGGCCAGGACTTTTCTGCATCTTCTACTGCCCTGCAAGCGAGGATGCTTGGGGCACACAGGAAGCTGGGAGGGGACACAGCTGCAGGGATTCCATAAGACACAAGCAAATGCAGCCTTGGCTTGGTGACACTTTCTCTTGATTACTGCTCAACACAAATTACCTCGAGCAAGTCTACTGTGAGGACTAAAGGAAAGAGACGTATGGATGCTGCTAAGCTCTTCTAGCTTGTACCAGGTAGGAAAGATACCTCTGTAGCAGGCGTGAAGAGGATAGCACTAATTAATTAGATGAGAAGCGGAGGAAAGGCACTTAGAGGTAGTGAAAAGCAGTTAATGTGATGTTCCGGGGAAGCTTCAGTCTGCTTAAGGAGTAGCAAGAACAAGCCTAAAGTCATAGCCAAATACAAGAAAGAGAGGAGGACACGCAGCATGAGAAGCTCCCGAGAGAAAGGAGCTCTGTTTTGGGTAAAAATCAGTCCCTTTTTCTATCATGGAGACATCCAAGGGCGTAGGACACGTGCACTTCAGGGAACCAAGAGATGCTGTGCATTTCTCTCGTCCCCCTGACACAGCCACTAGGTGACGATGCTTCCAATTCTCTCTAAAGAAACCTTGCTTTCTCAGGCCCAGGTGTCCAGCTGCACACCAAGGACGTCCCTGGCTCCCAGGCACAGTTCCCAGGCCCAAGGCCGAGCTCCGCTCCGAACCCCCATTCCAGCAGACCTTGCTCCTGGCATTGTGGAGCAGCCATTTCATGTCAGCCTTTTCTCCTGGCAGTCAGCTTAGCGCCGTAACCTCTGCCATCGGGGCGCCCGAGAGCCGTGTGAGGTCAGCAGAGAGTCACTGTCAGCCTTTGACCTCACAAAGGTGGGTGGCCATAAGTGCCCTGAGCGTCCAGCTCGCATTGAGTACTGCTGGTGGCACTCGAGGCGTGGAGGTCTGCATGGTGCAATGGGAGACGCCGATGTCCTGCTGCTGGAACAAGAGGCGCTGATGTGCTGCTGGTGCAGGAGGAGACGTGAAGGTGCTGCTGCTTAGAGGTGCTGAGGGGCGGGCAGCCTCAGCGGGCAGCTGAATCAGAGGGCAGGGAAGCCAAGCAGCTTCCTTCTCTGGGGAAGGGGGCACAGAGAAAGTGATTGGAAATGGGGTACAAGCCCTCAGCCTCTAAAAGCAATCCCTCAGATGTTTAGGCATAGTAAAGTTAGGTATATCTATTTGACTCTAGACCCCAACATGTTTGTTAGTGTTCTGGTTTGTCCACTGCTTTCTTGTGGGGGATTTGAGTTGGCCATTACTCTTTAGGTGAATGCTGACTTCATATCTATGGTGCACTTTATTCTTAAAATGGGAAGTTTCTACCAATTTCCCGTCCAAACTTGCTCATAAGCCAACTGCAGTCATCATTTCAGATGTGTCTCCCAACTTACACATTTCCTATTTCTCCTTGGTATTTACTCAAGAAATTCATTTACGTAGAGACAACATATTCTTCTCTCAACTGGCATCTGGCTGGGCAGAATGATGTCCTTTCATTCCCTTCCAGGCAATAGGCAACTTGTTCCTTCTGTCTTGTGAACTCTTCCTCCTAAGTTCAATGTGAATACAAGTGGCAGAACTGTGCCTCATGTCTCAAATGAGTGTCAGGGCTGCCTTGTCCAGTGTATTCATACTGGAGGGAAAAAAAAATGAATAGCCATACACACTATATAACCACTAAACTTTTTCAGTCCTCCTTGTGCTAACAGTGCATGAACGTGAGGTTTTGTTGTCATTTTGTTTGTTTGTTTGTTTGCTTGCTTTAAACTCCTGACTGCCATATAGCAAACATGACCAAAAAACACCCTTTTTTGAGAATCTCTGAGAATGGCTCTGCTTTGTATTATCACCTGTCACTTCACCTGAACCATTTCAATCACAAGCGATATCCTTCTGTCAGGCTTGGTAGTACTTCCCAACCTTATGTCCCCTGCAAATCTCAAAGCTCATGTGTAATTTTTAATCTTCAGCCACCATGTCCATACCGAACATATCTAACTTTGAAGTCAGCTCTGCCCTGAATAGGAGGTTGGGTTTTCAGAGGTCCCTTCCAGCCTACATTTCTCCATGAGTCTTTGCCTCCTTAGCAGCTGCAGTTTCAGAACTGTCTCTGAGAATTACCATAGGTAACGACTCCTTTGCTGGTAAGTCCCTCTTCAGTGTGAACAATTGTAAATTCCCTTTATTCACTTGCAGCCCCAAAGCCCAAATCCGTAGATAATGTATCAGAAGCTCACAGAAAGTGAAATAGATGTAATTCATCCCCTGTGTAGGGAAGAACTGGTCCTAGAAAGGAAAGCTATTAAATTATCTGGAAACAATTTAGCTCTGATAAATTATTTTGTAAATTACACATTACCCCCTCCTTCCCTGGTCTTAGCTGTTCTTGCTCCAAAACTTTGCATGGTGTTGATGTCAAACTAACAGGCCCACACTTGTCTGGATGACTCTTTACCCTCTTCTGGACAGAGGTGTATTTGTTACTCTCCCATTCTGGGGACTATCCCTGATTTGCACAATTGTTATGCATTTTTCCTACTTGACTTGTTGTTCTGTGTGCCAATGCTGTTAATAGGCTAGGTAGATATCAGCTTTTCATTTTTCACTTGAATCGCTATAGATTGTTATTTCACCTCAGATGATGTTGCGCCTAGTGCCCTACCCTCCTTTTCAATGGGAGTCCTGTCACTGCCCTTAATATCACATTGTTGTTGCTGTTAGATGCAGGAAATAAGATTTGCAGCATTTGAGACATCAGTAACTTTTGATCTATTTTTGCCTCAAGCGTGCAACTGTCCTAATTTGTTCTCTTTGTTCCCCCTGGTTTCTGTGGCTTAAGTACCACTTACTATTATTGTTTAATTTCCTATGTGAAGGAAGTTTTCGGTCATTCTTACTTTATTTCTGCAGTTTTTAACCTCTGAAACATGCCTTTTCTCATCGCTTTTTTCCTCTTTGAATTTTGAATTTTAACTATGCCTTCTCTGCACTCAAGTCCCAGAGCTGCTTAGTCAGACTCAATTATTCATTTCCTTAGATTTCAAAGTTTGCATTTCTAAGCCTCAAAACCTTCATTCTAAACCTGGTTTTGTCTGTCGTGAAATGTAAAATGAGAAAAGTCAGCTCATGATCACACTTTATTCAAATTTTACTACATTTAAACCCATACAGGAGCCAAGTCTAAAATGGTCTTATATTTTTTCACTTTTGGGAAGAAATCCATCACATAGTATACCTCTATGAACATAAGTGGTAATTATCTTTCAATCTTTTGCTGGGAAGTTAAAGTCTCCCATAATTCCCATTATTGTTTACGTGTCTGATAACTGTACAGAGAGAATTCACTATTAGACTGGAGCTAAGAGCAAAGAGCAGGCTAGCAAGGCTGTCTATCTTTAGCAGTGATTTGCACAAAACCACTCTTTTGCTGACCCATAACATTTAATTTCTCCATCCTCTGCTTCTTGCTAACACAAAGCACCATCTTATTCCATCCATTTGCCTTGGTTTCCAGCCTTCCTGAGATTTATCAGTACTTGTATGACATTCATGCCTTTGTTTCACCCTTCCTGTGTTGACACTTGTCATAACAGTTTTAGATCCTGAACATGATCATCTCAAAGTTTGCCTGACAGTTAGGTCTTCCTCACATTGTCATAGAGTATCAGGTCTCTACCACTTGAAATAGATTGGATTGGATTAGATTATTGGCACCGTCTCTTGTGCTGGTAGTCCATTATCTTCACAGTCCGTACAACTGGCCGTCAGTGAACATGAAGTGGCCTTATCCTGCCCATTTACCTTTCTGGAAATCAGCCACTCTCTCTGCCTAGAACAGGGAATGGATTTTCCTCACCTTTCTTCAAAAGCTCTGAAGTTTTCTGTGATCTTTCCAATTGTACGGTATGATAAGCTTTTGCTGCCACTGAAGGGTAGAAGTCATTATGAATAGTGCCAACAAAACAGAAACATAACAATGAAAACGATATTTTAATTCAGAATAGGTATTTGAAAAGTTCACCTTTTCTAGCACAAATGGGGAAAAGAAAAAAAGGAAGGAAAAAAAAAAAAAAAAAAGCAGTCCCAAAACATCAAAACTGTGGCCAAAGAATTAGAAGAAACACTATTTTTCCAAAGCTGCAATGTTTTCCATTCATCTGGCTGGGCCAGCAGAGCACTGGAGACCTGGATGCACTGTACTCATGGCTGGTTCCCCTAAATGACCTGCAGGGAGATCTTCTTCTCTCTATCCCTCTGTTTCTCCTTTCAATCTCTGTTTTGTCTGTTTGTATCACTAGCTCTCAAATCGCCACTGATATATGCACGTGCAGCACCCAGCACAACCTTGTTTCAGGCTCCAGCGGGACCTTTAGGCATTACCATCCTGTAAACAAATAACAATGATAGTGAGTGTAATTACAATCGTCAAACTATTCCAGCTCCACATCATTAGCCATGCCCTGAGCTAAATAACATTTTAATCAGTTTGATATGTCATCTGTGGCTTTCTTCACTGTCACTTGCAATCCAGCAAACTCCTTCCTTCACGTTTCTAGATTAGACAGAGGGTTCTCAACTGCAGACATCCAATTCCCTGTTCAGGAAGCAGCGAGACCTTTCGTCTTCTCACAGATTTAAGATGATAGCCAAGCATCATGAGACACAGTGCGTATGTCTCCTAGGCCCATCCCATGAGAGCAGGACATTTACCACACATGAGAAGAAGACTTAATGCAGTGGCAAAGCAAAATACTCAGTGTCAAAGCCATGTCTAGATGATCATTAAAGACAGATCAAAATTACCCAATACAGGAGGAAAATCTATCGTTTGTAGAAGATTATGTTCTCTGATTATTAGTTTCAAAATTAGTTTTTCCTTTGGATTTCCTCTGAACTTAAACTTAGTTTGGAATGCCTTTGGTTTTGAATATTTCTGAAATCGTATTACTTCTCCTAAGTAAGTTGCTAGTCTGTTCTGTTTACGTGAAATTCGAATAATATTGTGAAGTATCTGCCATCAGTTTTACTGTGTGCCAGGCTGAGTTCCCTGATGAATTTCAAATTTCAGATATGAAACAGTAAAGGTTAAAAAAAAAAATGTTACAAAGGGTACTTCATGCAGTAGCATAAACTTCTGTTTTCTCAAAACTTGTATCAGTTCATCTCACCAGGACCAGCAGGGGAAGCACACTCTGCCTAGGCACTGGCAAAGGGACACAGTGAGAGTGTAGGGTCTCTTGCTGGGGCCATTCAAAATTTGACTGTACAAGCCCCTGAGCAATATGACAGGGCTTTAAAAATGGCCCTGCTTGAAGTACGCGGGTGATCTGGAGACCTCTAAGGTGCTTTCCAACAAAAGCTTTTCTATAATTGTATGAAATCACCTGCAATAGATTAACCCTGGTCATTATTCCTATCACAGGAAATAACTGTGACACCTGGGTAACAGGTGAGCTTACTGCGACACCAGGGAGAGCCTTCCTGTACTTAAAGGCAACCTGTAGGAAAGCTGGGGAGGGAGTCTTTATCAGGGCCTGGAGTGACAGGACAAGGAGTAACCGCTTTAAACTGAAAAGTAGCACCCAGAAAGAACGGAGTCACGCAACAGGATTCATTTCCAAAACCACCTCATAGACACCTGGGCCAAAGAGCAGGGCCTTGAGCGGGTATATCACAATGGCAGAGTTCATTTCCTTCCCAGTAGCTGGCACGTGCCGTTTTTTGGGATTTCGGGGCTACAGTGAGCTGCTAAGAGGGATGTCTTAGCTCTTGCAGGGCAGTGCTTCCACTAAGGCCAGGACTTTTCTGCATCTTCTACTGCCCTGCAAGCGAGGATGCTTGGGGCACACAGGAAGCTGGGAGGGGACACAGCTGCAGGGATTCCATAAGGCACAAGCAAATGCAGCCTTGGCTTGGTGACACTTTCTCTTGATTACTGCTCAACACAAATTACCTCGAGCAAGTCTACTGTGAGGACTAAAGGAAAGAGACGTATGGATGCTGCTAAGCTCTTCTAGCTTGTACCAGGTAGGAAAGATACCTCTGTAGCAGGCGTGAAGAGGATAGCACTAATTAATTAGATGAGAAGCGGAGGAAAGGCACTTAGAGGTAGTGAAAAGCAGTTAATGTGATGTTCCGGGGAAGCTTCAGTCTGCTTAAGGAGTAGCAAGAACAAGCCTAAAGTCATAGCCAAATACAAGAAAGAGAGGAGGACACGCAGCGTGAGAAGCTCCCGAGAGAAAGGAGCTCTGTTTTGGGTAAAAATCAGTCCCTTTTTCTATCATGGAGACATCCAAGGGCGTAGGACACGTGCACTTCAGGGAACCAAGAGATGCTGTGCATTTCTCTCGTCCCCCTGACACAGCCACTAGGTGACGATGCTTCCAATTCTCTCTAAAGAAACCTTGCTTTCTCAGGCCCAGGTGTCCAGCTGCACACCAAGGACGTCCCTGGCTCCCAGGCACAGTTCCCAGGCCCAAGGCCGAGCTCCCCTCCGAACCCCCATTCCAGCAGACCTTGCTCCTGGCATTGTGGAGCAGCCATTTCATGTCAGCCTTTTCTCCTGGCAGTCAGCTTAGCGCCGTAACCTCTGCCATCGGGGCGCCCGAGAGCCGTGTGAGGTCAGCAGAGAGTCACTGTCAGCCTTTGACCTCACAAAGGTGGGTGGCCATAAGTGCCCTGAGCGTCCAGCTCGCATTGAGTACTGCTGGTGGCACTCGAGGCGTGGAGGTCTGCATGGTGCAATGGGAGACGCCGATGTCCTGCTGCTGGAACAAGAGGCGCTGATGTGCTGCTGGTGCAGGAGGAGACGTGAAGGTGCTGCTGCTTAGAGGTGCTGAGGAGCGGGCAGCCTCAGCGGGCAGCTGAATCAGAGGGCAGGGAAGCCAAGCAGCTTCCTTCTCTGGGGAAGGGGGCACAGACAAAGTGATTGGAAATGGGGTACAAGCCCTCAGCCTCTAAAAGCAATCCCTCAGATGTTTAGGCATAGTAAAGTTAGGTATATCTATTTGACTCTAGACCCCAACATGTTTGTTAGTGTTCTGGTTTGTCCACTGCTTTCTTGTGGGGGATTTGAGTTGGCCATTACTGTTTAGGTGAATGCTGACTTCATATCTATGGTGCACTTTATTCTTAAAATGGGAAGTTTCTACCAATTTCCCGTCCAAACTTGCTCATAAGCCAACTGCAGTCATCATTTCAGATGTGTCTCCCAACTTACACATTTCCTATTTCTCCTTGATATTTACTCAAGAAATTCATTTACGTAGAGACAACATATTCTTCTCTCAACTGGCATCTGGCCGGGCAGAATGATGTCCTTTCATTCCCTTCCAGGCAATAGGCAACTTGTTCCTTCTGTCTTGTGAACTCTTCCTCCTAAGTTCAATGTGAATACAAGTGGCAGAACTGTGCCTCATGTCTCAAATGAGTGTCAGGGCTGCCTTGTCCAGTGTATTCATACTGGAGGGAAAAAAAAATGAATAGCCATACACACTATATAACCACTAAACTTTTTCAGTCCTCCTTGTGCTAACAGTGCATGAACGTGAGGTTTTGTTGTCATTTTTGTTTGTTTGTTTGTTTGCTTGCTTTAAACTCCTGACTGCCATATAGCAAACATGACCAAAAAACACCCTTTTTTGAGAATCTCTGAGAATGGCTCTGCTTTGTATTATCACCTGTCACTTCACCTGAACCATTTCAATCACAAGCGATATCCTTCTGTCAGGCTTGGTAGTACTTCCCAACCTTATGTCCCCTGCAAATCTCAAAGCTCATGTGTAATTTTTAATCTTCAGCCACCATGTCCATACCGAACATATCTAACTTTGAAGTCAGCTCTGCCCTGAATAGGAGGTTGGGTTTTCAGAGGTCCCTTCCAGCCTACATTTCTCCATGAGTCTTTGCCTCCTTAGCAGCTGCAGTTTCAGAACTGTCTCTGAGAATTACCATAGGTAACGACTCCTTTGCTGGTAAGTCCCTCTTCAGTGTGAACAATTGTAAATTCCCTTTATTCACTTGCAGCCCCAAAGCCCAAATCCGTAGATAATGTATCAGAAGCTCACAGAAAGTGAAATAGATGTAATTCATCCCCTGTGTAGGGAAGAACTGGTCCTAGAAAGGAAAGCTATTAAATTATCTGGAAACAATTTAGCTCTGATAAATTATTTTGTAAATTACACATTACCCCCTCCTTCCCTGGTCTTAGCTGTTCTTGCTCCAAAACTTTGCATGGTGTTGATGTCAAACTAACAGGCCCACACTTGTCTGGATGACTCTTTACCCTCTTCTGGACAGAGGTGTATTTGTTACTCTCCCATTCTGGGGACTATCCCTGATTTGCACAATTGTTATGCATTTTTCCTACTTGACTTGTTGTTCTGTGTGCCAATGCTGTTAATAGGCTAGGTAGATATCAGCTTTTCATTTTTCACTTGAATCGCTATAGATTGTTATTTCACCTCAGATGATGTTGCGCCTAGTGCCCTACCCTCCTTTTCAATGGGAGTCCTGTCACTGCCCTTAATATCACATTGTTGTTGCTGTTAGATGCAGGAAATAAGATTTGCAGCATTTGAGACATCAGTAACTTTTGATCTATTTTTGCCTCAAGCGTGCAACTGTCCTAATTTGTTCTCTTTGTTCCCCCTGGTTTCTGTGGCTTAAGTACCACTTACTATTATTGTTTAATTTCCTATGTGAAGGAGGTTTTTGGTCATTCTTACTTTATTTCTGCAGTTTTTAACCTCTGAAACATGCCTTTTCTCATCGCTTTTTTCCTCTTTGAATTTTGAATTTTAACTATGCCTTCTCTGCACTCAAGTCCCAGAGCTGCTTAGTCAGACTCAATTATTCATTTCCTTAGATTTCAAAGTTTGCATTTCTAAGCCTCAAAACCTTCATTCTAAACCTGGTTTTGTCTGTCGTGAAATGTAAAATGAGAAAAGTCAGCTCATGATCACACTTTATTCAAATTTTACTACATTTAAACCCATACAGGAGCCAAGTCTAAAATGGTCTTATATTTTTTCACTTTTGGGAAGAAATCCATCACATAGTACACCTCTATGAACATAAGTGGTAATTATCTTTCAATCTTTTGCTGGGAAGTTAAAGTCTCCCATAATTCCCATTATTGTTTACGTGTCTGATAACTGTACAGAGAGAATTCACTATTAGACTGGAGCTAAGAGCAAAGAGCAGGCTAGCAAGGCTGTCTATCTTTAGCAGTGATTTGCACAAAACCACTCTTTTGCTGACCCATAACATTTAATTTCTCCATCCTCTGCTTCTTGCTAACACAAAGCACCATCTTATTCCATCCATTTGCCTTGGTTTCCAGCCTTCCTGAGATTTATCAGTACTTGTATGACATTCATGCCTTTGTTTCACCCTTCCTGTGTTGACACTTGTCATAACAGTTTTAGATCCTGAACATGATCATCTCAAAGTTTGCCTGACAGTTAGGTCTTCCTCACATTGTCATAGAGTATCAGGTCTCTACCACTTGAAATAGATTGGATTGGATTAGATTATTGGCACCGTCTCTTGTGCTGGTAGTCCATTATCTTCACAGTCCGTACAACTGGCCATCAGTGAACATGAAGTGGCCTTATCCTGCCCATTTACCTTTCTGGAAATCAGCCACTCTCTCTGCCTAGAACAGGGAATGGATTTTCCTCACCTTTCTTCAAAAGCTCTGAAGTTTTCTGTGATCTTTCCAATTGTACGGTATGATAAGCTTTTGCTGCCACTGAAGGGTAGAAGTCATTATGAATAGTGCCAACAAAACAGAAACATAACAATGAAAACGATATTTTAATTCAGAATAGGTATTTGAAAAGTTCACCTTTTCTAGCACAAATGGGGAAAAGAAAAAAAGGAAGGAAAAAAAAAAAAAAAAGCAGTCCTAAAACATCAAAACTGTGGCCAAAGAATTAGAAGAAACACTATTTTTCCAAAGCTGCAATGTTTTCCATTCATCTGGCTGGGCCAGCAGAGCACTGGAGACCTGGATGCACTGTACTCATGGCTGGTTCCCCTAAATGACCTGCAGGGAGATCTTCTTCTCTCTATCCCTCTGTTTCTCCTTTCAATCTCTGTTTTGTCTGTTTGTATCACTAGCTCTCAAATCGCCACTGATATATGCACGTGCAGCACCCAGCACAACCTTGTTTCAGGCTCCAGCGGGACCTTTAGGCATTACCATCCTGTAAACAAATAACAATGATAGTGAGTGTAATTACAATCGTCAAACTATTCCAGCTCCACATCATTAGCCATGCCCTGAGCTAAATAACATTTTAATCAGTTTGATATGTCATCTGTGGCTTTCTTCACTGTCACTTGCAATCCAGCAAACTCCTTCCTTCACGTTTCTAGATTAGACAGAGGGTTCTCAACTGCAGACATCCAATTCCCTGTTCAGGAAGCAGCGAGACCTTTCGTCTTCTCACAGATTTAAGATGATAGCCAAGCATCATGAGACACAGTGCGTATGTCTCCTAGGCCCATCCCATGAGAGCAGGACATTTACCACACATGAGAAGAAGACTTAATGCAGTGGCAAAGCAAAATACTCGGTGTCAAAGCCATGTCTAGATGATCATTAAAGATAGATCAAAATTACCCAATACAGGAGGAAAATCTATCGTTTGTAGTAGATTATGTTCTCTGATTATTAGTTTCAAAATTAGTTTTTCCTTTGGATTTCCTCTGAACTTAAACTTAGTTTGGAATGCCTTTGGTTTTGAATATTTCTGAAATCGTATTACTTCTCCTAAGTAAGTTGCTAGTCTGTTCTATTTACGTGAAATTCGAATAATATTGTGAAGTATCTGCCATCAGTTTTACTGTGTGCCAGGCTGAGTTCCCTGATGAATTTCAAATTTCAGATATGAAACAGTAAAGGTTAAAAAAAAAAATGTTACAAAGGGTACTTCATGCAGTAGCATAAACTTCTGTTTTCTCAAAACTTGTATCAGTTCATCTCACCAGGACCAGCAGGGGAAGCACACTCTGCCTAGGCACTGGCAAAGGGACACAGTGAGAGTGTAGGGTCTCTTGCTGGGGCCATTCAAAATTTGACTGTACAAGCACCTGAGCAATATGACAGGGCTTTAAAAATGGCCCTGCTTGAAGTACGCGGGTGATCTGGAGACCTCTAAGGTGCTTTCCAACAAAAGCTTTTCTGTAATTGTATGAAATCACCTGCAATAGATTAACCCTGGTCATTATTCCTATCACAGGAAATAACTGTGACACCTGGGTAACAGGTGAGCTTACTGCGACACCAGGGAGAGCCTTCCTGTACTTAAAGGCAACCTGTAGGAAAGCTGGGGAGGGAGTCTTTATCAGGGCCTGGAGTGACAGGACAAGGAGTAACCGCTTTAAACTGAAAAGTAGCACCCAGAAAGAACGGAGTCACGCAACAGGATTCATTTCCAAAACCACCTCATAGACACCTGGGCCAAAGAGCAGGGCCTTGAGCGGGTATATCACAATGGCAGAGTTCATTTCCTTCCCAGTAGCTGGCACGTGCCGTTTTTTGGGATTTCGGGGCTACAGTGAGCTGCTAAGAGGGATGTCTTAGCTCTTGCAGGGCAGTGCTTCCACTAAGGCCAGGACTTTTCTGCATCTTCTACGGCCCTGCAAGCGAGGATGCTTGGGGCACACAGGAAGCTGGGAGCGGACACAGCTGCAGGGATTCCATAAGACACAAGCAAATGCAGCCTTGGCTTGGTGACACTTTCTCTTGATTACTGCTCAACACAAATTACCTCGAGCAAGTCTACTGTGAGGACTAAAGGAAAGAGACGTATGGATGCTGCTAAGCTCTTCTAGCTTGTACCAGGTAGGAAAGATACCTCTGTAGCAGGCGTGAAGAGGATAGCACTAATTAATTAGATGAGAAGCGGAGGAAAGGCACTTAGAGGTAGTGAAAAGCAGTTAATGTGATGTTCCGGGGAAGCTTCAGTCTGCTTAAGGAGTAGCAAGAACAAGCCTAAAGTCATAGCCAAATACAAGAAAGAGAGGAGGACACGCAGCATGAGAAGCTCCCGAGAGAAAGGAGCTCTGTTTTGGGTAAAAATCAGTCCCTTTTTCTATCATGGAGACATCCAAGGGCGTAGGACACGTGCACTTCAGGGAACCAAGAGATGCTGTGCATTTCTCTCGTCCCCCTGACACAGCCACTAGGTGACGATGCTTCCAATTCTCTCTAAAGAAACCTTGCTTTCTCAGGCCCAGGTGTCCAGCTGCACACCAAGGACGTCCCTGGCTCCCAGGCACAGTTCCCAGGCCCAAGGCCGAGCTCCCCTCCAAACCCCCATTCCAGCAGACCTTGCTCCTGGCATTGTGGAGCAGCCATTTCATGTCAGCCTTTTCTCCTGGCAGTCAGCTTAGCGCCGTAACCTCTGCCATCGGGGCGCCCGAGAGCCGTGTGAGGTCAGCAGAGAGTCACTGTCAGCCTTTGACCTCACAAAGGTGGGTGGCCATAAGTGCCCTGAGCGTCCAGCTCGCATTGAGTACTGCTGGTGGCACTCGAGGCGTGGAGGTCTGCATGGTGCAATGGGAGACGCCGATGTCCTGCTGCTGGAACAAGAGGCGCTGATGTGCTGCTGGTGCAGGAGGAGACGTGAAGGTGCTGCTGCTTAGAGGTGCTGAGGAGCGGGCAGCCTCAGCGGGCAGCTGAATCAGAGGGCAGGGAAGCCAAGCAGCTTCCTTCTCTGGGGAAGGGGGCACAGACAAAGTGATTGGAAATGGGGTACAAGCCCTCAGCCTCTAAAAGCAATCCCTCAGATGTTTAGGCATAGTAAAGTTAGGTATATCTATTTGACTCTAGACCCCAACATGTTTGTTAGTGTTCTGGTTTGTCCACTGCTTTCTTGTGGGGGATTTGAGTTGGCCATTACTGTTTAGGTGAATGCTGACTTCATATCTATGGTGCACTTTATTCTTAAAATGGGAAGTTTCTACCAATTTCCCGTCCAAACTTGCTCATAAGCCAACTGCAGTCATCATTTCAGATGTGTCTCCCAACTTACACATTTCCTATTTCTCCTTGATATTTACTCAAGAAATTCATTTACGTAGAGACAACATATTCTTCTCTCAACTGGCATCTGGCCGGGCAGAATGATGTCCTTTCATTCCCTTCCAGGCAATAGGCAACTTGTTCCTTCTGTCTTGTGAACTCTTCCTCCTAAGTTCAATGTGAATACAAGTGGCAGAACTGTGCCTCATGTCTCAAATGAGTGTCAGGGCTGCCTTGTCCAGTGTATTCATACTGGAGGGAAAAAAAAATGAATAGCCATACACACTATATAACCACTAAACTTTTTCAGTCCTCCTTGTGCTAACAGTGCATGAACGTGAGGTTTTGTTGTCATTTTTGTTTGTTTGTTTGTTTGCTTGCTTTAAACTCCTGACTGCCATATAGCAAACATGACCAAAAAACACCCTTTTTTGAGAATCTCTGAGAATGGCTCTGCTTTGTATTATCACCTGTCACTTCACCTGAACCATTTCAATCACAAGCGATATCCTTCTGTCAGGCTTGGTAGTACTTCCCAACCTTATGTCCCCTGCAAATCTCAAAGCTCATGTGTAATTTTTAATCTTCAGCCACCATGTCCATACCGAACATATCTAACTTTGAAGTCAGCTCTGCCCTGAATAGGAGGTTGGGTTTTCAGAGGTCCCTTCCAGCCTACATTTCTCCATGAGTCTTTGCCTCCTTAGCAGCTGCAGTTTCAGAACTGTCTCTGAGAATTACCATAGGTAACGACTCCTTTGCTGGTAAGTCCCTCTTCAGTGTGAACAATTGTAAATTCCCTTTATTCACTTGCAGCCCCAAAGCCCAAATCCGTAGATAATGTATCAGAAGCTCACAGAAAGTGAAATAGATGTAATTCATCCCCTGTGTAGGGAAGAACTGGTCCTAGAAAGGAAAGCTATTAAATTATCTGGAAACAATTTAGCTCTGATAAATTATTTTGTAAATTACACATTACCCCCTCCTTCCCTGGTCTTAGCTGTTCTTGCTCCAAAACTTTGCATGGTGTTGATGTCAAACTAACAGGCCCACACTTGTCTGGATGACTCTTTACCCTCTTCTGGACAGAGGTGTATTTGTTACTCTCCCATTCTGGGGACTATCCCTGATTTGCACAATTGTTATGCATTTTTCCTACTTGACTTGTTGTTCTGTGTGCCAATGCTGTTAATAGGCTAGGTAGATATCAGCTTTTCATTTTTCACTTGAATCGCTATAGATTGTTATTTCACCTCAGATGATGTTGCGCCTAGTGCCCTACCCTCCTTTTCAATGGGAGTCCTGTCACTGCCCTTAATATCACATTGTTGTTGCTGTTAGATGCAGGAAATAAGATTTGCAGCATTTGAGACATCAGTAACTTTTGATCTATTTTTGCCTCAAGCGTGCAACTGTCCTAATTTGTTCTCTTTGTTCCCCCTGGTTTCTGTGGCTTAAGTACCACTTACTATTATTGTTTAATTTCCTATGTGAAGGAGGTTTTTGGTCATTCTTACTTTATTTCTGCAGTTTTTAACCTCTGAAACATGCCTTTTCTCATCGCTTTTTTCCTCTTTGAATTTTGAATTTTAACTATGCCTTCTCTGCACTCAAGTCCCAGAGCTGCTTAGTCAGACTCAATTATTCATTTCCTTAGATTTCAAAGTTTGCATTTCTAAGCCTCAAAACCTTCATTCTAAACCTGGTTTTGTCTGTCGTGAAATGTAAAATGAGAAAAGTCAGCTCATGATCACACTTTATTCAAATTTTACTACATTTAAACCCATACAGGAGCCAAGTCTAAAATGGTCTTATATTTTTTCACTTTTGGGAAGAAATCCATCACATAGTACACCTCTATGAACATAAGTGGTAATTATCTTTCAATCTTTTGCTGGGAAGTTAAAGTCTCCCATAATTCCCATTATTGTTTACGTGTCTGATAACTGTACAGAGAGAATTCACTATTAGACTGGAGCTAAGAGCAAAGAGCAGGCTAGCAAGGCTGTCTATCTTTAGCAGTGATTTGCACAAAACCACTCTTTTGCTGACCCATAACATTTAATTTCTCCATCCTCTGCTTCTTGCTAACACAAAGCACCATCTTATTCCATCCATTTGCCTTGGTTTCCAGCCTTCCTGAGATTTATCAGTACTTGTATGACATTCATGCCTTTGTTTCACCCTTCCTGTGTTGACACTTGTCATAACAGTTTTAGATCCTGAACATGATCATCTCAAAGTTTGCCTGACAGTTAGGTCTTCCTCACATTGTCATAGAGTATCAGGTCTCTACCACTTGAAATAGATTGGATTGGATTAGATTATTGGCACCGTCTCTTGTGCTGGTAGTCCATTATCTTCACAGTCCGTACAACTGGCCATCAGTGAACATGAAGTGGCCTTATCCTGCCCATTTACCTTTCTGGAAATCAGCCACTCTCTCTGCCTAGAACAGGGAATGGATTTTCCTCACCTTTCTTCAAAAGCTCTGAAGTTTTCTGTGATCTTTCCAATTGTACGGTATGATAAGCTTTTGCTGCCACTGAAGGGTAGAAGTCATTATGAATAGTGCCAACAAAACAGAAACATAACAATGAAAACGATATTTTAATTCAGAATAGGTATTTGAAAAGTTCACCTTTTCTAGCACAAATGGGGAAAAGAAAAAAAGGAAGGAAAAAAAAAAAAAAAAGCAGTCCTAAAACATCAAAACTGTGGCCAAAGAATTAGAAGAAACACTATTTTTCCAAAGCTGCAATGTTTTCCATTCATCTGGCTGGGCCAGCAGAGCACTGGAGACCTGGATGCACTGTACTCATGGCTGGTTCCCCTAAATGACCTGCAGGGAGATCTTCTTCTCTCTATCCCTCTGTTTCTCCTTTCAATCTCTGTTTTGTCTGTTTGTATCACTAGCTCTCAAATCGCCACTGATATATGCACGTGCAGCACCCAGCACAACCTTGTTTCAGGCTCCAGCGGGACCTTTAGGCATTACCATCCTGTAAACAAATAACAATGATAGTGAGTGTAATTACAATCGTCAAACTATTCCAGCTCCACATCATTAGCCATGCCCTGAGCTAAATAACATTTTAATCAGTTTGATATGTCATCTGTGGCTTTCTTCACTGTCACTTGCAATCCAGCAAACTCCTTCCTTCACGTTTCTAGATTAGACAGAGGGTTCTCAACTGCAGACATCCAATTCCCTGTTCAGGAAGCAGCGAGACCTTTCCTCTTCTCACAGATTTAAGATGATAGCCAAGCATCATGAGACACAGTGCGTATGTCTCCTAGGCCCATCCCATGAGAGCAGGACATTTACCACACATGAGAAGAAGACTTAATGCAGTGGCAAAGCAAAATACTCGGTGTCAAAGCCATGTCTAGATGATCATTAAAGATAGATCAAAATTACCCAATACAGGAGGAAAATCTATCGTTTGTAGTAGATTATGTTCTCTGATTATTAGTTTCAAAATTAGTTTTTCCTTTGGATTTCCTCTGAACTTAAACTTAGTTTGGAATGCCTTTGGTTTTGAATATTTCTGAAATCGTATTACTTCTCCTAAGTAAGTTGCTAGTCTGTTCTATTTACGTGAAATTCGAATAATATTGTGAAGTATCTGCCATCAGTTTTACTGTGTGCCAGGCTGAGTTCCCTGATGAATTTCAAATTTCAGATATGAAACAGTAAAGGTTAAAAAAAAAAATGTTACAAAGGGTACTTCATGCAGTAGCATAAACTTCTGTTTTCTCAAAACTTGTATCAGTTCATCTCACCAGGACCAGCAGGGGAAGCACACTCTGCCTAGGCACTGGCAAAGGGACACAGTGAGAGTGTAGGGTCTCTTGCTGGGGCCATTCAAAATTTGACTGTACAAGCACCTGAGCAATATGACAGGGCTTTAAAAATGGCCCTGCTTGAAGTACGCGGGTGATCTGGAGACCTCTAAGGTGCTTTCCAACAAAAGCTTTTCTGTAATTGTATGAAATCACCTGCAATAGATTAACCCTGGTCATTATTCCTATCACAGGAAATAACTGTGACACCTGGGTAACAGGTGAGCTTACTGCGACACCAGGGAGAGCCTTCCTGTACTTAAAGGCAACCTGTAGGAAAGCTGGGGAGGGAGTCTTTATCAGGGCCTGGAGTGACAGGACAAGGAGTAACCGCTTTAAACTGAAAAGTAGCACCCAGAAAGAACGGAGTCACGCAACAGGATTCATTTCCAAAACCACCTCATAGACACCTGGGCCAAAGAGCAGGGCCTTGAGCGGGTATATCACAATGGCAGAGTTCATTTCCTTCCCAGTAGCTGGCACGTGCCGTTTTTTGGGATTTCGGGGCTACAGTGAGCTGCTAAGAGGGATGTCTTAGCTCTTGCAGGGCAGTGCTTCCACTAAGGCCAGGACTTTTCTGCATCTTCTACGGCCCTGCAAGCGAGGATGCTTGGGGCACACAGGAAGCTGGGAGCGGACACAGCTGCAGGGATTCCATAAGACACAAGCAAATGCAGCCTTGGCTTGGTGACACTTTCTCTTGATTACTGCTCAACACAAATTACCTCGAGCAAGTCTACTGTGAGGACTAAAGGAAAGAGACGTATGGATGCTGCTAAGCTCTTCTAGCTTGTACCAGGTAGGAAAGATACCTCTGTAGCAGGCGTGAAGAGGATAGCACTAATTAATTAGATGAGAAGCGGAGGAAAGGCACTTAGAGGTAGTGAAAAGCAGTTAATGTGATGTTCCGGGGAAGCTTCAGTCTGCTTAAGGAGTAGCAAGAACAAGCCTAAAGTCATAGCCAAATACAAGAAAGAGAGGAGGACACGCAGCATGAGAAGCTCCCGAGAGAAAGGAGCTCTGTTTTGGGTAAAAATCAGTCCCTTTTTCTATCATGGAGACATCCAAGGGCGTAGGACACGTGCACTTCAGGGAACCAAGAGATGCTGTGCATTTCTCTCGTCCCCCTGACACAGCCACTAGGTGACGATGCTTCCAATTCTCTCTAAAGAAACCTTGCTTTCTCAGGCCCAGGTGTCCAGCTGCACACCAAGGACGTCCCTGGCTCCCAGGCACAGTTCCCAGGCCCAAGGCCGAGCTCCGCTCCGAACCCCCATTCCAGCAGACCTTGCTCCTGGCATTGTGGAGCAGCCATTTCATGTCAGCCTTTTCTCCTGGCAGTCAGCTTAGCGCCGTAACCTCTGCCATCGGGGCGCCCGAGAGCCGTGTGAGGTCAGCAGAGAGTCACTGTCAGCCTTTGACCTCACAAAGGTGGGTGGCCATAAGTGCCCTGAGCGTCCAGCTCGCATTGAGTACTGCTGGTGGCACTCGAGGCGTGGAGGTCTGCATGGTGCAATGGGAGACGCCGATGTCCTGCTGCTGGAACAAGAGGCGCTGATGTGCTGCTGGTGCAGGAGGAGACGTGAAGGTGCTGCTGCTTAGAGGTGCTGAGGGGCGGGCAGCCTCAGCGGGCAGCTGAATCAGAGGGCAGGGAAGCCAAGCAGCTTCCTTCTCTGGGGAAGGGGGCACAGACAAAGTGATTGGAAATGGGGTACAAGCCCTCAGCCTCTAAAAGCAATCCCTCAGATGTTTAGGCATAGTAAAGTTAGGTATATCTATTTGACTCTAGACCCCAACATGTTTGTTAGTGTTCTGGTTTGTCCACTGCTTTCTTGTGGGGGATTTGAGTTGGCCATTACTCTTTAGGTGAATGCTGACTTCATATCTATGGTGCACTTTATTCTTAAAATGGGAAGTTTCTACCAATTTCCCGTCCAAACTTGCTCATAAGCCAACTGCAGTCATCATTTCAGATGTGTCTCCCAACTTACACATTTCCTATTTCTCCTTGATATTTACTCAAGAAATTCATTTACGTAGAGACAACATATTCTTCTCTCAACTGGCATCTGGCTGGGCAGAATGATGTCCTTTCATTCCCTTCCAGGCAATAGGCAACTTGTTCCTTCTGTCTTGTGAACTCTTCCTCCTAAGTTCAATGTGAATACAAGTGGCAGAACTGTGCCTCATGTCTCAAATGAGTGTCAGGGCTGCCTTGTCCAGTGTATTCATACTGGAGGGAAAAAAAAATGAATAGCCATACACACTATATAACCACTAAACTTTTTCAGTCCTCCTTGTGCTAACAGTGCATGAACGTGAGGTTTTGTTGTCATTTTTGTTTGTTTGCTTGCTTTAAACTCCTGACTGCCATATAGCAAACATGACCAAAAAACACCCTTTTTTGAGAATCTCTGAGAATGGCTCTGCTTTGTATTATCACCTGTCACTTCACCTGAACCATTTCAATCACAAGCGATATCCTTCTGTCAGGCTTGGTAGTACTTCCCAACCTTATGTCCCCTGCAAATCTCAAAGCTCATGTGTAATTTTTAATCTTCAGCCACCATGTCCATACCGAACATATCTAACTTTGAAGTCAGCTCTGCCCTGAATAGGAGGTTGGGTTTTCAGAGGTCCCTTCCAGCCTACATTTCTCCATGAGTCTTTGCCTCCTTAGCAGCTGCAGTTTCAGAACTGTCTCTGAGAATTACCATAGGTAACGACTCCTTTGCTGGTAAGTCCCTCTTCAGTGTGAACAATTGTAAATTCCCTTTATTCACTTGCAGCCCCAAAGCCCAAATCCGTAGATAATGTATCAGAAGCTCACAGAAAGTGAAATAGATGTAATTCATCCCCTGTGTAGGGAAGAACTGGTCCTAGAAAGGAAAGCTATTAAATTATCTGGAAACAATTTAGCTCTGATAAATTATTTTGTAAATTACACATTACCCCCTCCTTCCCTGGTCTTAGCTGTTCTTGCTCCAAAACTTTGCATGGTGTTGATGTCAAACTAACAGGCCCACACTTGTCTGGATGACTCTTTACCCTCTTCTGGACAGAGGTGTATTTGTTACTCTCCCATTCTGGGGACTATCCCTGATTTGCACAATTGTTATGCATTTTTCCTACTTGACTTGTTGTTCTGTGTGCCAATGCTGTTAATAGGCTAGGTAGATATCAGCTTTTCATTTTTCACTTGAATCGCTATAGATTGTTATTTCACCTCAGATGATGTTACGCCTAGTGCCCTACCCTCCTTTTCAATGGGAGTCCTGTCACTGCCCTTAATATCACATTGTTGTTGCTGTTAGATGCAGGAAATAAGATTTGCAGCATTTGAGACATCAGTAACTTTTGATCTATTTTTGCCTCAAGTGTGCAACTGTCCTAATTTGTTCTCTTTGTTCCCCCTGGTTTCTGTGGCTTAAGTACCACTTACTATTATTGTTTAATTTCCTATGTGAAGGAGGTTTTTGGTCATTCTTACTTTATTTCTGCAGTTTTTAACCTCTGAAACATGCCTTTTCTCATCGCTTTTTTCCTCTTTGAATTTTGAATTTTAACTATGCCTTCTCTGCACTCAAGTCCCAGAGCTGCTTAGTCAGACTCAATTATTCATTTCCTTAGATTTCAAAGTTTGCATTTCTAAGCCTCAAAACCTTCATTCTAAACCTGGTTTTGTCTGTCGTGAAATGTAAAATGAGAAAAGTCAGCTCATGATCACACTTTATTCAAATTTTACTACATTTAAACCCATACAGGAGCCAAGTCTAAAATGGTCTTATATTTTTTCACTTTTGGGAAGAAATCCATCACATAGTATACCTCTATGAACATAAGTGGTAATTATCTTTCAATCTTTTGCTGGGAAGTTAAAGTCTCCCATAATTCCCATTATTGTTTACGTGTCTGATAACTGTACAGAGAGAATTCACTATTAGACTGGAGCTAAGAGCAAAGAGCAGGCTAGCAAGGCTGTCTATCTTTAGCAGTGATTTGCACAAAACCACTCTTTTGCTGACCCATAACATTTAATTTCTCCATCCTCTGCTTCTTGCTAACACAAAGCACCATCTTATTCCATCCATTTGCCTTGGTTTCCAGCCTTCCTGAGATTTATCAGTACTTGTATGACATTCATGCCTTTGTTTCACCCTTCCTGTGTTGACACTTGTCATAACAGTTTTAGATCCTGAACATGATCATCTCAAAGTTTGCCTGACAGTTAGGTCTTCCTCACATTGTCATAGAGTATCAGGTCTCTACCACTTGAAATAGATTGGATTGGATTAGATTATTGGCACCGTCTCTTGTGCTGGTAGTCCATTATCTTCACAGTCCGTACAACTGGCCATCAGTGAACATGAAGTGGCCTTATCCTGCCCATTTACCTTTCTGGAAATCAGCCACTCTGTCTGCCTAGAACAGGGAATGGATTTTCCTCACCTTTCTTCAAAAGCTCTGAAGTTTTCTGTGATCTTTCCAATTGTACGGTATGATAAGCTTTTGCTGCCACTGAAGGGTAGAAGTCATTATGAATAGTGCCAACAAAACAGAAACATAACAATGAAAACGATATTTTAATTCAGAATAGGTATTTGAAAAGTTCACCTTTTCTAGCACAAATGGGGAAAAGAAAAAAAGGAAGGAAAAAAAAAAAAAAAAAAGCAGTCCTAAAACATCAAAACTGTGGCCAAAGAATTAGAAGAAACACTATTTTTCCAAAGCTGCAATGTTTTCCATTCATCTGGCTGGGCCAGCAGAGCACTGGAGACCTGGATGCACTGTACTCATGGCTGGTTCCCCTAAATGACCTGCAGGGAGATCTTCTTCTCTCTATCCCTCTGTTTCTCCTTTCAATCTCTGTTTTGTCTGTTTGTATCACTAGCTCTCAAATCGCCACTGATATATGCACGTGCAGCACCCAGCACAACCTTGTTTCAGGCTCCAGCGGGACCTTTAGGCATTACCATCCTGTAAACAAATAACAATGATAGTGAGTGTAATTACAATCGTCAAACTATTCCAGCTCCACATCATTAGCCATGCCCTGAGCTAAATAACATTTTAATCAGTTTGATATGTCATCTGTGGCTTTCTTCACTGTCACTTGCAATCCAGCAAACTCCTTCCTTCACGTTTCTAGATTAGACAGAGGGTTCTCAACTGCAGACATCCAATTCCCTGTT
This sequence comes from Anser anser, assembly GCF_964211835.1. NCBI lineage: Eukaryota > Metazoa > Chordata > Aves > Anseriformes > Anatidae > Anser > Anser anser. The sequence goes on along the minus strand of NC_139738.1, from coordinate 13,726,661 downwards.
CAGGAAGCAGCGAGACCTTTCCTCTTCTCACAGATTTAAGATGATAGCCAAGCATCATGAGACACAGTGCGTATGTCTCCTAGGCCCATCCCATGAGAGCAGGACATTTACCACACATGAGAAGAAGACTTAATGCAGTGGCAAAGCAAAATACTCAGTGTCAAAGCCATGTCTAGATGATCATTAAAGACAGATCAAAATTACCCAATACAGGAGGAAAATCTATCGTTTGTAGAAGATTATGTTCTCTGATTATTAGTTTCAAAATTAGTTTTTCCTTTGGATTTCCTCTGAACTTAAACTTAGTTTGGAATGCCTTTGGTTTTGAATATTTCTGAAATCGTATTACTTCTCCTAAGTAAGTTGCTAGTCTGTTCTATTTACGTGAAATTCGAATAATATTGTGAAGTATCTGCCATCAGTTTTACTGTGTGCCAGGCTGAGTTCCCTGATGAATTTCAAATTTCAGATATGAAACAGTAAAGGTTAAAAAAAAAACATGTTACAAAGGGTACTTCATGCAGTAGCATAAACTTCTGTTTTCTCAAAACTTGTATCAGTTCATCTCACCAGGACCAGCAGGGGAAGCACACTCTGCCTAGGCACTGGCAAAGGGACACAGTGAGAGTGTAGGGTCTCTTGCTGGGGCCATTCAAAATTTGACTGTACAAGCCCCTGAGCAATATGACAGGGCTTTAAAAATGGCCCTGCTTGAAGTACGCGGGTGATCTGGAGACCTCTAAGGTGCTTTCCAACAAAAGCTTTTCTATAATTGTATGAAATCACCTGCAATAGATTAACCCTGGTCATTATTCCTATCACAGGAAATAACTGTGACACCTGGGTAACAGGTGAGCTTACTGCGACACCAGGGAGAGCCTTCCTGTACTTAAAGGCAACCTGTAGGAAAGCTGGGGAGGGAGTCTTTATCAGGGCCTGGAGTGACAGGACAAGGAGTAACCGCTTTAAACTGAAAAGTAGCACCCAGAAAGAACGGAGTCACGCAACAGGATTCATTTCCAAAACCACCTCATAGACACCTGGGCCAAAGAGCAGGGCCTTGAGCGGGTATATCACAATGGCGGAGTTCATTTCCTTCCCAGTAGCTGGCACGTGCCGTTTTTTGGGATTTCGGGGCTACAGTGAGCTGCTAAGAGGGATGTCTTAGCTCTTGCAGGGCAGTGCTTCCACTAAGGCCAGGACTTTTCTGCATCTTCTACTGCCCTGCAAGCGAGGATGCTTGGGGCACACAGGAAGCTGGGAGCGGACACAGCTGCAGGGATTCCATAAGACACAAGCAAATGCAGCCTTGGCTTGGTGACACTTTCTCTTGATTACTGCTCAACACAAATTACCTCGAGCAAGTCTACTGTGAGGACTAAAGGAAAGAGACGTATGGATGCTGCTAAGCTCTTCTAGCTTGTACCAGGTAGGAAAGATACCTCTGTAGCAGGCGTGAAGAGGATAGCACTAATTAATTAGATGAGAAGCGGAGGAAAGGCACTTAGAGGTAGTGAAAAGCAGTTAATGTGATGTTCCGGGGAAGCTTCAGTCTGCTTAAGGAGTAGCAAGAACAAGCCTAAAGTCATAGCCAAATACAAGAAAGAGAGGAGGACACGCAGCATGAGAAGCTCCCGAGAGAAAGGAGCTCTGTTTTGGGTAAAAATCAGTCCCTTTTTCTATCATGGAGACATCCAAGGGCGTAGGACACGTGCACTTCAGGGAACCAAGAGATGCTGTGCATTTCTCTCGTCCCCCTGACACAGCCACTAGGTGACGATGCTTCCAATTCTCTCTAAAGAAACCTTGCTTTCTCAGGCCCAGGTGTCCAGCTGCACACCAAGGACGTCCCTGGCTCCCAGGCACAGTTCCCAGGCCCAAGGCCGAGCTCCCCTCCGAACCCCCATTCCAGCAGACCTTGCTCCTGGCATTGTGGAGCAGCCATTTCATGTCAGCCTTTTCTCCTGGCAGTCAGCTTAGCGCCGTAACCTCTGCCATCGGGGCGCCCGAGAGCCGTGTGAGGTCAGCAGAGAGTCACTGTCAGCCTTTGACCTCACAAAGGTGGGTGGCCATAAGTGCCCTGAGCGTCCAGCTCGCATTGAGTACTGCTGGTGGCACTCGAGGCGTGGAGGTCTGCATGGTGCAATGGGAGACGCCGATGTCCTGCTGCTGGAACAAGAGGCGCTGATGTGCTGCTGGTGCAGGAGGAGACGTGAAGGTGCTGCTGCTTAGAGGTGCTGAGGGGCGGGCAGCCTCAGCGGGCAGCTGAATCAGAGGGCAGGGAAGCCAAGCAGCTTCCTTCTCTGGGGAAGGGGGCACAGACAAAGTGATTGGAAATGGGGTACAAGCCCTCAGCCTCTAAAAGCAATCCCTCAGATGTTTAGGCATAGTAAAGTTAGGTATATCTATTTGACTCTAGACCCCAACATGTTTGTTAGTGTTCTGGTTTGTCCACTGCTTTCTTGTGGGGGATTTGAGTTGGCCATTACTCTTTAGGTGAATGCTGACTTCATATCTATGGTGCACTTTATTCTTAAAATGGGAAGTTTCTACCAATTTCCCGTCCAAACTTGCTCATAAGCCAACTGCAGTCATCATTTCAGATGTGTCTCCCAACTTACACATTTCCTATTTCTCCTTGATATTTACTCAAGAAATTCATTTACGTAGAGACAACATATTCTTCTCTCAACTGGCATCTGGCTGGGCAGAATGATGTCCTTTCATTCCCTTCCAGGCAATAGGCAACTTGTTCCTTCTGTCTTGTGAACTCTTCCTCCTAAGTTCAATGTGAATACAAGTGGCAGAACTGTGCCTCATGTCTCAAATGAGTGTCAGGGCTGCCTTGTCCAGTGTATTCATACTGGAGGGAAAAAAAAATGAATAGCCATACACACTATATAACCACTAAACTTTTTCAGTCCTCCTTGTGCTAACAGTGCATGAACGTGAGGTTTTGTTGTCATTTTTGTTTGTTTGCTTGCTTTAAACTCCTGACTGCCATATAGCAAACATGACCAAAAAACACCCTTTTTTGAGAATCTCTGAGAATGGCTCTGCTTTGTATTATCACCTGTCACTTCACCTGAACCATTTCAATCACAAGCGATATCCTTCTGTCAGGCTTGGTAGTACTTCCCAACCTTATGTCCCCTGCAAATCTCAAAGCTCATGTGTAATTTTTAATCTTCAGCCACCATGTCCATACCGAACATATCTAACTTTGAAGTCAGCTCTGCCCTGAATAGGAGGTTGGGTTTTCAGAGGTCCCTTCCAGCCTACATTTCTCCATGAGTCTTTGCCTCCTTAGCAGCTGCAGTTTCAGAACTGTCTCTGAGAATTACCATAGGTAACGACTCCTTTGCTGGTAAGTCCCTCTTCAGTGTGAACAATTGTAAATTCCCTTTATTCACTTGCAGCCCCAAAGCCCAAATCCGTAGATAATGTATCAGAAGCTCACAGAAAGTGAAATAGATGTAATTCATCCCCTGTGTAGGGAAGAACTGGTCCTAGAAAGGAAAGCTATTAAATTATCTGGAAACAATTTAGCTCTGATAAATTATTTTGTAAATTACACATTACCCCCTCCTTCCCTGGTCTTAGCTGTTCTTGCTCCAAAACTTTGCATGGTGTTGATGTCAAACTAACAGGCCCACACTTGTCTGGATGACTCTTTACCCTCTTCTGGACAGAGGTGTATTTGTTACTCTCCCATTCTGGGGACTATCCCTGATTTGCACAATTGTTATGCATTTTTCCTACTTGACTTGTTGTTCTGTGTGCCAATGCTGTTAATAGGCTAGGTAGATATCAGCTTTTCATTTTTCACTTGAATCGCTATAGATTGTTATTTCACCTCAGATGATGTTACGCCTAGTGCCCTACCCTCCTTTTCAATGGGAGTCCTGTCACTGCCCTTAATATCACATTGTTGTTGCTGTTAGATGCAGGAAATAAGATTTGCAGCATTTGAGACATCAGTAACTTTTGATCTATTTTTGCCTCAAGTGTGCAACTGTCCTAATTTGTTCTCTTTGTTCCCCCTGGTTTCTGTGGCTTAAGTACCACTTACTATTATTGTTTAATTTCCTATGTGAAGGAGGTTTTTGGTCATTCTTACTTTATTTCTGCAGTTTTTAACCTCTGAAACATGCCTTTTCTCATCGCTTTTTTCCTCTTTGAATTTTGAATTTTAACTATGCCTTCTCTGCACTCAAGTCCCAGAGCTGCTTAGTCAGACTCAATTATTCATTTCCTTAGATTTCAAAGTTTGCATTTCTAAGCCTCAAAACCTTCATTCTAAACCTGGTTTTGTCTGTCGTGAAATGTAAAATGAGAAAAGTCAGCTCATGATCACACTTTATTCAAATTTTACTACATTTAAACCCATACAGGAGCCAAGTCTAAAATGGTCTTATATTTTTTCACTTTTGGGAAGAAATCCATCACATAGTATACCTCTATGAACATAAGTGGTAATTATCTTTCAATCTTTTGCTGGGAAGTTAAAGTCTCCCATAATTCCCATTATTGTTTACGTGTCTGATAACTGTACAGAGAGAATTCACTATTAGACTGGAGCTAAGAGCAAAGAGCAGGCTAGCAAGGCTGTCTATCTTTAGCAGTGATTTGCACAAAACCACTCTTTTGCTGACCCATAACATTTAATTTCTCCATCCTCTGCTTCTTGCTAACACAAAGCACCATCTTATTCCATCCATTTGCCTTGGTTTCCAGCCTTCCTGAGATTTATCAGTACTTGTATGACATTCATGCCTTTGTTTCACCCTTCCTGTGTTGACACTTGTCATAACAGTTTTAGATCCTGAACATGATCATCTCAAAGTTTGCCTGACAGTTAGGTCTTCCTCACATTGTCATAGAGTATCAGGTCTCTACCACTTGAAATAGATTGGATTGGATTAGATTATTGGCACCGTCTCTTGTGCTGGTAGTCCATTATCTTCACAGTCCATACAACTGGCCATCAGTGAACATGAAGTGGCCTTATCCTGCCCATTTACCTTTCTGGAAATCAGCCACTCTGTCTGCCTAGAACAGGGAATGGATTTTCCTCACCTTTCTTCAAAAGCTCTGAAGTTTTCTGTGATCTTTCCAATTGTACGGTATGATAAGCTTTTGCTGCCACTGAAGGGTAGAAGTCATTATGAATAGTGCCAACAAAACAGAAACATAACAATGAAAACGATATTTTAATTCAGAATAGGTATTTGAAAAGTTCACCTTTTCTAGCACAAATGGGGAAAAGAAAAAAAGGAAGGAAAAAAAAAAAAAAAAAAGCAGTCCTAAAACATCAAAACTGTGGCCAAAGAATTAGAAGAAACACTATTTTTCCAAAGCTGCAATGTTTTCCATTCATCTGGCTGGGCCAGCAGAGCACTGGAGACCTGGATGCACTGTACTCATGGCTGGTTCCCCTAAATGACCTGCAGGGAGATCTTCTTCTCTCTATCCCTCTGTTTCTCCTTTCAATCTCTGTTTTGTCTGTTTGTATCACTAGCTCTCAAATCGCCACTGATATATGCACGTGCAGCACCCAGCACAACCTTGTTTCAGGCTCCAGCGGGACCTTTAGGCATTACCATCCTGTAAACAAATAACAATGATAGTGAGTGTAATTACAATCGTCAAACTATTCCAGCTCCACATCATTAGCCATGCCCTGAGCTAAATAACATTTTAATCAGTTTGATATGTCATCTGTGGCTTTCTTCACTGTCACTTGCAATCCAGCAAACTCCTTCCTTCACGTTTCTAGATTAGACAGAGGGTTCTCAACTGCAGACATCCAATTCCCTGTTCAGGAAGCAGCGAGACCTTTCCTCTTCTCACAGATTTAAGATGATAGCCAAGCATCATGAGACACAGTGCGTATGTCTCCTAGGCCCATCCCATGAGAGCAGGACATTTACCACACATGAGAAGAAGACTTAATGCAGTGGCAAAGCAAAATACTCAGTGTCAAAGCCATGTCTAGATGATCATTAAAGACAGATCAAAATTACCCAATACAGGAGGAAAATCTATCGTTTGTAGAAGATTATGTTCTCTGATTATTAGTTTCAAAATTAGTTTTTCCTTTGGATTTCCTCTGAACTTAAACTTAGTTTGGAATGCCTTTGGTTTTGAATATTTCTGAAATCGTATTACTTCTCCTAAGTAAGTTGCTAGTCTGTTCTATTTACGTGAAATTCGAATAATATTGTGAAGTATCTGCCATCAGTTTTACTGTGTGCCAGGCTGAGTTCCCTGATGAATTTCAAATTTCAGATATGAAACAGTAAAGGTTAAAAAAAAAACATGTTACAAAGGGTACTTCATGCAGTAGCATAAACTTCTGTTTTCTCAAAACTTGTATCAGTTCATCTCACCAGGACCAGCAGGGGAAGCACACTCTGCCTAGGCACTGGCAAAGGGACACAGTGAGAGTGTAGGGTCTCTTGCTGGGGCCATTCAAAATTTGACTGTACAAGCCCCTGAGCAATATGACAGGGCTTTAAAAATGGCCCTGCTTGAAGTACGCGGGTGATCTGGAGACCTCTAAGGTGCTTTCCAACAAAAGCTTTTCTATAATTGTATGAAATCACCTGCAATAGATTAACCCTGGTCATTATTCCTATCACAGGAAATAACTGTGACACCTGGGTAACAGGTGAGCTTACTGCGACACCAGGGAGAGCCTTCCTGTACTTAAAGGCAACCTGTAGGAAAGCTGGGGAGGGAGTCTTTATCAGGGCCTGGAGTGACAGGACAAGGAGTAACCGCTTTAAACTGAAAAGTAGCACCCAGAAAGAACGGAGTCACGCAACAGGATTCATTTCCAAAACCACCTCATAGACACCTGGGCCAAAGAGCAGGGCCTTGAGCGGGTATATCACAATGGCGGAGTTCATTTCCTTCCCAGTAGCTGGCACGTGCCGTTTTTTGGGATTTCGGGGCTACAGTGAGCTGCTAAGAGGGATGTCTTAGCTCTTGCAGGGCAGTGCTTCCACTAAGGCCAGGACTTTTCTGCATCTTCTACTGCCCTGCAAGCGAGGATGCTTGGGGCACACAGGAAGCTGGGAGCGGACACAGCTGCAGGGATTCCATAAGACACAAGCAAATGCAGCCTTGGCTTGGTGACACTTTCTCTTGATTACTGCTCAACACAAATTACCTCGAGCAAGTCTACTGTGAGGACTAAAGGAAAGAGACGTATGGATGCTGCTAAGCTCTTCTAGCTTGTACCAGGTAGGAAAGATACCTCTGTAGCAGGCGTGAAGAGGATAGCACTAATTAATTAGATGAGAAGCGGAGGAAAGGCACTTAGAGGTAGTGAAAAGCAGTTAATGTGATGTTCCGGGGAAGCTTCAGTCTGCTTAAGGAGTAGCAAGAACAAGCCTAAAGTCATAGCCAAATACAAGAAAGAGAGGAGGACACGCAGCATGAGAAGCTCCCGAGAGAAAGGAGCTCTGTTTTGGGTAAAAATCAGTCCCTTTTTCTATCATGGAGACATCCAAGGGCGTAGGACACGTGCACTTCAGGGAACCAAGAGATGCTGTGCATTTCTCTCGTCCCCCTGACACAGCCACTAGGTGACGATGCTTCCAATTCTCTCTAAAGAAACCTTGCTTTCTCAGGCCCAGGTGTCCAGCTGCACACCAAGGACGTCCCTGGCTCCCAGGCACAGTTCCCAGGCCCAAGGCCGAGCTCCGCTCCGAACCCCCATTCCAGCAGACCTTGCTCCTGGCATTGTGGAGCAGCCATTTCATGTCAGCCTTTTCTCCTGGCAGTCAGCTTAGCGCCGTAACCTCTGCCATCGGGGCGCCCGAGAGCCGTGTGAGGTCAGCAGAGAGTCACTGTCAGCCTTTGACCTCACAAAGGTGGGTGGCCATAAGTGCCCTGAGCGTCCAGCTCGCATTGAGTACTGCTGGTGGCACTCGAGGCGTGGAGGTCTGCATGGTGCAATGGGAGACGCCGATGTCCTGCTGCTGGAACAAGAGGCGCTGATGTGCTGCTGGTGCAGGAGGAGACGTGAAGGTGCTGCTGCTTAGAGGTGCTGAGGGGCGGGCAGCCTCAGCGGGCAGCTGAATCAGAGGGCAGGGAAGCCAAGCAGCTTCCTTCTCTGGGGAAGGGGGCACAGAGAAAGTGATTGGAAATGGGGTACAAGCCCTCAGCCTCTAAAAGCAATCCCTCAGATGTTTAGGCATAGTAAAGTTAGGTATATCTATTTGACTCTAGACCCCAACATGTTTGTTAGTGTTCTGGTTTGTCCACTGCTTTCTTGTGGGGGATTTGAGTTGGCCATTACTCTTTAGGTGAATGCTGACTTCATATCTATGGTGCACTTTGTTCTTAAAATGGGAAGTTTCTACCAATTTCCCGTCCAAACTTGCTCATAAGCCAACTGCAGTCATCATTTCAGATGTGTCTCCCAACTTACACATTTCCTATTTCTCCTTGATATTTACTCAAGAAATTCATTTACGTAGAGACAACATATTCTTCTCTCAACTGGCATCTGGCTGGGCAGAATGATGTCCTTTCATTCCCTTCCAGGCAATAGGCAACTTGTTCCTTCTGTCTTGTGAACTCTTCCTCCTAAGTTCAATGTGAATACAAGTGGCAGAACTGTGCCTCATGTCTCAAATGAGTGTCAGGGCTGCCTTGTCCAGTGTATTCATACTGGAGGGAAAAAAAAATGAATAGCCATACACACTATATAACCACTAAACTTTTTCAGTCCTCCTTGTGCTAACAGTGCATGAACGTGAGGTTTTGTTGTCATTTTTGTTTGTTTGTTTGTTTGCTTGCTTTAAACTCCTGACTGCCATATAGCAAACATGACCAAAAAACACCCTTTTTTGAGAATCTCTGAGAATGGCTCTGCTTTGTATTATCACCTGTCACTTCACCTGAACCATTTCAATCACAAGCGATATCCTTCTGTCAGGCTTGGTAGTACTTCCCAACCTTATGTCCCCTGCAAATCTCAAAGCTCATGTGTAATTTTTAATCTTCAGCCACCATGTCCATACCGAACATATCTAACTTTGAAGTCAGCTCTGCCCTGAATAGGAGGTTGGGTTTTCAGAGGTCCCTTCCAGCCTACATTTCTCCATGAGTCTTTGCCTCCTTAGCAGCTGCAGTTTCAGAACTGTCTCTGAGAATTACCATAGGTAACGACTCCTTTGCTGGTAAGTCCCTCTTCAGTGTGAACAATTGTAAATTCCCTTTATTCACTTGCAGCCCCAAAGCCCAAATCCGTAGATAATGTATCAGAAGCTCACAGAAAGTGAAATAGATGTAATTCATCCCCTGTGTAGGGAAGAACTGGTCCTAGAAAGGAAAGCTATTAAATTATCTGGAAACAATTTAGCTCTGATAAATTATTTTGTAAATTACACATTACCCCCTCCTTCCCTGGTCTTAGCTGTTCTTGCTCCAAAACTTTGCATGGTGTTGATGTCAAACTAACAGGCCCACACTTGTCTGGATGACTCTTTACCCTCTTCTGGACAGAGGTGTATTTGTTACTCTCCCATTCTGGGGACTATCCCTGATTTGCACAATTGTTATGCATTTTTCCTACTTGACTTGTTGTTCTGTGTGCCAATGCTGTTAATAGGCTAGGTAGATATCAGCTTTTCATTTTTCACTTGAATCGCTATAGATTGTTATTTCACCTCAGATGATGTTGCGCCTAGTGCCCTACCCTCCTTTTCAATGGGAGTCCTGTCACTGCCCTTAATATCACATTGTTGTTGCTGTTAGATGCAGGAAATAAGATTTGCAGCATTTGAGACATCAGTAACTTTTGATCTATTTTTGCCTCAAGCGTGCAACTGTCCTAATTTGTTCTCTTTGTTCCCCCTGGTTTCTGTGGCTTAAGTACCACTTACTATTATTGTTTAATTTCCTATGTGAAGGAAGTTTTCGGTCATTCTTACTTTATTTCTGCAGTTTTTAACCTCTGAAACATGCCTTTTCTCATCGCTTTTTTCCTCTTTGAATTTTGAATTTTAACTATGCCTTCTCTGCACTCAAGTCCCAGAGCTGCTTAGTCAGACTCAATTATTCATTTCCTTAGATTTCAAAGTTTGCATTTCTAAGCCTCAAAACCTTCATTCTAAACCTGGTTTTGTCTGTCGTGAAATGTAAAATGAGAAAAGTCAGCTCATGATCACACTTTATTCAAATTTTACTACATTTAAACCCATACAGGAGCCAAGTCTAAAATGGTCTTATATTTTTTCACTTTTGGGAAGAAATCCATCACATAGTACACCTCTATGAACATAAGTGGTAATTATCTTTCAATCTTTTGCTGGGAAGTTAAAGTCTCCCATAATTCCCATTATTGTTTACGTGTCTGATAACTGTACAGAGAGAATTCACTATTAGACTGGAGCTAAGAGCAAAGAGCAGGCTAGCAAGGCTGTCTATCTTTAGCAGTGATTTGCACAAAACCACTCTTTTGCTGACCCATAACATTTAATTTCTCCATCCTCTGCTTCTTGCTAACACAAAGCACCATCTTATTCCATCCATTTGCCTTGGTTTCCAGCCTTCCTGAGATTTATCAGTACTTGTATGACATTCATGCCTTTGTTTCACCCTTCCTGTGTTGACACTTGTCATAACAGTTTTAGATCCTGAACATGATCATCTCAAAGTTTGCCTGACAGTTAGGTCTTCCTCACATTGTCATAGAGTATCAGGTCTCTACCACTTGAAATAGATTGGATTGGATTAGATTATTGGCACCGTCTCTTGTGCTGGTAGTCCATTATCTTCACAGTCCGTACAACTGGCCATCAGTGAACATGAAGTGGCCTTATCCTGCCCATTTACCTTTCTGGAAATCAGCCACTCTCTCTGCCTAGAACAGGGAATGGATTTTCCTCACCTTTCTTCAAAAGCTCTGAAGTTTTCTGTGATCTTTCCAATTGTACGGTATGATAAGCTTTTGCTGCCACTGAAGGGTAGAAGTCATTATGAATAGTGCCAACAAAACAGAAACATAACAATGAAAACGATATTTTAATTCAGAATAGGTATTTGAAAAGTTCACCTTTTCTAGCACAAATGGGGAAAAGAAAAAAAGGAAGGAAAAAAAAAAAAAAAAAGCAGTCCTAAAACATCAAAACTGTGGCCAAAGAATTAGAAGAAACACTATTTTTCCAAAGCTGCAATGTTTTCCATTCATCTGGCTGGGCCAGCAGAGCACTGGAGACCTGGATGCACTGTACTCATGGCTGGTTCCCCTAAATGACCTGCAGGGAGATCTTCTTCTCTCTATCCCTCTGTTTCTCCTTTCAATCTCTGTTTTGTCTGTTTGTATCACTAGCTCTCAAATCGCCACTGATATATGCACGTGCAGCACCCAGCACAACCTTGTTTCAGGCTCCAGCGGGACCTTTAGGCATTACCATCCTGTAAACAAATAACAATGATAGTGAGTGTAATTACAATCGTCAAACTATTCCAGCTCCACATCATTAGCCATGCCCTGAGCTAAATAACATTTTAATCAGTTTGATATGTCATCTGTGGCTTTCTTCACTGTCACTTGCAATCCAGCAAACTCCTTCCTTCACGTTTCTAGATTAGACAGAGGGTTCTCAACTGCAGACATCCAATTCCCTGTTCAGGAAGCAGCGAGACCTTTCCTCTTCTCACAGATTTAAGATGATAGCCAAGCATCATGAGACACAGTGCGTATGTCTCCTAGGCCCATCCCATGAGAGCAGGACATTTACCACACATGAGAAGAAGACTTAATGCAGTGGCAAAGCAAAATACTCGGTGTCAAAGCCATGTCTAGATGATCATTAAAGACAGATCAAAATTACCCAATACAGGAGGAAAATCTATCGTTTGTAGAAGATTATGTTCTCTGATTATTAGTTTCAAAATTAGTTTTTCCTTTGGATTTCCTCTGAACTTAAACTTAGTTTGGAATGCCTTTGGTTTTGAATATTTCTGAAATCGTATTACTTCTCCTAAGTAAGTTGCTAGTCTGTTCTGTTTACGTGAAATTCGAATAATATTGTGAAGTATCTGCCATCAGTTTTACTGTGTGCCAGGCTGAGTTCCCTGATGAATTTCAAATTTCAGATATGAAACAGTAAAGGTTAAAAAAAAAAAATGTTACAAAGGGTACTTCATGCAGTAGCATAAACTTCTGTTTTCTCAAAACTTGTATCAGTTCATCTCACCAGGACCAGCAGGGGAAGCACACTCTGCCTAGGCACTGGCAAAGGGACACAGTGAGAGTGTAGGGTCTCTTGCTGGGGCCATTCAAAATTTGACTGTACAAGCCCCTGAGCAATATGACAGGGCTTTAAAAATGGCCCTGCTTGAAGTACGCGGGTGATCTGGAGACCTCTAAGGTGCTTTCCAACAAAAGCTTTTCTATAATTGTATGAAATCACCTGCAATAGATTAACCCTGGTCATTATTCCTATCACAGGAAATAACTGTGACACCTGGGTAACAGGTGAGCTTACTGCGACACCAGGGAGAGCCTTCCTGTACTTAAAGGCAACCTGTAGGAAAGCTGGGGAGGGAGTCTTTATCAGGGCCTGGAGTGACAGGACAAGGAGTAACCGCTTTAAACTGAAAAGTAGCACCCAGAAAGAACGGAGTCACGCAGCAGGATTCATTTCCAAAACCACCTCATAGACACCTGGGCCAAAGAGCAGGGCCTTGAGCGGGTATATCACAATGGCAGAGTTCATTTCCTTCCCAGTAGCTGGCACGTGCCGTTTTTTGGGATTTCGGGGCTACAGTGAGCTGCTAAGAGGGATGTCTTAGCTCTTGCAGGGCAGTGCTTCCACTAAGGCCAGGACTTTTCTGCATCTTCTACTGCCCTGCAAGCGAGGATGCTTGGGGCACACAGGAAGCTGGGAGGGGACACAGCTGCAGGGATTCCATAAGGCACAAGCAAATGCAGCCTTGGCTTGGTGACACTTTCTCTTGATTACTGCTCAACACAAATTACCTCGAGCAAGTCTACTGTGAGGACTAAAGGAAAGAGACGTATGGATGCTGCTAAGCTCTTCTAGCTTGTACCAGGTAGGAAAGATACCTCTGTAGCAGGCGTGAAGAGGATAGCACTAATTAATTAGATGAGAAGCGGAGGAAAGGCACTTAGAGGTAGTGAAAAGCAGTTAATGTGATGTTCCGGGGAAGCTTCAGTCTGCTTAAGGAGTAGCAAGAACAAGCCTAAAGTCATAGCCAAATACAAGAAAGAGAGGAGGACACGCAGCATGAGAAGCTCCCGAGAGAAAGGAGCTCTGTTTTGGGTAAAAATCAGTCCCTTTTTCTATCATGGAGACATCCAAGGGCGTAGGACACGTGCACTTCAGGGAACCAAGAGATGCTGTGCATTTCTCTCGTCCCCCTGACACAGCCACTAGGTGACGATGCTTCCAATTCTCTCTAAAGAAACCTTGCTTTCTCAGGCCCAGGTGTCCAGCTGCACACCAAGGACGTCCCTGGCTCCCAGGCACAGTTCCCAGGCCCAAGGCCGAGCTCCGCTCCGAACCCCCATTCCAGCAGACCTTGCTCCTGGCATTGTGGAGCAGCCATTTCATGTCAGCCTTTTCTCCTGGCAGTCAGCTTAGCGCCGTAACCTCTGCCATCGGGGCGCCCGAGAGCCGTGTGAGGTCAGCAGAGAGTCACTGTCAGCCTTTGACCTCACAAAGGTGGGTGGCCATAAGTGCCCTGAGCGTCCAGCTCGCATTGAGTACTGCTGGTGGCACTCGAGGCGTGGAGGTCTGCATGGTGCAATGGGAGACGCCGATGTCCTGCTGCTGGAACAAGAGGCGCTGATGTGCTGCTGGTGCAGGAGGAGACGTGAAGGTGCTGCTGCTTAGAGGTGCTGAGGGGCGGGCAGCCTCAGCGGGCAGCTGAATCAGAGGGCAGGGAAGCCAAGCAGCTTCCTTCTCTGGGGAAGGGGGCACAGACAAAGTGATTGGAAATGGGGTACAAGCCCTCAGCCTCTAAAAGCAATCCCTCAGATGTTTAGGCATAGTAAAGTTAGGTATATCTATTTGACTCTAGACCCCAACATGTTTGTTAGTGTTCTGGTTTGTCCACTGCTTTCTTGTGGGGGATTTGAGTTGGCCATTACTCTTTAGGTGAATGCTGACTTCATATCTATGGTGCACTTTATTCTTAAAATGGGAAGTTTCTACCAATTTCCCGTCCAAACTTGCTCATAAGCCAACTGCAGTCATCATTTCAGATGTGTCTCCCAACTTACACATTTCCTATTTCTCCTTGATATTTACTCAAGAAATTCATTTACGTAGAGACAACATATTCTTCTCTCAACTGGCATCTGGCTGGGCAGAATGATGTCCTTTCATTCCCTTCCAGGCAATAGGCAACTTGTTCCTTCTGTCTTGTGAACTCTTCCTCCTAAGTTCAATGTGAATACAAGTGGCAGAACTGTGCCTCATGTCTCAAATGAGTGTCAGGGCTGCCTTGTCCAGTGTATTCATACTGGAGGGAAAAAAAAATGAATAGCCATACACACTATATAACCACTAAACTTTTTCAGTCCTCCTTGTGCTAACAGTGCATGAACGTGAGGTTTTGTTGTCATTTTTGTTTGTTTGTTTGTTTGCTTGCTTTAAACTCCTGACTGCCATATAGCAAACATGACAAAAAAACACCCTTTTTTGAGAATCTCTGAGAATGGCTCTGCTTTGTATTATCACCTGTCACTTCACCTGAACCATTTCAATCACAAGCGATATCCTTCTGTCAGGCTTCGTAGTACTTCCCAACCTTATGTCCCCTGCAAATCTCAAAGCTCATGTGAGCTCATGTATCCGTAGATAATGTATCAGAAGCTCACAGAAAGTGAAATAGATGTAATTCATCCCCTGTGTAGGGAAGAACTGGTCCTAGAAAGGAAAGCTATTAAATTATCTGGAAACAATTTAGCTCTGATAAATTATTTTGTAAATTACACATTACCCCCTCCTTCCCTGGTCTTAGCTGTTCTTGCTCCAAAACTTTGCATGGTGTTGATGTCAAACTAACAGGCCCACACTTGTCTGGATGACTCTTTACCCTCTTCTGGACAGAGGTGTATTTGTTACTCTCCCATTCTGGGGACTATCCCTGATTTGCACAATTGTTATGCATTTTTCCTACTTGACTTGTTGTTCTGTGTGCCAATGCTGTTAATAGGCTAGGTAGATATCAGCTTTTCATTTTTCACTTGAATCGCTATAGATTGTTATTTCACCTCAGATGATGTTGCGCCTAGTGCCCTACCCTCCTTTTCAATGGGAGTCCTGTCACTGCCCTTAATATCACATTGTTGTTGCTGTTAGATGCAGGAAATAAGATTTGCAGCATTTGAGACATCAGTAACTTTTGATCTATTTTTGCCTCAAGCGTGCAACTGTCCTAATTTGTTCTCTTTGTTCCCCCTGGTTTCTGTGGCTTAAGTACCACTTACTATTATTGTTTAATTTCCTATGTGAAGGAGGTTTTTGGTCATTCTTACTTTATTTCTGCAGTTTTTAACCTCTGAAACATGCCTTTTCTCATCGCTTTTTTCCTCTTTGAATTTTGAATTTTAACTATGCCTTCTCTGCACTCAAGTCCCAGAGCTGCTTAGTCAGACTCAATTATTCATTTCCTTAGATTTCAAAGTTTGCATTTCTAAGCCTCAAAACCTTCATTCTAAACCTGGTTTTGTCTGTCGTGAAATGTAAAATGAGAAAAGTCAGCTCATGATCACACTTTATTCAAATTTTACTACATTTAAACCCATACAGGAGCCAAGTCTAAAATGGTCTTATATTTTTTCACTTTTGGGAAGAAATCCATCACATAGTACACCTCTATGAACATAAGTGGTAATTATCTTTCAATCTTTTGCTGGGAAGTTAAAGTCTCCCATAATTCCCATTATTGTTTACGTGTCTGATAACTGTACAGAGAGAATTCACTATTAGACTGGAGCTAAGAGCAAAGAGCAGGCTAGCAAGGCTGTCTATCTTTAGCAGTGATTTGCACAAAACCACTCTTTTGCTGACCCATAACATTTAATTTCTCCATCCTCTGCTTCTTGCTAACACAAAGCACCATCTTATTCCATCCATTTGCCTTGGTTTCCAGCCTTCCTGAGATTTATCAGTACTTGTATGACATTCATGCCTTTGTTTCACCCTTCCTGTGTTGACACTTGTCATAACAGTTTTAGATCCTGAACATGATCATCTCAAAGTTTGCCTGACAGTTAGGTCTTCCTCACATTGTCATAGAGTATCAGGTCTCTACCACTTGAAATAGATTGGATTGGATTAGATTATTGGCACCGTCTCTTGTGCTGGTAGTCCATTATCTTCACAGTCCGTACAACTGGCCATCAGTGAACATGAAGTGGCCTTATCCTGCCCATTTACCTTTCTGGAAATCAGCCACTCTCTCTGCCTAGAACAGGGAATGGATTTTCCTCACCTTTCTTCAAAAGCTCTGAAGTTTTCTGTGATCTTTCCAATTGTACGGTATGATAAGCTTTTGCTGCCACTGAAGGGTAGAAGTCATTATGAATAGTGCCAACAAAACAGAAACATAACAATGAAAACGATATTTTAATTCAGAATAGGTATTTGAAAAGTTCACCTTTTCTAGCACAAATGGGGAAAAGAAAAAAAGTAAGGAAAAAAAAAAAAAAAAGCAGTCCTAAAACATCAAAACTGTGGCCAAAGAATTAGAAGAAACACTATTTTTCCAAAGCTGCAATGTTTTCCATTCATCTGGCTGGGCCAGCAGAGCACTGGAGACCTGGATGCACTGTACTCATGGCTGGTTCCCCTAAATGACCTGCAGGGAGATCTTCTTCTCTCTATCCCTCTGTTTCTCCTTTCAATCTCTGTTTTGTCTGTTTGTATCACTAGCTCTCAAATCGCCACTGATATATGCACGTGCAGCACCCAGCACAACCTTGTTTCAGGCTCCAGCGGGACCTTTAGGCATTACCATCCTGTAAACAAATAACAATGATAGTGAGCGTAATTACAATCGTCAAACTATTCCAGCTCCACATCATTAGCCATGCCCTGAGCTAAATAACATTTTAATCAGTTTGATATGTCATCTGTGGCTTTCTTCACTGTCACTTGCAATCCAGCAAACTCCTTCCTTCACGTTTCTGGATTAGACAGAGGGTTCTCAACTGCAGACATCCAATTCCCTGTTCAGGAAGCAGCGAGACCTTTCCTCTTCTCACAGATTTAAGATGATAGCCAAGCATCATGAGACACAGTGCGTATGTCTCCTAGGCCCATCCCATGAGAGCAGGACATTTACCACACATGAGAAGAAGACTTAATGCAGTGGCAAAGCAAAATACTCGGTGTCAAAGCCATGTCTAGATGATCATTAAAGACAGATCAAAATTACCCAATACAGGAGGAAAATCTATCGTTTGTAGAAGATTATGTTCTCTGATTATTAGTTTCAAAATTAGTTTTTCCTTTGGATTTCCTCTGAACTTAAACTTAGTTTGGAATGCCTTTGGTTTTGAATATTTCTGAAATCGTATTACTTCTCCTAAGTAAGTTGCTAGTCTGTTCTGTTTACGTGAAATTCGAATAATATTGTGAAGTATCTGCCATCAGTTTTACTGTGTGCCAGGCTGAGTTCCCTGATGAATTTCAAATTTCAGATATGAAACAGTAAAGGTTAAAAAAAAAAAATGTTACAAAGGGTACTTCATGCAGTAGCATAAACTTCTGTTTTCTCAAAACTTGTATCAGTTCATCTCACCAGGACCAGCAGGGGAAGCACACTCTGCCTAGGCACTGGCAAAGGGACACAGTGAGAGTGTAGGGTCTCTTGCTGGGGCCATTCAAAATTTGACTGTACAAGCCCCTGAGCAATATGACAGGGCTTTAAAAATGGCCCTGCTTGAAGTACGCGGGTGATCTGGAGACCTCTAAGGTGCTTTCCAACAAAAGCTTTTCTATAATTGTATGAAATCACCTGCAATAGATTAACCCTGGTCATTATTCCTATCACAGGAAATAACTGTGACACCTGGGTAACAGGTGAGCTTACTGCGACACCAGGGAGAGCCTTCCTGTACTTAAAGGCAACCTGTAGGAAAGCTGGGGAGGGAGTCTTTATCAGGGCCTGGAGTGACAGGACAAGGAGTAACCGCTTTAAACTGAAAAGTAGCACCCAGAAAGAACGGAGTCACGCAACAGGATTCATTTCCAAAACCACCTCATAGACACCTGGGCCAAAGAGCAGGGCCTTGAGCGGGTATATCACAATGGCAGAGTTCATTTCCTTCCCAGTAGCTGGCACGTGCCGTTTTTTGGGATTTTGGGGCTACAGTGAGCTGCTAAGAGGGATGTCTTAGCTCTTGCAGGGCAGTGCTTCCACTAAGGCCAGGACTTTTCTGCATCTTCTACTGCCCTGCAAGCGAGGATGCTTGGGGCACACAGGAAGCTGGGAGGGGACACAGCTGCAGGGATTCCATAAGGCACAAGCAAATGCAGCCTTGGCTTGGTGACACTTTCTCTTGATTACTGCTCAACACAAATTACCTCGAGCAAGTCTACTGTGAGGACTAAAGGAAAGAGACGTATGGATGCTGCTAAGCTCTTCTAGCTTGTACCAGGTAGGAAAGATACCTCTGTAGCAGGCGTGAAGAGGATAGCACTAATTAATTAGATGAGAAGCGGAGGAAAGGCACTTAGAGGTAGTGAAAAGCAGTTAATGTGATGTTCCGGGGAAGCTTCAGTCTGCTTAAGGAGTAGCAAGAACAAGCCTAAAGTCATAGCCAAATACAAGAAAGAGAGGAGGACACGCAGCATGAGAAGCTCCCGAGAGAAAGGAGCTCTGTTTTGGGTAAAAATCAGTCCCTTTTTCTATCATGGAGACATCCAAGGGCGTAGGACACGTGCACTTCAGGGAACCAAGAGATGCTGTGCATTTCTCTCGTCCCCCTGACACAGCCACTAGGTGACGATGCTTCCAATTCTCTCTAAAGAAACCTTGCTTTCTCAGGCCCAGGTGTCCAGCTGCACACCAAGGACGTCCCTGGCTCCCAGGCACAGTTCCCAGGCCCAAGGCCGAGCTCCCCTCCGAACCCCCATTCCAGCAGACCTTGCTCCTGGCATTGTGGAGCAGCCATTTCATGTCAGCCTTTTCTCCTGGCAGTCAGCTTAGCGCCGTAACCTCTGCCATCGGGGCGCCCGAGAGCCGTGTGAGGTCAGCAGAGAGTCACTGTCAGCCTTTGACCTCACAAAGGTGGGTGGCCATAAGTGCCCTGAGCGTCCAGCTCGCATTGAGTACTGCTGGTGGCACTCGAGGCGTGGAGGTCTGCATGGTGCAATGGGAGATGCCGATGTCCTGCTGCTGGAACAAGAGGCGCTGATGTGCTGCTGGTGCAGGAGGAGACGTGAAGGTGCTGCTGCTTAGAGGTGCTGAGGAGCGGGCAGCCTCCGTGCCGGTGGCTGAGCATGCTACTCTTAATTAGTGCTCTACCCTTCCTATCTTTTTACTAAGGTGGGTAGAGAGAAATGCCCATATCTGTTTATTTCCTGGTAAGAAATGTAAGAGCCTTGTATCTGCATATTCACCAGATTCATCCCAGCGCCCTTGGTACTGGCGATCTGTGTTGATCTGTAATAAAGAGCAATCGGTAGCACACCAAGTCTCCGTGACCTTGCATCTAACAGAATCGTCCAAATCCCTGTTGTGATCTCTCTCTAGCTGTGGGCTGGCTAAGCTGTCTGTTGGATGGTGAAAATGGGAAATGATTGGGATGGGAAATGATGAGTGGGCCGAGAAATCATTGCTGGGATGGGAAGACTTCCTTGGGGTGGAAAGCCATTGGGCTAGGAACTCAAAGAGATGGGAAATCTTCCCTGGGTTTGAAATCATTGGGAAGCAAAAGCGTTGGGATGGGAAATCACTCCGGGGATGGGGAAGTATTGGGATGGGAAGTCTTTAATGGGGTGGGTAACATTCACTGGGGAAGGAAGTACTTGGAAAAGTAATCAGAGGAATGGGAATTCTTTGGGATGAGATCTCTTTGGATTAAGAAAGGCTTCGTGTCGATGGGAAATATCTCGTATGGGAATCTGTTATCATGTGAAATTGTAAGGATGGGAAATGACCGTTAGGATGCAAAGCTGGTACTGGGACGGGAAATGCTTGGGACGGGGAAGTGTTGGTGTGAAACCGTCCTGGGCATGGCAAATGATGCGTGGGAGGGAAAGCCCGATGGGGATGGAAAAGTCTTGCGATGGGAAGCCTGCTTGGGTCCAAAAGCTGCAGTCCTCACCAAGATGGCGGCGAGGGGCTGGTCAGCCGTTGGGACGGAACGGCCGTTGCCCGCGTTCCCCAACCGACCGCCCCACTCTCCAGCCACCATGGCAGGTACAGCAGCCGGCTCCCGCTCCTCCCGGGGCTGCGGCCCTGCTGGCGAGCCCAGCGCCCCGGATCTCACCCCAGCGCCCTTTTTCCCACAGAGGGTTTCCCCAGACGGCTTCCGCGGCTTCCGCAGACGCAAAACTCCCCCTTCGTCGTCCCAGCCGTGCCGCCAACGGTGGCTGCCTGGCTGCTGCCCTCCCTCCCCGGAGCGATGGCGCTGCCCTTGCAGCCCCCCCAGGTACCCACCCTCCCCTACGCGCTGCCCCAGGCCACCGTCTGGCACGTGGTGCCGGGGGTCCAGGGGCAGGTGCTGCAGCTCCCCGCCGGGGTGCAGCTGGCACCTGGGGGGCACCTCCCACCCGAGGGGCACCACCTGCAGCTTGGGCAGCTCCCCGCCGTGGGGCAGCTCCCTGCTGTGGGGCAGCTCCCCCACACCGCTCCTCCCTGGGCCCCCGTCTACCAGTGGGGACAGCCCGTGGGGACGGGGACGGTGCTGCCCCAGGATCCCCTCTGGCTGGGGCCCGGGGCCGTGCTCCATGGGGAGCTCCTGCACCCCGCAGGCACCTGCCTGCTGCAGGCCCCTGCCCACCCCGGCCCCCCACCACTCCTCGTCCCGGGGCCTCCGCTGCGGGGGCAGGCGCTCCCCGCGCCCCGCACCCTGACCAGCAGCCGGGGGCAGCTGCCGGAGCCCTGCGACCACGCCGTGGGGCTCAGCGAGGACCAGGGGCCCCCGCTGCCCGGCCCCACTCCCCCCGAGCCTGCCCAGGCTCCAACGACCGCCAGCACCCAGACGGTGACGCCCGACGGTGAGTTTGGGGCTGGCACAGCCGGCCGCTGGGCGCCCCACACCCAGGAGCCATGGGAAAGCTGGCATCGCCCATCCTGGGGGATTTGCTTGCTTTTTCCTCAGCGGCGACAGTTGCAGAGGTGCCTGAGGAGCCCCTGGAGCTGCTTGAGCTGGGCCCCGATGCCTTCGCCGAGGCCTTTCCCCACCTGGCAGGGGACAGCCAGCAGCTGCAGCACCTGCAGGACCAGCTCCCGGCCGACCTGGACATCTCCGGCTTGGAGGAGCTGCTCAGCTGGCTCGATGCCGTGGAGCCCCAGGACGCCTTCCCCGGTGTCCCCAGCAGTCCTGTGCTCAGCCGCTTCCTGTCTGAGCTGCCCGACCTCTGCGAGGACATCGAGGAGCCGAGCACACAGGGACTGGCAGCCACCAGAGCGCTGGGTGAGGTACCCTCAACCCCTGGGGTGCACCCCGAGAAGGTGCAGGGTGGGCGGGCGGTGCAGCCCCCTGCTGTGCCGGCAGCGAGCTCCCCCCTCAAGCCTGCAGCCAGTCCCCAGCTCAGTGCCCTCAGGAGACCCCTGCCCAACCCTCCCTTCACTCTCCCCAAAAGGCCCCCCCACCCTGAATTCCTCACTGCCCTTAGCAGACCCCTGCCCAACCCTCCCTCGCGTCCCCTCAAGAGACCCCCCGACCCTCAATTCCTTAATTCCCTTAGGAGACCCCTGCCCAAGCCTCGCCTGAGTCCCCTCAAGAGCCCCCCCGACCCTGAATTTATTAGTGCCCTTAGGAGACCCCTGCCCAATCCCCCTCTGGGTCCCCTCAAGAGCCCCCCCGGCCCTGAATTTATTAGTGCCCTTAGGAGGCCCCTGCCCAATCCCCCTCTGAGTCCCCTCAAGAGCCCCCCGCCTGCCCCTGCGCCCACCGGCACCAAGTGGGGGGCCAAGTGCCCCGCGCCCACCAGCACCCCCAGCACAGCGCAGAGCTCCCAGCACAGGAGGCCGGCGACGGAGAAAACCCCCGGCAAGGAGAAGACGACGCTGCTGGGCCAGGGTGGCCAAGGCCCCAAGACGCTGTGCCAGGGGAAGACGGGTGGCCACAGCGCGGTGGCTGGCAGCAGCGGCCAAGCGGGCGGCGGCAGGCAGCAGCCGGCGAGCGACAGCACCAGGGCGCCCAGCAAGAGGGCCCGAAGCCCGGGGGCTGCTGGGGGGCAAGGAGCAGCGGCACCGCCTCCCCGGAGAGCGCTGCTGCTGCTGGAGCCCCCCCCCATTAAGCCCCGTGCCCGTGCCCGTGCCGTGCGGGCCCAGGACAGGCTCCGTCCCCAAGCCATCGGGGACAAGACGCTGCAGCGCCAGCACCCGGGGACAAAGACCCCCAGCGAGACTTTGCAGCCGCTGGGGGCCAGGGCGAAGGCACTGGGGCCAGTGCGCCAGCCGCCCTGTGTGCAGCCGCAGCCCACCTCCAGCGGCCCCAGCAGCATGCCCAGGGCCCCGCCGACGGTGCCAGGCTCCAGCGCTGTGCCCGCTGCCCCCCGGGCCCCAGCTGGAGACAAGGCCCAGGCGGTGCCGGCACCACCAGGCAGCACGGCGCGAGCGTGGAGAGCTCCCCTGCAGCAGGCGCCCAGAGCGCCGTGCCTGCCAGCCGCGGGGGGCCAAGCGCAGCGGGAGCCTCTGCCCACGCAGCCGCGCACGCTGCAGCGTCCGGCGCAGCCCCGCGTGGACTACGTGCCCTGCGTGGGGCCCTGGGCGGGCGGCGACGCGGCGCCCACGCCGCTGGAGGAGCAGGAGGCGTCGGTGCCCATCACGCCGCAGCAGCGTCCCGAGCGGGAGCGCCTGAAGAAGCTGGCCCAGGAGGAGCGGCAGCGGGCGGCCCACCAGATGAAGATCGGCCCCGTGCAATTCTTCGTGCAGCGGCAGAAGGACCACGCCATAGCCAAGTATTACGGCTACCCGTGACCCTGCGCTCCTCGACGGCCCCCGCAGCACCCGGGCCCGCTCAGCATGCAGGCACAGAGACCTCTGCAGGCGCCTGCTCCAGCTTCAGCCACGCTCCTCAGCCCTTGCCCCTCTCGCTTGCCCTCTCCCTTCTCCAGTGCTGCAGCTAGGCAGTGTTTGCCACTGTCAGGGATGGGCAACTGGGGCAATGGGAAATGCGCCCGTCACGAATGAACGTTGCAATGGGAAGCTGTTGGGATGTTGGCAATAGCTGGGGTGGGAAAGGTTGGGCGTGGGAACTGCTTGTTGGGACACCAAATGGCTGAGATCCCAAACTTCTTTCTTCTTTCGGGTCATTTCTCTTCTTTAGTGCCTTCCTTATTAAATTCCTCTAGTGTAGGTGTTCACTCAGCAAGGCCTCTGCCTGCAGCTGTTCTGGCACTGGGATGCCGAGGGGATTTCATGCAGCCCGCTCCCGCTGCCCATGCTCAGTCCGTGCATGGATGTGGGCATGGCCAGCACGGACGGGAGAAAATGGGTGGACGGCTGGGTGGATGGGAGGGTGATGGGAGT
The DNA here is from genome assembly GCF_964211835.1 of Anser anser. Lineage (NCBI taxonomy): Eukaryota > Metazoa > Chordata > Aves > Anseriformes > Anatidae > Anser > Anser anser. Next base: position 13,702,952 of record NC_139738.1, on the reverse strand, counting down.
TGGGAATTCAGCCTTGGGATCAGACACGGGAGGTTGTTGGGATAGGAAATGACCAGTGGGATGGGAAGTCACGATGGGGATAGGAATTCATTAGAATAGGACAAATTGGTTTCATTTTTATTTATTATTTTATTAATTTTAATATTTATTTTATTTATTATATTTATTAATTTTATTTATTAAATTTACTTTATTGACTGTGTTGTACAGGATGGCATTTTTTTAGGTTCTCTTCCTTTTCTACCCTATTAAACTCTCTTTATCACAACGCACTGCTTTGTACTTCATTTTTCCTTCCGAGTCGTTCTGGATTCACTCAGGATGGGGGGGACATTAGTGAACGCCTGTGTGCTTCAGATCCAAGCTCACCTTTGCCCTCAACTCAAGATACATATTTGCATCTGTTGTCATGATACAAAATTAACAGCAACAAAATAAAAGTTAACTACTTCCGAGCACCAGCTGTACGTTTGCTGGGTCTGCTCTATGCATTTTGAAGACCATTCAATACTATTCAGCACCTTCAGGAGGAAATGTGTGGTTCTAGGGAAATGCATCTTGATCTGATGCAAACCTGCGACGCACCCTGCAGCCCCTCCAACCCCTGTGATTTTACCTGCAGCCCCTGCAACCCCTGTGATTTTACCTGCAGCCCCTCCAAGCCCTGTGATTTTACCAGCAGCCACTCCAACCCTGTGACAGGCCCTACAGCTGGCTCCGGGGACTACCCCGTTGCCGTATCAGTCGCCAATACACACACAAGATGAAGGAATGGATGCAGAAGTCATCTCGTTTAGGCAGGGAAGAAAGTCCTCCGAAGAAGGGGAAGGAGCAACAGGAAGGCGAGGCAGGCGACCCCAATGTAGGGCCATCCCAGGGAAGAGGAGGCTGTTATAAAATAGAAAAGAGAGAAAAGCAGCAGTAAGCAGGTGATCCCCATCCCTGGGCGAGCTGCGAGACATGGGACAAGATTTCAGCTGTCATGCAGGCGAGCACATTGTCACCTGGCTGCTGCGATGCTGGGATAACAGCTCCGGGAGCCTGGAATCGGAGGGCAGGGAAGCCAAGCAGCTGGGATCCTTCTCTGGGGAAGGGGGCACTGAGAAAGCGATCGGAAACGGGGCACAAGCCTCTGGAGGCGGCGCCTGTCAGGCGTGAAGGAAAGGGATCCCTTCCAGGAAGATGCTGTGGGGTTGCTGAGGGTCGAAGAACAGCAGGTGTTGGCTGCACCCACCTTGCTGCAGCAGCGGCAAGGGAGAGACGTGGTGGTTTTCCTCAGCTGGGCAGCTGAGCTCCACCTCAACCGCTCTCTCCCTGCCCCTCCTCAAAGGGAAAGGGGAGAAAATAGGATGGAAAGGGCTCAAGGGCTGAGAGAAGGACAGGGAGATCACTCCACAATGATCGTCACGGGCAAAAGAGGCTCAGCAGAGCCTGTTCCAGTCCAGCCCAGGCCTGCTCCTGCGGGGGCTCTCCACAGGCCGCGGCCTCCTCCAGGCCACATCCACCTGCTCCACCGGGGGCTCCTCCACGGGCTGCAGCGTGGAGATCTGCTCCGTGTGGGACCCGTGGGCTGCAGGGGGACAGCCTGCTCCACCAGGGGCCTCTCCCCAGGCCGCAGGGGAACTGCTGCTGTGAGCCTGGAGCACCTCCTGCCTCCTGCTGCACTCACCTTGGGGGCTGCAGAGAGGTTTCTCACTCCTCCCTGACCCAGACGCTGCTGTGCAGCAGGTTTCTTTCCCTTTCTTAGATGGGCTCTCACACAGGCGCAAACATCATCCGTTTTGTCTCAGTTCTGGGCAGCAGCGGGTCCCTCTGGAGCCTCCTGGAACCGGCCCTTATCTAACATGGGGCAGCTGCTGCATTCTCCTCACAGAGGACACCCCTGCAGCCCCCCGCTACCAGAACCTGTCCTCGTAAACCCAACACAAGACACCGACCGAGCCTCCCTGATTCCCAGCAGGTGGGTCAGGCTGGGAACCCAGGCCAGTGCCCGGCAGACCCTCCTGGGCCTTGAAAAGCAAGCTTTATGGGGATGTAGCACCCAGAAAGAACGGAGTCACACAACAGGATTCATTTCCAAAACCGTCTCATAGACACCTGGGCCAAAGTGCAGGGCCTTGAGCGGGTATATCACAATGACAGAGTTCATTTCCTTCCCAGTAGCTGGCACGTGCCGTTTTTTGGGATTTCGGGGCTACAGTGAGCTGCTAAGAGGGATGTCTTAGCTCTTGCAGGGCAGTGCTTCCACTAAGGCCAGGACTTTTCTGCATCTTCTACTGCCCTGCAAGCGAGGATGCTTGGGGCACACAGGAAGCTGGGAGGGGACACAGCTGCAGGGATTCCATAAGACACAAGCAAATGCAGCCTTGGCTTGGTGACACTTTCTCTTGATTACTGCTCAACACAAATTACCTCGAGCAAGTCTACTGTGAGGACTAAAGGAAAGAGACGTATGGATGCTGCTAAGCTCTTCTAGCTTGTACCAGGTAGGAAAGATACCTCTGTAGCAGGCGTGAAGAGGATAGCACTAATTAATTAGATGAGAAGCGGAGGAAAGGCACTTAGAGGTAGTGAAAAGCAGTTAATGTGATGTTCCGGGGAAGCTTCAGTCTGCTTAAGGAGTAGCAAGAACAAGCCTAAAGTCATAGCCAAATACAAGAAAGAGAGGAGGACACGCAGCATGAGAAGCTCCCGAGAGAAAGGAGCTCTGTTTTGGGTAAAAATCAGTCCCTTTTTCTATCATGGAGACATCCAAGGGCGTAGGACACGTGCACTTCAGGGAACCAAGAGATGCTGTGCATTTCTCTCGTCCCCCTGACACAGCCACTAGGTGACGATGCTTCCAATTCTCTCTAAAGAAACCTTGCTTTCTCAGGCCCAGGTGTCCAGCTGCACACCAAGGACGTCCCTGGCTCCCAGGCACAGTTCCCAGGCCCAAGGCCGAGCTCCCCTCCGAACCCCCATTCCAGCAGACCTTGCTCCTGGCATTGTGGAGCAGCCATTTCATGTCAGCCTTTTCTCCTGGCAGTCAGCTTAGCGCCGTAACCTCTGCCATCGGGGCGCCCGAGAGCCGTGTGAGGTCAGCAGAGAGTCACTGTCAGCCTTTGACCTCACAAAGGTGGGTGGCCATAAGTGCCCTGAGCGTCCAGCTCGCATTGAGTACTGCTCGTGGCACTCGAGGCGTGGAGGTCTGCATGGTGCAATGGGAGACGCCGATGTCCTGCTGCTGGAACAAGAGGCGCTGATGTGCTGCTGGTGCAGGAGGAGACGTGAAGGTGCTGCTGCTTAGAGGTGCTGAGGGGCGGGCAGCCTCAGCGGGCAGCTGAATCAGAGGGCAGGGAAGCCAAGCAGCTTCCTTCTCTGGGGAAGGGGGCACAGAGAAAGTGATTGGAAATGGGGTACAAGCCCTCAGCCTCTAAAAGCAATCCCTCAGATGTTTAGGCATAGTAAAGTTAGGTATATCTATTTGACTCTAGACCCCAACATGTTTGTTAGTGTTCTGGTTTGTCCACTGCTTTCTTGTGGGGGATTTGAGTTGGCCATTACTCTTTAGGTGAATGCTGACTTCATATCTATGGTGCACTTTATTCTTAAAATGGGAAGTTTCTACCAATTTCCCGTCCAAACTTGCTCATAAGCCAACTGCAGTCATCATTTCAGATGTGTCTCCCAACTTACACATTTCCTATTTCTCCTTGATATTTACTCAAGAAATTCATTTACGTAGAGACAACATATTCTTCTCTCAACTGGCATCTGGCTGGGCAGAATGATGTCCTTTCATTCCCTTCCAGGCAATAGGCAACTTGTTCCTTCTGTCTTGTGAACTCTTCCTCCTAAGTTCAATGTGAATACAAGTGGCAGAACTGTGCCTCATGTCTCAAATGAGTGTCAGGGCTGCCTTGTCCAGTGTATTCATACTGGAGGGAAAAAAAAATGAATAGCCATACACACTATATAACCACTAAACTTTTTCAGTCCTCCTTGTGCTAACAGTGCATGAACGTGAGGTTTTGTTGTCATTTTTGTTTGTTTGTTTGTTTGCTTGCTTTAAACTCCTGACTGCCATATAGCAAACATGACCAAAAAACACCCTTTTTTGAGAATCTCTGAGAATGGCTCTGCTTTGTATTATCACCTGTCACTTCACCTGAACCATTTCAATCACAAGCGATATCCTTCTGTCAGGCTTGGTAGTACTTCCCAACCTTATGTCCCCTGCAAATCTCAAAGCTCATGTGTAATTTTTAATCTTCAGCCACCATGTCCATACCGAACATATCTAACTTTGAAGTCAGCTCTGCCCTGAATAGGAGGTTGGGTTTTCAGAGGTCCCTTCCAGCCTACATTTCTCCATGAGTCTTTGCCTCCTTAGCAGCTGCAGTTTCAGAACTGTCTCTGAGAATTACCATAGGTAACGACTCCTTTGCTGGTAAGTCCCTCTTCAGTGTGAACAATTGTAAATTCCCTTTATTCACTTGCAGCCCCAAAGCCCAAATCCGTAGATAATGTATCAGAAGCTCACAGAAAGTGAAATAGATGTAATTCATCCCCTGTGTAGGGAAGAACTGGTCCTAGAAAGGAAAGCTATTAAATTATCTGGAAACAATTTAGCTCTGATAAATTATTTTGTAAATTACACATTACCCCCTCCTTCCCTGGTCTTAGCTGTTCTTGCTCCAAAACTTTGCATGGTGTTGATGTCAAACTAACAGGCCCACACTTGTCTGGATGACTCTTTACCCTCTTCTGGACAGAGGTGTATTTGTTACTCTCCCATTCTGGGGACTATCCCTGATTTGCACAATTGTTATGCATTTTTCCTACTTGACTTGTTGTTCTGTGTGCCAATGCTGTTAATAGGCTAGGTAGATATCAGCTTTTCATTTTTCACTTGAATCGCTATAGATTGTTATTTCACCTCAGATGATGTTGCGCCTAGTGCCCTACCCTCCTTTTCAATGGGAGTCCTGTCACTGCCCTTAATATCACATTGTTGTTGCTGTTAGATGCAGGAAATAAGATTTGCAGCATTTGAGACATCAGTAACTTTTGATCTATTTTTGCCTCAAGCGTGCAACTGTCCTAATTTGTTCTCTTTGTTCCCCCTGGTTTCTGTGGCTTAAGTACCACTTACTATTATTGTTTAATTTCCTATGTGAAGGAGGTTTTTGGTCATTCTTACTTTATTTCTGCAGTTTTTAACCTCTGAAACATGCCTTTTCTCATCGCTTTTTTCCTCTTTGAATTTTGAATTTTAACTATGCCTTCTCTGCACTCAAGTCCCCGAGCTGCTTAGTCAGACTCAATTATTCATTTCCTTAGATTTCAAAGTTTGCATTTCTAAGCCTCAAAACCTTCATTCTAAACCTGGTTTTGTCTGTCGTGAAATGTAAAATGAGAAAAGTCAGCTCATGATCACACTTTATTCAAATTTTACTACATTTAAACCCATACAGGAGCCAAGTCTAAAATGGTCTTATATTTTTTCACTTTTGGGAAGAAATCCATCACATAGTATACCTCTATGAACATAAGTGGTAATTATCTTTCAATCTTTTGCTGGGAAGTTAGTCTCCCATAATTCCCATTATTGTTTACGTGTCTGATAACTGTACAGAGAGAATTCACTATTAGACTGGAGCTAAGAGCAAAGAGCAGGCTAGCAAGGCTGTCTATCTTTAGCAGTGATTTGCACAAAACCACTCTTTTGCTGACCCATAACATTTAATTTCTCCATCCTCTGCTTCTTGCTAACACAAAGCACCATCTTATTCCATCCATTTGCCTTGGTTTCCAGCCTTCCTGAGATTTATCAGTACTTGTATGACATTCATGCCTTTGTTTCACCCTTCCTGTGTTGACACTTGTCATAACAGTTTTAGATCCTGAACATGATCATCTCAAAGTTTGCCTGACAGTTAGGTCTTCCTCACATTGTCATAGAGTATCAGGTCTCTACCACTTGAAATAGATTGGATTGGATTAGATTATTGGCACCGTCTCTTGTGCTGGTAGTCCATTATCTTCACAGTCCGTACAACTGGCCATCAGTGAACATGAAGTGGCCTTATCCTGCCCATTTACCTTTCTGGAAATCAGCCACTCTCTCTGCCTAGAACAGGGAATGGATTTTCCTCACCTTTCTTCAAAAGCTCTGAAGTTTTCTGTGATCTTTCCAATTGTACGGTATGATAAGCTTTTGCTGCCACTGAAGGGTAGAAGTCATTATGAATAGTGCCAACAAAACAGAAACATAACAATGAAAACGATATTTTAATTCAGAATAGGTATTTGAAAAGTTCACCTTTTCTAGCACAAATGGGGAAAAGAAAAAAAGGAAGGAAAAAAAAAAAAAAAAAAAGCAGTCCTAAAACATCAAAACTGTGGCCAAAGAATTAGAAGAAACACTATTTTTCCAAAGCTGCAATGTTTTCCATTCATCTGGCTGGGCCAGCAGAGCACTGGAGACCTGGATGCACTGTACTCATGGCTGGTTCCCCTAAATGACCTGCAGGGAGATCTTCTTCTCTCTATCCCTCTGTTTCTCCTTTCAATCTCTGTTTTGTCTGTTTGTATCACTAGCTCTCAAATCGCCACTGATATATGCACGTGCAGCACCCAGCACAACCTTGTTTCAGGCTCCAGCGGGACCTTTAGGCATTACCATCCTGTAAACAAATAACAATGATAGTGAGTGTAATTACAATCGTCAAACTATTCCAGCTCCACATCATTAGCCATGCCCTGAGCTAAATAACATTTTAATCAGTTTGATATGTCATCTGTGGCTTTCTTCACTGTCACTTGCAATCCAGCAAACTCCTTCCTTCACGTTTCTAGATTAGACAGAGGGTTCTCAACTGCAGACATCCAATTCCCTGTTCAGGAAGCAGCGAGACCTTTCCTCTTCTCACAGATTTAAGATGATAGCCAAGCATCATGAGACACAGTGCGTATGTCTCCTAGGCCCATCCCATGAGAGCAGGACATTTACCACACATGAGAAGAAGACTTAATGCAGTGGCAAAGCAAAATACTCAGTGTCAAAGCCATGTCTAGATGATCATTAAAGACAGATCAAAATTACCCAATACAGGAGGAAAATCTATCGTTTGTAGAAGATTATGTTCTCTGATTATTAGTTTCAAAATTAGTTTTTCCTTTGGATTTCCTCTGAACTTAAACTTAGTTTGGAATGCCTTTGGTTTTGAATATTTCTGAAATCGTATTACTTCTCCTAAGTAAGTTGCTAGTCTGTTCTATTTACGTGAAATTCGAATAATATTGTGAAGTATCTGCCATCAGTTTTACTGTGTGCCAGGCTGAGTTCCCTGATGAATTTCAAATTTCAGATATGAAACAGTAAAGGTTAAAAAAAAAAATGTTACAAAGGGTACTTCATGCAGTAGCATAAACTTCTGTTTTCTCAAAACTTGTATCAGTTCATCTCACCAGGACCAGCAGGGGAAGCACACTCTGCCTAGGCACTGGCAAAGGGACACAGTGAGAGTGTAGGGTCTCTTGCTGGGGCCATTCAAAATTTGACTGTACAAGCCCCTGAGCAATATGACAGGGCTTTAAAAATGGCCCTGCTTGAAGTACGCGGGTGATCTGGAGACCTCTAAGGTGCTTTCCAACAAAAGCTTTTCTATAATTGTATGAAATCACCTGCAATAGATTAACCCTGGTCATTATTCCTATCACAGGAAATAACTGTGACACCTGGGTAACAGGTGAGCTTACTGCGACACCAGGGAGAGCCTTCCTGTACTTAAAGGCAACCTGTAGGAAAGCTGGGGAGGGAGTCTTTATCAGGGCCTGGAGTGACAGGACAAGGAGTAACCGCTTTAAACTGAAAAGTAGCACCCAGAAAGAACGGAGTCACGCAACAGGATTCATTTCCAAAACCACCTCGTAGACACCTGGGCCAAAGAGCAGGGCCTTGAGCGGGTATATCACAATGGCGGAGTTCATTTCCTTCCCAGTAGCTGGCACGTGCCGTTTTTTGGGATTTCGGGGCTACAGTGAGCTGCTAAGAGGGATGTCTTAGCTCTTGCAGGGCAGTGCTTCCACTAAGGCCAGGACTTTTCTGCATCTTCTACTGCCCTGCAAGCGAGGATGCTTGGGGCACACAGGAAGCTGGGAGGGGACACAGCTGCAGGGATTCCATAAGGCACAAGCAAATGCAGCCTTGGCTTGGTGACACTTTCTCTTGATTACTGCTCAACACAAATTACCTCGAGCAAGTCTACTGTGAGGACTAAAGGAAAGAGACGTATGGATGCTGCTAAGCTCTTCTAGCTTGTACCAGGTAGGAAAGATACCTCTGTAGCAGGCGTGAAGAGGATAGCACTAATTAATTAGATGAGAAGCGGAGGAAAGGCACTTAGAGGTAGTGAAAAGCAGTTAATGTGATGTTCCGGGGAAGCTTCAGTCTGCTTAAGGAGTAGCAAGAACAAGCCTAAAGTCATAGCCAAATACAAGAAAGAGAGGAGGACACGCAGCATGAGAAGCTCCCGAGAGAAAGGAGCTCTGTTTTGGGTAAAAATCAGTCCCTTTTTCTATCATGGAGACATCCAAGGGCGTAGGACACGTGCACTTCAGGGAACCAAGAGATGCTGTGCATTTCTCTCGTCCCCCTGACACAGCCACTAGGTGACGATGCTTCCAATTCTCTCTAAAGAAACCTTGCTTTCTCAGGCCCAGGTGTCCAGCTGCACACCAAGGACGTCCCTGGCTCCCAGGCACAGTTCCCAGGCCCAAGGCCGAGCTCCCCTCCGAACCCCCATTCCAGCAGACCTTGCTCCTGGCATTGTGGAGCAGCCATTTCATGTCAGCCTTTTCTCCTGGCAGTCAGCTTAGCGCCGTAACCTCTGCCATCGGGGCGCCCGAGAGCCGTGTGAGGTCAGCAGAGAGTCACTGTCAGCCTTTGACCTCACAAAGGTGGGTGGCCATAAGTGCCCTGAGCGTCCAGCTCGCATTGAGTACTGCTGGTGGCACTCGAGGCGTGGAGGTCTGCATGGTGCAATGGGAGACGCCGATGTCCTGCTGCTGGAACAAGAGACGCTGATGTGCTGCTGGTGCAGGAGGAGACGTGAAGGTGCTGCTGCTTAGAGGTGCTGAGGGGCGGGCAGCCTCAGCGGGCAGCTGAATCAGAGGGCAGGGAAGCCAAGCAGCTTCCTTCTCTGGGGAAGGGGGCACAGAGAAAGTGATTGGAAATGGGGTACAAGCCCTCAGCCTCTAAAAGCAATCCCTCAGATGTTTAGGCATAGTAAAGTTAGGTATATCTATTTGACTCTAGACCCCAACATGTTTGTTAGTGTTCTGGTTTGTCCACTGCTTTCTTGTGGGGGATTTGAGTTGGCCATTACTGTTTAGGTGAATGCTGACTTCATATCTATGGTGCACTTTATTCTTAAAATGGGAAGTTTCTACCAATTTCCCGTCCAAACTTGCTCATAAGCCAACTGGAGTCATCATTTCAGATGTGTCTCCCAACTTACACATTTCCTATTTCTCCTTGATATTTACTCAAGAAATTCATTTACGTAGAGACAACATATTCTTCTCTCAACTGGCATCTGGCTGGGCAGAATGATGTCCTTTCATTCCCTTCCAGGCAATAGGCAACTTGTTCCTTCTGTCTTGTGAACTCTTCCTCCTAAGTTCAATGTGAATACAAGTGGCAGAACTGTGCCTCATGTCTCAAATGAGTGTCAGGGCTGCCTTGTCCAGTGTATTCATACTGGAGGGAAAAAAAAATGCATAGCCATACACACTATATAACCACTAAACTTTTTCAGTCCTCCTTGTGCTAACAGTGCATGAACGTGAGGTTTTGTTGTCATTTTTGTTTGTTTGTTTGTTTGCTTGCTTTAAACTCCTGACTGCCATATAGCAAACATGACAAAAAAACACCCTTTTTTGAGAATCTCTGAGAATGGCTCTGCTTTGTATTATCACCTGTCACTTCACCTGAACCATTTCAATCACAAGCGATATCCTTCTGTCAGGCTTGGTAGTACTTCCCAACCTTATGTCCCCTGCAAATCTCAAAGCTCATGTGTAATTTTTAATCTTCAGCCACCATGTCCATACCGAACATATCTAACTTTGAAGTCAGCTCTGCCCTGAATAGGAGGTTGGGTTTTCAGAGGTCCCTTCCAGCCTACATTTCTCCATGAGTCTTTGCCTCCTTAGCAGCTGCAGTTTCAGAACTGTCTCTGAGAATTACCATAGGTAACGACTCCTTTGCTGGTAAGTCCCTCTTCAGTGTGAACAATTGTAAATTCCCTTTATTCACTTGCAGCCCCAAAGCCCAAATCCGTAGATAATGTATCAGAAGCTCACAGAAAGTGAAATAGATGTAATTCATCCCCTGTGTAGGGAAGAACTGGTCCTAGAAAGGAAAGCTATTAAATTATCTGGAAACAATTTAGCTCTGATAAATTATTTTGTAAATTACACATTACCCCCTCCTTCCCTGGTCTTAGCTGTTCTTGCTCCAAAACTTTGCATGGTGTTGATGTCAAACTAACAGGCCCACACTTGTCTGGATGACTCTTTACCCTCTTCTGGACAGAGGTGTATTTGTTACTCTCCCATTCTGGGGACTATCCCTGATTTGCACAATTGTTATGCATTTTTCCTACTTGACTTGTTGTTCTGTGTGCCAATGCTGTTAATAGGCTAGGTAGATATCAGCTTTTCATTTTTCACTTGAATCGCTATAGATTGTTATTTCACCTCAGATGATGTTGCACCTAGTGCCCTACCCTCCTTTTCAATGGGAGTCCTGTCACTGCCCTTAATATCACATTGTTGTTGCTGTTAGATGCAGGAAATAAGATTTGCAGCATTTGAGACATCAGTAACTTTTGATCTATTTTTGCCTCAAGCGTGCAACTGTCCTAATTTGTTCTCTTTGTTCCCCCTGGTTTCTGTGGCTTAAGTACCACTTACTATTATTGTTTAATTTCCTATGTGAAGGAGGTTTTTGGTCATTCTTACTTTATTTCTGCAGTTTTTAACCTCTGAAACATGCCTTTTCTCATCGCTTTTTTCCTCTTTGAATTTTGAATTTTAACTATGCCTTCTCTGCACTCAAGTCCCAGAGCTGCTTAGTCAGACTCAATTATTCATTTCCTTAGATTTCAAAGTTTGCATTTCTAAGCCTCAAAACCTTCATTCTAAACCTGGTTTTGTCTGTCGTGAAATGTAAAATGAGAAAAGTCAGCTCATGATCACACTTTATTCAAATTTTACTACATTTAAACCCATACAGGAGCCAAGTCTAAAATGGTCTTATATTTTTTCACTTTTGGGAAGAAATCCATCACATAGTACACCTCTATGAACATAAGTGGTAACTATCTTTCAATCTTTTGCTGGGAAGTTAAAGTCTCCCATAATTCCCATTATTGTTTACGTGTCTGATAACTGTACAGAGAGAATTCACTATTAGACTGGAGCTAAGAGCAAAGAGCAGGCTAGCAAGGCTGTCTATCTTTAGCAGTGATTTGCACAAAACCACTCTTTTGCTGACCCATAACATTTAATTTCTCCATCCTCTGCTTCTTGCTAACACAAAGCACCATCTTATTCCATCCATTTGCCTTGGTTTCCAGCCTTCCTGAGATTTATCAGTACTTGTATGACATTCATGCCTTTGTTTCAGCCTTCCTGTGTTGACACTTGTCATAACAGTTTTAGATCCTGAACATGATCATCTCAAAGTTTGCCTGACAGTTAGGTCTTCCTCACATTGTCATAGAGTATCAGGTCTCTACCACTTGAAATAGATTGGATTGGATTAGATTATTGGCACCGTCTCTTGTGCTGGTAGTCCATTATCTTCACAGTCCGTACAACTGGCCATCAGTGAACATGAAGTGGCCTTATCCTGCCCATTTACCTTTCTGGAAATCAGCCACTCTCTCTGCCTAGAACAGGGAATGGATTTTCCTCACCTTTCTTCAAAAGCTCTGAAGTTTTCTGTGATCTTTCCAATTGTACGGTATGATAAGCTTTTGCTGCCACTGAAGGGTAGAAGTCATTATGAATAGTGCCAACAAAACAGAAACATAACAATGAAAACGATATTTTAATTCAGAATAGGTATTTGAAAAGTTCACCTTTTCTAGCACAAATGGGGAAAAGAAAAAAAGGAAGGGAAAAAAAAAAAAAAAAAAGCAGTCCTAAAACATCAAAACTGTGGCCAAAGAATTAGAAGAAACACTATTTTTCCAAAGCTGCAATGTTTTCCATTCATCTGGCTGGGCCAGCAGAGCACTGGAGACCTGGATGCACTGTACTCATGGCTGGTTCCCCTAAATGACCTGCAGGGAGATCTTCTTCTCTCTATCCCTCTGTTTCTCCTTTCAATCTCTGTTTTGTCTGTTTGTATCACTAGCTCTCAAATCGCCACTGATATATGCACGTGCAGCACCCAGCACAACCTTGTTTCAGGCTCCAGCGGGACCTTTAGGCATTACCATCCTGTAAACAAATAACAATGATAGTGAGTGTAATTACAATCGTCAAACTATTCCAGCTCCACATCATTAGCCATGCCCTGAGCTAAATAACATTTTAATCAGTTTGATATGTCATCTGTGGCTTTCTTCACTGTCACTTGCAATCCAGCAAACTCCTTCCTTCACGTTTCTAGATTAGACAGAGGGTTCTCAACTGCAGACATCCAATTCCCTGTTCAGGAAGCAGCGAGACCTTTCCTCTTCTCACAGATTTAAGATGATAGCCAAGCATCATGAGACACAGTGCGTATGTCTCCTAGGCCCATCCCATGAGAGCAGGACATTTACCACACATGAGAAGAAGACTTAATGCAGTGGCAAAGCAAAATACTCAGTGTCAAAGCCATGTCTAGATGATCATTAAAGACAGATCAAAATTACCCAATACAGGAGGAAAATCTATCGTTTGTAGAAGATTATGTTCTCTGATTATTAGTTTCAAAATTAGTTTTTCCTTTGGATTTCCTCTGAACTTAAACTTAGTTTGGAATGCCTTTGGTTTTGAATATTTCTGAAATCGTATTACTTCTCCTAAGTAAGTTGCTAGTCTGTTCTATTTACGTGAAATTCGAATAATATTGTGAAGTATCTGCCATCAGTTTTACTGTGTGCCAGGCTGAGTTCCCTGATGAATTTCAAATTTCAGATATGAAACAGTAAAGGTTAAAAAAAAAAAATGTTACAAAGGGTACTTCATGCAGTAGCATAAACTTCTGTTTTCTCAAAACTTGTATCAGTTCATCTCACCAGGACCAGCAGGGGAAGCACACTCTGCCTAGGCACTGGCAAAGGGACACAGTGAGAGTGTAGGGTCTCTTGCTGGGGCCATTCAAAATTTGACTGTACAAGCCCCTGAGCAATATGACAGGGCTTTAAAAATGGCCCTGCTTGAAGTACGCGGGTGATCTGAAGACCTCTAAGGTGCTTTCCAACAAAAGCTTTTCTATAATTGTATGAAATCACCTGCAATAGATTAACCCTGGTCATTATTCCTATCACAGGAAATAACTGTGACACCTGGGTAACAGGTGAGCTTACTGCGACACCAGGGAGAGCCTTCCTGTACTTAAAGGCAACCTGTAGGAAAGCTGGGGAGGGAGTCTTTATCAGGGCCTGGAGTGACAGGACAAGGAGTAACCGCTTTAAACTGAAAAGTAGCACCCAGAAAGAACGGAGTCACGCAACAGGATTCATTTCCAAAACCACCTCATAGACACCTGGGCCAAAGAGCAGGGCCTTGAGCGGGTATATCACAATGGCAGAGTTCATTTCCTTCCCAGTAGCTGGCACGTGCCGTTTTTTGGGATTTCGGGGCTACAGTGAGCTGCTAAGAGGGATGTCTTAGCTCTTGCAGGGCAGTGCTTCCACTAAGGCCAGGACTTTTCTGCATCTTCTACTGCCCTGCAAGCGAGGATGCTTGGGGCACACAGGAAGCTGGGAGGGGACACAGCTGCAGGGATTCCATAAGACACAAGCAAATGCAGCCTTGGCTTGGTGACGCTTTCTCTTGATTACTGCTCAACACAAATTACCTCGAGCAAGTCTACTGTGAGGACTAAAGGAAAGAGACGTATGGATGCTGCTAAGCTCTTCTAGCTTGTACCAGGTAGGAAAGATACCTCTGTAGCAGGCGTGAAGAGGATAGCACTAATTAATTAGATGAGAAGCGGAGGAAAGGCACTTAGAGGTAGTGAAAAGCAGTTAATGTGATGTTCCGGGGAAGCTTCAGTCTGCTTAAGGAGTAGCAAGAACAAGCCTAAAGTCATAGCCAAATACAAGAAAGAGAGGAGGACACGCAGCATGAGAAGCTCCCGAGAGAAAGGAGCTCTGTTTTGGGTAAAAATCAGTCCCTTTTTCTATCATGGAGACATCCAAGGGCGTAGGACACGTGCACTTCAGGGAACCAAGAGATGCTGTGCATTTCTCTCGTCCCCCTGACACAGCCACTAGGTGACGATGCTTCCAATTCTCTCTAAAGAAACCTTGCTTTCTCAGGCCCAGGTGTCCAGCTGCACACCAAGGACGTCCCTGGCTCCCAGGCACAGTTCCCAGGCCCAAGGCCGAGCTCCGCTCCGAACCCCCATTCCAGCAGACCTTGCTCCTGGCATTGTGGAGCAGCCATTTCATGTCAGCCTTTTCTCCTGGCAGTCAGCTTAGCGCCGTAACCTCTGCCATCGGGGCGCCCGAGAGCCGTGTGAGGTCAGCAGAGAGTCACTGTCAGCCTTTGACCTCACAAAGGTGGGTGGCCATAAGTGCCCTGAGCGTCCAGCTCGCATTGAGTACTGCTGGTGGCACTCGAGGCGTGGAGGTCTGCATGGTGCAATGGGAGACGCCGATGTCCTGCTGCTGGAACAAGAGGCGCTGATGTGCTGCTGGTGCAGGAGGAGACGTGAAGGTGCTGCTGCTTAGAGGTGCTGAGGGGCGGGCAGCCTCAGCGGGCAGCTGAATCAGAGGGCAGGGAAGCCAAGCAGCTTCCTTCTCTGGGGAAGGGGGCACAGAGAAAGTGATTGGAAATGGGGTACAAGCCCTCAGCCTCTAAAAGCAATCCCTCAGATGTTTAGGCATAGTAAAGTTAGGTATATCTATTTGACTCTAGACCCCAACATGTTTGTTAGTGTTCTGGTTTGTCCACTGCTTTCTTGTGGGGGATTTGAGTTGGCCATTACTGTTTAGGTGAATGCTGACTTCATATCTATGGTGCACTTTATTCTTAAAATGGGAAGTTTCTACCAATTTCCCGTCCAAACTTGCTCATAAGCCAACTGCAGTCATCATTTCAGATGTGTCTCCCAACTTACACATTTCCTATTTCTCCTTGATATTTACTCAAGAAATTCATTTACGTAGAGACAACATATTCTTCTCTCAACTGGCATCTGGCTGGGCAGAATGATGTCCTTTCATTCCCTTCCAGGCAATAGGCAACTTGTTCCTTCTGTCTTGTGAACTCTTCCTCCTAAGTTCAATGTGAATACAAGTGGCAGAACTGTGCCTCATGTCTCAAATGAGTGTCAGGGCTGCCTTGTCCAGTGTATTCATACTGGAGGGAAAAAAAAATGCATAGCCATACACACTATATAACCACTAAACTTTTTCAGTCCTCCTTGTGCTAACAGTGCATGAACGTGAGGTTTTGTTGTCATTTTTGTTTGTTTGTTTGTTTGCTTGCTTTAAACTCCTGACTGCCATATAGCAAACATGACAAAAAAACACCCTTTTTTGAGAATCTCTGAGAATGGCTCTGCTTTGTATTATCACCTGTCACTTCACCTGAACCATTTCAATCACAAGCGATATCCTTCTGTCAGGCTTGGTAGTACTTCCCAACCTTATGTCCCCTGCAAATCTCAAAGCTCATGTGTAATTTTTAATCTTCAGCCACCATGTCCATACCGAACATATCTAACTTTGAAGTCAGCTCTGCCCTGAATAGGAGGTTGGGTTTTCAGAGGTCCCTTCCAGCCTACATTTCTCCATGAGTCTTTGCCTCCTTAGCAGCTGCAGTTTCAGAACTGTCTCTGAGAATTACCATAGGTAACGACTCCTTTGCTGGTAAGTCCCTCTTCAGTGTGAACAATTGTAAATTCCCTTTATTCACTTGCAGCCCCAAAGCCCAAATCCGTAGATAATGTATCAGAAGCTCACAGAAAGTGAAATAGATGTAATTCATCCCCTGTGTAGGGAAGAACTGGTCCTAGAAAGGAAAGCTATTAAATTATCTGGAAACAATTTAGCTCTGATAAATTATTTTGTAAATTACACATTACCCCCTCCTTCCCTGGTCTTAGCTGTTCTTGCTCCAAAACTTTGCATGGTGTTGATGTCAAACTAACAGGCCCACACTTGTCTGGATGACTCTTTACCCTCTTCTGGACAGAGGTGTATTTGTTACTCTCCCATTCTGGGGACTATCCCTGATTTGCACAATTGTTATGCATTTTTCCTACTTGACTTGTTGTTCTGTGTGCCAATGCTGTTAATAGGCTAGGTAGATATCAGCTTTTCATTTTTCACTTGAATCGCTATAGATTGTTATTTCACCTCAGATGATGTTGCGCCTAGTGCCCTACCCTCCTTTTCAATGGGAGTCCTGTCACTGCCCTTAATATCACATTGTTGTTGCTGTTAGATGCAGGAAATAAGATTTGCAGCATTTGAGACATCAGTAACTTTTGATCTATTTTTGCCTCAAGCGTGCAACTGTCCTAATTTGTTCTCTTTGTTCCCCCTGGTTTCTGTGGCTTAAGTACCACTTACTATTATTGTTTAATTTCCTATGTGAAGGAGGTTTTCGGTCATTCTTACTTTATTTCTGCAGTTTTTAACCTCTGAAACATGCCTTTTCTCATCGCTTTTTTCCTCTTTGAATTTTGAATTTTAACTATGCCTTCTCTGCACTCAAGTCCCAGAGCTGCTTAGTCAGACTCAATTATTCATTTCCTTAGATTTCAAAGTTTGCATTTCTAAGCCTCAAAACCTTCATTCTAAACCTGGTTTTGTCTGTCGTGAAATGTAAAATGAGAAAAGTCAGCTCATGATCACACTTTATTCAAATTTTACTACATTTAAACCCATACAGGAGCCAAGTCTAAAATGGTCTTATATTTTTTCACTTTTGGGAAGAAATCCATCACATAGTATACCTCTATGAACATAAGTGGTAATTATCTTTCAATCTTTTGCTGGGAAGTTAAAGTCTCCCATAATTCCCATTATTGTTTACGTGTCTGATAACTGTACAGAGATAATTCACTATTAGACTGGAGCTAAGAGCAAAGAGCAGGCTAGCAAGGCTGTCTATCTTTAGCAGTGATTTGCACAAAACCACTCTTTTGCTGACCCATAACATTTAATTTCTCCATCCTCTGCTTCTTGCTAACACAAAGCACCATCTTATTCCATCCATTTGCCTTGGTTTCCAGCCTTCCTGAGATTTATCAGTACTTGTATGACATTCATGCCTTTGTTTCACCCTTCCTGTGTTGACACTTGTCATAACAGTTTTAGATCCTGAACATGATCATCTCAAAGTTTGCCTGACAGTTAGGTCTTCCTCACATTGTCATAGAGTATCAGGTCTCTACCACTTGAAATAGATTGGATTGGATTAGATTATTGGCACCGTCTCTTGTGCTGGTAGTCCATTATCTTCACAGTCCGTACAACTGGCCATCAGTGAACATGAAGTGGCCTTATCCTGCCCATTTACCTTTCTGGAAATCAGCCACTCTCTCTGCCTAGAACAGGGAATGGATTTTCCTCACCTTTCTTCAAAAGCTCTGAAGTTTTCTGTGATCTTTCCAATTGTACGGTATGATAAGCTTTTGCTGCCACTGAAGGGTAGAAGTCATTATGAATAGTGCCAACAAAACAGAAACATAACAATGAAAACGATATTTTAATTCAGAATAGGTATTTGAAAAGTTCACCTTTTCTAGCACAAATGGGGAAAAGAAAAAAAGGAAGGAAAAAAAAAAAAAAAAAGCAGTCCTAAAACATCAAAACTGTGGCCAAAGAATTAGAAGAAACACTATTTTTCCAAAGCTGCAATGTTTTCCATTCATCTGGCTGGGCCAGCAGAGCACTGGAGACCTGGATGCACTGTACTCATGGCTGGTTCCCCTAAATGACCTGCAGGGAGATCTTCTTCTCTCTATCCCTCTGTTTCTCCTTTCAATCTCTGTTTTGTCTGTTTGTATCACTAGCTCTCAAATCGCCACTGATATATGCACGTGCAGCACCCAGCACAACCTTGTTTCAGGCTCCAGCGGGACCTTTAGGCATTACCATCCTGTAAACAAATAACAATGATAGTGAGCGTAATTACAATCGTCAAACTATTCCAGCTCCACATCATTAGCCATGCCCTGAGCTAAATAACATTTTAATCAGTTTGATATGTCATCTGTGGCTTTCTTCACTGTCACTTGCAATCCAGCAAACTCCTTCCTTCACGTTTCTAGATTAGACAGAGGGTTCTCAACTGCAGACATCCAATTCCCTGTTCAGGAAGCAGCGAGACCTTTCCTCTTCTCACAGATTTAAGATGATAGCCAAGCATCATGAGACACAGTGCGTATGTCTCCTAGGCCCATCCCATGAGAGCAGGACATTTACCACACATGAGAAGAAGACTTAATGCAGTGGCAAAGCAAAATACTCAGTGTCAAAGCCATGTCTAGATGATCATTAAAGACAGATCAAAATTACCCAATACAGGAGGAAAATCTATCGTTTGTAGAAGATTATGTTCTCTGATTATTAGTTTCAAAATTAGTTTTTCCTTTGGATTTCCTCTGAACTTAAACTTAGTTTGGAATGCCTTTGGTTTTGAATATTTCTGAAATCGTATTACTTCTCCTAAGTAAGTTGCTAGTCTGTTCTATTTACGTGAAATTCGAATAATATTGTGAAGTATCTGCCATCAGTTTTACTGTGTGCCAGGCTGAGTTCCCTGATGAATTTCAAATTTCAGATATGAAACAGTAAAGGTTAAAAAAAAAAAATGTTACAAAGGGTACTTCATGCAGTAGCATAAACTTCTGTTTTCTCAAAACTTGTATCAGTTCATCTCACCAGGACCAGCAGGGGAAGCACACTCTGCCTAGGCACTGGCAAAGGGACACAGTGAGAGTGTAGGGTCTCTTGCTGGGGCCATTCAAAATTTGACTGTACAAGCCCCTGAGCAATATGACAGGGCTTTAAAAATGGCCCTGCTTGAAGTACGCGGGTGATCTGGAGACCTCTAAGGTGCTTTCCAACAAAAGCTTTTCTATAATTGTATGAAATCACCTGCAATAGATTAACCCTGGTCATTATTCCTATCACAGGAAATAACTGTGACACCTGGGTAACAGGTGAGCTTACTGCGACACCAGGGAGAGCCTTCCTGTACTTAAAGGCAACCTGTAGGAAAGCTGGGGAGGGAGTCTTTATCAGGGCCTGGAGTGACAGGACAAGGAGTAACCGCTTTAAACTGAAAAGTAGCACCCAGAAAGAACGGAGTCACACAACAGGATTCATTTCCAAAACCACCTCATAGACACCTGGGCCAAAGAGCAGGGCCTTGAGCGGGTATATCACAATGACAGAGTTCATTTCCTTCCCAGTAGCTGGCACGTGCCGTTTTTTGGGATTTCGGGGCTACAGTGAGCTGCTAAGAGGGATGTCTTAGCTCTTGCAGGGCAGTGCTTCCACTAAGGCCAGGACTTTTCTGCATCTTCTACTGCCCTGCAAGCGAGGATGCTTGGGGCACACAGGAAGCTGGGAGGGGACACAGCTGCAGGGATTCCATAAGGCACAAGCAAATGCAGCCTTGGCTTGGTGACACTTTCTCTTGATTACTGCTCAACACAAATTACCTCGAGCAAGTCTACTGTGAGGACTAAAGGAAAGAGACGTATGGATGCTGCTAAGCTCTTCTAGCTTGTACCAGGTAGGAAAGATACCTCTGTAGCAGGCGTGAAGAGGATAGCACTAATTAATTAGATGAGAAGCGGAGGAAAGGCACTTAGAGGTAGTGAAAAGCAGTTAATGTGATGTTCCGGGGAAGCTTCAGTCTGCTTAAGGAGTAGCAAGAACAAGCCTAAAGTCATAGCCAAATACAAGAAAGAGAGGAGGACACGCAGCATGAGAAGCTCCCGAGAGAAAGGAGCTCTGTTTTGGGTAAAAATCAGTCCCTTTTTCTATCATGGAGACATCCAAGGGCGTAGGACACGTGCACTTCAGGGAACCAAGAGATGCTGTGCATTTCTCTCGTCCCCCTGACACAGCCACTAGGTGACGATGCTTCCAATTCTCTCTAAAGAAACCTTGCTTTCTCAGGCCCAGGTGTCCAGCTGCACACCAAGGACGTCCCTGGCTCCCAGGCACAGTTCCCAGGCCCAAGGCCGAGCTCCGCTCCGAACCCCCATTCCAGCAGACCTTGCTCCTGGCATTGTGGAGCAGCCATTTCATGTCAGCCTTTTCTCCTGGCAGTCAGCTTAGCGCCGTAACCTCTGCCATCGGGGCGCCCGAGAGCTGTGTGAGGTCAGCAGAGAGTCACTGTCAGCCTTTGACCTCACAAAGGTGGGTGGCCATAAGTGCCCTGAGCGTCCAGCTCGCATTGAGTACTGCTGGTGGCACTCGAGGCGTGGAGGTCTGCATGGTGCAATGGGAGACGCCGATGTCCTGCTGCTGGAACAAGAGGCGCTGATGTGCTGCTGGTGCAGGAGGAGACGTGAAGGTGCTGCTGCTTAGAGGTGCTGAGGGGCGGGCAGCCTCAGCGGGCAGCTGAATCAGAGGGCAGGGAAGCCAAGCAGCTTCCTTCTCTGGGGAAGGGGGCACAGAGAAAGTGATTGGAAATGGGGTACAAGCCCTCAGCCTCTAAAAGCAATCCCTCAGATGTTTAGGCATAGTAAAGTTAGGTATATCTATTTGACTCTAGACCCCAACATGTTTGTTAGTGTTCTGGTTTGTCCACTGCTTTCTTGTGGGGGATTTGAGTTGGCCATTACTGTTTAGGTGAATGCTGACTTCATATCTATGGTGCACTTTATTCTTAAAATGGGAAGTTTCTACCAATTTCCCGTCCAAACTTGCTCATAAGCCAACTGCAGTCATCATTTCAGATGTGTCTCCCAACTTACACATTTCCTATTTCTCCTTGATATTTACTCAAGAAATTCATTTACGTAGAGACAACATATTCTTCTCTCAACTGGCATCTGGCCGGGCAGAATGATGTCCTTTCATTCCCTTCCAGGCAATAGGCAACTTGTTCCTTCTGTCTTGTGAACTCTTCCTCCTAAGTTCAATGTGAATACAAGTGGCAGAACTGTGCCTCATGTCTCAAATGAGTGTCAGGGCTGCCTTGTCCAGTGTATTCATACTGGAGGGAAAAAAAAATGAATAGCCATACACACTATATAACCACTAAACTTTTTCAGTCCTCCTTGTGCTAACAGTGCATGAACGTGAGGTTTTGTTGTCATTTTTGTTTGTTTGTTTGTTTGCTTGCTTTAAACTCCTGACTGCCATATAGCAAACATGACCAAAAAACACCCTTTTTTGAGAATCTCTGAGAATGGCTCTGCTTTGTATTATCACCTGTCACTTCACCTGAACCATTTCAATCACAAGCGATATCCTTCTGTCAGGCTTGGTAGTACTTCCCAACCTTATGTCCCCTGCAAATCTCAAAGCTCATGTGTAATTTTTAATCTTCAGCCACCATGTCCATACCGAACATATCTAACTTTGAAGTCAGCTCTGCCCTGAATAGGAGGTTGGGTTTTCAGAGGTCCCTTCCAGCCTACATTTCTCCATGAGTCTTTGCCTCCTTAGCAGCTGCAGTTTCAGAACTGTCTCTGAGAATTACCATAGGTAACGACTCCTTTGCTGGTAAGTCCCTCTTCAGTGTGAACAATTGTAAATTCCCTTTATTCACTTGCAGCCCCAAAGCCCAAATCCGTAGATAATGTATCAGAAGCTCACAGAAAGTGAAATAGATGTAATTCATCCCCTGTGTAGGGAAGAACTGGTCCTAGAAAGGAAAGCTATTAAATTATCTGGAAACAATTTAGCTCTGATAAATTATTTTGTAAATTACACATTACCCCCTCCTTCCCTGGTCTTAGCTGTTCTTGCTCCAAAACTTTGCATGGTGTTGATGTCAAACTAACAGGCCCACACTTGTCTGGATGACTCTTTACCCTCTTCTGGACAGAGGTGTATTTGTTACTCTCCCATTCTGGGGACTATCCCTGATTTGCACAATTGTTATGCATTTTTCCTACTTGACTTGTTGTTCTGTGTGCCAATGCTGTTAATAGGCTAGGTAGATATCAGCTTTTCATTTTTCACTTGAATCGCTATAGATTGTTATTTCACCTCAGATGATGTTGCGCCTAGTGCCCTACCCTCCTTTTCAATGGGAGTCCTGTCACTGCCCTTAATATCACATTGTTGTTGCTGTTAGATGCAGGAAATAAGATTTGCAGCATTTGAGACATCAGTAACTTTTGATCTATTTTTGCCTCAAGCGTGCAACTGTCCTAATTTGTTCTCTTTGTTCCCCCTGGTTTCTGTGGCTTAAGTACCACTTACTATTATTGTTTAATTTCCTATGTGAAGGAGGTTTTTGGTCATTCTTACTTTATTTCTGCAGTTTTTAACCTCTGAAACATGCCTTTTCTCATCGCTTTTTTCCTCTTTGAATTTTGAATTTTAACTATGCCTTCTCTGCACTCAAGTCCCAGAGCTGCTTAGTCAGACTCAATTATTCATTTCCTTAGATTTCAAAGTTTGCATTTCTAAGCCTCAAAACCTTCATTCTAAACCTGGTTTTGTCTGTCGTGAAATGTAAAATGAGAAAAGTCAGCTCATGATCACACTTTATTCAAATTTTACTACATTTAAACCCATACAGGAGCCAAGTCTAAAATGGTCTTATATTTTTTCACTTTTGGGAAGAAATCCATCACATAGTACACCTCTGTGAACATAAGTGGTAATTATCTTTCAATCTTTTGCTGGGAAGTTAAAGTCTCCCATAATTCCCATTATTGTTTACATGTCTGATAACTGTACAGAGATAATTCACTATTAGACTGGAGCTAAGAGCAAAGAGCAGGCTAGCAAGGCTGTCTATCTTTAGCAGTGATTTGCACAAAACCACTCTTTTGCTGACCCATAACATTTAATTTCTCCATCCTCTGCTTCTTGCTAACACAAAGCACCATCTTATTCCATCCATTTGCCTTGGTTTCCAGCCTTCCTGAGATTTATCAGTACTTGTATGACATTCATGCCTTTGTTTCACCCTTCCTGTGTTGACACTTGTCATAACAGTTTTAGATCCTGAACATGATCATCTCAAAGTTTGCCTGACAGTTAGGTCTTCCTCACATTGTCATAGAGTATCAGGTCTCTACCACTTGAAATAGATTGGATTGGATTAGATTATTGGCACCGTCTCTTGTGCTGGTAGTCCGTTATCTTCACAGTCCGTACAACTGGCCATCAGTGAACATGAAGTGGCCTTATCCTGCCCATTTACCTTTCTGGAAATCAGCCACTCTCTCTGCCTAGAACAGGGAATGGATTTTCCTCACCTTTCTTCAAAAGCTCTGAAGTTTTCTGTGATCTTTCCAATTGTACGGTATGATAAGCTTTTGCTGCCACTGAAGGGTAGAAGTCATTATGAATAGTGCCAACAAAACAGAAACATAACAATGAAAACGATATTTTAATTCAGAATAGGTATTTGAAAAGTTCACCTTTTCTAGCACAAATGGGGAAAAGAAAAAAAGGAAGGGAAAAAAAAAAAAAAAAAAAGCAGTCCTAAAACATCAAAAGTGTGGCCAAAGAATTAGAAGAAACACTATTTTTCCAAAGCTGCAATGTTTTCCATTCATCTGGCTGGGCCAGCAGAGCACTGGAGACCTGGATGCACTGTACTCATGGCTGGTTCCCCTAAATGACCTGCAGGGAGATCTTCTTCTCTCTATCCCTCTGTTTCTCCTTTCAATCTCTGTTTTGTCTGTTTGTATCACTAGCTCTCAAATCGCCACTGATATATGCACGTGCAGCACCCAGCACAACCTTGTTTCAGGCTCCAGCGGGACCTTTAGGCATTACCATCCTGTAAACAAATAACAATGATAGTGAGTGTAATTACAATCGTCAAACTATTCCAGCTCCACATCATTAGCCATGCCCTGAGCTAAATAACATTTTAATCAGTTTGATATGTCATCTGTGGCTTTCTTCACTGTCACTTGCAATCCAGCAAACTCCTTCCTTCACGTTTCTAGATTAGACAGAGGGTTCTCAACTGCAGACATCCAATTCCCTGTTCAGGAAGCAGCGAGACCTTTCCTCTTCTCACAGATTTAAGATGATAGCCAAGCATCATGAGACACAGTGCGTATGTCTCCTAGGCCCATCCCATGAGAGCAGGACATTTACCACACATGAGAAGAAGACTTAATGCAGTGGCAAAGCAAAATACTCGGTGTCAAAGCCATGTCTAGATGATCATTAAAGACAGATCAAAATTACCCAATACAGGAGGAAAATCTATCGTTTGTAGAAGATTATGTTCTCTGATTATTAGTTTCAAAATTAGTTTTTCCTTTGGATTTCCTCTGAACTTAAACTTAGTTTGGAATGCCTTTGGTTTTGAATATTTCTGAAATCGTATTACTTCTCCTAAGTAAGTTGCTAGTCTGTTCTGTTTACGTGAAATTCGAATAATATTGTGAAGTATCTGCCATCAGTTTTACTGTGTGCCAGGCTGAGTTCCCTGATGAATTTCAAATTTCAGATATGAAACAGTAAAGGTTAAAAAAAAAACATGTTACAAAGGGTACTTCATGCAGTAGCATAAACTTCTGTTTTCTCAAAACTTGTATCAGTTCATCTCACCAGGACCAGCAGGGGAAGCACACTCTGCCTAGGCACTGGCAAAGGGACACAGTGAGAGTGTAGGGTCTCTTGCTGGGGCCATTCAAAATTTGACTGTACAAGCCCCTGAGCAATATGACAGGGCTTTAAAAATGGCCCTGCTTGAAGTACGCGGGTGATCTGGAGACCTCTAAGGTGCTTTCCAACAAAAGCTTTTCTATAATTGTATGAAATCACCTGCAATAGATTAACCCTGGTCATTATTCCTATCACAGGAAATAACTGTGACACCTGGGTAACAGGTGAGCTTACTGTGACACCAGGGAGAGCCTTCCTGTACTTAAAGGCAACCTGTAGGAAAGCTGGGGAGGGAGTCTTTATCAGGGCCTGGAGTGACAGGACAAGGAGTAACCGCTTTAAACTGAAAAGTAGCACCCAGAAAGAACGGAGTCACGCAACAGGATTCATTTCCAAAACCACCTCATAGACACCTGGGCCAAAGAGCAGGGCCTTGAGCGGGTATATCGCAATGGCGGAGTTCATTTCCTTCCCAGTAGCTGGCACGTGCCGTTTTTTGGGATTTCGGGGCTACAGTGAGCTGCTAAGAGGGATGTCTTAGCTCTTGCAGGGCAGTGCTTCCACTAAGGCCAGGACTTTTCTGCATCTTCTACTGCCCTGCAAGCGAGGATGCTTGGGGCACACAGGAAGCTGGGAGGGGACACAGCTGCAGGGATTCCATAAGGCACAAGCAAATGCAGCCTTGGCTTGGTGACACTTTCTCTTGATTACTGCTCAACACAAATTACCTCGAGCAAGTCTACTGTGAGGACTAAAGGAAAGAGACGTATGGATGCTGCTAAGCTCTTCTAGCTTGTACCAGGTAGGAAAGATACCTCTGTAGCAGGCGTGAAGAGGATAGCACTAATTAATTAGATGAGAAGCAGAGGAAAGGCACTTAGAGGTAGTGAAAAGCAGTTAATGTGATGTTCCGGGGAAGCTTCAGTCTGCTTAAGGAGTAGCAAGAACAAGCCTAAAGTCATAGCCAAATACAAGAAAGAGAGGAGGACACGCAGCATGAGAAGCTCCCGAGAGAAAGGAGCTCTGTTTTGGGTAAAAATCAGTCCCTTTTTCTATCATGGAGACATCCAAGGGCGTAGGACACGTGCACTTCAGGGAACCAAGAGATGCTGTGCATTTCTCTCGTCCCCCTGACACAGCCACTAGGTGACGATGCTTCCAATTCTCTCTAAAGAAACCTTGCTTTCTCAGGCCCAGGTGTCCAGCTGCACACCAAGGACGTCCCTGGCTCCCAGGCACAGTTCCCAGGCCCAAGGCCGAGCTCCGCTCCGAACCCCCATTCCAGCAGACCTTGCTCCTGGCATTGTGGAGCAGCCATTTCATGTCAGCCTTTTCTCCTGGCAGTCAGCTTAGCGCCGTAACCTCTGCCATCGGGGCGCCCGAGAGCCGTGTGAGGTCAGCAGAGAGTCACTGTCAGCCTTTGACCTCACAAAGGTGGGTGGCCATAAGTGCCCTGAGCGTCCAGCTCGCATTGAGTACTGCTGGTGGCACTCGAGGCGTGGAGGTCTGCATGGTGCAATGGGAGACGCCGATGTCCTGCTGCTGGAACAAGAGGCGCTGATGTGCTGCTGGTGCAGGAGAAGACGTGAAGGTGCTGCTGCTTAGAGGTGCTGAGGAGCGGGCAGCCTCAGCGGGCAGCTGAATCAGAGGGCAGGGAAGCCAAGCAGCTTCCTTCTCTGGGGAAGGGGGCACAGAGAAAGTGATTGGAAATGGGGTACAAGCCCTCAGCCTCTAAAAGCAATCCCTCAGATGTTTAGGCATAGTAAAGTTAGGTATATCTATTTGACTCTAGACCCCAACATGTTTGTTAGTGTTCTGGTTTGTCCACTGCTTTCTTGTGGGGGATTTGAGTTGGCCATTACTCTTTAGGTGAATGCTGACTTCATATCTATGGTGCACTTTATTCTTAAAATGGGAAGTTTCTACCAATTTCCCGTCCAAACTTGCTCATAAGCCAACTGCAGTCATCATTTCAGATGTGTCTCCCAACTTACACATTTCCTATTTCTCCTTGATATTTACTCAAGAAATTCATTTACGTAGAGACAACATATTCTTCTCTCAACTGGCATCTGGCCGGGCAGAATGATGTCCTTTCATTCCCTTCCAGGCAATAGGCAACTTGTTCCTTCTGTCTTGTGAACTCTTCCTCCTAAGTTCAATGTGAATACAAGTGGCAGAACTGTGCCTCATGTCTCAAATGAGTGTCAGGGCTGCCTTGTCCAGTGTATTCATACTGGAGGGAAAAAAAAATGAATAGCCATACACACTATATAACCACTAAACTTTTTCAGTCCTCCTTGTGCTAACAGTGCATGAACGTGAGGTTTTGTTGTCATTTTTGTTTGTTTGTTTGTTTGCTTGCTTTAAACTCCTGACTGCCATATAGCAAACATGACCAAAAAACACCCTTTTTTGAGAATCTCTGAGAATGGCTCTGCTTTGTATTATCACCTGTCACTTCACCTGAACCATTTCAATCACAAGCGATATCCTTCTGTCAGGCTTGGTAGTACTTCCCAACCTTATGTCCCCTGCAAATCTCAAAGCTCATGTGTAATTTTTAATCTTCAGCCACCATGTCCATACCGAACATATCTAACTTTGAAGTCAGCTCTGCCCTGAATAGGAGGTTGGGTTTTCAGAGGTCCCTTCCAGCCTACATTTCTCCATGAGTCTTTGCCTCCTTAGCAGCTGCAGTTTCAGAACTGTCTCTGAGAATTACCATAGGTAACGACTCCTTTGCTGGTAAGTCCCTCTTCAGTGTGAACAATTGTAAATTCCCTTTATTCACTTGCAGCCCCAAAGCCCAAATCCGTAGATAATGTATCAGAAGCTCACAGAAAGTGAAATAGATGTAATTCATCCCCTGTGTAGGGAAGAACTGGTCCTAGAAAGGAAAGCTATTAAATTATCTGGAAACAATTTAGCTCTGATAAATTATTTTGTAAATTACACATTACCCCCTCCTTCCCTGGTCTTAGCTGTTCTTGCTCCAAAACTTTGCATGGTGTTGATGTCAAACTAACAGGCCCACACTTGTCTGGATGACTCTTTACCCTCTTCTGGACAGAGGTGTATTTGTTACTCTCCCATTCTGGGGACTATCCCTGATTTGCACAATTGTTATGCATTTTTCCTACTTGACTTGTTGTTCTGTGTGCCAATGCTGTTAATAGGCTAGGTAGATATCAGCTTTTCATTTTTCACTTGAATCGCTATAGATTGTTATTTCACCTCAGATGATGTTGCGCCTAGTGCCCTACCCTCCTTTTCAATGGGAGTCCTGTCACTGCCCTTAATATCACATTGTTGTTGCTGTTAGATGCAGGAAATAAGATTTGCAGCATTTGAGACATCAGTAACTTTTGATCTATTTTTGCCTCAAGCGTGCAACTGTCCTAATTTGTTCTCTTTGTTCCCCCTGGTTTCTGTGGCTTAAGTACCACTTACTATTATTGTTTAATTTCCTATGTGAAGGAGGTTTTTGGTCATTCTTACTTTATTTCTGCAGTTTTTAACCTCTGAAACATGCCTTTTCTCATCGCTTTTTTCCTCTTTGAATTTTGAATTTTAACTATGCCTTCTCTGCACTCAAGTCCCAGAGCTGCTTAGTCAGACTCAATTATTCATTTCCTTAGATTTCAAAGTTTGCATTTCTAAGCCTCAAAACCTTCATTCTAAACCTGGTTTTGTCTGTCGTGAAATGTAAAATGAGAAAAGTCAGCTCATGATCACACTTTATTCAAATTTTACTACATTTAAACCCATACAGGAGCCAAGTCTAAAATGGTCTTATATTTTTTCACTTTTGGGAAGAAATCCATCACATAGTATACCTCTGTGAACATAAGTGGTAATTATCTTTCAATCTTTTGCTGGGAAGTTAAAGTCTCCCATAATTCCCATTATTGTTTACGTGTCTGATAACTGTACAGAGAGAATTCACTATTAGACTGGAGCTAAGAGCAAAGAGCAGGCTAGCAAGGCTGTCTATCTTTAGCAGTGATTTGCACAAAACCACTCTTTTGCTGACCCATAACATTTAATTTCTCCATCCTCTGCTTCTTGCTAACACAAAGCACCATCTTATTCCATCCATTTGCCTTGGTTTCCAGCCTTCCTGAGATTTATCAGTACTTGTATGACATTCATGCCTTTGTTTCACCCTTCCTGTGTTGACACTTGTCATAACAGTTTTAGATCCTGAACATGATCATCTCAAAGTTTGCCTGACAGTTAGGTCTTCCTCACATTGTCATAGAGTATCAGGTCTCTACCACTTGAAATAGATTGGATTGGATTAGATTATTGGCACCGTCTCTTGTGCTGGTAGTCCATTATCTTCACAGTCCGTACAACTGGCCATCAGTGAACATGAAGTGGCCTTATCCTGCCCATTTACCTTTCTGGAAATCAGCCACTCTCTCTGCCTAGAACAGGGAATGGATTTTCCTCACCTTTCTTCAAAAGCTCTGAAGTTTTCTGTGATCTTTCCAATTGTACGGTATGATAAGCTTTTGCTGCCACTGAAGGGTAGAAGTCATTACGAATAGTGCCAACAAAACAGAAACATAACAATGAAAACGATATTTTAATTCAGAATAGGTATTTGAAAAGTTCACCTTTTCTAGCACAAATGGGGAAAAGAAAAAAAGGAAGGAAAAAAAAAAAAAAAGCAGTCCTAAAACATCAAAAGTGTGGCCAAAGAATTAGAAGAAACACTATTTTTCCAAAGCTGCAATGTTTTCCATTCATCTGGCTGGGCCAGCAGAGCACTGGAGACCTGGATGCACTGTACTCATGGCTGGTTCCCCTAAATGACCTGCAGGGAGATCTTCTTCTCTCTATCCCTCTGTTTCTCCTTTCAATCTCTGTTTTGTCTGTTTGTATCACTAGCTCTCAAATCGCCACTGATATATGCACGTGCAGCACCCAGCACAACCTTGTTTCAGGCTCCAGCGGGACCTTTAGGCATTACCATCCTGTAAACAAATAACAATGATAGTGAGTGTAATTACAATCGTCAAACTATTCCAGCTCCACATCATTAGCCATGCCCTGAGCTAAATAACATTTTAATCAGTTTGATATGTCATCTGTGGCTTTCTTCACTGTCACTTGCAATCCAGCAAACTCCTTCCTTCACGTTTCTAGATTAGACAGACGGTTCTCAACTGCAGACATCCAATTCCCTGTTCAGGAAGCAGCGAGACCTTTCCTCTTCTCACAGATTTAAGATGATAGCCAAGCATCATGAGACACAGTGCGTATGTCTCCTAGGCCCATCCCATGAGAGCAGGACATTTACCACACATGAGAAGAAGACTTAATGCAGTGGCAAAGCAAAATACTCAGTGTCAAAGCCATGTCTAGATGATCATTAAAGACAGATCAAAATTACCCAATACAGGAGGAAAATCTATCGTTTGTAGAAGATTATGTTCTCTGATTATTAGTTTCAAAATTAGTTTTTCCTTTGGATTTCCTCTGAACTTAAACTTAGTTTGGAATGCCTTTGGTTTTGAATATTTCTGAAATCGTATTACTTCTCCTAAGTAAGTTGCTAGTCTGTTCTGTTTACGTGAAATTCGAATAATATTGTGAAGTATCTGCCATCAGTTTTACTGTGTGCCAGGCTGAGTTCCCTGATGAATTTCAAATTTCAGATATGAAACAGTAAAGGTTAAAAAAAAAAAATGTTACAAAGGGTACTTCATGCAGTAGCATAAACTTCTGTTTTCTCAAAACTTGTATCAGTTCATCTCACCAGGACCAGCAGGGGAAGCACACTCTGCCTAGGCACTGGCAAAGGGACACAGTGAGAGTGTAGGGTCTCTTGCTGGGGCCATTCAAAATTTGACTGTACAAGCCCCTGAGCAATATGACAGGGCTTTAAAAATGGCCCTGCTTGAAGTACGCGGGTGATCTGGAGACCTCTAAGGTGCTTTCCAACAAAAGCTTTTCTATAATTGTATGAAATCACCTGCAATAGATTAACCCTGGTCATTATTCCTATCACAGGAAATAACTGTGACACCTGGGTAACAGGTGAGCTTACTGCGACACCAGGGAGAGCCTTCCTGTACTTAAAGGCAACCTGTAGGAAAGCTGGGGAGGGAGTCTTTATCAGGGCCTGCAGTGACAGGACAAGGAGTAACCGCTTTAAACTGAAAAGTAGCACCCAGAAAGAACGGAGTTACGCAACAGGATTCATTTCCAAAACCGTCTCACAGACACCTGGGCCAAAGAGCAGGGCCTTGAGCGGGTATATCACAATGACAGAGTTCATTTCCTTCCCAGTAGCTGGCACGTGCCGTTTTTGGGGATTTCAGGGCTACAGTGAGCTGCTAAGAGGGATGTCTTAGCTCTTGCAGGGCAGTGCTTCCACTAAGGCCAGGACTTTTCTGCATCTTCTACTGCCCTGCAAGCGAGGATGCTTGGGGCACACAGGAAGCTGGGAGCGGACACAGCTGCAGGGATTCCATAAGACACAAGCAAATGCAGCCTTGGCTTGGTGACACTTTCTCTTGATTACTGCTCAACACAAATTACCTCGAGCAAGTCTACTGTGAGGACTAAAGGAAAGAGACGTATGGATGCTGCTAAGCTCTTCTAGCTTGTACCAGGTAGGAAAGATACCTCTGTAGCAGGCGTGAAGAGGATAGCACTAATTAATTAGATGAGAAGCGGAGGAAAGGCACTTAGAGGTAGTGAAAAGCAGTTAATGTGATGTTCCGGGGAAGCTTCAGTCTGCTTAAGGAGTAGCAAGAACAAGCCTAAAGTCATAGCCAAATACAAGAAAGAGAGGAGGACACGCAGCATGAGAAGCTCCCGAGAGAAAGGAGCTCTGTTTTGGGTAAAAATCAGTCCCTTTTTCTATCATGGAGACATCCAAGGGCGTAGGACACGTGCACTTCAGGGAACCAAGAGATGCTGTGCATTTCTCTCGTCCCCCTGACACAGCCACTAGGTGACGATGCTTCCAATTCTCTCTAAAGAAACCTTGCTTTCTCAGGCCCAGGTGTCCAGCTGCACACCAAGGACGTCCCTGGCTCCCAGGCACAGTTCCCAGGCCCAAGGCCGAGCTCCCCTCCGAACCCCCATTCCAGCAGACCTTGCTCCTGGCATTGTGGAGCAGCCATTTCATGTCAGCCTTTTCTCCTGGCAGTCAGCTTAGCGCCGTAACCTCTGCCATCGGGGCGCCCGAGAGCCGTGTGAGGTCAGCAGAGAGTCACTGTCAGCCTTTGACCTCACAAAGGTGGGTGGCCGTAAGTGCCCTGAGCGTCCAGCTCGCATTGAGTACTGCTGGTGGCACTCGAGGCGTGGAGGTCTGCATGGTGCAATGGGAGACGCCGATGTCCTGCTGCTGGAACAAGAGGCGCTGATGTGCTGCTGGTGCAGGAGAAGACGTGAAGGTGCTGCTGCTTAGAGGTGCTGAGGAGCGGGCAGCCTCAGCGGGCAGCTGAATCAGAGGGCAGGGAAGCCAAGCAGCTTCCTTCTCTGGGGAAGGGGGCACAGAGAAAGTGATTGGAAATGGGGTACAAGCCCTCAGCCTCTAAAAGCAATCCCTCAGATGTTTAGGCATAGTAAAGTTAGGTATATCTATTTGACTCTAGACCCCAACATGTTTGTTAGTGTTCTGGTTTGTCCACTGCTTTCTTGTGGGGGATTTGAGTTGGCCATTACTCTTTAGGTGAATGCTGACTTCATATCTATGGTGCACTTTATTCTTAAAATGGGAAGTTTCTACCAATTTCCCGTCCAAACTTGCTCATAAGCCAACTGCAGTCATCATTTCAGATGTGTCTCCCAACTTACACATTTCCTATTTCTCCTTGATATTTACTCAAGAAATTCATTTACGTAGAGACAACATATTCTTCTCTCAACTGGCATCTGGCCGGGCAGAATGATGTCCTTTCATTCCCTTCCAGGCAATAGGCAACTTGTTCCTTCTGTCTTGTGAACTCTTCCTCCTAAGTTCAATGTGAATACAAGTGGCAGAACTGTGCCTCATGTCTCAAATGAGTGTCAGGGCTGCCTTGTCCAGTGTATTCATACTGGAGGGAAAAAAAAATGAATAGCCATACACACTATATAACCACTAAACTTTTTCAGTCCTCCTTGTGCTAACAGTGCATGAACGTGAGGTTTTGTTGTCATTTTTGTTTGTTTGTTTGTTTGCTTGCTTTAAACTCCTGACTGCCATATAGCAAACATGACAAAAAAACACCCTTTTTTGAGAATCTCTGAGAATGGCTCTGCTTTGTATTATC
The DNA here is from genome assembly GCF_964211835.1 of Anser anser. Lineage (NCBI taxonomy): Eukaryota > Metazoa > Chordata > Aves > Anseriformes > Anatidae > Anser > Anser anser. The sequence goes on along the minus strand of NC_139738.1, from coordinate 13,669,669 downwards.
ACCTGTCACTTCACCTGAACCATTTCAATCACAAGCGATATCCTTCTGTCAGGCTTGGTAGTACTTCCCAACCTTATGTCCCCTGCAAATCTCAAAGCTCATGTGTAATTTTTAATCTTCAGCCACCATGTCCATACCGAACATATCTAACTTTGAAGTCAGCTCTGCCCTGAATAGGAGGTTGGGTTTTCAGAGGTCCCTTCCAGCCTACATTTCTCCATGAGTCTTTGCCTCCTTAGCAGCTGCAGTTTCAGAACTGTCTCTGAGAATTACCATAGGTAACGACTCCTTTGCTGGTAAGTCCCTCTTCAGTGTGAACAATTGTAAATTCCCTTTATTCACTTGCAGCCCCAAAGCCCAAATCCATAGATAATGTATCAGAAGCTCACAGAAAGTGAAATAGATGTAATTCATCCCCTGTGTAGGGAAGAACTGGTCCTAGAAAGGAAAGCTATTAAATTATCTGGAAACAATTTAGCTCTGATAAATTATTTTGTAAATTACACATTACCCCCTCCTTCCCTGGTCTTAGCTGTTCTTGCTCCAAAACTTTGCATGGTGTTGATGTCAAACTAACAGGCCCACACTTGTCTGGATGACTCTTTACCCTCTTCTGGACAGAGGTGTATTTGTTACTCTCCCATTCTGGGGACTATCCCTGATTTGCACAATTGTTATGCATTTTTCCTACTTGACTTGTTGTTCTGTGTGCCAATGCTGTTAATAGGCTAGGTAGATATCAGCTTTTCATTTTTCACTTGAATCGCTATAGATTGTTATTTCACCTCAGATGATGTTGCGCCTAGTGCCCTACCCTCCTTTTCAATGGGAGTCCTGTCACTGCCCTTAATATCACATTGTTGTTGCTGTTAGATGCAGGAAATAAGATTTGCAGCATTTGAGACATCAGTAACTTTTGATCTATTTTTGCCTCAAGTGTGCAACTGTCCTAATTTGTTCTCTTTGTTCCCCCTGGTTTCTGTGGCTTAAGTACCACTTACTATTATTGTTTAATTTCCTATGTGAAGGAGGTTTTTGGTCATTCTTACTTTATTTCTGCAGTTTTTAACCTCTGAAACATGCCTTTTCTCATCGCTTTTTTCCTCTTTGAATTTTGAATTTTAACTATGCCTTCTCTGCACTCAAGTCCCAGAGCTGCTTAGTCAGACTCAATTATTCATTTCCTTAGATTTCACAGTTTGCATTTCTAAGCCTCAAAACCTTCATTCTAAACCTGGTTTTGTCTGTCGTGAAATGTAAAATGAGAAAAGTCAGCTCATGATCACACTTTATTCAAATTTTACTACATTTAAACCCATACAGGAGCCAAGTCTAAAATGGTCTTATATTTTTTCACTTTTGGGAAGAAATCCATCACATAGTATACCTCTATGAACATAAGTGGTAATTATCTTTCAATCTTTTGCTGGGAAGTTAAAGTCTCCCATAATTCCCATTATCGTTTACGTGTCTGATAACTGTACAGAGATAATTCACTATTAGACTGGAGCTAAGAGCAAAGAGCAGGCTAGCAAGGCTGTCTATCTTTAGCAGTGATTTGCACAAAACCACTCTTTTGCTGACCCATAACATTTAATTTCTCCATCCTCTGCTTCTTGCTAACACAAAGCACCATCTTATTCCATCCATTTGCCTTGGTTTCCAGCCTTCCTGAGATTTATCAGTACTTGTATGACATTCATGCCTTTGTTTCACCCTTCCTGTGTTGACACTTGTCATAACAGTTTTAGATCCTGAACATGATCATCTCAAAGTTTGCCTGACAGTTAGGTCTTCCTCACATTGTCATAGAGTATCAGGTCTCTACCACTTGAAATAGATTGGATTGGATTAGATTATTGGCACCGTCTCTTGTGCTGGTAGTCCATTATCTTCACAGTCCGTACAACTGGCCATCAGTGAACATGAAGTGGCCTTATCCTGCCCATTTACCTTTCTGGAAATCAGCCACTCTCTCTGCCTAGAACAGGGAATGGATTTTCCTCACCTTTCTTCAAAAGCTCTGAAGTTTTCTGTGATCTTTCCAATTGTACGGTATGATAAGCTTTTGCTGCCACTGAAGGGTAGAAGTCATTATGAATAGTGCCAACAAAACAGAAACATAACAATGAAAACGATATTTTAATTCAGAATAGGTATTTGAAAAGTTCACCTTTTCTAGCACAAATGGGGAAAAGAAAAAAAGGAAGGAAAAAAAAAAAAAAAAGCAGTCCTAAAACATCAAAACTGTGGCCAAAGAATTAGAAGAAACACTATTTTTCCAAAGCTGCAATGTTTTCCATTCATCTGGCTGGGCCAGCAGAGCACTGGAGACCTGGATGCACTGTACTCATGGCTGGTTCCCCTAAATGACCTGCAGGGAGATCTTCTTCTCTCTATCCCTCTGTTTCTCCTTTCAATCTCTGTTTTGTCTGTTTGTATCACTAGCTCTCAAATCGCCACTGATATATGCACGTGCAGCACCCAGCACAACCTTGTTTCAGGCTCCAGCGGGACCTTTAGGCATTACCATCCTGTAAACAAATAACAATGATAGTGAGTGTAATTACAATCGTCAAACTATTCCAGCTCCACATCATTAGCCATGCCCTGAGCTAAATAACATTTTAATCAGTTTGATATGTCATCTGTGGCTTTCTTCACTGTCACTTGCAATCCAGCAAACTCCTTCCTTCACGTTTCTAGATTAGACAGAGGGTTCTCAACTGCAGACATCCAATTCCCTGTTCAGGAAGCAGCGAGACCTTTCCTCTTCTCACAGATTTAAGATGATAGCCAAGCATCATGAGACACAGTGCGTATGTCTCCTAGGCCCATCCCATGAGAGCAGGACATTTACCACACATGAGAAGAAGACTTAATGCAGTGGCAAAGCAAAATACTCGGTGTCAAAGCCATGTCTAGATGATCATTAAAGACAGATCAAAATTACCCAATACAGGAGGAAAATCTATCGTTTGTAGAAGATTATGTTCTCTGATTATTAGTTTCAAAATTAGTTTTTCCTTTGGATTTCCTCTGAACTTAAACTTAGTTTGGAATGCCTTTGGTTTTGAATATTTCTGAAATCATATTACTTCTCCTAAGTAAGTTGCTAGTCTGTTCTGTTTACGTGAAATTCGAATAATATTGTGAAGTATCTGCCATCAGTTTTACTGTGTGCCAGGCTGAGTTCCCTGATGAATTTCAAATTTCAGATATGAAACAGTAAAGGTTAAAAAAAAAAATGTTACAAAGGGTACTTCATGCAGTAGCATAAACTTCTGTTTTCTCAAAACTTGTATCAGTTCATCTCACCAGGACCAGCAGGGGAAGCACACTCTGCCTAGGCACTGGCAAAGGGACACAGTGAGAGTGTAGGGTCTCTTGCTGGGGCCATTCAAAATTTGACTGTACAAGCCCCTGAGCAATATGACAGGGCTTTAAAAATGGCCCTGCTTGAAGTACGCGGGTGATCTGGAGACCTCTAAGGTGCTTTCCAACAAAAGCTTTTCTATAATTGTATGAAATCACCTGCAATAGATTAACCCTGGTCATTATTCCTATCACAGGAAATAACTGTGACACCTGGGTAACACGTGAGCTTACTGCGACACCAGGGAGAGCCTTCCTGTACTTAAAGGCAACCTGTAGGAAAGCTGGGGAGGGAGTCTTTATCAGGGCCTGGAGTGACAGGACAAGGAGTAACCGCTTTAAACTGAAAAGTAGCACCCAGAAAGAACGGAGTCACGCAACAGGATTCATTTCCAAAACCACCTCATAGACACCTGGGCCAAAGAGCAGGGCCTTGAGCGGGTATATCACAATGACAGAGTTCATTTCCTTCCCAGTAGCTGGCACGTGCCGTTTTTTGGGATTTCGGGGCTACAGTGAGCTGCTAAGAGGGATGTCTTAGCTCTTGCAGGGCAGTGCTTCCACTAAGGCCAGGACTTTTCTGCATCTTCTACTGCCCTGCAAGCGAGGATGCTTGGGGCACACAGGAAGCTGGGAGCGGACACAGCTGCAGGGATTCCATAAGGCACAAGCAAATGCAGCCTTGGCTTGGTGACACTTTCTCTTGATTACTGCTCAACACAAATTACCTCGAGCAAGTCTACTGTGAGGACTAAAGGAAAGAGACGTATGGATGCTGCTAAGCTCTTCTAGCTTGTACCAGGTAGGAAAGATACCTCTGTAGCAGGCGTGAAGAGGATAGCACTAATTAATTAGATGAGAAGCGGAGGAAAGGCACTTAGAGGTAGTGAAAAGCAGTTAATGTGATGTTCCGGGGAAGCTTCAGTCTGCTTAAGGAGTAGCAAGAACAAGCCTAAAGTCATAGCCAAATACAAGAAAGAGAGGAGGACACGCAGCATGAGAAGCTCCCGAGAGAAAGGAGCTCTGTTTTGGGTAAAAATCAGTCCCTTTTTCTATCATGGAGACATCCAAGGGCGTAGGACACGTGCACTTCAGGGAACCAAGAGATGCTGTGCATTTCTCTCGTCCCCCTGACACAGCCACTAGGTGACGATGCTTCCAATTCTCTCTAAAGAAACCTTGCTTTCTCAGGCCCAGGTGTCCAGCTGCACACCAAGGACGTCCCTGGCTCCCAGGCACAGTTCCCAGGCCCAAGGCCGAGCTCCGCTCCGAACCCCCATTCCAGCAGACCTTGCTCCTGGCATTGTGGAGCAGCCATTTCATGTCAGCCTTTTCTCCTGGCAGTCAGCTTAGCGCCGTAACCTCTGCCATCGGGGCGCCCGAGAGCCGTGTGAGGTCAGCAGAGAGTCACTGTCAGCCTTTGACCTCACAAAGGTGGGTGGCCATAAGTGCCCTGAGCGTCCAGCTCGCATTGAGTACTGCTGGTGGCACTCGAGGCGTGGAGGTCTGCATGGTGCAATGGGAGACGCCGATGTCCTGCTGCTGGAACAAGAGGCGCTGATGTGCTGCTGGTGCAGGAGGAGACGTGAAGGTGCTGCTGCTTAGAGGTGCTGAGGGGCGGGCAGCCTCAGCGGGCAGCTGAATCAGAGGGCAGGGAAGCCAAGCAGCTTCCTTCTCTGGGGAAGGGGGCACAGAGAAAGTGATTGGAAATGGGGTACAAGCCCTCAGCCTCTAAAAGCAATCCCTCAGATGTTTAGGCATAGTAAAGTTAGGTATATCTATTTGACTCTAGACCCCAACATGTTTGTTAGTGTTCTGGTTTGTCCACTGCTTTCTTGTGGGGGATTTGAGTTGGCCATTACTCTTTAGGTGAATGCTGACTTCATATCTATGGTGCACTTTATTCTTAAAATGGGAAGTTTCTACCAATTTCCCGTCCAAACTTGCTCATAAGCCAACTGCAGTCATCATTTCAGATGTGTCTCCCAACTTACACATTTCCTATTTCTCCTTGATATTTACTCAAGAAATTCATTTACGTAGAGACAACATATTCTTCTCTCAACTGGCATCTGGCCGGGCAGAATGATGTCCTTTCATTCCCTTCCAGGCAATAGGCAACTTGTTCCTTCTGTCTTGTGAACTCTTCCTCCTAAGTTCAATGTGAATACAAGTGGCAGAACTGTGCCTCATGTCTCAAATGAGTGTCAGGGCTGCCTTGTCCAGTGTATTCATACTGGAGGGAAAAAAAAATGAATAGCCATACACACTATATAACCACTAAACTTTTTCAGTCCTCCTTGTGCTAACAGTGCATGAACGTGAGGTTTTGTTGTCATTTTTGTTTGTTTGTTTGTTTGCTTGCTTTAAACTCCTGACTGCCATATAGCAAACATGACAAAAAAACACCCTTTTTTGAGAATCTCTGAGAATGGCTCTGCTTTGTATTATCACCTGTCACTTCACCTGAACCATTTCAATCACAAGCGATATCCTTCTGTCAGGCTTGGTAGTACTTCCCAACCTTATGTCCCCTGCAAATCTCAAAGCTCATGTGTAATTTTTAATCTTCAGCCACCATGTCCATACCGAACATATCTAACTTTGAAGTCAGCTCTGCCCTGAATAGGAGGTTGGGTTTTCAGAGGTCCCTTCCAGCCTACATTTCTCCATGAGTCTTTGCCTCCTTAGCAGCTGCAGTTTCAGAACTGTCTCTGAGAATTACCATAGGTAACGACTCCTTTGCTGGTAAGTCCCTCTTCAGTGTGAACAATTGTAAATTCCCTTTATTCACTTGCAGCCCCAAAGCCCAAATCCGTAGATAATGTATCAGAAGCTCACAGAAAGTGAAATAGATGTAATTCATCCCCTGTGTAGGGAAGAACTGGTCCTAGAAAGGAAAGCTATTAAATTATCTGGAAACAATTTAGCTCTGATAAATTATTTTGTAAATTACACATTACCCCCTCCTTCCCTGGTCTTAGCTGTTCTTGCTCCAAAACTTTGCATGGTGTTGATGTCAAACTAACAGGCCCACACTTGTCTGGATGACTCTTTACCCTCTTCTGGACAGAGGTGTATTTGTTACTCTCCCATTCTGGGGACTATCCCTGATTTGCACAATTGTTATGCATTTTTCCTACTTGACTTGTTGTTCTGTGTGCCAATGCTGTTAATAGGCTAGGTAGATATCAGCTTTTCATTTTTCACTTGAATCGCTATAGATTGTTATTTCACCTCAGATGATGTTGCGCCTAGTGCCCTACCCTCCTTTTCAATGGGAGTCCTGTCACTGCCCTTAATATCACATTGTTGTTGCTGTTAGATGCAGGAAATAAGATTTGCAGCATTTGAGACATCAGTAACTTTTGATCTATTTTTGCCTCAAGTGTGCAACTGTCCTAATTTGTTCTCTTTGTTCCCCCTGGTTTCTGTGGCTTAAGTACCACTTACTATTATTGTTTAATTTCCTATGTGAAGGAGGTTTTTGGTCATTCTTACTTTATTTCTGCAGTTTTTAACCTCTGAAACATGCCTTTTCTCATCGCTTTTTTCCTCTTTGAATTTTGAATTTTAACTATGCCTTCTCTGCACACAAGTCCCAGAGCTGCTTAGTCAGACTCAATTATTCATTTCCTTAGATTTCAAAGTTTGCATTTCTAAGCCTCAAAACCTTCATTCTAAACCTGGTTTTGTCTGTCGTGAAATGTAAAATGAGAAAAGTCAGCTCATGATCACACTTTATTCAAATTTTACTACATTTAAACCCATACAGGAGCCAAGTCTAAAATGGTCTTATATTTTTTCACTTTTGGGAAGAAATCCATCACATAGTATACCTCTATGAACATAAGTGGTAATTATCTTTCAATCTTTTGCTGGGAAGTTAAAGTCTCCCATAATTCCCATTATTGTTTACGTGTCTGATAACTGTACAGAGAGAATTCACTATTAGACTGGAGCTAAGAGCAAAGAGCAGGCTAGCAAGGCTGTCTATCTTTAGCAGTGATTTGCACAAAACCACTCTTTTGCTGACCCATAACATTTAATTTCTCCATCCTCTGCTTCTTGCTAACACAAAGCACCATCTTATTCCATCCATTTGCCTTGGTTTCCAGCCTTCCTGAGATTTATCAGTACTTGTATGACATTCATGCCTTTGTTTCACCCTTCCTGTGTTGACACTTGTCATAACAGTTTTAGATCCTGAACATGATCATCTCAAAGTTTGCCTGACAGTTAGGTCTTCCTCACATTGTCATAGAGTATCAGGTCTCTACCACTTGAAATAGATTGGATTGGATTAGATTATTGGCACCGTCTCTTGTGCTGGTAGTCCATTATCTTCACAGTCCGTACAACTGGCCATCAGTGAACATGAAGTGGCCTTATCCTGCCCATTTACCTTTCTGGAAATCAGCCACTCTCTCTGCCTAGAACAGGGAATGGATTTTCCTCACCTTTCTTCAAAAGCTCTGAAGTTTTCTGTGATCTTTCCAATTGTACGGTATGATAAGCTTTTGCTGCCACTGAAGGGTAGAAGTCATTATGAATAGTGCCAACAAAACAGAAACATAACAATGAAAACGATATTTTAATTCAGAATAGGTATTTGAAAAGTTCACCTTTTCTAGCACAAATGGGGAAAAGAAAAAAAGGAAGGAAAAAAAAAAAAAAAAGCAGTCCTAAAACATCAAAACTGTGGCCAAAGAATTAGAAGAAACACTATTTTTCCAAAGCTGCAATGTTTTCCATTCATCTGGCTGGGCCAGCAGAGCACTGGAGACCTGGATGCACTGTACTCATGGCTGGTTCCCCTAAATGACCTGCAGGGAGATCTTCTTCTCTCTATCCCTCTGTTTCTCCTTTCAATCTCTGTTTTGTCTGTTTGTATCACTACCTCTTAAATCGCCACTGATATATGCACGTGCAGCACCCAGCACAACCTTGTTTCAGGCTCCAGCGGGACCTTTAGGCATTACCATCCTGTAAACAAATAACAATGATAGTGAGCGTAATTACAATCGTCAAACTATTCCAGCTCCACATCATTAGCCATGCCCTGAGCTAAATAACATTTTAATCAGTTTGATATGTCATCTGTGGCTTTCTTCACTGTCACTTGCAATCCAGCAAACTCCTTCCTTCACGTTTCTAGATTAGACAGAGGGTTCTCAACTGCAGACATCCAATTCCCTGTTCAGGAAGCAGCGAGACCTTTCCTCTTCTCACAGATTTAAGATGATAGCCAAGCATCATGAGACACAGTGCGTATGTCTCCTAGGCCCATCCCATGAGAGCAGGACATTTACCACACATGAGAAGAAGACTTAATGCAGTGGCAAAGCAAAATACTCGGTGTCAAAGCCATGTCTAGATGATCATTAAAGACAGATCAAAATTACCCAATACAGGAGGAAAATCTATCGTTTGTAGAAGATTATGTTCTCTGATTATTAGTTTCAAAATTAGTTTTTCCTTTGGATTTCCTCTGAACTTAAACTTAGTTTGGAATGCCTTTGGTTTTGAATATTTCTGAAATCGTATTACTTCTCCTAAGTAAGTTGCTAGTCTGTTCTGTTTACGTGAAATTCGAATAATATTGTGAAGTATCTGCCATCAGTTTTACTGTGTGCCAGGCTGAGTTCCCTGATGAATTTCAAATTTCAGATATGAAACAGTAAAGGTTAAAAAAAAAAAATGTTACAAAGGGTACTTCATGCAGTAGCATAAACTTCTGTTTTCTCAAAACTTGTATCAGTTCATCTCACCAGGACCAGCAGGGGAAGCACACTCTGCCTAGGCACTGGCAAAGGGACACAGTGAGAGTGTAGGGTCTCTTGCTGGGGCCATTCAAAATTTGACTGTACAAGCCCCTGAGCAATATGACAGGGCTTTAAAAATGGCCCTGCTTGAAGTACGCGGGTGATCTGGAGACCTCTAAGGTGCTTTCCAACAAAAGCTTTTCTATAATTGTATGAAATTACCTGCAATAGATTAACCCTGGTCATTATTCCTATCACAGGAAATAACTGTGACACCTGGGTAACAGGTGAGCTTACTGCGACACCAGGGAGAGCCTTCCTGTACTTAAAGGCAACCTGTAGGAAAGCTGGGGAGGGAGTCTTTATCAGGGCCTGGAGTGACAGGACAAGGAGTAACCGCTTTAAACTGAAAAGTAGCACCCAGAAAGAACGGAGTCACGCAACAGGATTCATTTCCAAAACCACCTCATAGACACCTGGGCCAAAGAGCAGGGCCTTGAGCGGGTATATCACAATGGCAGAGTTCATTTCCTTCCCAGTAGCTGGCACGTGCCGTTTTTTGGGATTTCGGGGCTACAGTGAGCTGCTAAGAGGGATGTCTTAGCTCTTGCAGGGCAGTGCTTCCACTAAGGCCAGGACTTTTCTGCATCTTCTACTGCCCTGCAAGCGAGGATGCTTGGGGCACACAGGAAGCTGGGAGGGGACACAGCTGCAGGGATTCCATAAGGCACAAGCAAATGCAGCCTTGGCTTGGTGACACTTTCTCTTGATTACTGCTCAACACAAATTACCTCGAGCAAGTCTACTGTGAGGACTAAAGGAAAGAGACGTATGGATGCTGCTAAGCTCTTCTAGCTTGTACCAGGTAGGAAAGATACCTCTGTAGCAGGCGTGAAGAGGATAGCACTAATTAATTAGATGAGAAGCGGAGGAAAGGCACTTAGAGGTAGTGAAAAGCAGTTAATGTGATGTTCCGGGGAAGCTTCAGTCTGCTTAAGGAGTAGCAAGAACAAGCCTAAAGTCATAGCCAAATACAAGAAAGAGAGGAGGACACGCAGCATGAGAAGCTCCCGAGAGAAAGGAGCTCTGTTTTGGGTAAAAATCAGTCCCTTTTTCTATCATGGAGACATCCAAGGGCGTAGGACACGTGCACTTCAGGGAACCAAGAGATGCTGTGCATTTCTCTCGTCCCCCTGACACAGCCACTAGGTGACGATGCTTCCAATTCTCTCTAAAGAAACCTTGCTTTCTCAGGCCCAGGTGTCCAGCTGCACACCAAGGACGTCCCTGGCTCCCAGGCACAGTTCCCAGGCCCAAGGCCGAGCTCCGCTCCGAACCCCCATTCCAGCAGACCTTGCTCCTGGCATTGTGGAGCAGCCATTTCATGTCAGCCTTTTCTCCTGGCAGTCAGCTTAGCGCCGTAACCTCTGCCATCGGGGCGCCCGAGAGCCGTGTGAGGTCAGCAGAGAGTCACTGTCAGCCTTTGACCTCACAAAGGTGGGTGGCCATAAGTGCCCTGAGCGTCCAGCTCGCATTGAGTACTGCTGGTGGCACTCGAGGCGTGGAGGTCTGCATGGTGCAATGGGAGACGCCGATGTCCTGCTGCTGGAACAAGAGGCGCTGATGTGCTGCTGGTGCAGGAGGAGACGTGAAGGTGCTGCTGCTTAGAGGTGCTGAGGGGCGGGCAGCCTCAGCGGGCAGCTGAATCAGAGGGCAGGGAAGCCAAGCAGCTTCCTTCTCTGGGGAAGGGGGCACAGAGAAAGTGATTGGAAATGGGGTACAAGCCCTCAGCCTCTAAAAGCAATCCCTCAGATGTTTAGGCATAGTAAAGTTAGGTATATCTATTTGACTCTAGACCCCAACATGTTTGTTAGTGTTCTGGTTTGTCCACTGCTTTCTTGTGGGGGATTTGAGTTGGCCATTACTCTTTAGGTGAATGCTGACTTCATATCTATGGTGCACTTTATTCTTAAAATGGGAAGTTTCTACCAATTTCCCGTCCAAACTTGCTCATAAGCCAACTGCAGTCATCATTTCAGATGTGTCTCCCAACTTACACATTTCCTATTTCTCCTTGATATTTACTCAAGAAATTCATTTACGTAGAGACAACATATTCTTCTCTCAACTGGCATCTGGCCGGGCAGAATGATGTCCTTTCATTCCCTTCCAGGCAATAGGCAACTTGTTCCTTCTGTCTTGTGAACTCTTCCTCCTAAGTTCAATGTGAATACAAGTGGCAGAACTGTGCCTCATGTCTCAAATGAGTGTCAGGGCTGCCTTGTCCAGTGTATTCATACTGGAGGGAAAAAAAAATGAATAGCCATACACACTATATAACCACTAAACTTTTTCAGTCCTCCTTGTGCTAACAGTGCATGAACGTGAGGTTTTGTTGTCATTTTTGTTTGTTTGTTTGTTTGCTTGCTTTAAACTCCTGACTGCCATATAGCAAACATGACCAAAAAACACCCTTTTTTGAGAATCTCTGAGAATGGCTCTGCTTTGTATTATCACCTGTCACTTCACCTGAACCATTTCAATCACAAGCGATATCCTTCTGTCAGGCTTGGTAGTACTTCCCAACCTTATGTCCCCTGCAAATCTCAAAGCTCATGTGTAATTTTTAATCTTCAGCCACCATGTCCATACCGAACATATCTAACTTTGAAGTCAGCTCTGCCCTGAATAGGAGGTTGGGTTTTCAGAGGTCCCTTCCAGCCTACATTTCTCCATGAGTCTTTGCCTCCTTAGCAGCTGCAGTTTCAGAACTGTCTCTGAGAATTACCATAGGTAACGACTCCTTTGCTGGTAAGTCCCTCTTCAGTGTGAACAATTGTAAATTCCCTTTATTCACTTGCAGCCCCAAAGCCCAAATCCATAGATAATGTATCAGAAGCTCACAGAAAGTGAAATAGATGTAATTCATCCCCTGTGTAAGGAAGAACTGGTCCTAGAAAGGAAAGCTATTAAATTATCTGGAAACAATTTAGCTCTGATAAATTATTTTGTAAATTACACATTACCCCCTCCTTCCCTGGTCTTAGCTGTTCTTGCTCCAAAACTTTGCATGGTGTTGATGTCAAACTAACAGGCCCACACTTGTCTGGATGACTCTTTACCCTCTTCTGGACAGAGGTGTATTTGTTACTCTCCCATTCTGGGGACTATCCCTGATTTGCACAATTGTTATGCATTTTTCCTACTTGACTTGTTGTTCTGTGTGCCAATGCTGTTAATAGGCTAGGTAGATATCAGCTTTTCATTTTTCACTTGAATCGCTATAGATTGTTATTTCACCTCAGATGATGTTGCGCCTAGTGCCCTACCCTCCTTTTCAATGGGAGTCCTGTCACTGCCCTTAATATCACATTGTTGTTGCTGTTAGATGCAGGAAATAAGATTTGCAGCATTTGAGACATCAGTAACTTTTGATCTATTTTTGCCTCAAGCGTGCAACTGTCCTAATTTGTTCTCTTTGTTCCCCCTGGTTTCTGTGGCTTAAGTACCACTTACTATTATTGTTTAATTTCCTATGTGAAGGAGGTTTTTGGTCATTCTTACTTTATTTCTGCAGTTTTTAACCTCTGAAACATGCCTTTTCTCATCGCTTTTTTCCTCTTTGAATTTTGAATTTTAACTATGCCTTCTCTGCACTCAAGTCCCAGAGCTGCTTAGTCAGACTCAATTATTCATTTCCTTAGATTTCAAAGTTTGCATTTCTAAGCCTCAAAACCTTCATTCTAAACCTGGTTTTGTCTGTCGTGAAATGTAAAATGAGAAAAGTCAGCTCATGATCACACTTTATTCAAATTTTACTACATTTAAACCCATACAGGAGCCAAGTCTAAAATGGTCTTATATTTTTTCACTTTTGGGAAGAAATCCATCACATAGTATACCTCTATGAACATAAGTGGTAATTATCTTTCAATCTTTTGCTGGGAAGTTAAAGTCTCCCATAATTCCCATTATTGTTTACGTGTCTGATAACTGTACAGAGAGAATTCACTATTAGACTGGAGCTAAGAGCAAAGAGCAGGCTAGCAAGGCTGTCTATCTTTAGCAGTGATTTGCACAAAACCACTCTTTTGCTGACCCATAACATTTAATTTCTCCATCCTCTGCTTCTTGCTAACACAAAGCACCATCTTATTCCATCCATTTGCCTTGGTTTCCAGCCTTCCTGAGATTTATCAGTACTTGTATGACATTCATGACTTTGTTTCACCCTTCCTGTGTTGACACTTGTCATAACAGTTTTACATCCTGAACATGATCATCTCAAAGTTTGCCTGACAGTTAGGTCTTCCTCACATTGTCATAGAGTATCAGGTCTCTACCACTTGAAATAGATTGGATTGGATTAGATTATTGGCACCGTCTCTTGTGCTGGTAGTCCATTATCTTCACAGTCCGTACAACTGGCCATCAGTGAACATGAAGTGGCCTTATCCTGCCCATTTACCTTTCTGGAAATCAGCCACTCTCTCTGCCTAGAACAGGGAATGGATTTTCCTCACCTTTCTTCAAAAGCTCTGAAGTTTTCTGTGATCTTTCCAATTGTACGGTATGATAAGCTTTTGCTGCCACTGAAGGGTAGAAGTCATTATGAATAGTGCCAACAAAACAGAAACATAACAATGAAAACGATATTTTAATTCAGAATAGGTATTTGAAAAGTTCACCTTTTCTAGCACAAATGGGGAAAAGAAAAAAAGGAAGGAAAAAAAAAAAAAAAAGCAGTCCTAAAACATCAAAACTGTGGCCAAAGAATTAGAAGAAACACTATTTTTCCAAAGCTGCAATGTTTTCCATTCATCTGGCTGGGCCAGCAGAGCACTGGAGACCTGGATGCACTGTACTCATGGCTGGTTCCCCTAAATGACCTGCAGGGAGATCTTCTTCTCTCTATCCCTCTGTTTCTCCTTTCAATCTCTGTTTTGTCTGTTTGTATCACTACCTCTTAAATCGCCACTGATATATGCACGTGCAGCACCCAGCACAACCTTGTTTCAGGCTCCAGCGGGACCTTTAGGCATTACCATCCTGTAAACAAATAACAATGATAGTGAGCGTAATTACAATCGTCAAACTATTCCAGCTCCACATCATTAGCCATGCCCTGAGCTAAATAACATTTTAATCAGTTTGATATGTCATCTGTGGCTTTCTTCACTGTCACTTGCAATCCAGCAAACTCCTTCCTTCACGTTTCTAGATTAGACAGAGGGTTCTCAACTGCAGACATCCAATTCCCTGTTCAGGAAGCAGCGAGACCTTTCCTCTTCTCACAGATTTAAGATGATAGCCAAGCATCATGAGACACAGTGCGTATGTCTCCTAGGCCCATCCCATGAGAGCAGGACATTTACCACACATGAGAAGAAGACTTAATGCAGTGGCAAAGCAAAATACTCGGTGTCAAAGCCATGTCTAGATGATCATTAAAGACAGATCAAAATTACCCAATACAGGAGGAAAATCTATCGTTTGTAGAAGATTATGTTCTCTGATTATTAGTTTCAAAATTAGTTTTTCCTTTGGATTTCCTCTGAACTTAAACTTAGTTTGGAATGCCTTTGGTTTTGAATATTTCTGAAATCGTATTACTTCTCCTAAGTAAGTTGCTAGTCTGTTCTGTTTACGTGAAATTCGAATAATATTGTGAAGTATCTGCCATCAGTTTTACTGTGTGCCAGGCTGAGTTCCCTGATGAATTTCAAATTTCAGATATGAAACAGTAAAGGTTAAAAAAAAAAAATGTTACAAAGGGTACTTCATGCAGTAGCATAAACTTCTGTTTTCTCAAAACTTGTATCAGTTCATCTCACCAGGACCAGCAGGGGAAGCACACTCTGCCTAGGCACTGGCAAAGGGACACAGTGAGAGTGTAGGGTCTCTTGCTGGGGCCATTCAAAATTTGACTGTACAAGCCCCTGAGCAATATGACAGGGCTTTAAAAATGGCCCTGCTTGAAGTACGCGGGTGATCTGGAGACCTCTAAGGTGCTTTCCAACAAAAGCTTTTCTATAATTGTATGAAATCACCTGCAATAGATTAACCCTGGTCATTATTCCTATCACAGGAAATAACTGTGACACCTGGGTAACAGGTGAGCTTACTGCGACACCAGGGAGAGCCTTCCTGTACTTAAAGGCAACCTGTAGGAAAGCTGGGGAGGGAGTCTTTATCAGGGCCTGGAGTGACAGGACAAGGAGTAACCGCTTTAAACTGAAAAGTAGCACCCAGAAAGAACGGAGTCACGCAACAGGATTCATTTCCAAAACCACCTCATAGACACCTGGGCCAAAGAGCAGGGCCTTGAGCGGGTATATCACAATGGCAGAGTTCATTTCCTTCCCAGTAGCTGGCACGTGCCGTTTTTTGGGATTTCGGGGCTACAGTGAGCTGCTAAGAGGGATGCCTTAGCTCTTGCAGGGCAGTGCTTCCACTAAGGCCAGGACTTTTCTGCATCTTCTACTGCCCTGCAAGCGAGGATGCTTGGGGCACACAGGAAGCTGGGAGGGGACACAGCTGCAGGGATTCCATAAGGCACAAGCAAATGCAGCCTTGGCTTGGTGACACTTTCTCTTGATTACTGCTCAACACAAATTACCTCGAGCAAGTCTACTGTGAGGACTAAAGGAAAGAGACGTATGGATGCTGCTAAGCTCTTCTAGCTTGTACCAGGTAGGAAAGATACCTCTGTAGCAGGCGTGAAGAGGATAGCACTAATTAATTAGATGAGAAGCGGAGGAAAGGCACTTAGAGGTAGTGAAAAGCAGTTAATGTGATGTTCCGGGGAAGCTTCAGTCTGCTTAAGGAGTAGCAAGAACAAGCCTAAAGTCATAGCCAAATACAAGAAAGAGAGGAGGACACGCAGCATGAGAAGCTCCCGAGAGAAAGGAGCTCTGTTTTGGGTAAAAATCAGTCCCTTTTTCTATCATGGAGACATCCAAGGGCGTAGGACACGTGCACTTCAGGGAACCAAGAGATGCTGTGCATTTCTCTCGTCCCCCTGACACAGCCACTAGGTGACGATGCTTCCAATTCTCTCTAAAGAAACCTTGCTTTCTCAGGCCCAGGTGTCCAGCTGCACACCAAGGACGTCCCTGGCTCCCAGGCACAGTTCCCAGGCCCAAGGCCGAGCTCCGCTCCGAACCCCCATTCCAGCAGACCTTGCTCCTGGCATTGTGGAGCAGCCATTTCATGTCAGCCTTTTCTCCTGGCAGTCAGCTTAGCGCCGTAACCTCTGCCATCGGGGCGCCCGAGAGCCGTGTGAGGTCAGCAGAGAGTCACTGTCAGCCTTTGACCTCACAAAGGTGGGTGGCCATAAGTGCCCTGAGCGTCCAGCTCGCATTGAGTACTGCTGGTGGCACTCGAGGCGTGGAGGTCTGCATGGTGCAATGGGAGACGCCGATGTCCTGCTGCTGGAACAAGAGGCGCTGATGTGCTGCTGGTGCAGGAGGAGACGTGAAGGTGCTGCTGCTTAGAGGTGCTGAGGGGCGGGCAGCCTCAGCGGGCAGCTGAATCAGAGGGCAGGGAAGCCAAGCAGCTTCCTTCTCTGGGGAAGGGGGCACAGAGAAAGTGATTGGAAATGGGGTACAAGCCCTCAGCCTCTAAAAGCAATCCCTCAGATGTTTAGGCATAGTAAAGTTAGGTATATCTATTTGACTCTAGACCCCAACATGTTTGTTAGTGTTCTGGTTTGTCCACTGCTTTCTTGTGGGGGATTTGAGTTGGCCATTACTCTTTAGGTGAATGCTGACTTCATATCTATGGTGCACTTTATTCTTAAAATGGGAAGTTTCTACCAATTTCCCGTCCAAACTTGCTCATAAGCCAACTGCAGTCATCATTTCAGATGTGTCTCCCAACTTACACATTTCCTATTTCTCCTTGATATTTACTCAAGAAATTCATTTACGTAGAGACAACATATTCTTCTCTCAACTGGCATCTGGCTGGGCAGAATGATGTCCTTTCATTCCCTTCCAGGCAATAGGCAACTTGTTCCTTCTGTCTTGTGAACTCTTCCTCCTAAGTTCAATGTGAATACAAGTGGCAGAACTGTGCCTCATGTCTCAAATGAGTGTCAGGGCTGCCTTGTCCAGTGTATTCATACTGGAGGGAAAAAAAAATGAATAGCCATACACACTATATAACCACTAAACTTTTTCAGTCCTCCTTGTGCTAACAGTGCATGAACGTGAGGTTTTGTTGTCATTTTTGTTTGTTTGTTTGTTTGCTTGCTTTAAACTCCTGACTGCCATATAGCAAACATGACCAAAAAACACCCTTTTTTGAGAATCTCTGAGAATGGCTCTGCTTTGTATTATCACCTGTCACTTCACCTGAACCATTTCAATCACAAGCGATATCCTTCTGTCAGGCTTGGTAGTACTTCCCAACCTTATGTCCCCTGCAAATCTCAAAGCTCATGTGTAATTTTTAATCTTCAGCCACCATGTCCATACCGAACATATCTAACTTTGAAGTCAGCTCTGCCCTGAATAGGAGGTTGGGTTTTCAGAGGTCCCTTCCAGCCTACATTTCTCCATGAGTCTTTGCCTCCTTAGCAGCTGCAGTTTCAGAACTGTCTCTGAGAATTACCATAGGTAACGACTCCTTTGCTGGTAAGTCCCTCTTCAGTGTGAACAATTGTAAATTCCCTTTATTCACTTGCAGCCCCAAAGCCCAAATCCGTAGATAATGTATCAGAAGCTCACAGAAAGTGAAATAGATGTAATTCATCCCCTGTGTAGGGAAGAACTGGTCCTAGAAAGGAAAGCTATTAAATTATCTGGAAACAATTTAGCTCTGATAAATTATTTTGTAAATTACACATTACCCCCTCCTTCCCTGGTCTTAGCTGTTCTTGCTCCAAAACTTTGCATGGTGTTGATGTCAAACTAACAGGCCCACACTTGTCTGGATGACTCTTTACCCTCTTCTGGACAGAGGTGTATTTGTTACTCTCCCATTCTGGGGACTATCCCTGATTTGCACAATTGTTATGCATTTTTCCTACTTGACTTGTTGTTCTGTGTGCCAATGCTGTTAATAGGCTAGGTAGATATCAGCTTTTCATTTTTCACTTGAATCGCTATAGATTGTTATTTCACCTCAGATGATGTTGCGCCTAGTGCCCTACCCTCCTTTTCAATGGGAGTCCTGTCACTGCCCTTAATATCACATTGTTGTTGCTGTTAGATGCAGGAAATAAGATTTGCAGCATTTGAGACATCAGTAACTTTTGATCTATTTTTGCCTCAAGCGTGCAACTGTCCTAATTTGTTCTCTTTGTTCCCCCTGGTTTCTGTGGCTTAAGTACCACTTACTATTATTGTTTAATTTCCTATGTGAAGGAGGTTTTTGGTCATTCTTACTTTATTTCTGCAGGTTTTAACCTCTGAAACATGCCTTTTCTCATCGCTTTTTCCCTCTTTGAATTTTGAATTTTAACTATGCCTTCTCTGCACTCAAGTCCCAGAGCTGCTTAGTCAGACTCAATTATTCATTTCCTTAGATTTCAAAGTTTGCATTTCTAAGCCTCAAAACCTTCATTCTAAACCTGGTTTTGTCTGTCGTGAAATGTAAAATGAGAAAAGTCAGCTCATGATCACACTTTATTCAAATTTTACTACATTTAAACCCATACAGGAGCCAAGTCTAAAATGGTCTTATATTTTTTCACTTTTGGGAAGAAATCCATCACATAGTATACCTCTGTGAACATAAGTGGTAATTATCTTTCAATCTTTTGCTGGGAAGTTAAAGTCTCCCATAATTCCCATTATTGTTTACGTGTCTGATAACTGTACAGAGATAATTCACTATTAGACTGGAGCTAAGAGCAAAGAGCAGGCTAGCAAGGCTGTCTATCTTTAGCAGTGATTTGCACAAAACCACTCTTTTGCTGACCCATAACATTTAATTTCTCCATCCTCTGCTTCTTGCTAACACAAAGCACCATCTTATTCCATCCATTTGCCTTGGTTTCCAGCCTTCCTGAGATTTATCAGTACTTGTATGACATTCATGCCTTTGTTTCACCCTTCCTGTGTTGACACTTGTCATAACAGTTTTAGATCCTGAACATGATCATCTCAAAGTTTGCCTGACAGTTAGGTCTTCCTCACATTGTCATAGAGTATCAGGTCTCTACCACTTGAAATAGATTGGATTGGATTAGATTATTGGCACCGTCTCTTGTGCTGGTAGTCCATTATGTTCACAGTCCGTACAACTGGCCATCAGTGAACATGAAGTGGCCTTATCCTGCCCATTTACCTTTCTGGAAATCAGCCACTCTGTCTGCCTAGAACAGCGAATGGATTTTCCTCACCTTTCTTCAAAAGCTCTGAAGTTTTCTGTGATCTTTCCAATTGTACGGTATGATAAGCTTTTGCTGCCACTGAAGGGTAGAAGTCATTATGAATAGTGCCAACAAAACAGAAACATAACAATGAAAACGATATTTTAATTCAGAATAGGTATTTGAAAAGTTCACCTTTTCTAGCACAAATGGGGAAAAGAAAAAAAGGAAGGAAAAAAAAAAAAAAAAGCAGTCCTAAAACATCAAAACTGTGGCCAAAGAATTAGAAGAAACACTATTTTTCCAAAGCTGCAATGTTTTCCATTCATCTGGCTGGGCCAGCAGAGCACTGGAGACCTGGATGCACTGTACTCATGGCTGGTTCCCCTAAATGACCTGCAGGGAGATCTTCTTCTCTCTATCCCTCTGTTTCTCCTTTCAATCTCTGTTTTGTCTGTTTGTATCACTAGCTCTCAAATCGCCACTGATATATGCACGTGCAGCACCCAGCACAACCTTGTTTCAGGCTCCAGCGGGACCTTTAGGCATTACCATCCTGTAAACAAATAACAATGATAGTGAGCG
Source organism: Anser anser (assembly GCF_964211835.1). Lineage (NCBI taxonomy): Eukaryota > Metazoa > Chordata > Aves > Anseriformes > Anatidae > Anser > Anser anser. Next base: position 13,649,623 of record NC_139738.1, on the reverse strand, counting down.
TAATTACAATCGTCAAACTATTCCAGCTCCACATCATTAGCCATGCCCTGAGCTAAATAACATTTTAATCAGTTTGATATGTCATCTGTGGCTTTCTTCACTGTCACTTGCAATCCAGCAAACTCCTTCCTTCACGTTTCTAGATTAGACAGAGGGTTCTCAACTGCAGACATCCAATTCCCTGTTCAGGAAGCAGCGAGACCTTTCCTCTTCTCACAGATTTAAGATGATAGCCAAGCATCATGAGACACAGTGCGTATGTCTCCTAGGCCCATCCCATGAGAGCAGGACATTTACCACACATGAGAAGAAGACTTAATGCAGTGGCAAAGCAAAATACTCAGTGTCAAAGCCATGTCTAGATGATCATTAAAGACAGATCAAAATTACCCAATACAGGAGGAAAATCTATCGTTTGTAGAAGATTATGTTCTCTGATTATTAGTTTCAAAATTAGTTTTTCCTTTGGATTTCCTCTGAACTTAAACTTAGTTTGGAATGCCTTTGGTTTTGAATATTTCTGAAATCGTATTACTTCTCCTAAGTAAGTTGCTAGTCTGTTCTGTTTACGTGAAATTCGAATAATATTGTGAAGTATCTGCCATCAGTTTTACTGTGTGCCAGGCTGAGTTCCCTGATGAATTTCAAATTTCAGATATGAAACAGTAAAGGTTAAAAAAAAAAATGTTACAAAGGGTACTTCATGCAGTAGCATAAACTTCTGTTTTCTCAAAACTTGTATCAGTTCATCTCACCAGGACCAGCAGGGGAAGCACACTCTGCCTAGGCACTGGCAAAGGGACACAGTGAGAGTGTAGGGTCTCTTGCTGGGGCCATTCAAAATTTGACTGTACAAGCCCCTGAGCAATATGACAGGGCTTTAAAAATGGCCCTGCTTGAAGTACGCGGGTGATCTGGAGACCTCTAAGGTGCTTTCCAACAAAAGCTTTTCTATAATTGTATGAAATCACCTGCAATAGATTAACCCTGGTCATTATTCCTATCACAGGAAATAACTGTGACACCTGGGTAACAGGTGAGCTTACTGCGACACCAGGGAGAGCCTTCCTGTACTTAAAGGCAACCTGTAGGAAAGCTGGGGAGGGAGTCTTTATCAGGGCCTGGAGTGACAGGACAAGGAGTAACCGCTTTAAACTGAAAAGTAGCACCCAGAAAGAACGGAGTCACGCAACAGGATTCATTTCCAAAACCACCTCATAGACACCTGGGCCAAAGAGCAGGGCCTTGAGCGGGTATATCACAATGACAGAGTTCATTTCCTTCCCGGTAGCTGGCACGTGCCGTTTTTTGGGATTTCGGGGCTACAGTGAGCTGCTAAGAGGGATGTCTTAGCTCTTGCAGGGCAGTGCTTCCACTAAGGCCAGGACTTTTCTGCATCTTCTACTGCCCTGCAAGCGAGGATGCTTGGGGCACACAGGAAGCTGGGAGGGGACACAGCTGCAGGGATTCCATAAGGCACAAGCAAATGCAGCCTTGGCTTGGTGACACTTTCTCTTGATTACTGCTCAACACAAATTACCTCGAGCAAGTCTACTGTGAGGACTAAAGGAAAGAGACGTATGGATGCTGCTAAGCTCTTCTAGCTTGTACCAGGTAGGAAAGATACCTCTGTAGCAGGCGTGAAGAGGATAGCACTAATTAATTAGATGAGAAGCGGAGGAAAGGCACTTAGAGGTAGTGAAAAGCAGTTAATGTGATGTTCCGGGGAAGCTTCAGTCTGCTTAAGGAGTAGCAAGAACAAGCCTAAAGTCATAGCCAAATACAAGAAAGAGAGGAGGACACGCAGCATGAGAAGCTCCCGAGAGAAAGGAGCTCTGTTTTGGGTAAAAATCAGTCCCTTTTTCTATCATGGAGACATCCAAGGGCGTAGGACACGTGCACTTCAGGGAACCAAGAGATGCTGTGCATTTCTCTCGTCCCCCTGACACAGCCACTAGGTGACGATGCTTCCAATTCTCTCTAAAGAAACCTTGCTTTCTCAGGCCCAGGTGTCCAGCTGCACACCAAGGACGTCCCTGGCTCCCAGGCACAGTTCCCAGGCCCAAGGCCGAGCTCCGCTCCGAACCCCCATTCCAGCAGACCTTGCTCCTGGCATTGTGGAGCAGCCATTTCATGTCAGCCTTTTCTCCTGGCAGTCAGCTTAGCGCCGTAACCTCTGCCATCGGGGCGCCCGAGAGCCGTGTGAGGTCAGCAGAGAGTCACTGTCAGCCTTTGACTTCACAAAGGTGGGTGGCCATAAGTGCCCTGAGCGTCCAGCTCGCATTGAGTACTGCTGGTGGCACTCGAGGCGTGGAGGTCTGCATGGTGCAATGGGAGACGCCGATGTCCTGCTGCTGGAACAAGAGGCGCTGATGTGCTGCTGGTGCAGGAGGAGACGTGAAGGTGCTGCTGCTTAGAGGTGCTGAGGGGCGGGCAGCCTCAGCGGGCAGCTGAATCAGAGGGCAGGGAAGCCAAGCAGCTTCCTTCTCTGGGGAAGGGGGCACAGAGAAAGTGATTGGAAATGGGGTACAAGCCCTCAGCCTCTAAAAGCAATCCCTCAGATGTTTAGGCATAGTAAAGTTAGGTATATCTATTTGACTCTAGACCCCAACATGTTTGTTAGTGTTCTGGTTTGTCCACTGCTTTCTTGTGGGGGATTTGAGTTGGCCATTACTGTTTAGGTGAATGCTGACTTCATATCTATGGTGCACTTTATTCTTAAAATGGGAAGTTTCTACCAATTTCCCGTCCAAACTTGCTCATAAGCCAACTGCAGTCATCATTTCAGATGTGTCTCCCAACTTACACATTTCCTATTTCTCCTTGATATTTACTCAAGAAATTCATTTACGTAGAGACAACATATTCTTCTCTCAACTGGCATCTGGCTGGGCAGAATGATGTCCTTTCATTCCCTTCCAGGCAATAGGCAACTTGTTCCTTCTGTCTTGTGAACTCTTCCTCCTAAGTTCAATGTGAATACAAGTGGCAGAACTGTGCCTCATGTCTCAAATGAGTGTCAGGGCTGCCTTGTCCAGTGTATTCATACTGGAGGGAAAAAAAAATGAATAGCCATACACACTATATAACCACTAAACTTTTTCAGTCCTCCTTGTGCTAACAGTGCATGAACGTGAGGTTTTGTTGTCATTTTTGTTTGTTTGCTTGCTTTAAACTCCTGACTGCCATATAGCAAACATGACAAAAAAACACCCTTTTTTGAGAATCTCTGAGAATGGCTCTGCTTTGTATTATCACCTGTCACTTCACCTGAACCATTTCAATCACAAGCGATATCCTTCTGTCAGGCTTGGTAGTACTTCCCAACCTTATGTCCCCTGCAAATCTCAAAGCTCATGTGTAATTTTTAATCTTCAGCCACCATGTCCATACCGAACATATCTAACTTTGAAGTCAGCTCTGCCCTGAATAGGAGGTTGGGTTTTCAGAGGTCCCTTCCAGCCTACATTTCTCCATGAGTCTTTGCCTCCTTAGCAGCTGCAGTTTCAGAACTGTCTCTGAGAATTACCATAGGTAACGACTCCTTTGCTGGTAAGTCCCTCTTCAGTGTGAACAATTGTAAATTCCCTTTATTCACTTGCAGCCCCAAAGCCCAAATCCGTAGATAATGTATCAGAAGCTCACAGAAAGTGAAATAGATGTAATTCATCCCCTGTGTAGGGAAGAACTGGTCCTAGAAAGGAAAGCTATTAAATTATCTGGAAACAATTTAGCTCTGATAAATTATTTTGTAAATTACACATTACCCCCTCCTTCCCTGGTCTTAGCTGTTCTTGCTCCAAAACTTTGCATGGTGTTGATGTCAAACTAACAGGCCCACACTTGTCTGGATGACTCTTTACCCTCTTCTGGACAGAGGTGTATTTGTTACTCTCCCATTCTGGGGACTATCCCTGATTTGCACAATTGTTATGCATTTTTCCTACTTGACTTGTTGTTCTGTGTGCCAATGCTGTTAATAGGCTAGGTAGATATCAGCTTTTCATTTTTCACTTGAATCGCTATAGATTGTTATTTCACCTCAGATGATGTTGCGCCTAGTGCCCTACCCTCCTTTTCAATGGGAGTCCTGTCACTGCCCTTAATATCACATTGTTGTTGCTGTTAGATGCAGGAAATAAGATTTGCAGCATTTGAGACATCAGTAACTTTTGATCTATTTTTGCCTCAAGCGTGCAACTGTCCTAATTTGTTCTCTTTGTTCCCCCTGGTTTCTGTGGCTTAAGTACCACTTACTATTATTGTTTAATTTCCTATGTGAAGGAGGTTTTTGGTCATTCTTACTTTATTTCTGCAGGTTTTAACCTCTGAAACATGCCTTTTCTCATCGCTTTTTTCCTCTTTGAATTTTGAATTTTAACTATGCCTTCTCTGCACTCAAGTCCCAGAGCTGCTTAGTCAGACTCAATTATTCATTTCCTTAGATTTCAAAGTTTGCATTTCTAAGCCTCAAAACCTTCATTCTAAACCTGGTTTTGTCTGTCGTGAAATGTAAAATGAGAAAAGTCAGCTCATGATCACACTTTATTCAAATTTTACTACATTTAAACCCATACAGGAGCCAAGTCTAAAATGGTCTTATATTTTTTCACTTTTGGGAAGAAATCCATCACATAGTATACCTCTATGAACATAAGTGGTAATTATCTTTCAATCTTTTGCTGGGAAGTTAAAGTCTCCCATAATTCCCATTATTGTTTACGTGTCTGATAACTGTACAGAGAGAATTCACTATTAGACTGGAGCTAAGAGCAAAGAGCAGGCTAGCAAGGCTGTCTATCTTTAGCAGTGATTTGCACAAAACCACTCTTTTGCTGACCCATAACATTTAATTTCTCCATCCTCTGCTTCTTGCTAACACAAAGCACCATCTTATTCCATCCATTTGCCTTGGTTTCCAGCCTTCCTGAGATTTATCAGTACTTGTATGACATTCATGCCTTTGTTTCACCCTTCCTGTATTGACACTTGTCATAACAGTTTTAGATCCTGAACATGATCATCTCAAAGTTTGCCTGACAGTTAGGTCTTCCTCACATTGTCATAGAGTATCAGGTCTCTACCACTTGAAATAGATTGGATTGGATTAGATTATTGGCACCGTCTCTTGTGCTGGTAGTCCATTATGTTCACAGTCCGTACAACTGGCCATCAGTGAACATGAAGTGGCCTTATCCTGCCCATTTACCTTTCTGGAAATCAGCCACTCTGTCTGCCTAGAACAGCGAATGGATTTTCCTCACCTTTCTTCAAAAGCTCTGAAGTTTTCTGTGATCTTTCCAATTGTACGGTATGATAAGCTTTTGCTGCCACTGAAGGGTAGAAGTCATTATGAATAGTGCCAACAAAACAGAAACATAACAATGAAAACGATATTTTAATTCAGAATAGGTATTTGAAAAGTTCACCTTTTCTAGCACAAATGGGGAAAAGAAAAAAAGGAAGGAAAAAAAAAAAAAAAAAAAAGCAGTCCTAAAACATCAAAACTGTGGCCAAAGAATTAGAAGAAACACTATTTTTCCAAAGCTGCAATGTTTTCCATTCATCTGGCTGGGCCAGCAGAGCACTGGAGACCTGGATGCACTGTACTCATGGCTGGTTCCCCTAAATGACCTGCAGGGAGATCTTCTTCTCTCTATCCCTCTGTTTCTCCTTTCAATCTCTGTTTTGTCTGTTTGTATCACTAGCTCTCAAATCGCCACTGATATATGCACGTGCAGCACCCAGCACAACCTTGTTTCAGGCTCCAGCGGGACCTTTAGGCATTACCATCCTGTAAACAAATAACAATGATAGTGAGCGTAATTACAATCGTCAAACTATTCCAGCTCCACATCATTAGCCATGCCCTGAGCTAAATAACATTTTAATCAGTTTGATATGTCATCTGTGGCTTTCTTCACTGTCACTTGCAATCCAGCAAACTCCTTCCTTCACGTTTCTAGATTAGACAGAGGGTTCTCAACTGCAGACATCCAATTCCCTGTTCAGGAAGCAGCGAGACCTTTCCTCTTCTCACAGATTTAAGATGATAGCCAAGCATCATGAGACACAGTGCGTATGTCTCCTAGGCCCATCCCATGAGAGCAGGACATTTACCACACATGAGAAGAAGACTTAATGCAGTGGCAAAGCAAAATACTCAGTGTCAAAGCCATGTCTAGATGATCATTAAAGACAGATCAAAATTACCCAATACAGGAGGAAAATCTATCGTTTGTAGAAGATTATGTTCTCTGATTATTAGTTTCAAAATTAGTTTTTCCTTTGGATTTCCTCTGAACTTAAACTTAGTTTGGAATGCCTTTGGTTTTGAATATTTCTGAAATCGTATTACTTCTCCTAAGTAAGTTGCTAGTCTGTTCTGTTTACGTGAAATTCGAATAATATTGTGAAGTATCTGCCATCAGTTTTACTGTGTGCCAGGCTGAGTTCCCTGATGAATTTCAAATTTCAGATATGAAACAGTAAAGGTTAAAAAAAAAAATGTTACAAAGGGTACTTCATGCAGTAGCATAAACTTCTGTTTTCTCAAAACTTGTATCAGTTCATCTCACCAGGACCAGCAGGGGAAGCACACTCTGCCTAGGCACTGGCAAAGGGACACAGTGAGAGTGTAGGGTCTCTTGCTGGGGCCATTCAAAATTTGACTGTACAAGCCCCTGAGCAATATGACAGGGCTTTAAAAATGGCCCTGCTTGAAGTACGCGGGTGATCTGGAGACCTCTAAGGTGCTTTCCAACAAAAGCTTTTCTATAATTGTATGAAATTACCTGCAATAGATTAACCCTGGTCATTATTCCTATCACAGGAAATAACTGTGACACCTGGGTAACAGGTGAGCTTACTGCGACACCAGGGAGAGCCTTCCTGTACTTAAAGGCAACCTGTAGGAAAGCTGGGGAGGGAGTCTTTATCAGGGCCTGGAGTGACAGGACAAGGAGTAACCGCTTTAAACTGAAAAGTAGCACCCAGAAAGAACGGAGTCACGCAACAGGATTCATTTCCAAAACCACCTCATAGACACCTGGGCCAAAGAGCAGGGCCTTGAGCGGGTATATCACAATGGCGGAGTTCATTTCCTTCCCAGTAGCTGGCACGTGCCGTTTTTTGGGATTTCGGGGCTACAGTGAGCTGCTAAGAGGGATGTCTTAGCTCTTGCAGGGCAGTGCTTCCACTAAGGCCAGGACTTTTCTGCATCTTCTACTGCCCTGCAAGCGAGGATGCTTGGGGCACACAGGAAGCTGGGAGCGGACACAGCTGCAGGGATTCCATAAGGCACAAGCAAATGCAGCCTTGGCTTGGTGACACTTTCTCTTGATTACTGCTCAACACAAATTACCTCGAGCAAGTCTACTGTGAGGACTAAAGGAAAGAGACGTATGGATGCTGCTAAGCTCTTCTAGCTTGTACCAGGTAGGAAAGATACCTCTGTAGCAGGCGTGAAGAGGATAGCACTAATTAATTAGATGAGAAGCGGAGGAAAGGCACTTAGAGGTAGTGAAAAGCAGTTAATGTGATGTTCCGGGGAAGCTTCAGTCTGCTTAAGGAGTAGCAAGAACAAGCCTAAAGTCATAGCCAAATACAAGAAAGAGAGGAGGACACGCAGCATGAGAAGCTCCCGAGAGAAAGGAGCTCTGTTTTGGGTAAAAATCAGTCCCTTTTTCTATCATGGAGACATCCAAGGGCGTAGGACACGTGCACTTCAGGGAACCAAGAGATGCTGTGCATTTCTCTCGTCCCCCTGACACAGCCACTAGGTGACGATGCTTCCAATTCTCTCTAAAGAAACCTTGCTTTCTCAGGCCCAGGTGTCCAGCTGCACACCAAGGACGTCCCTGGCTCCCAGGCACAGTTCCCAGGCCCAAGGCCGAGCTCCCCTCCGAACCCCCATTCCAGCAGACCTTGCTCCTGGCATTGTGGAGCAGCCATTTCATGTCAGCCTTTTCTCCTGGCAGTCAGCTTAGCGCCGTAACCTCTGCCATCGGGGCGCCCGAGAGCCGTGTGAGGTCAGCAGAGAGTCACTGTCAGCCTTTGACCTCACAAAGGTGGGCGGCCATAAGTGCCCGGAGCGTCCAGCTCGCATTGAGTACTGCTGGTGGCACTCGAGGCGTGGAGGTCTGCATGGTGCAATGGGAGACGCCGATGTCCTGCTGCTGGAACAAGAGGCGCTGATGTGCTGCTGGTGCAGGAGGAGACGTGAAGGTGCTGCTGCTTAGAGGTGCTGAGGGGCGGGCAGCCTCAGCGGGCAGCTGAATCAGAGGGCAGGGAAGCCAAGCAGCTTCCTTCTCTGGGGAAGGGGGCACAGAGAAAGTGATTGGAAATGGGGTACAAGCCCTCAGCCTCTAAAAGCAATCCCTCAGATGTTTAGGCATAGTAAAGTTAGGTATATCTATTTGACTCTAGACCCCAACATGTTTGTTAGTGTTCTGGTTTGTCCACTGCTTTCTTGTGGGGGATTTGAGTTGGCCATTACTCTTTAGGTGAATGCTGACTTCATATCTATGGTGCACTTTATTCTTAAAATGGGAAGTTTCTACCAATTTCCCGTCCAAACTTGCTCATAAGCCAACTGCAGTCATCATTTCAGATGTGTCTCCCAACTTACACATTTCCTATTTCTCCTTGATATTTACTCAAGAAATTCATTTACGTAGAGACAACATATTCTTCTCTCAACTGGCATCTGGCTGGGCAGAATGATGTCCTTTCATTCCCTTCCAGGCAATAGGCAACTTGTTCCTTCTGTCTTGTGAACTCTTCCTCCTAAGTTCAATGTGAATACAAGTGGCAGAACTGTGCCTCATGTCTCAAATGAGTGTCAGGGCTGCCTTGTCCAGTGTATTCATACTGGAGGGAAAAAAAAATGAATAGCCATACACACTATATAACCACTAAACTTTTTCAGTCCTCCTTGTGCTAACAGTGCATGAACGTGAGGTTTTGTTGTCATTTTTGTTTGTTTGTTTGTTTGCTTGCTTTAAACTCCTGACTGCCATATAGCAAACATGACCAAAAAACACCCTTTTTTGAGAATCTCTGAGAATGGCTCTGCTTTGTATTATCACCTGTCACTTCACCTGAACCATTTCAATCACAAGCGATATCCTTCTGTCAGGCTTGGTAGTACTTCCCAACCTTATGTCCCCTGCAAATCTCAAAGCTCATGTGTAATTTTTAATCTTCAGCCACCATGTCCATACCGAACATATCTAACTTTGAAGTCAGCTCTGCCCTGAATAGGAGGTTGGGTTTTCAGAGGTCCCTTCCAGCCTACATTTCTCCATGAGTCTTTGCCTCCTTAGCAGCTGCAGTTTCAGAACTGTCTCTGAGAATTACCATAGGTAACGACTCCTTTGCTGGTAAGTCCCTCTTCAGTGTGAACAATTGTAAATTCCCTTTATTCACTTGCAGCCCCAAAGCCCAAATCCGTAGATAATGTATCAGAAGCTCACAGAAAGTGAAATAGATGTAATTCATCCCCTGTGTAGGGAAGAACTGGTCCTAGAAAGGAAAGCTATTAAATTATCTGGAAACAATTTAGCTCTGATAAATTATTTTGTAAATTACACATTACCCCCTCCTTCCCTGGTCTTAGCTGTTCTTGCTCCAAAACTTTGCATGGTGTTGATGTCAAACTAACAGGCCCACACTTGTCTGGATGACTCTTTACCCTCTTCTGGACAGAGGTGTATTTGTTACTCTCCCATTCTGGGGACTATCCCTGATTTGCACAATTGTTATGCATTTTTCCTACTTGACTTGTTGTTCTGTGTGCCAATGCTGTTAATAGGCTAGGTAGATATCAGCTTTTCATTTTTCACTTGAATCGCTATAGATTGTTATTTCACCTCAGATGATGTTGCGCCTAGTGCCCTACCCTCCTTTTCAATGGGAGTCCTGTCACTGCCCTTAATATCACATTGTTGTTGCTGTTAGATGCAGGAAATAAGATTTGCAGCATTTGAGACATCAGTAACTTTTGATCTATTTTTGCCTCAAGCGTGCAACTGTCCTAATTTGTTCTCTTTGTTCCCCCTGGTTTCTGTGGCTTAAGTACCACTTACTATTATTGTTTAATTTCCTATGTGAAGGAGGTTTTTGGTCATTCTTACTTTATTTCTGCAGTTTTTAACCTCTGAAACATGCCTTTTCTCATCGCTTTTTTCCTCTTTGAATTTTGAATTTTAACTATGCCTTCTCTGCACTCAAGTCCAGAGCTGCTTAGTCAGACTCAATTATTCATTTCCTTAGATTTCAAAGTTTGCATTTCTAAGCCTCAAAACCTTCATTCTAAACCTGGTTTTGTCTGTCGTGAAATGTAAAATGAGAAAAGTCAGCTCATGATCACACTTTATTCAAATTTTACTACATTTAAACCCATACAGGAGCCAAGTCTAAAATGGTCTTATATTTTTTCACTTTTGGGAAGAAATCCATCACATAGTATACCTCTGTGAACATAAGTGGTAATTATCTTTCAATCTTTTGCTGGGAAGTTAAAGTCTCCCATAATTCCCATTATTGTTTACGTGTCTGATAACTGTACAGAGAGAATTCACTATTAGACTGGAGCTAAGAGCAAAGAGCAGGCTAGCAAGGCTGTCTATCTTTAGCAGTGATTTGCACAAAACCACTCTTTTGCTGACCCATAACATTTAATTTCTCCATCCTCTGCTTCTTGCTAACACAAAGCACCATCTTATTCCATCCATTTGCCTTGGTTTCCAGCCTTCCTGAGATTTATCAGTACTTGTATGACATTCATGCCTTTGTTTCACCCTTCCTGTGTTGACACTTGTCATAACAGTTTTAGATCCTGAACATGATCATCTCAAAGTTTGCCTGACAGTTAGGTCTTCCTCACATTGTCATAGAGTATCAGGTCTCTACCACTTGAAATAGATTGGATTGGATTAGATTATTGGCACCGTCTCTTGTGCTGGTAGTCCATTATCTTCACAGTCCGTACAACTGGCCATCAGTGAACATGAAGTGGCCTTATCCTGCCCATTTACCTTTCTGGAAATCAGCCACTCTCTCTGCCTAGAACAGGGAATGGATTTTCCTCACCTTTCTTCAAAAGCTCTGAAGTTTTCTGTGATCTTTCCAATTGTACGGTATGATAAGCTTTTGCTGCCACTGAAGGGTAGAAGTCATTATGAATAGTGCCAACAAAACAGAAACATAACAATGAAAACGATATTTTAATTCAGAATAGGTATTTGAAAAGTTCACCTTTTCTAGCACAAATGGGGAAAAGAAAAAAAGGAAGGAAAAAAAAAAAAAAAAAGCAGTCCTAAAACATCAAAACTGTGGCCAAAGAATTAGAAGAAACACTATTTTTCCAAAGCTGCAATGTTTTCCATTCATCTGGCTGGGCCAGCAGAGCACTGGAGACCTGGATGCACTGTACTCATGGCTGGTTCCTCTAAATGACCTGCAGGGAGATCTTCTTCTCTCTATCCCTCTGTTTCTCCTTTCAATCTCTGTTTTGTCTGTTTGTATCACTAGCTCTCAAATCGCCACTGATATATGCACGTGCAGCACCCAGCACAACCTTGTTTCAGGCTCCAGCGGGACCTTTAGGCATTACCATCCTGTAAACAAATAACAATGATAGTGAGTGTAATTACAATCGTCAAACTATTCCAGCTCCACATCATTAGCCATGCCCTGAGCTAAATAACATTTTAATCAGTTTGATATGTCATCTGTGGCTTTCTTCACTGTCACTTGCAATCCAGCAAACTCCTTCCTTCACGTTTCTAGATTAGACAGAGGGTTCTCAACTGCAGACATCCAATTCCCTGTTCAGGAAGCAGCGAGACCTTTCCTCTTCTCACAGATTTAAGATGATAGCCAAGCATCATGAGACACAGTGCGTATGTCTCCTAGGCCCATCCCATGAGAGCAGGACATTTACCACACATGAGAAGAAGACTTAATGCAGTGGCAAAGCAAAATACTCAGTGTCAAAGCCATGTCTAGATGATCATTAAAGACAGATCAAAATTACCCAATACAGGAGGAAAATCTATCGTTTGTAGAAGATTATGTTCTCTGATTATTAGTTTCAAAATTAGTTTTTCCTTTGGATTTCCTCTGAACTTAAACTTAGTTTGGAATGCCTTTGGTTTTGAATATTTCTGAAATCGTATTACTTCTCCTAAGTAAGTTGCTAGTCTGTTCTGTTTACGTGAAATTCGAATAATATTGTGAAGTATCTGCCATCAGTTTTACTGTGTGCCAGGCTGAGTTCCCTGATGAATTTCAAATTTCAGATATGAAACAGTAAAGGTTAAAAAAAAAAATGTTACAAAGGGTACTTCATGCAGTAGCATAAACTTCTGTTTTCTCAAAACTTGTATCAGTTCATCTCACCAGGACCAGCAGGGGAAGCACACTCTGCCTAGGCACTGGCAAAGGGACACAGTGAGAGTGTAGGGTCTCTTGCTGGGGCCATTCAAAATTTGACTGTACAAGCCCCTGAGCAATATGACAGGGCTTTAAAAATGGCCCTGCTTGAAGTACGCGGGTGATCTGGAGACCTCTAAGGTGCTTTCCAACAAAAGCTTTTCTATAATTGTATGAAATTACCTGCAATAGATTAACCCTGGTCATTATTCCTATCACAGGAAATAACTGTGACACCTGGGTAACAGGTGAGCTTACTGCGACACCAGGGAGAGCCTTCCTGTACTTAAAGGCAACCTGTAGGAAAGCTGGGGAGGGAGTCTTTATCAGGGCCTGGAGTGACAGGACAAGGAGTAACCGCTTTAAACTGAAAAGTAGCACCCAGAAAGAACGGAGTCACGCAACAGGATTCATTTCCAAAACCACCTCGTAGACACCTGGGCCAAAGAGCAGGGCCTTGAGCGGGTATATCACAATGGCAGAGTTCATTTCCTTCCCAGTAGCTGGCACGTGCCGTTTTTTGGGATTTCGGGGCTACAGTGAGCTGCTAAGAGGGATGTCTTAGCTCTTGCAGGGCAGTGCTTCCACTAAGGCCAGGACTTTTCTGCATCTTCTACTGCCCTGCAAGCGAGGATGCTTGGGGCACACAGGAAGCTGGGAGCGGACACAGCTGCAGGGATTCCATAAGGCACAAGCAAATGCAGCCTTGGCTTGGTGACACTTTCTCTTGATTACTGCTCAACACAAATTACCTCGAGCAAGTCTACTGTGAGGACTAAAGGAAAGAGACGTATGGATGCTGCTAAGCTCTTCTAGCTTGTACCAGGTAGGAAAGATACCTCTGTAGCAGGCGTGAAGAGGATAGCACTAATTAATTAGATGAGAAGCGGAGGAAAGGCACTTAGAGGTAGTGAAAAGCAGTTAATGTGATGTTCCGGGGAAGCTTCAGTCTGCTTAAGGAGTAGCAAGAACAAGCCTAAAGTCATAGCCAAATACAAGAAAGAGAGGAGGACACGCAGCATGAGAAGCTCCCGAGAGAAAGGAGCTCTGTTTTGGGTAAAAATCAGTCCCTTTTTCTATCATGGAGACATCCAAGGGCGTAGGACACGTGCACTTCAGGGAACCAAGAGATGCTGTGCATTTCTCTCGTCCCCCTGACACAGCCACTAGGTGACGATGCTTCCAATTCTCTCTAAAGAAACCTTGCTTTCTCAGGCCCAGGTGTCCAGCTGCACACCAAGGACGTCCCTGGCTCCCAGGCACAGTTCCCAGGCCCAAGGCCGAGCTCCCCTCCGAACCCCCATTCCAGCAGACCTTGCTCCTGGCATTGTGGAGCAGCCATTTCATGTCAGCCTTTTCTCCTGGCAGTCAGCTTAGCGCCGTAACCTCTGCCATCGGGGCGCCCGAGAGCCGTGTGAGGTCAGCAGAGAGTCACTGTCAGCCTTTGACCTCACAAAGGTGGGTGGCCATAAGTGCCCGGAGCGTCCAGCTCGCATTGAGTACTGCTGGTGGCACTCGAGGCGTGGAGGTCTGCATGGTGCAATGGGAGACGCCGATGTCCTGCTGCTGGAACAAGAGGCGCTGATGTGCTGCTGGTGCAGGAGGAGACGTGAAGGTGCTGCTGCTTAGAGGTGCTGAGGGGCGGGCAGCCTCAGCGGGCAGCTGAATCAGAGGGCAGGGAAGCCAAGCAGCTTCCTTCTCTGGGGAAGGGGGCACAGAGAAAGTGATTGGAAATGGGGTACAAGCCCTCAGCCTCTAAAAGCAATCCCTCAGATGTTTAGGCATAGTAAAGTTAGGTATATCTATTTGACTCTAGACCCCAACATGTTTGTTAGTGTTCTGGTTTGTCCACTGCTTTCTTGTGGGGGATTTGAGTTGGCCATTACTCTTTAGGTGAATGCTGACTTCATATCTATGGTGCACTTTATTCTTAAAATGGGAAGTTTCTACCAATTTCCCGTCCAAACTTGCTCATAAGCCAACTGCAGTCATCATTTCAGATGTGTCTCCCAACTTACACATTTCCTATTTCTCCTTGATATTTACTCAAGAAATTCATTTACGTAGAGACAACATATTCTTCTCTCAACTGGCATCTGGCTGGGCAGAATGATGTCCTTTCATTCCCTTCCAGGCAATAGGCAACTTGTTCCTTCTGTCTTGTGAACTCTTCCTCCTAAGTTCAATGTGAATACAAGTGGCAGAACTGTGCCTCATGTCTCAAATGAGTGTCAGGGCTGCCTTGTCCAGTGTATTCATACTGGAGGGAAAAAAAAATGAATAGCCATACACACTATATAACCACTAAACTTTTTCAGTCCTCCTTGTGCTAACAGTGCATGAACGTGAGGTTTTGTTGTCATTTTTGTTTGTTTGCTTGCTTTAAACTCCTGACTGCCATATAGCAAACATGACAAAAAAACACCCTTTTTTGAGAATCTCTGAGAATGGCTCTGCTTTGTATTATCACCTGTCACTTCACCTGAACCATTTCAATCACAAGCGATATCCTTCTGTCAGGCTTGGTAGTACTTCCCAACCTTATGTCCCCTGCAAATCTCAAAGCTCATGTGTAATTTTTAATCTTCAGCCACCATGTCCATACCGAACATATCTAACTTTGAAGTCAGCTCTGCCCTGAATAGGAGGTTGGGTTTTCAGAGGTCCCTTCCAGCCTACATTTCTCCATGAGTCTTTGCCTCCTTAGCAGCTGCAGTTTCAGAACTGTCTCTGAGAATTACCATAGGTAACGACTCCTTTGCTGGTAAGTCCCTCTTCAGTGTGAACAATTGTAAATTCCCTTTATTCACTTGCAGCCCCAAAGCCCAAATCCGTAGATAATGTATCAGAAGCTCACAGAAAGTGAAATAGATGTAATTCATCCCCTGTGTAGGGAAGAACTGGTCCTAGAAAGGAAAGCTATTAAATTATCTGGAAACAATTTAGCTCTGATAAATTATTTTGTAAATTACACATTACCCCCTCCTTCCCTGGTCTTAGCTGTTCTTGCTCCAAAACTTTGCATGGTGTTGATGTCAAACTAACAGGCCCACACTTGTCTGGATGACTCTTTACCCTCTTCTGGACAGAGGTGTATTTGTTACTCTCCCATTCTGGGGACTATCCCTGATTTGCACAATTGTTATGCATTTTTCCTACTTGACTTGTTGTTCTGTGTGCCAATGCTGTTAATAGGCTAGGTAGATATCAGCTTTTCATTTTTCACTTGAATCGCTATAGATTGTTATTTCACCTCAGATGATGTTGCGCCTAGTGCCCTACCCTCCTTTTCAATGGGAGTCCTGTCACTGCCCTTAATATCACATTGTTGTTGCTGTTAGATGCAGGAAATAAGATTTGCAGCATTTGAGACATCAGTAACTTTTGATCTATTTTTGCCTCAAGCGTGCAACTGTCCTAATTTGTTCTCTTTGTTCCCCCTGGTTTCTGTGGCTTAAGTACCACTTACTATTATTGTTTAATTTCCTATGTGAAGGAGGTTTTTGGTCATTCTTACTTTATTTCTGCAGTTTTTAACCTCTGAAACATGCCTTTTCTCATCGCTTTTTTCCTCTTTGAATTTTGAATTTTAACTATGCCTTCTCTGCACTCAAGTCCAGAGCTGCTTAGTCAGACTCAATTATTCATTTCCTTAGATTTCAAAGTTTGCATTTCTAAGCCTCAAAACCTTCATTCTAAACCTGGTTTTGTCTGTCGTGAAATGTAAAATGAGAAAAGTCAGCTCATGATCACACTTTATTCAAATTTTACTACATTTAAACCCATACAGGAGCCAAGTCTAAAATGGTCTTATATTTTTTCACTTTTGGGAAGAAATCCATCACATAGTATACCTCTATGAACATAAGTGGTAATTATCTTTCAATCTTTTGCTGGGAAGTTAAAGTCTCCCATAATTCCCATTATTGTTTACGTGTCTGATAACTGTACAGAGATAATTCACTATTAGACTGGAGCTAAGAGCAAAGAGCAGGCTAGCAAGGCTGTCTATCTTTAGCAGTGATTTGCACAAAACCACTCTTTTGCTGACCCATAACATTTAATTTCTCCATCCTCTGCTTCTTGCTAACACAAAGCACCATCTTATTCCATCCATTTGCCTTGGTTTCCAGCCTTCCTGAGATTTATCAGTACTTGTATGACATTCATGCCTTTGTTTCACCCTTCCTGTGTTGACACTTGTCATAACAGTTTTAGATCCTGAACATGATCATCTCAAAGTTTGCCTGACAGTTAGGTCTTCCTCACATTGTCATAGAGTATCAGGTCTCTACCACTTGAAATAGATTGGATTGGATTAGATTATTGGCACCGTCTCTTGTGCTGGTAGTCCATTATGTTCACAGTCCGTACAACTGGCCATCAGTGAACATGAAGTGGCCTTATCCTGCCCATTTACCTTTCTGGAAATCAGCCACTCTCTCTGCCTAGAACAGGGAATGGATTTTCCTCACCTTTCTTCAAAAGCTCTGAAGTTTTCTGTGATCTTTCCAATTGTACGGTATGATAAGCTTTTGCTGCCACTGAAGGGTAGAAGTCATTATGAATAGTGCCAACAAAACAGAAACATAACAATGAAAACGATATTTTAATTCAGAATAGGTATTTGAAAAGTTCACCTTTTCTAGCACAAATGGGGAAAAGAAAAAAAGGAAGGAAAAAAAAAAAAAAAAAAAAGCAGTCCTAAAACATCAAAACTGTGGCCAAAGAATTAGAAGAAACACTATTTTTCCAAAGCTGCAATGTTTTCCATTCATCTGGCTGGGCCAGCAGAGCACTGGAGACCTGGATGCACTGTACTCATGGCTGGTTCCCCTAAATGACCTGCAGGGAGATCTTCTTCTCTCTATCCCTCTGTTTCTCCTTTCAATCTCTGTTTTGTCTGTTTGTATCACTAGCTCTCAAATCGCCACTGATATATGCACGTGCAGCACCCAGCACAACCTTGTTTCAGGCTCCAGCGGGACCTTTAGGCATTACCATCCTGTAAACAAATAACAATGATAGTGAGCGTAATTACAATCGTCAAACTATTCCAGCTCCACATCATTAGCCATGCCCTGAGCTAAATAACATTTTAATCAGTTTGATATGTCATCTGTGGCTTTCTTCACTGTCACTTGCAATCCAGCAAACTCCTTCCTTCACGTTTCTAGATTAGACAGAGGGTTCTCAACTGCAGACATCCAATTCCCTGTTCAGGAAGCAGCGAGACCTTTCCTCTTCTCACAGATTTAAGATGATAGCCAAGCATCATGAGACACAGTGCGTATGTCTCCTAGGCCCATCCCATGAGAGCAGGACATTTACCACACATGAGAAGAAGACTTAATGCAGTGGCAAAGCAAAATACTCAGTGTCAAAGCCATGTCTAGATGATCATTAAAGACAGATCAAAATTACCCAATACAGGAGGAAAATCTATCGTTTGTAGAAGATTATGTTCTCTGATTATTAGTTTCAAAATTAGTTTTTCCTTTGGATTTCCTCTGAACTTAAACTTAGTTTGGAATGCCTTTGGTTTTGAATATTTCTGAAATCGTATTACTTCTCCTAAGTAAGTTGCTAGTCTGTTCTGTTTACGTGAAATTCGAATAATATTGTGAAGTATCTGCCATCAGTTTTACTGTGTGCCAGGCTGAGTTCCCTGATGAATTTCAAATTTCAGATATGAAACAGTAAAGGTTAAAAAAAAAAATGTTACAAAGGGTACTTCATGCAGTAGCATAAACTTCTGTTTTCTCAAAACTTGTATCAGTTCATCTCACCAGGACCAGCAGGGGAAGCACACTCTGCCTAGGCACTGGCAAAGGGACACAGTGAGAGTGTAGGGTCTCTTGCTGGGGCCATTCAAAATTTGACTGTACAAGCCCCTGAGCAATATGACAGGGCTTTAAAAATGGCCCTGCTTGAAGTACGCGGGTGATCTGGAGACCTCTAAGGTGCTTTCCAACAAAAGCTTTTCTATAATTGTATGAAATTACCTGCAATAGATTAACCCTGGTCATTATTCCTATCACAGGAAATAACTGTGACACCTGGGTAACAGGTGAGCTTACTGCGACACCAGGGAGAGCCTTCCTGTACTTAAAGGCAACCTGTAGGAAAGCTGGGGAGGGAGTCTTTATCAGGGCCTGGAGTGACAGGACAAGGAGTAACCGCTTTAAACTGAAAAGTAGCACCCAGAAAGAACGGAGTCACGCAACAGGATTCATTTCCAAAACCACCTCATAGACACCTGGGCCAAAGAGCAGGGCCTTGAGCGGGTATATCACAATGGCGGAGTTCATTTCCTTCCCAGTAGCTGGCACGTGCCGTTTTTTGGGATTTCGGGGCTACAGTGAGCTGCTAAGAGGGATGTCTTAGCTCTTGCAGGGCAGTGCTTCCACTAAGGCCAGGACTTTTCTGCATCTTCTACTGCCCTGCAAGCGAGGATGCTTGGGGCACACAGGAAGCTGGGAGCGGACACAGCTGCAGGGATTCCATAAGGCACAAGCAAATGCAGCCTTGGCTTGGTGACACTTTCTCTTGATTACTGCTCAACACAAATTACCTCGAGCAAGTCTACTGTGAGGACTAAAGGAAAGAGACGTATGGATGCTGCTAAGCTCTTCTAGCTTGTACCAGGTAGGAAAGATACCTCTGTAGCAGGCGTGAAGAGGATAGCACTAATTAATTAGATGAGAAGCGGAGGAAAGGCACTTAGAGGTAGTGAAAAGCAGTTAATGTGATGTTCCGGGGAAGCTTCAGTCTGCTTAAGGAGTAGCAAGAACAAGCCTAAAGTCATAGCCAAATACAAGAAAGAGAGGAGGACACGCAGCATGAGAAGCTCCCGAGAGAAAGGAGCTCTGTTTTGGGTAAAAATCAGTCCCTTTTTCTATCATGGAGACATCCAAGGGCGTAGGACACGTGCACTTCAGGGAACCAAGAGATGCTGTGCATTTCTCTCGTCCCCCTGACACAGCCACTAGGTGACGATGCTTCCAATTCTCTCTAAAGAAACCTTGCTTTCTCAGGCCCAGGTGTCCAGCTGCACACCAAGGACGTCCCTGGCTCCCAGGCACAGTTCCCAGGCCCAAGGCCGAGCTCCCCTCCGAACCCCCATTCCAGCAGACCTTGCTCCTGGCATTGTGGAGCAGCCATTTCATGTCAGCCTTTTCTCCTGGCAGTCAGCTTAGCGCCGTAACCTCTGCCATCGGGGCGCCCGAGAGCCGTGTGAGGTCAGCAGAGAGTCACTGTCAGCCTTTGACCTCACAAAGGTGGGTGGCCATAAGTGCCCGGAGCGTCCAGCTCGCATTGAGTACTGCTGGTGGCACTCGAGGCGTGGAGGTCTGCATGGTGCAATGGGAGACGCCGATGTCCTGCTGCTGGAACAAGAGGCGCTGATGTGCTGCTGGTGCAGGAGGAGACGTGAAGGTGCTGCTGCTTAGAGGTGCTGAGGGGCGGGCAGCCTCAGCGGGCAGCTGAATCAGAGGGCAGGGAAGCCAAGCAGCTTCCTTCTCTGGGGAAGGGGGCACAGAGAAAGTGATTGGAAATGGGGTACAAGCCCTCAGCCTCTAAAAGCAATCCCTCAGATGTTTAGGCATAGTAAAGTTAGGTATATCTATTTGACTCTAGACCCCAACATGTTTGTTAGTGTTCTGGTTTGTCCACTGCTTTCTTGTGGGGGATTTGAGTTGGCCATTACTCTTTAGGTGAATGCTGACTTCATATCTATGGTGCACTTTATTCTTAAAATGGGAAGTTTCTACCAATTTCCCGTCCAAACTTGCTCATAAGCCAACTGCAGTCATCATTTCAGATGTGTCTCCCAACTTACACATTTCCTATTTCTCCTTGATATTTACTCAAGAAATTCATTTACGTAGAGACAACATATTCTTCTCTCAACTGGCATCTGGCTGGGCAGAATGATGTCCTTTCATTCCCTTCCAGGCAATAGGCAACTTGTTCCTTCTGTCTTGTGAACTCTTCCTCCTAAGTTCAATGTGAATACAAGTGGCAGAACTGTGCCTCATGTCTCAAATGAGTGTCAGGGCTGCCTTGTCCAGTGTATTCATACTGGAGGGAAAAAAAAATGAATAGCCATACACACTATATAACCACTAAACTTTTTCAGTCCTCCTTGTGCTAACAGTGCATGAACGTGAGGTTTTGTTGTCATTTTTGTTTGTTTGCTTGCTTTAAACTCCTGACTGCCATATAGCAAACATGACCAAAAAACACCCTTTTTTGAGAATCTCTGAGAATGGCTCTGCTTTGTATTATCACCTGTCACTTCACCTGAACCATTTCAATCACAAGCGATATCCTTCTGTCAGGCTTGGTAGTACTTCCCAACCTTATGTCCCCTGCAAATCTCAAAGCTCATGTGTAATTTTTAATCTTCAGCCACCATGTCCATACCGAACATATCTAACTTTGAAGTCAGCTCTGCCCTGAATAGGAGGTTGGGTTTTCAGAGGTCCCTTCCAGCCTACATTTCTCCATGAGTCTTTGCCTCCTTAGCAGCTGCAGTTTCAGAACTGTCTCTGAGAATTACCATAGGTAACGACTCCTTTGCTGGTAAGTCCCTCTTCAGTGTGAACAATTGTAAATTCCCTTTATTCACTTGCAGCCCCAAAGCCCAAATCCGTAGATAATGTATCAGAAGCTCACAGAAAGTGAAATAGATGTAATTCATCCCCTGTGTAGGGAAGAACTGGTCCTAGAAAGGAAAGCTATTAAATTATCTGGAAACAATTTAGCTCTGATAAATTATTTTGTAAATTACACATTACCCCCTCCTTCCCTGGTCTTAGCTGTTCTTGCTCCAAAACTTTGCATGGTGTTGATGTCAAACTAACAGGCCCACACTTGTCTGGATGACTCTTTACCCTCTTCTGGACAGAGGTGTATTTGTTACTCTCCCATTCTGGGGACTATCCCTGATTTGCACAATTGTTATGCATTTTTCCTACTTGACTTGTTGTTCTGTGTGCCAATGCTGTTAATAGGCTAGGTAGATATCAGCTTTTCATTTTTCACTTGAATCGCTATAGATTGTTATTTCACCTCAGATGATGTTGCGCCTAGTGCCCTACCCTCCTTTTCAATGGGAGTCCTGTCACTGCCCTTAATATCACATTGTTGTTGCTGTTAGATGCAGGAAATAAGATTTGCAGCATTTGAGACATCAGTAACTTTTGATCTATTTTTGCCTCAAGTGTGCAACTGTCCTAGTTTGTTCTCTTTGTTCCCCCTGGTTTCTGTGGCTTAAGTACCACTTACTATTATTGTTTAATTTCCTATGTGAAGGAGGTTTTTGGTCATTCTTACTTTATTTCTGCAGTTTTTAACCTCTGAAACATGCCTTTTCTCATCGCTTTTTTCCTCTTTGAATTTTGAATTTTAACTATGCCTTCTCTGCACTCAAGTCCCAGAGCTGCTTAGTCAGACTCAATTATTCATTTCCTTAGATTTCAAAGTTTGCATTTCTAAGCCTCAAAACCTTCATTCTAAACCTGGTTTTGTCTGTCGTGAAATGTAAAATGAGAAAAGTCAGCTCATGATCACACTTTATTCAAATTTTACTACATTTAAACCCATACAGGAGCCAAGTCTAAAATGGTCTTATATTTTTTCACTTTTGGGAAGAAATCCATCACATAGTATACCTCTATGAACATAAGTGGTAATTATCTTTCAATCTTTTGCTGGGAAGTTAAAGTCTCCCATAATTCCCATTATTGTTTACGTGTCTGATAACTGTACAGAGATAATTCACTATTAGACTGGAGCTAAGAGCAAAGAGCAGGCTAGCAAGGCTGTCTATCTTTAGCAGTGATTTGCACAAAACCACTCTTTTGCTGACCCATAACATTTAATTTCTCCATCCTCTGCTTCTTGCTAACACAAAGCACCATCTTATTCCATCCATTTGCCTTGGTTTCCAGCCTTCCTGAGATTTATCAGTACTTGTATGACATTCATGCCTTTGTTTCACCCTTCCTGTGTTGACACTTGTCATAACAGTTTTAGATCCTGAACATGATCATCTCAAAGTTTGCCTGACAGTTAGGTCTTCCTCACATTGTCATAGAGTATCAGGTCTCTACCACTTGAAATAGATTGGATTGGATTAGATTATTGGCACCGTCTCTTGTGCTGGTAGTCCATTATCTTCACAGTCCGTACAACTGGCCATCAGTGAACATGAAGTGGCCTTATCCTGCCCATTTACCTTTCTGGAAATCAGCCACTCTCTCTGCCTAGAACAGGGAATGGATTTTCCTCACCTTTCTTCAAAAGCTCTGAAGTTTTCTGTGATCTTTCCAATTGTACGGTATGATAAGCTTTTGCTGCCACTGAAGGGTAGAAGTCATTATGAATAGTGCCAACAAAACAGAAACATAACAATGAAAACGATATTTTAATTCAGAATAGGTATTTGAAAAGTTCACCTTTTCTAGCACAAATGGGGAAAAGAAAAAAAGGAAGGAAAAAAAAAAAAAAAAAGCAGTCCTAAAACATCAAAACTGTGGCCAAAGAATTAGAAGAAACACTATTTTTCCAAAGCTGCAATGTTTTCCATTCATCTGGCTGGGCCAGCAGAGCACTGGAGACCTGGATGCACTGTACTCATGGCTGGTTCCCCTAAATGACCTGCAGGGAGATCTTCTTCTCTCTATCCCTCTGTTTCTCCTTTCAATCTCTGTTTTGTCTGTTTGTATCACTAGCTCTTAAATCGCCACTGATATATGCACGTGCAGCACCCAGCACAACCTTGTTTCAGGCTCCAGCGGGACCTTTAGGCATTACCATCCTGTAAACAAATAACAATGATAGTGAGCGTAATTACAATCGTCAAACTATTCCAGCTCCACATCATTAGCCATGCCCTGAGCTAAATAACATTTTAATCAGTTTGATATGTCATCTGTGGCTTTCTTCACTGTCACTTGCAATCCAGCAAACTCCTTCCTTCACGTTTCTAGATTAGACAGAGGGTTCTCAACTGCAGACATCCAATTCCCTGTTCAGGAAGCAGCGAGACCTTTCCTCTTCTCACAGATTTAAGATGATAGCCAAGCATCATGAGACACAGTGCGTATGTCTCCTAGGCCCATCCCATGAGAGCAGGACATTTACCACACATGAGAAGAAGACTTAATGCAGTGGCAAAGCAAAATACTCAGTGTCAAAGCCATGTCTAGATGATCATTAAAGACAGATCAAAATTACCCAATACAGGAGGAAAATCTATCGTTTGTAGAAGATTATGTTCTCTGATTATTAGTTTCAAAATTAGTTTTTCCTTTGGATTTCCTCTGAACTTAAACTTAGTTTGGAATGCCTTTGGTTTTGAATATTTCTGAAATCGTATTACTTCTCCTAAGTAAGTTGCTAGTCTGTTCTGTTTACGTGAAATTCGAATAATATTGTGAAGTATCTGCCATCAGTTTTACTGTGTGCCAGGCTGAGTTCCCTGATGAATTTCAAATTTCAGATATGAAACAGTAAAGGTTAAAAAAAAAAATGTTACAAAGGGTACTTCATGCAGTAGCATAAACTTCTGTTTTCTCAAAACTTGTATCAGTTCATCTCACCAGGACCAGCAGGGGAAGCACACTCTGCCTAGGCACTGGCAAAGGGACACAGTGAGAGTGTAGGGTCTCTTGCTGGGGCCATTCAAAATTTGACTGTACAAGCCCCTGAGCAATATGACAGGGCTTTAAAAATGGCCCTGCTTGAAGTACGCGGGTGATCTGGAGACCTCTAAGGTGCTTTCCAACAAAAGCTTTTCTATAATTGTATGAAATCACCTGCAATAGATTAACCCTGGTCATTATTCCTATCACAGGAAATAACTGTGACACCTGGGTAACAGGTGAGCTTACTGCGACACCAGGGAGAGCCTTCCTGTACTTAAAGGCAACCTGTAGGAAAGCTGGGGAGGGAGTCTTTATCAGGGCCTGGAGTGACAGGACAAGGAGTAACCGCTTTAAACTGAAAAGTAGCACCCAGAAAGAACGGAGTCACGCAACAGGATTCATTTCCAAAACCACCTCATAGACACCTGGGCCAAAGAGCAGGGCCTTGAGCGGGTATATCACAATGACAGAGTTCATTTCCTTCCCAGTAGCTGGCACGTGCCGTTTTTTGGGATTTCGGGGCTACAGTGAGCTGCTAAGAGGGATGTCTTAGCTCTTGCAGGGCAGTGCTTCCACTAAGGCCAGGACTTTTCTGCATCTTCTACTGCCCTGCAAGCGAGGATGCTTGGGGCACACAGGAAGCTGGGAGGGGACACAGCTGCAGGGATTCCATAAGGCACAAGCAAATGCAGCCTTGGCTTGGTGACACTTTCTCTTGATTACTGCTCAACACAAATTACCTCGAGCAAGTCTACTGTGAGGACTAAAGGAAAGAGACGTATGGATGCTGCTAAGCTCTTCTAGCTTGTACCAGGTAGGAAAGATACCTCTGTAGCAGGCGTGAAGAGGATAGCACTAATTAATTAGATGAGAAGCGGAGGAAAGGCACTTAGAGGTAGTGAAAAGCAGTTAATGTGATGTTCCGGGGAAGCTTCAGTCTGCTTAAGGAGCAGCAAGAACAAGCCTAAAGTCATAGCCAAATACAAGAAAGAGAGGAGGACACGCAGCATGAGAAGCTCCCGAGAGAAAGGAGCTCTGTTTTGGGTAAAAATCAGTCCCTTTTTCTATCATGGAGACATCCAAGGGCGTAGGACACGTGCGCTTCAGGGAACCAAGAGATGCTGTGCATTTCTCTCGTCCCCCTGACACAGCCACTAGGTGACGATGCTTCCAATTCTCTCTAAAGAAACCTTGCTTTCTCAGGCCCAGGTGTCCAGCTGCACACCAAGGACGTCCCTGGCTCCCAGGCACAGTTCCCAGGCCCAAGGCCGAGCTCCCCTCCGAACCCCCATTCCAGCAGACCTTGCTCCTGGCATTGTGGAGCAGCCATTTCATGTCAGCCTTTTCTCCTGGCAGTCAGCTTAGCGCCGTAACCTCTGCCATCGGGGCGCCCGAGAGCCGTGTGAGGTCAGCAGAGAGTCACTGTCAGCCTTTGACCTCACAAAGGTGGGTGGCCATAAGTGCCCGGAGCGTCCAGCTCGCATTGAGTACTGCTGGTGGCACTCGAGGCGTGGAGGTCTGCATGGTGCAATGGGAGACGCCGATGTCCTGCTGCTGGAACAAGAGGCGCTGATGTGCTGCTGGTGCAGGAGGAGACGTGAAGGTGCTGCTGCTTAGAGGTGCTGAGGGGCGGGCAGCCTCAGCGGGCAGCTGAATCAGAGGGCAGGGAAGCCAAGCAGCTTCCTTCTCTGGGGAAGGGGGCACAGAGAAAGTGATTGGAAATGGGGTACAAGCCCTCAGCCTCTAAAAGCAATCCCTCAGATGTTTAGGCATAGTAAAGTTAGGTATATCTATTTGACTCTAGACCCCAACATGTTTGTTAGTGTTCTGGTTTGTCCACTGCTTTCTTGTGGGGGATTTGAGTTGGCCATTACTCTTTAGGTGAATGCTGACTTCATATCTATGGTGCACTTTATTCTTAAAATGGGAAGTTTCTACCAATTTCCCGTCCAAACTTGCTCATAAGCCAACTGCAGTCATCATTTCAGATGTGTCTCCCAACTTACACATTTCCTATTTCTCCTTGATATTTACTCAAGAAATTCATTTACGTAGAGACAACATATTCTTCTCTCAACTGGCATCTGGCTGGGCAGAATGATGTCCTTTCATTCCCTTCCAGGCAATAGGCAACTTGTTCCTTCTGTCTTGTGAACTCTTCCTCCTAAGTTCAATGTGAATACAAGTGGCAGAACTGTGCCTCATGTCTCAAATGAGTGTCAGGGCTGCCTTGTCCAGTGTATTCATACTGGAGGGAAAAAAAAATGAATAGCCATACACACTATATAACCACTAAACTTTTTCAGTCCTCCTTGTGCTAACAGTGCATGAACGTGAGGTTTTGTTGTCATTTTTGTTTGTTTGTTTGTTTGCTTGCTTTAAACTCCTGACTGCCATATAGCAAACATGACAAAAAAACACCCTTTTTTGAGAATCTCTGAGAATGGCTCTGCTTTGTATTATCACCTGTCACTTCACCTGAACCATTTCAATCACAAGCGATATCCTTCTGTCAGGCTTGGTAGTACTTCCCAACCTTATGTCCCCTGCAAATCTCAAAGCTCATGTGTAATTTTTAATCTTCAGCCACCATGTCCATACCAAACATATCTAACTTTGAAGTCAGCTCTGCCCTGAATAGGAGGTTGGGTTTTCAGAGGTCCCTTCCAGCCTACATTTCTCCATGAGTCTTTGCCTCCTTAGCAGCTGCAGTTTCAGAACTGTCTCTGAGAATTACCATAGGTAACGACTCCTTTGCTGGTAAGTCCCTCTTCAGTGTGAACAATTGTAAATTCCCTTTATTCACTTGCAGCCCCAAAGCCCAAATCCGTAGATAATGTATCAGAAGCTCACAGAAAGTGAAATAGATGTAATTCATCCCCTGTGTAGGGAAGAACTGGTCCTAGAAAGGAAAGCTATTAAATTATCTGGAAACAATTTAGCTCTGATAAATTATTTTGTAAATTACACATTACCCCCTCCTTCCCTGGTCTTAGCTGTTCTTGCTCCAAAACTTTGCATGGTGTTGATGTCAAACTAACAGGCCCACACTTGTCTGGATGACTCTTTACCCTCTTCTGGACAGAGGTGTATTTGTTACTCTCCCATTCTGGGGACTATCCCTGATTTGCACAATTGTTATGCATTTTTCCTACTTGACTTGTTGTTCTGTGTGCCAATGCTGTTAATAGGCTAGGTAGATATCAGCTTTTCATTTTTCACTTGAATCGCTATAGATTGTTATTTCACCTCAGATGATGTTGCGCCTAGTGCCCTACCCTCCTTTTCAATGGGAGTCCTGTCACTGCCCTTAATATCACATTGTTGTTGCTGTTAGATGCAGGAAATAAGATTTGCAGCATTTGAGACATCAGTAACTTTTGATCTATTTTTGCCTCAAGCGTGCAACTGTCCTAATTTGTTCTCTTTGTTCCCCCTGGTTTCTGTGGCTTAAGTACCACTTACTATTATTGTTTAATTTCCTATGTGAAGGAGGTTTTTGGTCATTCTTACTTTATTTCTGCAGTTTTTAACCTCTGAAACATGCCTTTTCTCATCGCTTTTTTCCTCTTTGAATTTTGAATTTTAACTATGCCTTCTCTGCACTCAAGTCCCAGAGCTGCTTAGTCAGACTCAATTATTCATTTCCTTAGATTTCAAAGTTTGCATTTCTAAGCCTCAAAACCTTCATTCTAAACCTGGTTTTGTCTGTCGTGAAATGTAAAATGAGAAAAGTCAGCTCATGATCACACTTTATTCAAATTTTACTACATTTAAACCCATACAGGAGCCAAGTCTAAAATGGTCTTATATTTTTTCACTTTTGGGAAGAAATCCATCACATAGTATACCTCTATGAACATAAGTGGTAATTATCTTTCAATCTTTTGCTGGGAAGTTAAAGTCTCCCATAATTCCCATTATTGTTTACGTGTCTGATAACTGTACAGAGAGAATTCACTATTAGACTGGAGCTAAGAGCAAAGAGCAGGCTAGCAAGGCTGTCTATCTTTAGCAGTGATTTGCACAAAACCACTCTTTTGCTGACCCATAACATTTAATTTCTCCATCCTCTGCTTCTTGCTAACACAAAGCACCATCTTATTCCATCCATTTGCCTTGGTTTCCAGCCTTCCTGAGATTTATCAGTACTTGTATGACATTCATGCCTTTGTTTCACCCTTCCTGTGTTGACACTTGTCATAACAGTTTTAGATCCTGAACATGATCATCTCAAAGTTTGCCTGACAGTTAGGTCTTCCTCACATTGTCATAGAGTATCAGGTCTCTACCACTTGAAATAGATTGGATTGGATTAGATTATTGGCACCGTCTCTTGTGCTGGTAGTCCATTATCTTCACAGTCCGTACAACTGGCCATCAGTGAACATGAAGTGGCCTTATCCTGCCCATTTACCTTTCTGGAAATCAGCCACTCTGTCTGCCTAGAACAGGGAATGGATTTTCCTCACCTTTCTTCAAAAGCTCTGAAGTTTTCTGTGATCTTTCCAATTGTACGGTATGATAAGCTTTTGCTGCCACTGAAGGGTAGAAGTCATTATGAATAGTGCCAACAAAACAGAAACATAACAATGAAAACGATATTTTAATTCAGAATAGGTATTTGAAAAGTTCACCTTTTCTAGCACAAATGGGGAAAAGAAAAAAAGGAAGGAAAAAAAAAAAAAAAAAGCAGTCCTAAAACATCAAAACTGTGGCCAAAGAATTAGAAGAAACACTATTTTTCCAAAGCTGCAATGTTTTCCATTCATCTGGCTGGGCCAGCAGAGCACTGGAGACCTGGATGCACTGTACTCATGGCTGGTTCCCCTAAATGACCTGCAGGGAGATCTTCTTCTCTCTATCCCTCTGTTTCTCCTTTCAATCTCTGTTTTGTCTGTTTGTATCACTAGCTCTTAAATCGCCACTGATATATGCACGTGCAGCACCCAGCACAACCTTGTTTCAGGCTCCAGCGGGACCTTTAGGCATTACCATCCTGTAAACAAATAACAATGATAGTGAGCGTAATTACAATCGTCAAACTATTCCAGCTCCACATCATTAGCCATGCCCTGAGCTAAATAACATTTTAATCAGTTTGATATGTCATCTGTGGCTTTCTTCACTGTCACTTGCAATCCAGCAAACTCCTTCCTTCACGTTTCTAGATTAGACAGAGGGTTCTCAACTGCAGACATCCAATTCCCTGTTCAGGAAGCAGCGAGACCTTTCCTCTTCTCACAGATTTAAGATGATAGCCAAGCATCATGAGACACAGTGCGTATGTCTCCTAGGCCCATCCCATGAGAGCAGGACATTTACCACACATGAGAAGAAGACTTAATGCAGTGGCAAAGCAAAATACTCAGTGTCAAAGCCATGTCTAGATGATCATTAAAGACAGATCAAAATTACCCAATACAGGAGGAAAATCTATCGTTTGTAGAAGATTATGTTCTCTGATTATTAGTTTCAAAATTAGTTTTTCCTTTGGATTTCCTCTGAACTTAAACTTAGTTTGGAATGCCTTTGGTTTTGAATATTTCTGAAATCGTATTACTTCTCCTAAGTAAGTTGCTAGTCTGTTCTGTTTACGTGAAATTCGAATAATATTGTGAAGTATCTGCCATCAGTTTTACTGTGTGCCAGGCTGAGTTCCCTGATGAATTTCAAATTTCAGATATGAAACAGTAAAGGTTAAAAAAAAAAAATGTTACAAAGGGTACTTCATGCAGTAGCATAAACTTCTGTTTTCTCAAAACTTGTATCAGTTCATCTCACCAGGACCAGCAGGGGAAGCACACTCTGCCTAGGCACTGGCAAAGGGACACAGTGAGAGTGTAGGGTCTCTTGCTGGGGCCATTCAAAATTTGACTGTACAAGCCCCTGAGCAATATGACAGGGCTTTAAAAATGGCCCTGCTTGAAGTACGCGGGTGATCTGGAGACCTCTAAGGTGCTTTCCAACAAAAGCTTTTCTATAATTGTATGAAATCACCTGCAATAGATTAACCCTGGTCATTATTCCTATCACAGGAAATAACTGTGACACCTGGGTAACAGGTGAGCTTACTGCGACACCAGGGAGAGCCTTCCTGTACTTAAAGGCAACCTGTAGGAAAGCTGGGGAGGGAGTCTTTATCAGGGCCTGGAGTGACAGGACAAGGAGTAACCGCTTTAAACTGAAAAGTAGCACCCAGAAAGAACGGAGTCACGCAACAGGATTCATTTCCAAAACCACCTCATAGACACCTGGGCCAAAGAGCAGGGCCTTGAGCGGGTATATCACAATGGCAGAGTTCATTTCCTTCCCAGTAGCTGGCACGTGCCGTTTTTTGGGATTTCGGGGCTACAGTGAGCTGCTAAGAGGGATGTCTTAGCTCTTGCAGGGCAGTGCTTCCACTAAGGCCAGGACTTTTCTGCATCTTCTACTGCCCTGCAAGCGAGGATGCTTGGGGCACACAGGAAGCTGGGAGGGGACACAGCTGCAGGGATTCCATAAGACACAAGCAAATGCAGCCTTGGCTTGGTGACACTTTCTCTTGATTACTGCTCAACACAAATTACCTCGAGCAAGTCTACTGTGAGGACTAAAGGAAAGAGACGTATGGATGCTGCTAAGCTCTTCTAGCTTGTACCAGGTAGGAAAGATACCTCTGTAGCAGGCGTGAAGAGGATAGCACTAATTAATTAGATGAGAAGCGGAGGAAAGGCACTTAGAGGTAGTGAAAAGCAGTTAATGTGATGTTCCGGGGAAGCTTCAGTCTGCTTAAGGAGCAGCAAGAACAAGCCTAAAGTCATAGCCAAATACAAGAAAGAGAGGAGGACATGCAGCATGAGAAGCTCCCGAGAGAAAGGAGCTCTGTTTTGGGTAAAAATCAGTCCCTTTTTCTATCATGGAGACATCCAAGGGCGTAGGACACGTGCACTTCAGGGAACCAAGAGATGCTGTGCATTTCTCTCGTCCCCCTGACACAGCCACTAGGTGACGATGCTTCCAATTCTCTCTAAAGAAACCTTGCTTTCTCAGGCCCAGGTGTCCAGCTGCACACCAAGGACGTCCCTGGCTCCCAGGCACAGTTCCCAGGCCCAAGGCCGAGCTCCCCTCCGAACCCCCATTCCAGCAGACCTTGCTCCTGGCATTGTGGAGCAGCCATTTCATGTCAGCCTTTTCTCCTGGCAGTCAGCTTAGCGCCGTAACCTCTGCCATCGGGGCGCCCGAGAGCCGTGTGAGGTCAGCAGAGAGTCACTGTCAGCCTTTGACCTCACAAAGGTGGGTGGCCATAAGTGCCCTGAGCGTCCAGCTCGCATTGAGTACTGCTGGTGGCACTCGAGGCGTGGAGGTCTGCATGGTGCAATGGGAGACGCCGATGTCCTGCTGCTGGAACAAGAGGCGCTGATGTGCTGCTGGTGCAGGAGGAGACGTGAAGGTGCTGCTGCTTAGAGGTGCTGAGGGGCGGGCAGCCTCAGCGGGCAGCTGAATCAGAGGGCAGGGAAGCCAAGCAGCTTCCTTCTCTGGGGAAGGGGGCACAGAGAAAGTGATTGGAAATGGGGTACAAGCCCTCAGCCTCTAAAAGCAATCCCTCAGATGTTTAGGCATAGTAAAGTTAGGTATATCTATTTGACTCTAGAC